>NC_083587.1:33709731-34909731 GCF_027579695.1 Neoarius graeffei | reverse complement strand
CATGAATGCTAGGACCCAAGGTTTCCCAGCAGAACATTGCCCGGAGCATCACACTGCTTCTGCCAGCTTGCCTTCTTCCCATAGTTAATCCTGGTGCCATCTCTTCCCCAGATAAGCAGCACATGCACCTGGCCATTCACATGATGTAAAAGAAAACATGATTCATCAGAATAGGCCACCTTCTTCTATTGCTCCATGGACCAGTTCTGATGCTCACATGCCCATTGTAGGCACTTTCGGCAGTGGACAGGGATGGGCACTGTGACTGGTCTGCAGCTACGCGGCCCCATATGTAGAAAGTTGTGATGCACTGTGTGTTCTGACACCTTTCAGTCATAGCCAACATTAACTTGTTTCAGCAATTGAAGGGCTTATTTCCAAAACCTGTGTTTTAAATTTACTAAAAGTCTGTTTTAGTACAATCAGAGAAAAATTAAAAATTTCATTAACAGTTTCATTATTTGTGTTAAAGTTGACCTAATTAATATTCATATAACCAAAATGAGATATTTCAGAGACATTTTCAAAATGGTGAGTGAGAAAATGTAATATAGTGTTCAAACATGTTTAAAGAAAGAAAAGCCTATGTACAATTTATTTGAAATTCACCCTAACAATGAGAATGTGCAGCACTGTCGATATAACTGAATAGACCTAAGCTGAGTTGTGGTCTGTAAATAAGTGCTACGTTACTATTTATGATAAAATTGTTTTATTTAATGTTAAAATAAAAAAGCTGCAATAATTATGTTTTGTAAGACACATTAATGACACACTGATTAATAAGTGTAATCCCCATACTCTACATTACCATGTTTTTTTCCTTAACAAATCATGCAATGGCATGCACACGTGACTTACTCAAACAGAGTCTATTGGCTGAAAGAATTAGCAAGCTTTGAACTTGACATCTGCTGGGACTTAGCAGATTTTGGAAATAAAATAAATAAATTTACATCGGCTCCAAATGTTGGACTTTGACATTTATTAAAATGGGAGAATAAGATTTTTATTCCCCGCTGGCCAAAAGGCCTGAAGGGGGATTATGCCGTAGTGATGTCCATCTGTCTGTCTGTCCCAGGAAGGGTACTCACCTTCTGAAATCAACTCCTCTCACAATTTTTGGAGGAATTTCATGAAACTTGACAGGATTCTTTGTTATATGTTGGTAATATGCATATTGCAATTTTGTTCATTCAGTCGCATTTTACCGGAGTTATGGCATAGTTGCCAGCGGGGGATATTGTGCTCTCAGAGCACTCTTGTTGTTTGTTCATTTGATGTTTTGTTGTTGTTGTTGTTGTTTTTTACCTGTACTTACCAGGTTTTGGAAATAAGCCTTTCAATTTGTGCTACAGTAGCTCTTATGTGGAATTGGACCTGGCACAAGCACTGTTTGCCACAAGTTAGCATTGAAAAAACAGATTAGCTACAGTAACACACTTTTTCCTTCAATTCGTGTGATTGTTCCAGACACCAAACAAGACTGTGTCAAAACCAGGCATGAGGAACAACACACTTAGTAGCACTGCTTGACACAACAGTAAGCAATTGTAGAAGAGTGATTATTTATATTCTCACTATCCATTGTCACCCAGAAGATGGGTTCCCTTTTGACTCTGGCTCCTCTCAAGTTTTCTTCCTCATGTTGTCTCAGGGAGTTTTTACTTGCCAATGTTGCTTCTGGCTTCCTCATTGGGGATAAATCTACTGTATATTTATGTTCAGATATCTATTTGTATCCTTTGTTAAAAGCTGTATATAAATAAAAATGAATTGAATCAAATTGAGTCAGTCTAAAAAAAAATTGAAAGATCTTAGCATTCATTCATCTTTAGTAACCGTTATATCCCGGTTAGAGCCTCAGTGGATCCGGAGCCTATCCTGGGAACAGGCACGAGACAGGAGTAGGGTCAACTATTAGCATAGTCAATTAACAGCAGTTCAGCATGTTTTTTGGGAGGTGGGAGGAATCTGAAGTACTTGGAAGAAATCCACGTAGACATAGGGAGAACATGTAAAAGGCTGCACAAACAGTAAATTGAGCTCAAGATCAAACCAAGAACCCTGGAACTTTAAAGCAACAACAACACCCACTGCACCACCCTGCCATCCATGACTATTATATGGTAGTGCAAATTTAACTAAGTGATTCATTGTACTGTAAAAAGGAAGATGACAGAGAGGATTGCCAGACAGATGATTCAGACACCAAACAATGTCAGGAGCAGTTCAAATGAGAATTAAGCTTTGATCCTGATAGTCTTCCTTGTCTATTCCTATTCATTTGGTTATCATGGATGGAGCTCTAAGGATGACTGTGAATAGTGGATCAACATGTAATATCAGCCACGTGATGTATAAAAATACTCATGAGTCCATCAAAGTTATATAAACTCATTAAGACACATTTGCATACAGCTGCATGACTATTAATTTTTACTAACCAATCAAAGTAGTAAACTAGTCATAGCCAAAAACATTGTGATGCCCTGGATCAACTTTTGCAAGGTTAAAGCCAAAAACTGATACAAGAGACCGCTTTTTAGGCTATTTTATTAGTGCAGTGAAATACTGATTTAAAAAAAATGGAATGTGTCAAACCGCACTGCAATCAACAGCCCTACTCAGGCTAGACCATTACACTTAAATACAATTCAATATGGAACATTTAATGAAAGTTGTGCATCAGGGTTGGAAGCCCTCAGGATGCAATAAAAATCTAAGGAAGTGGGACATTTTTACTAATGACTTTCAAGTTGTCAGGCAATACGAAGCTCAGAGGACAAAGGAAGTCAACAAAAAGTCATTCATTCATCTTCAACAGTATCTTTATCATGGTCAGGCTGGCTGAGGTTTAAATTATTTATTTATTTAGCAATACTCCATGAGCTAGCCTAGTGGTTAGCGTGTTTGCCTTTCAACCGAGAGATCGTGAGTTCAACTTGTGTTCGGGTCATGCCAAAGACCATCATAAAAATGGTACCTACTGCTGCCTGGCAAGGCATGCTGCAATACAGATGCGAGTGGGGAGTCAAACTCTCGCGGTTACCAGAAGACCAGCCCCCCCACTGTAACCCTAACTGTATGAGAGGCCGAGGGCTATAGAAGCAAAGATCAGTGTCTCCCAATGCGCCTTAAGGGCCTAGTTAGTACTGGGATGGGAGACTGCCTGGGAAAACCAGATCCTGGCACAGGAGGGACTTTTGGAAATACTAAGTGATGGAGATATCTGTTTGGCATGCTTGCAACTGGTACAGACTGGTTTGATAACTAGATGTTTTGGCTAGTTCAGTTAAATCCTTGAAACATATCTTCACTTGCACATCTCCTCTGTGCTTTCATAAGGTTATCTTGACCAGCGATGTTGCTCTACTTTCATAAGGTTATCCTGACCAGTGATATAATGCTTCATCACCCATTACTGTGTGTCATACATAAATAACTCAGCTTCGTTAATCACATCTTCCAATCATATAGCTACAACACATTCTTGAATGTGGATATATATTATATATTCATGTTTGTCCAACAATCCTTGACTTGCAAGTGACGTCAAAGCAAAATAGAAACCTGGATGTCGGCCATGTTGGTGGATATACAAATACGGGGTCAAGTGACATTCCATACAAAACAGTCACACGTGTGCAACTCTCTTTGTTTTTCCACTGCTTTATGCTGTATATGGTTGTGGTCACAACAGCACCTACTCATGACTGTGGCACGTTCTGATTTTTTAGAATTCCGCCCATGATTCGGAAAGAGGGCGAGGAAACTCTGAGGCTTAGTATGGAGAGGAGACAAGCACAGCTGAACAACATCGGCAGGACTGATCTAACAGAGGCTAAAACCAAAACAGCTTGTGTCTGCAGTAATCATTTTATCTCAGGCAAGATTCAAAATCTTTCTCAATAATATCATGGACAAATTTTATTTTATGTTGCTAGAATTTTACTATAAAATGAGCATTCTCTTGTCATGGTTCACTCGGTCATTGTTATAATTTTAACACGTGTATTACCATTTTGCTTCTAGGAGCACCAGCAAAATTATACGATAGAAACAATCCAGACTGGGCACCCACTCAGTAAATGGGCTATGTTTCGTCCAAGGTCAGACTTGATTCTTCAGCAGCCAAAACAGATAGAGCGCAATATCTGGGTACTCGATGGTCGGTAGGAGCATCTTATCTTCAGAAAAGTCTGACTTTTTTTAAATAATATGGGTCAAAACCAGACATATCTGTCTTCTCTTTGTATTGAATATTCGCTCGACTGTTCAAATTGTGGTAATACTGAGAAAATTCAGCATTGTTTCCAGATATGCTTTCAGCGGCTGTCATCCTAGTTGCTTTGTCCACCATCATAGTGGACACTCATGACGTAGTGCATTTTGATCATGTGGTTAGTCATCTATAAACTGAAAAACATCTTTGAACAGCTGTGTCTGCATCAGTGAATGTTGCTCCTGGATCTGTGAGGCAGACTCTCCGAGGTGGCAGAGATTCTGCCTCCTATATCATACTTTGTCAATTCAACATCGTTGAATACAGACAGATCAAAACCTATTACTAAGTTCATTAGAAAATATTGCATGTGTCTACAAAACAGGTGAAGTTTGTTAGAATTCCTTCAGGAGCAGGCTGGGGTGGAATTTATATATATATATATATATATATATATATATATATATATATATATATATATATATATATATATATACACACACACACACACACACACACACACACACACACACAGTTAGGTCCATATATATTTGGACACTGATACAAATTTTGTTTTTTTACCTGTTTACTGAAACATTCAAGTTGTAGTTATATAATGGGCATGGACATAAAGTCCAGACTTTCAGCTTTGATTTGAGGGTATCCACATTAAAATTGGATGAAGGGTTTAGGAGTTTCAGCTCCTTAACATGTGCCACCCTGTTTTTAAAGGGACCAAAAGTAATTGGACAATTGACTCAAAGGCTATTTCATGGGCAGGTGTGGGAAATTCCTTCGTTATGTCATTCTCAATTAAGCAGATAAAAGGCCTAGAGTTGATTTGAGGTGTGGTGCTTGCATTTGGAAGATTTTGCTGTGAAGAAAACATGCGGTCAAAGGAGCTCTCCATGCAGGTGAAACAAGCCATCCTTAAGCTGCGAAAACAGAAAAAACCCATCCGAGAAATTGCTACAATATTAGGAGTGGCAAAATCTACAGTTTGGTACATCCTGAGAAAAAAAGAAAGCACTGGTGAACTCATCAATGCAAAAAGACCTGGACACTCACAGAAGACAACAGTGGTGGATGATCGCAGAATAATTTCCATGGTGAAGAGAAACCCCTTCACAACAGCCAACCAAGTGAACAACACTCTCCAGGAGGTAGGCATATCCATATCCAAATCTATCAGAAAGAGAAGACTGCATGAAAGTAAATACAGAGGGTTCACGGCATGGTGCAAGCCACTCATAAGCCTCAAGAATAAAAAGGCTAGATTGGACTTTGCTAAAAAACATCTAAAAAAGCCAGCACAGTTCTGAAAGAACATTCTTTGGACAGATGAAACCAAGATCAACCTCCACCAGAATGATGGAAAGAAAAAAGTATGGCAAAGGCGTGGTACAGCTCATGATCCAAAGCATACCACATCATCTGTAAAACACGTCGGAGGCAGTGTGATGGCTTGGGCATGCATGGCTGCCAGTGGCACTGGGTCACTAGTGTTTATTGTTGATGTGACACAGGACAGAAGCAGCCGGATGAATTCTGAGGTATTCAGAGACATACTGTGTGCTCAAATCCAGCCAAATGCAGCCAAATAATAATCTGCGTTTCATAATACAGATGGACAATGACTAGGGTTGCCACCTGTGTCTGACAAAAATCCTGGACATTTCAACCATCCAATCGACCTTTTTGCTTGTAAGCAACGGCACCCTTCGCACATCTAACCCAAGACAAAAATCGCCCTTCTACGCTGAAATTGTATTGCTCTAGTTAGTAAAAATGATGCTTTTGCTAGTTATTTGTTTAGTTAATTGCTTTACATAATATAGCAGGTCTTCATTATTTTGGTTTATTTCCAACAGTTTTTGGTTGTGGACACCTGGGGGCAGTAGTGGGCACAGGTAAACAGGGAATACATAATTAAGTTCTGTTTATTTGCTTATGTGGAATAAAAATAAATAATCTAATTTTTCATTGTATCTAAGAATACCTGAATGTAACAATGTAAGATGTAGTGTCCAACAGCTTACCTGATTGCTTAGAGTGTGGTGTGTGCTTTACTTTGCTTGTGCTTGCCTGTGCCTCTGCTGCTTGCTGCTCTTGGCTAAACAAATACATAGGAGGACATGTAACTGATATAACTGGGCACATACAGGAGTAGGCAGATAAGACTATTTGGATTTCATTTAATTCACCAAAACCTTACCTAATCTTCCATTTATATTTGGTGTTTTTCTTTGCTGCTGCTATGAGCCCTGGCTGATTTTCAATGAATGTCTTGAGGACAACTGAAAGTTTAGCCTGACTTGAAGCTCAGCCATCACCATTGCAACAGAGAGTCTGTTTCTTTTATCAGTCCAAGCATCCTCCATTGCCCCTTTTCCACCAAAGCAGTTCCAGGGCTGGTTCGGGGCCAGTGCTTAGTTTGGAACCGGGTTTTCTGTTTCCACTGACAAAGAACTGGCTCTGGGGCCAGAAAAACCGGTTCCAGGCTAGCACCAACTCTCTGCTGGGCCAGAGGAAAGAACCGCTTACGTCAGCGAGGGGGCGGAGTTGTTAAAACCAACAACAATAAGACCACGAAAGATCACCATTTTTAAACGACGAGAAGCAGCAGCTGTACAAACGCAAAGTCATTTATTATTATTATTATTGTTGTTGCTTTGATATTCGCGCCAAGGTTTATGTAAACGTAGCGCCGTAACTGACGTATACAGCGACGTAACTGACGTATACAGCGACGTAATGACGTATTCAGCAACGTAATGACGTGCCTCCGCTTAGCACGGCGAGCTACGGAAAAGCAAACTGGTTCTCAGCTGGCTCGCAAGTTGAAATACAAATTTTGCCCATCATGTACAAAAAACCGGGACATTCAGTGTCCCGGATTTTTATTTTTTTTTCCGGGACAGACCATGAAAATCCGGGACAATCAGGAAAAACCGGGACAGGTGGCAACACTAACAATGACCCAAAACATAAAGCCAAAGCAACCCAGGAGTTTAATTAAAGCAAAGAAGTGGAATATTCTTGAATGGCCAAGTCAGTCACCTGATCTCAACCCAGTTGAGCATGCATTTCACTTGTTAAAGACTAAACTTCAGACAGAAAGCCCCACAAACAAACAGCAACTGAAAACCGCTGCAGTAAAGGCCTGGCAGAGCATTAAAAAGGAGGAAACACAGTGTCTGGTGATGTCCATGAGTTCAAGACTTCAGGCAGTCATTGCCAACAAAGGGTTTTCAACCAAATATTAGAAATGAACATTTTATTTACAATTATTTAATTAGTCCAATTACTTTTGAGCCCCTGAAATGAAGGGATTGTGTTTAAAAAATGCTTTAGTTCCTCACATTTTTATGCAAGCATTTTGTTTAACCCACTGAATTAAAGCTGAAAGTCTGAACTTCAACTGCATCTGAATTGTTTTGTTCAAAATTCATTGTGGTAATGTACAGAACCAAAATTAGAAAAATGTTGCCTCTGTCCAAATATTTATGAACCTAACTGTGTGTGTGTATATATATATATATATATATATATATATATATATATATATATATACACACACACACACACACATATATATATGAAAGTGCTAACACTCCATTAAAGCAAACGAAAAATAAACAACAACTTTTCCCAGCATAGTCTTATACAATATGAAATTGTATCATTGGCTTCATCTGGTCTGAAATATTTCCAAACTAGCTTCATGTATCTTCTGCCTGCATTTCTTTACCATTTGCCTCGTCCTTTTTTCCACTGCTTTGTCAAGGTTGACTGATCCTCACAGCAGTGACTAGTGTATGTATTAGTCAACTGATAGATCTAGTCTATACAACCGCTAGTGCGTAGGAAGTTCAATGTGCCATTACCCTTTCTGCCCTCCAAACATTCCTTGTGCCCTACGTAGATGGAGTGGTCTGCTGCTTCGAATAATCCCAAATGGACAGCCTGAACAGTGCTGTGAAATTGGTGTGGATCATTTCAGTAGGATAGCCTAAAGATTGCACTTAATACAGTTTATGTCCAAGTCTCTTTCATGCTTCAGTGGATAACTTCAATTGAATACTATAGATTAGAGCTTAAAAACTCTAATGAAATAAAAAAAGACCCTGATGCAGATCCTGAAAACCCTTTCAACACATTCAGTAACTTTAAATCGTATAGTTGTGAAAGAGTAGAAAGAGTAATGATTCATAATTGCACTATCAGCTGTGACACAGAAGAGCCACAAAGAAAATGGAAAAAATGATACACTCTTAGGAGGCGCTCCTGTGCCAGGAAATCAGCTGCTGCTAAAAATGAAAGAACCAAAGCAGTCAAATGTAGTACTATACCATGGCAGCTCTTCATCAGTAAAACTAAGAGAACTGACCAGTGAAATCATTGTCTCATTTATTCCTCTTGAGCTGTGGTTTTCACTATGAGTATGGAAAATAACCACTGGCCACCCACTCACTTCATACAGTAACGACTTATGCAGCAACCCACACTAAAACAATGAGAAATTCATTCTACTCACCTCCCCCGACTCTGCTACACAATTGAAATCATGCTAATTGAGATGTTGCATAACTTAGCGATGCCTTTTTCTGCTCAAAAGTTCATAATAGCTTTCATTTCTCTCTTTTATTCATTATCTGTTTATGTAACACACATTATGTCCATTTTGCATGGAATATCCAAAATAGACATGAACATGTCTAAATACACACAATACATTTTGTCTTCATCTCATCTCATTCTCATCTCATTATCTCTAGCCGCTTTATCCTTCTACAGGGTTGCAGGCAAGCTGGAGCCTATCCCAGCTGACTACGGGCGAAAGGCGGGGTACACCCTGGACAAGTCGCCAGGTCATCACAGGGCTGACACATAGACACAGACAACCATTCACACTCACACCTACGGTCAATTTAGAGTCACCAGTTAACCTAACCTGCATGTCTTTGGACTGTGGGGGAAACCGGAGCACCCAGAGGAAACCCACGCGGACACGGGGAGAACATGCAAACTCCACACAGAAAGGCCCTCGCTGGCCCCGGGGCTCGAACCCAGGACCTTCTTGCTGTGAGGCGACAGCGCTAACCACTACACCACCGTGCAGCCATTTTGTCTTCAGAGATTCTGTATTATTTTAACAACCACACATCAAATAGTGTTTCTTGGTTTGTTTCATGCTTTGTTTAAATTTGGGGAGACGGCATGGTGCTGCAGTGGTGAGCACCGTCACCTCACAGCAAGAAGGTTCAAGGTTCAAACCTCACGGCCGACGGGGGCCTTTCTGTGCGGAGTTTGCATGTTCTCTCTGTGTCTGCATGGGTTTCCTCTGGGTGCTCCGGTTTCCTCCAACAGTTCAAAGACATGCAGTTTAGGTAAAAATACCCAGCCACTTGGTTGAACAAGCCAGTGCATACTTAATGCTAATCCCAAGCCTGGATAGATTGGGGGGCAGGGTTTGTGTCAGAAACCCTCAGGTATAAAAACCTGTACCAAATCAAATATATGGATCATGATGATCCACTGTGGCGAATCCTAAAGGGAGGAGCCAGAAGAAGATATCTAAATACTCACCGGTCACCTTATTAGGAACAAGTGCACATTCATGGAGTGGCACCAGCATTGCAATGCAAGAAAAATCATGCAGATACAGTACAAGAACTGCATTTAATGCTCACATTAAACATTAGAATGAAGAAAAAATGTGATTTCTGATAACAGAAGGGTTGGCTGGTTTGAATATTTCACAAACTGCTGATCTCCTGGGTATTTCACACACAACAGTCTCTAGAGTTTACATAGAATGGTTTTGGGGGAAAAAAACATCCCGTGATTGGAGGGTATGCAGGCTGAAACACCTTATTCATGAGAGAGATCAGAGAAGAGTGACTGGACTGGTCTGAACTGACAGGAAGTCTATTGTATAGTGTGCAGTAAAGCATCTCAGAACACACAGCAAATCAAACATTGAGGTGGATGAGTGACAACAGCAGAAGGTTCCACATCAGGTTTCACATCTGTCAGCCAAGAACAAGAATCTGAGGCTACACACTACACACTGACCCGAATTGAATAGATGAAGACTGGAAAAAGACCAGGTGATTTTTTTTTTCTAATCATCAACTGTCTAGTTTGGGTAAGCCTGTGCCCAATATCATCTCAGATTCCTGTTCTTGGCTGACAGGAGTGGCACCCACTGTGGTCTTCAGCTGTTGTAACCCATCTACTTTAAGTTCAATGTTTTCTGCATGCTGAGATGCTTTTCTGCTCACCACAGTTGTAAAGAGTGAAGGATATCCTTCCTGGTAGTGAAAACCAATTTAACCATTTCCCTCAGACCCCTCTTATCAACAAGACACTTACACCCACAGAGCTGTTGCTCCCTCATTTTTTTTTTTTTTTGTTATTCACACCATTCTGTGAAAACTCTAGAGACTGTTGTATATTGTGTGTGTTTGTTATTGCAGCTTTTTCCTCATATTACATCCAATAAAATCACTCATGCTCTTTAGAACTCCTATAAATATGCAATGGTATTTGTATCAGAACAGAAGTGATTGCTTCCCTTATCAGTAAACAATGCAGAAAATTACCACTTTGTAGCTGATAGGAAAATCCCTTTGGGCAGGATTGAGGCAGAGACCACACTCGGCTGGACACCAATGTATCACAGGGCTAACACAGAAGCAAGCAACCATTTACACTTACATTCACACCTATGGGCAACATGTAATCTTCAGTCAGCCACAAGGTTCAAACCCAGAGCCTTCTTGCTGTGAGGCAACAGTGCTCACCACTGCATCACTTGTGCAATCTCAGGTTATTTTATTTTTTAATCATTGGTGTGGATCTTTCATTATTCATGACATTAAAACTTGATTATATAATGTGATAAATTGCAATCTCATCATATGTGATTCATATGTAATTCAAAATATGATCTGTTCTGTTCTCTTTCAATTTCTGTTACTATACAACCCCAATTCCAAAAAAAGTCGGGACGCTGTGTAAAATAAAATAAAAACAAAATGCAATGATTTGCAAATCTCATAAACCCAATTTTTTTCACAATAGCTAGAACATAGACAACATATCAATTGTTGAAACTGAGACATTGTACTATTTCATGAAAAATATTAGTTCATTTTGAATTTGATGGCAGCAACAGGTCTCAAAAAAGTTGGGATGGGGAAACAAAAGGCTGGAAAAGTAAGTGGTGCTAAAAAGAAACAGCTGGAGGAACATTTTGCAACTAATTAGGTTAATTGACAACAGGTCAATAGTATGATTGGGTACAAAAAGAGCATCTTATACTTCGTTTACACGTAGCCGGGTATTTATGAAAACAGGTATCTTCTCCTCCCTGTACTAGAAAATAATTCCGTTTACACACTGCTCCAAAAACAGCCAGGGAAGGCTGTCAAAAACATGTCAAACAAATAGAAAGCCAACCAGAGATCTGAAAGCTAAGGAGGAAGGACCATCAGATCACAATGCTAAAAATCCGTTTTCCCCATAACACAGAGAAAACTCCATTTTCCACTATTTACACGCAGGCATGAAAACGGAGTTTTCACAAATCTCCACTTTGCCCGGAGTTTTCAAAAGCAGCCGTTTTCAGTGACTGAAACCTCTGTTTACGTGTAAATGATGGGTGCAACCGCATAAATAAATATCCATTTTTATAGATGCCCGGCTACGTGTAAACGGGGTCTTCGAGTGGCAGAGACTCTCAGAAGTAAAGATGGGTAGAGTGTCAAATGCTCAAGAGAGGGGGATGTATGTGCAGAAGTGTTTTATTGAACAAAGTGCAATCTATACAAAAAGTGCACGAAACACACACAAAGCAAACAGTCCAAATCAGCAGGCAAGGTCATAAACAGGAAAACAGGCAAAGGGTTGGTCAAGGCGCAAACAGGATGTCGGAGGCAAGATGAGAACAAGAACTAGAGACGGGAACAGGAGTCGAGAAATCAGGAAAACCAAAAACACAGGAAAAGGGGCTTGGTAATGCACACTGAACGTGGCGTAATACTTCGCATCGTCTTTGCATCAGCTCAGTCCTTAAAAAACCCAACACTTAATTCACTAATTGAGAACAGGTGCGCCTTGTTTACGGCACACGTGCTGAAGCTCACTTGGTGCACGCGCAGCCCGAGGTGCGCCTTTTGGTGCACGCGCCACAGTGCGCAGGACTGACAGAACCCCCTCCTAATGAGCTCACTCCGGAAGCGAAAATCCATCCTACTTAGCCCCAGTGGGGGTTCAGGCTCAGGCTCTGGACATGACTTGGGTTCTTGGCTAGGAGTAGGCTTGTTCTCAGGACTTGACGTGGACTCTGGACTGGACTCAGGCTCTGAAGACGATGTGGACTCCAGACTGGACTTGGGCTCTGAAGACAACGTTGGACTGGGCTTGAGCTCTGGAGTAGATGACTCTGTCTCTGTAGATGGCTGTGGACTGGGCTCGGGTTCTGTAGAGGGCTCTGGACTGGGCTCGAGCTCTGTAGGTGACTCTGGGCTGGGCTTGAGCTCTGAAGGTGACTCTGGGCTGGGCTGGAGATCTGGAGGCAACTCTGAGCTGGGCTCGAGCTCTGGAGATGGCTCAGGCTCTGGACTGGACTCGGTCAGTGCACTGCTTTGGTCTGGGTTAGGACCTGGCGACGAGGCAACGCAGACGTCTTCATGACCGGCTGCAGCAGAGATCATTTCATTGTCCTCTGACACCGGTTCAGGAACAGGCTCAGGTTCTGGCCTTAACTGGCACCGGCACTGAAGCAGACTCTTAGGCAGGCTCTGGCAGTGGCTCTGGAGGACGTACTGATGTGGGCTCTGGCACTGGAGTAGGCTCTAGAGTAGACGCAAGCTCTGGCACTGGAGTGAGCCCTGATGCAGGCTCTGGCACTGGAGCAGGCCCTGATGCAGGCTCTGGCTCGGGAGCAGGCGCTGACTCTGCCTCTGGCTCGGGGGCAGGTGCTGACTCTGCCTCTGGCTTGGGAGCAGACGCTGGTGCTGACTCTGGCTCTGCCTCTGGCTCGGGAGCAGGTGCTGGCACAGGAATAGGAACAGATGCTGGCATGGGTTCAGGCATGGATTCAGGTGCTGGTTCTGGCTGAGAAACCACCTCAAAAGGGACAGCTTCCTCTGCTGTCTCTGTATCAGCCACTGGGAGGAGCTCTGGACCAACAGCCTCCTCAGCTGAGTCAGCCACTGGAGGGAGCTCTAGAGCAACAGCCTCCTCCACTGAGTCGGCCACTGGAGTGGCTGCCTTTAGGAGGTGCTTTAGAGCAACAGCCTCCTCCGCTGCATCAACCACTGGCCTGATTGCCCCTACCCAAAAATTTTCAAGGGGTTCCTCCTTTACTAAGTATTCATATATACACTTGAGCTTGGCAAAGAAAGTCTGAGAGTTTCAAAGGCACGGTTGTTCCACCTGAATCAGATATTCCACCCATCTGCGTGCTTATCCAATAGTGAATGTCAGGATGAAGCTCACTCAGATGGGTTTGGGTGGCTTAGGCTCTAGGAAGTCATCATAAAGAATCCCAAACTGGATACAGAATCCACATGGATGATATTCTCCATTGTATGGTGTAGGAGGGTAAGCACTGGTACTTCGGCAGAAATAAGAGGCTAAAGGCAGGGACAGGGAAACCCGGAAGTGGCGTGGAATCGCGTATTGAAACAAATCTGCTACATCCATAGTATGGCAAAGTATTCTGTCAAATGCACAAGAGAGGCAGATGTATGTGCAGAAGCTGGAGGCTGTGGATTCCTACAAGTACCTCAGGCTGTGGCTGGACAGCAAGCTGGACTGGACTTGCAACACCAACCACCTGTACAGGAAGGGACAGAGCAGGCTGTACTTCCTGAGGAGGCTGCGGTCCTTTAACATCTGCAGGAAACTCCTGTGGATGTTCTATCAGTCCGTGGTCGCCAGTGTCCTGTTTTACACCGTGGTGTGCTGGGGAGGGGGGCGGCACATCCAAGAAGAACACATCCAGGCTGGACAAACTGATCAGGCAGGCCGCTCTGTGGTTGGCATGAAGCTGGACTCTCTGGTGATGGTGGCAGAGAAGAGGACTATGGACAAACTACTGAACATCATGGACGATGCCAGTCACCCTCTGCACACCATCATCAGCAACCAAAGGAGCCTGTTCAGTGACAGAATGCTCCTTCCCAAGTGCAGGACTAACAGACTTAAAAACTCCATTGTCCCTCACGCCATCAGACTGTACAACTCCTCTCTGGGGGGAAGGAGGGGTAGCATGAGGACAGAGGATGGGAAGGAGCAGTAGCCTAGCCTGACAAAAAGCAATACTGGAGAATGTGCAATACCTCTCCTGCTGGATTTTTTTCATATCTTATTTTTTATATTTGTATATGTAAATACTTAATTTATCTAGAAGTTTTCTCTATTTCTATTCTCTGTTTATCCTGTAATGATGCTGCTGGAATTTAAATTTCCCTGAGTGAACCCTCCCAAAGGGAGCAATAAAGTTCTAATCTAATCGAATCGAATCGAATCGAATCTAAACAAAAAGTGCATGAAACACACGTCTGTGAAGATTCTCAGTCATCCAGGTACATACGGTAGTAATCTGTGGTTGGTAGAAGAGAGCAACTGGACTTGCTTGAAGATTCTTGAAAACATTTCACCTCTCATCCGAAAGGCTTCCTCAGTTCTGTCTGACTAATAGGGAGTATCAGGTATTTATCCTGTCATGGATCATCATAGAATCAGAATTCTGATGACTGCATTGTAGGTGGCTGATAAAAGATGTCTTAGACACCCACCTCTGTTCAGTGATGGTCATTCCAGGTTGACAAAAATGAACGATCCTCTCTGGCTAAGATGTCTGCCAGTTTTCTGGAAGTCCTCTCATACTCCCACACCAGTCAAAGGGATCTCATCCCAAAGTGCGTAGAAACATGTGCATGAAACACACACAAAGCAAACAGTCCAAATCAGCAGGCAAGGTCATAAACATGAAAACAGACAAAGGGTCGGTTGAGGGGCAAACAGGGTGTCGGAGGCAAGACGAGAACGAGAACTAGAAACGGGAACAGGAGTCGAGAAATTGGGAAAACCACAAACACAGGAAAAAGGGCTCGGTAGTGGGCACTGAACATGGTGTAATACTTCGCATCGTCTTTGCATCGGTGCAGTCCTTAAATAGCCCAACACTTAGTTCACTAATTGAGAACAGGTGCGCCTTGTTTAAGGTGCACGTGCTGAAGCTCACTCAGTGCGCGCGCAGCCCGAAGCGTGTCTTTTGGTGCATGCGCCACAGCGTGCAGGACTGACATAGAGGTTCACCAGTCTGCAAAAAACTGCATCTAGAAATTGTGGAATAATTTCAGAATAATGTCCCTCAATGTAAAATTGTGAAGACTTTGAATATCTCATCATCTATAGTACGTAACATAATCAAAAGATTCTGAGAATCTGGAGAAATCTCTGTGTGCAAGGGACAAGGCCAAAAATCAATATTGGATGCCCATAATCTTCGAGCCCTCAGGCAGCACTGCATTAAAAGCAGGCATGATTCTCTAATGGAAATCACTGCATGGGCTCAGGAACACTTCCAGAAATCACTGTCTGTGAACACAGTTCGCTGTGCCACCCACAAATACAGGTTTAAAGGAGACACGCAGAACCTTTATTTTGAAATACATTTCTGAGTGGATGGTATCTCCACCCTTGACTCTTGTATGCTGCATAAATGAGAATTTAAAAAATATATTTTTGAGAGTTAAAATCGACTGCAAAGTTGGCATTCGAGCTGCCCCGCTGAGCCAGCCAGCCCCAAGTGCATGACGTCACAGCAGGAACCAGTTTTAAGGCTGAGGCCTTTGACAGCTATAGACCAAAGTCATATAAATAAAAATTTATGGTGAAAGTAAGAAATACTGTTACCGACTTGCTCAACTAAGACTGATTTGACTTCATTGATTGTGGGTTGGGTGGCACGGTGGTGTAGTGGTTAGCGCTGTTGCCTAACAGCAAGAAGGTCTGGGTTCGAGCCTCGTGGCCGGCGAGGGCCTTTCTGTGCGGAGTTTGCATGTTCTCCCCGTGTCCGCGTGGGTTTCCTCCAGGTGCTCCGGTTTCCCCCACAGTCCAAAGACATGCAGGTTAGGTTAACTGGTGACTCTAAATTGACCGTAGGTGTGAATGTGAGTGTGAATGGTTGTCTGTGTCTATGTGTCAGCCCTGTGATGACCTGGTGACTTGTCCAGGGTGTACCCTGCCTTTCGCCCATAGCCAGCTGGGATAGGCTCCAGCTTGCCTGCGACCCTGTAGAAGGATAAAGCGGCTAGAGATAATGAAATGAGATGAGATGATTGTGGGTTGACTCTCATCAAAATAGGATAGGTGTTATGCAACATACATGTACATGCATGCATTTTCACTGATAAAACATAAAAGGCTAATTAAATAATCAGATAAACTGAGACAATCACATTCTGAAGCAAATTAAATAATCTTATACCGGTAACTTAAACACACAATACAAGTTACATGTATGAATCTAAATGCAGGTAAACAACGTGTTTTTGTAGTTTTATATTCAAATGAGAGTCGGAGCTTACCCATCTGTGTTCTCACTTCTTGAAGGCCGATCTTGTGGTCGATTGTTTTGAAACAATCTGACTTTTCGTTGTTCGTTCAGTTCTCCATTCATTCGCTTCTTCCATGTAAAGGCGAGATGGCAGCGATATCCAGTGAAGAAATTAGACAACTGCTCCACTCATTCTCCATTTTCTCCATACTGAGTACTCCGCCATTACTGCTCAGCTCAGGCAATTACTAAAACCTGGGACGGAACGGAACGTCACCGGTTTTAGCAATAACAGCGGGGAGGTTACTGCCTGAGCGATATGTCCCGTCCTGTTCCGTCCCGGGTTTTACCAACAACCCTCGGCTCACACTCAGGAAGAACTGGTGCAACTGAACTTGCTTTCCTTTTCTTGCAGTTGTATTTAATTGCTGGTACTGCACCCTCTTTCAATACGGGCTTATAGCCAACGCTGCTCAACAGATCAGAGGTTTCGTATGAGTCTTCAGTAAAATGTGCAGAGCAGAGGAGAGACCACTTCGTAGGTGCCCAATGTGCCCGTGAACTTCTTGCAAAACACAACCATCCAGCTTGTTATCAGCACTCAATTCAAAAGCCAGCATCTGTGATGATGGCTATGGCATGGGCAGCTTGCACATCTGGAAAGGCACCATTAACACTGAAAGGTATATACAGGTTTTAGGGCAACATGCTTCCATCCAGACAATGTCTTTTTCTGGGAAGGCCTTGCATATTTCAGCAAGACAATGCTAAACCACATGCTGCATCTATTACAACAGCATGGCTTCGTAATAGAAGCTATGCGATTGTAATCGAAGCAGGATGCGGTTTGAGTCTGGTTCCTCTTGAGGTTTCTTCCTCATGTCATCTGAGGGAGTTTTTCCTTGCCACCATCACCACAGGCTTGTTCATTGGGGATAGATTAAGGATAAAGTTAGCTCATGTTTAAAGTCATTCAAATTCTGTAAAGCTGCTTTGCGACAATGTCTATTGTTAAAAGCGCTATAGAAATAAACTTGACTTGACTTGACTTGACTAGAAGAGTACAGGTGCTGAACTGGCCTGCTTGCAGTCCAGACCATTCACCAATTGAAAACATTTGGCACATCATGAAATGAAAACTACAACAAAGAAGACCCATAACTGTTGAGCAGCAAGAATCCTGTATCAGGAAAGAATGGGACAACATTCCTCTCCCAAAACTCCAGCAATTGGTCGCCTTGGTGCCCAGATGTTTACAGAATGTTGTTAAAAGAAGAGGGGATGCTGTACAGTGACATTCGCCTGTCCCAACTTTTAAAAATGTATTACTGCCCTCAAATTGAAAATTACCTTATTTTTTTTCTTAAAATGCTACATTTTCTCAGTTTAAACATTTGATGTACTGTCTATTCTCTATTGTGAAAAAAATATATGGATTTATGAGATTTGCAAATCATTCCATTCTGTTGTTATTTACAACCCCGATTCCAAAAAAGTTGGGACAAAGTATAAATTGTAAATAAAAACGGAATGCAATGATGTGGAAGTTTCAAAATTCCATATTTTATTCAGAATAGAACATAGATGGCATATCAAATGTTTAAACTGAGAAAATGTATCATTTAAAGAGAAAAATTAGGTGATTTTAAATTTCATGACAACACATCTCAAAGTTGGGACAAGGCCATGTTTACCACTGTGAGACATCCCCTTTTCACTTTACAACAGTCTGTAAACGTCTGGGGACCGAGGAGACAAGTTGCTCAAGTTTAGGGATAGGAATGTTAACCCATTCTTGTCTAATGTAGGATTCTAGTTGCTCAACTGTCTTAGGTCTTTTTTGTCATATCGTCCGTTTTATGATGCACCAAATCTTTTCTATGGGTGAAAGATCTGAACTGCAGGCTGGCCAGTTGAGTACCCGGACCCTTCTTCTACGCAGCCATGATGCTGTAATTGATGCAGTATGTGGTTTGGCATTGTCATGTTGGAAAATGCAAGGTCTTCCCTGAAAGAGACGTTGTCTGGATGGGAGCATATGTTGCTCTAGAACCTGGATATACCTTTCAGCATTGATGGTGTCTTTCCAGATGTGTAAGCTGCCCATGCCACACGCACTAATGCAACCCCATACCATCAGAGATGCAGGCTTCTGAACTGAGCACTGATAACAACTTGGGTCGTGCTTCTCCTCTTTAGTCCAAATGACACGGCGTCCCTGATTTCCATAAAGAACTTTAAATTTTGATTCGTCTGACCACAGAACAGTTTTCCACTTTGCCACAGTCCATTTTTAATGAGCCTTGGCCCAGAGAAGACGTCTGCGCTTCTGGATCATGTTTAGATACGGCTTCTTCTTTGAACTATAGAGTTTTAGCTGGCAACGGCGGATGGCACCGTGAATTGTGTTCACAGATAATGTTCTCTGGAAATATTCCTGAGCCCATTTTGTGATTTCCAATACAGAAGCATGCCTGTATGTGATGAAGTGCCGTCTAAGGGCCCGAAGATCACGGGCACCCAGTATGGTTTTCCGGCCTTGACCCTTACGCACAGAGATTCTTCCAGATTCTCTGAATCTTTTGATGATATTATGCACTGTAGATGATGATATGTTCAAACTCTTTCCAATTTTACACTGTCGAACTCCTTTCTGATATTGCTCCACTATTTGTCGGCACATAATTAGGGGGATTGGTGATCCTCTTCCCATCTTTACTTCTGAGAGCCACTGCCACTCCAAGATGCTCTTTTTATACCCAGTCATATTAATGACCTATTGCCAATTGAGCTAATGAGTTGCAATTTGGTCCTCCATCTGTTCCTTTTTTGTACCTTTAACTTTTCCAGCCTCTTATTGCCCCTGTCCCAACTTTTTTGAGTTATGTTGCTGTCATGAAATTTCAAATGAGCCAATACATTCACATTATCTCTAGCCGCTTTATCCTTCTACAGGGTCGCAGGCAAGCTGGAGCCTATCCCAGCTGACTACGGGCGAAAGGCGGGGTACACCCTGGACAAGTCGCCAGGTCATCACAGGGCTGACACATAGACACAGACAACCATTCACACTCACACGTACAGTCAATTTAGAGTCACCAGTTAACCTAACCTGCATGTCTTTGGACTGTGGGGGAAACCGGAAACCCACGCGGACACGGGGAGAACATGCAAACTCCACACAGAAAGGCCCTCGCCGGCCCCGGGGCTCGAACCCAGGACCTTCTTGCTGTGAGGCGACAGCGCTAACCATTACACCACCGTGCCGCCCCAAATGAGCCAATATTTGGCATGAAATTTCAAAATGTCTCACTTTCGACATTTGATATGTTGTCTATGTTCTATTGTGAATACAATATCAGTTTTTGAGATTTGTAAATGATTGCATTCTGTTTTTATTTACAATTTGTACTTTGTCCCAACTTTTTTGGAATCGGGGTTGTACATTTTACACAGCATCCCAACTGTATTTTTTTTTTTTTTTGGAATTGGGGTTGTAGTTCAGCAGGTTATGTTATGGTCAGGATTTCAAAATGTTCGTTCATATGCCCCTTTTTAACTTTGAGCATCTTCCCATTTAAGGGTGTGGTTACAGCCCTGACCTGTAAGCTTCAAATGAGGAATTTATTAGCCTTCCAACTTGATTTCCAAATCTCTTATGGGGCATTTGTCTGGTCCTCAGTTTGCACACTATACAGTGGTGCTTGAAAGTTTGTGAACCTTTTAGAATTTTTTATATTTCTGCAGATACCATCAGATTTTCACACAAGTACTAAAAGTAGATAAAGAGAACACAGTTAAACAAATGAGACAGAAATAGTATACTTGGTCATTTATTTATTGAGGAAAATGATCCAATATTACATATCTGTCAGTGGCAAAATTATGTGAACCTCTAGGATTAGCAGTTAAAATTAGAATGTGAAATTAGAGTCAGGTGTTTTCAATCAATGGGATGACAATCAGGTGTGAGTGGGCACCCTGTTTTGTTTAAAGAACAGGGATCTATCAAAGTCTGAGCTTCACAACACATGTTTGTGGAAGTGTATCATGGCATGAACAAAATAGATTTCTGTGGACCACAAAAAAAGCATTGTTGATGCTCATCAGGCTGGAAAAGGTTACAAAACCATCTCTAAAGAGTTTGGACTCCACCAATCCACAGTCAGGCAGATTGTGTACGAATGGAGGAAATTCACAACCACTGTTACCCTCCCCAGGAGTGGTCGACCAACAAAGATCACTCCAAGAGCAAGGCCTGTAATAGTCGGCGAGGTCACAAAGGACCCCAGGGTGACTTCTAAGCAACTGAAGGCCTCTCTCACATTGGCTAATGTTAATGTTCATGAGTCGACCATCAGGAGAACACTGAACAACAATGGTGTGCATGGCAGGGCTGCAAGGAGAAAGACACTGTTCTCCAAAGAGAACATTGTTGCTTATCTGCAGTTTGCTACAGATCACGTGGACAAGCCAGAAGGCTATTGGAAAAATGTTTTGTAGACGGATGAAACCAAAATAGAACTTTTTGGTTTAAATGAAAAGCGTTATGTTTGGAGAAAGGAAAACACTGCATTCCAGCATAAGAACCTTATCCCATCTGTGAAACATGGTGGTGGTAGTATCATGGTTTGAGCCTGTTTTGCTGCATCTGGGCCAGGACGGCTTGCCATCATTGATGGAACAATGAATTCTGAATTATACCAGTGAATTCTAAAGGAAAATGGCAGGACATCTGCCCATGAACTGAATCTCACGAGAAGGTGAGTCATGCAGCAAGACAATGACCCTAAGCACGCAAGTCGTTCTACCAAAG
This sequence comes from Neoarius graeffei, assembly GCF_027579695.1. Lineage (NCBI taxonomy): Eukaryota > Metazoa > Chordata > Actinopteri > Siluriformes > Ariidae > Neoarius > Neoarius graeffei. Next base: position 34,888,110 of record NC_083587.1, on the reverse strand, counting down.
AATGGTTAAAGAAGAATGAAGTGAATGTTTTGGAATGGCCAAGTCAAAGTCCTGACCTTAATACACTCAAAATGTTGTGGAAGGACCTGAAGCAAGCAGTTCATGTGAGGAAACCCACCAACATCCCAGAGTTGGAGCTGTTCTGTACGGAAGAATGAGTTAAAATTCCTCCAAGCTGGTGTGCAGGACTGATCAACAGTTTCCAGAAACATTTAGTTGCAGTTATTGCTGCACAAGGGGGTCACACCAGATACTGAAAGCAAAGGTTCACATACTTTTGCCACTCACAGATACGTAATATTGGATCATTTTCCTCAATAAATAAATGACCAAGTATAATATTTTTGTCTCATTTGTTTAACTGGGTTCTCTTTATCTACTTTTAGGACTTGTGTGAAAATCTGATGATGTTTTAGGTCATATTTATGCAGAAATATAGAAAATTCTAAAGGATTCACAAACTTTCAAGCACCAATGTAAATGAAATGTCTTCAAATGACCATGGTACAGACATCTTCCCTGTGTTTGGATGCATAAGTGAAAACTATTTGATGAAAAGTTTTGAGGTAAAGTCAAGTTTAAAACAAAGAGCCACTGTTAGCCCTGAAGTAAGGCTCTTAATCTTTAAACTATTCTACTTTCATGAATTCAGTTACCATATAGATATGATTATTTTGTTATAAATATGCATTAGGTGAGACGATGCTTGACTAGGAGGATGAGTGCATTGTGCGTATGCTGGGTTCGGGGAACTCCCCATTGTATGACTCAATGCTGAACCTCCACTGATGCTAAATCTTCCATTTGTGAAAATTCAATCCAAAGTGAAAGGGCAACAGTTCTCACACAACAACCCCCCCCCAACACACACACAAACACCATTCAATAGCACAAAGATTTCTGGCAACTGCACATATTTTAATTGTGTATAATATGTTCAAGACATTAATTCTCTAAATACATAGAACTGATGAATACATAAATTTATTCTACTTCTCACATCCCATCTTACCACAGTAATTAAACATTGAATACATTCCAGGCAATAATCACACATAAAATACAGATATTGTGATTCTGTTCAACAGTTTAAGCACATTGTGTTATAACCACTGTCCGCTCAGAAGCAGTAGACATGGGACTTGCTGTTGTGGAATAAGTCCTTCTTTTGGCATCCACTAATTTCATGGCTTCAATAACCCAGGGCTTCTTTGGGTCTGCACAGAGTTTACGCTTATTCACAGTGGTCAACCTTTAAATGCACAGAAGTAAAGAAAAAAAATCAGTTGGCATATGACCAGAAGTTAGGTGAAGTTTAACCCTTTAACCTCCTGACTTATTTGTACATATTAATCTAAAAGCATACTATTTCGTAACGATGATGAGTTATTCAGTAAATTCATTTAAACTGATTAGGAAGGTATACTGTTAAGAAAGTGAGGTATATAATTCTGGACCTGCAGATGCTATTAACTATTAATAAGACCAATTTGTCAGACTATATTGATGATACAAAACAAGATATTGGTCACAAATAATAATCATTTAAAAAACACTAAGAAAAACCTGTTTCTTTCGATATAGTGTTATAATTTTTAAACATAGAAGCAAGCATACTTACACAACAGCTGTAATTGAGCAAAGGCCTGAGTTCTGTACATAGTAATTTTTTATCCTTGTGGCAGGCAAGGTTCTATTTGGCGTCTTGAGACAGACACATGGATTTGCACTTGCTGTTTAGACAAGAATAGAGAAGGGGGAAAAATGAAGAAACAAAAGACAAATATCATCCCAAATCATTTAGTTTCATCACAGTACAAAAAGGAAGAAAGAAAAAAAAGGGTAGAAAGAAAACGAAAAACACTGTAAATCTCCTCACATTTGCAGGTGGTGGCTGTGAGCAGCACAGCAAACAGATACAATAGTGCCGTTCTCATCTCTTCACCCGGACCAGACTGATAAGTGAAACTGGATAACGACCACCAAGTATTAATTTATACATGCTCAGGACAGGAAAAAATACTTCATAGGTTCCTATCACCCCCCCCCCCCCCCCATTACCACCACGACCACCCTCCCCTCACCTCCCCCACCTTTGATTGATTGAAGTGTTTATTTTGAATATGAAAAGCAAAAAAATAATAAAAAGAAAACTAAAACAAACATTTAAACATAATACATATAAATACATATTTGAAAAGGAGTGAGAAGAAGTATAACTTATTACTTCCTTATATAAGATACAGAAGCTTCACATGTCACTCACTGGAACATTGGTAAATGTTTTGTCAGCCCACCATTCTTAGTGTATCTTTTAAAGATGTGTGGGCAATGCATGAAAATTCTGACTGATATGATTTATAGAACTTCTTGTTGCATCAATAGAACACAATACTTGTAGTTCTGTTACGACAATTTAGATTAACTGGTAGAAAAGAATTTTTTTGTGATGGTCAGATTGAGTCACTTTGCTGAAACACTGGTAAACATTTGTTGTACCATCCCACCTGTCTCTGTGTGTGTGTGTGTGTGTGTGTGGTGGTTACACTTGACCATTTCTCTGAAACTAAATCTACTGTTCATACCGTAGGGTGTGTTTCAAAATGGAAAGTACCGACCAGTACTCAGATGTATAAACTGCCATTATACTAAATCATCAAGACTACTGTACAAGCTCAAATTTTATTGTATGATGTAATTACTATGCTGAAAACTAAACCTGTCCATGAAGAACTAGGGCATAAATAGACAGATCTATAATTATGCTATTTTCCGATTACAACAGGTAAGCTTAACTTGTATACATTTGAAACGTTCTGATGCAGAGCTACTTTATGTCTGAGCTGGTTTCCTGTTTCTGGTTGTGGTTGCAGTTGTACAGGGGCTGCAAAGTATGTGGTCACTCACAGCACACACAGGAAATTCATACAGCACTGATGACGGAGAGAAGACGTTTCCAGGTACAGGGCTTGCCATTCTAATCATCCGACCTCAACATATTCTGATACAAAATTCTTAGAAACACTAACAAAATGTTTCATTGTGTACAACTTTATCATGCGATAATTCTGAGATCCAGACTAAACCTTGGCAACTGGCAATTCAACATTTTTCACAAAATTAAAAAGCAAAAAATAACACGTCATTATTTTTTTAAGGAAAATATTCATCCATCCATCCATCCATCCATACATGATCTGTAGCCGCTTATCTTGTGCAAAAGAGTCAATATACCAATGTGTCAATTGTACCACTACGTTTACAATAAATTGGCAATATTTTGGTGGGTCGTTTATTCCATGATTATAGTGCAAACTTTTTAACCTCTTGACTAAGTTGGAGTTGTCTAAAAATAACATTACATATGTACAGTGGTGCTTGAAAGTTTGTGAACCCTTTAGAATTTTCTATATTTCTGCATAAATATGACCTAAAACATCAGATTTTCACACAAGTCCTAAAAGTAGATAAAGAGAACCCAGTTAAACAAATGAGACAAAAATATTATACTTGGTCATTTATTTATTGAGGAAAATGATCCAATATTACATATCTGTGAGTGGCAAAAGTATGTGAACCTTTGCTTTCAGTATCTGGTGTGACCCCCTTGTGCAGCAATAACTGCAAATAAACATTTCCAGTAACTGTTGATCAGTCCTGCACACCGGCTTGGAGGAATTTTAGCCCATTCCTCCATACAGAACAGCTCCAACTCTGGGATGTTGATGGGTTTCCTCACATGAACTGCTCGCTTCAGGTCCTTCCACAATATTTCAATTGGATTAAGGTCAGGATTTTGACTTGGCCATTCCAAAACATTATTCTTCTTTAACCATTCTTTGGTAGAACGACTTGTGCACTTAGGGTCATCTTGCTGCATGACCCACCTTCTCTTGAGATTCAGTTCATGGACAGATGTCCTGACATTTTCCTTTAGAATTCACTGGTATAATTCAGAATTCATGGTTCCATCAATAATGAGAAGCCGTCCTGGCTCAGGTGCAGCAAAACAGGCCCAAACCATGGTACTATCACCACCATGTTTCACAGATGGGATAAGGTTCTTATGCTGGAATGCAGTGTTTTCCTTTCGCCAAACATAACACTTCTCATTTATACCAAAAAGTTCTATTTTGGTCTCATCTGTCCACAAAACATTTTTCCAATAGCCTTCTGGCTTGTCCACTTGATCTTTAGCAAACTGCAGATGAGCAGCAATGTTCTTTTTGGAGAGCAGTGTCTTTCTCCTTGCAACCCTGCCATGCACACCATTGTTGTTCAGTGTTCTCCTGATGGCTGACTCATGAACATTAGCATTAGCCAATGTGAGAGAGGCCTTCAGTTGCTTAGAAGTTACCCTGGGGTCCTTTGTGACCTCACCGACTATTACACGCCTTGCTCTTGGAGTGATCTTTGTTGGTCAACCACTCCTGGGGAGGGTAACAATGCTCTTGAAGTTTCTCCATTTGTATACAATCTGTGACTGTGCATTGGTGGAGTCCAAACTCTTTAGAGATGGTTTTGTAACCTTTTCCAGCCTGATGAGCATCAACAACACTTTTTCTGAGGTCTTCAGAAATCTCCTTTGTTCGTGCCATGATACACTTCCACAAACATGTGTTGTGAAGATCAGATTTTGATAGATCCCTGTTCTTTAAATAAAACAGGGTGCCCACTCACACCTGATTGTCATCCCATTGATTGAAAACACCTGACTCTAATTTCACCTTCTAAATTTTAACTGCTAATCCTAGAGGTTCACATAATTTTGCCACTGACAGATATTGGATCATTTTCCTGAATAAATAAATGACCAAGTATAATATTTTTGTCTCTTTTGTTTAACTGAGTTCTCTTTATCTACTTTTAGGACTTGTGTGAAAATCTGTTTTAGGTCATATTTATGCAGAAATATAGAAAATTCTAAAGGGTTCACAAACTTTCAAGCACCACTGTAGTTCTAGTATGTTATTTGAGATTAATTATTAGAAAATAATTGTTTCTGACGATATGGTATCAACAGAATTCATATTTTCCTGTCTTTTACTGTCAGTACTAACCATTTCAAAACACATTTTTAAACTTGAAGGGCACTCGGTAGAGCGTCTACCTCTGCCAAGCTACATATCCGGATGTGCATCAAAATCTAATCAATTGTTCCTTGGCTCATGGCTCGCATTTCCTCAAAATACATTCACTACCTTTTGAGTTACGTTGAGAACAGACAAAGAAACAAACAAATGGAGGTGAAAACAACCTGTTCCAACAAAGATGGCAGAAGTAAATATCAGGAAACAACACAGAACTCTGAAAGGAAGTATTCTTCACTTGTGGATGAATCCTCAAATGGCACCGCATTGAAGGGATAGTCATTGTAGTCTTCTGCAATACTAGGTAACATTAAACATGTACGACAATATGGATGCATTTCACATGCATGACACAAACCAGTTACAGAAGATTCACTAAACTTTACTACACTGTCAGAAACAGGGGTACAGTAGGAGTCCATTTCTGTCCCCCAAGGTACAATCTACACTAATGCACTCTTTACGGCTCATTATTTGACCTCAAGGTAACTATGTGTACCATTTAGGCATCAAAAAGGTACATATGTTCCCAAGCAGTATATAAACGGTACAAATAAGTACCTTCAAGGGAACTGTCCCAGTGACAAGCCATTGTACCCCTAAATGTATGCTCATAAAATGACTTTCAAGTAAATTGCAGTGTTATGCTGGGATTCAAACCCAGGTCACTGGCGTGATAATCCAGTAAACCCCCACTAGGCCACCAGGGGGATGACACAAGTGCAGAGGCGTGAGGTGAAAGTAGAGTATCAAAAACAGTTTATTTACACTATATACAGTCCAAAGGAAAAAAAAAAGGATAATCCAAAAGCTCCGAAGATGTACAAAAAACAAAAATATCCAAAGGGTCAAAGTCCAAAATCCAACTAAGAAAAGAAGAGGCAAAAACTCAAACGCTCAGAAGATCAAAAGGTCAAAACAAAATCGACAAACTCCAAAAGAAAGAAGCAAAAACCAAGAATACAAAGACACAGGCAAGGTACATGGGGCAGAGGGAACTAGCACTAACAGCATAGCATAGGAAAAAGACTCCGTGACAAGGGAACAAACAGAGGGGTATTTATACACACACTAATTAAGGAACAGAGCAGGGCAGGAAACAGGCAATGAAGACAAACACAAACCCAGTGGTGGCCTCTAGAGGCCAAAACAGTCCCAGTCCTAACATGTAGCAGTTATTCCTAATGTACGCTGTATAAATATGAACTTCTCCGGTAAAATGTAGAACTATAAGTGTGGCAGTTCGTAAGAGTGGGAGGAGCACAGAAGATGGCAGGACAGAACTAAGTTTCGTAATCCTTTTATTTTACACACTTTTCAGTGGTCTCTCATAACCATATAGACGGACACACGCACACACACATCAGGTGTCTGGTTCGGGAGAGAGCTCTCCTCTCTCTCTCTCTTTCTCTCTCCTTAAATAGGGTGCGGTGACTGGGGAAGGCACACAAACACACGTTAATTAACATCAGGTGCAGTGATTCTGCCACTTATCTTCCCTGACTCCGCCCTCCGGTCACAGAGCGATGCTTGACCACGCCCCCGTTGCCACATACCCCCACCGCCCGACTCAGGCCGGGTGGCCATTCAGCCTGCAGCTGACTCCCCCCCCCCGACAGGAGAGGAAGTCCACCACGACCATCTGTGCCCCTGGCCTGTGGATCACCTTGAAGTTAAAGGGTTGGAGTGCCAGATACCAACAGGTGATCCACACGTTGGCATCCTTCATGCGGTGGAGCCACTGGAGGGGTGCGTGGTCCAAACAGAGGGTGAAAGGGCATCCCAGCAGGTAGTAACGGTGGGTGAGGACCGCCCACTTAATTGGCAGGCACTCTTTTTCTATAGTGCTGTAGCGCCCCTCACGCACCGACAGCTTCCTACTGATATATAGCACTAGGCGGTCCTCCCCCTCCATCTCCTGGGACAAAACAGCCCCCAGCCCTCTGTCCGACGCATCCGTCTGTAACAAAGGGGAGAGAAAAGTCAGGGGAGTGTAACAGTGGCCCCCCACACAGTGCAGCCTTCACCTCAGAAAAAACCCGCTGGCATTGCTCCGTCCACTGGACCGGATCTGGTGACCCCTTTATAGTCAGATCAGTCACCGGGCTGGTGACATCCGAATAATTAGGAATAAACCTATGATGGTAGCCAGCCAGCCCAGGAACTGTCTCACCCCCTTTTTGGTCTTGGGCCTCGGGCAGGCCACAATTGCTGCTGTCTTGTTAATTTGGGGACGCACCTGCCCATTGCCCAAGTGGAAGCCCAGATACCGTACTTCCACCCACCCAATCGCACACTTTTTCGGGTTGGCTGTGAGACCCGCTCGCCTCAGTGACCTAAGGACGGCCCTCAGGTGTTGTAGGTGCCACGGCCAGTCATTACTATAAATAATGATGTCGTCGAGGTATGCGGCCACATAGGTGGCATGGGGGCGGAGGACCATATCCATTAGCCGCTGAAAGGTAGTGGGCGCCCCAAACAGCCCAAAAAGAAGTGTGACAAACTGGTGTAAGCCGAACGGTGTGGAAAAGGACATTTTTTCTCGGGATAATGGAGTCAAGGGGATCTGCCAATAACCCTTTGTCAAATCCAGTGTCGAGTAAAAGCGAGCTGTGCCTAGTCGATCAAGCAACTCATCAATACGAGGCATTGGGTACACGTCGAATTTAGACACCACGTTGACTTTTCTATAGTCTACACAGAACCGGACCAACCCATCGGCCTTGGGTACCAAGACCACCGGGCTGCTCCAGTCACTGTGGGACTCCTCGATGATGCCCATTTCGAGCATGGCCTCGAGTTTTCCCGAACCACTTTTTTCTTGTGTTCGGGTAGCCTGTAAGGGCAGCTACGCACTACCACCCCCGGGGGCATCTCAATGTTCAACTAAACCGTCCGTTTGTGGGTGATACACGCTGGTGTGGATTGGCTTAATACCTAACAACCCATACAGTTCGTTCAGTGTACGTGACATAAATGAGGTGCCTTGGTCAGTCAGAATCTCTTTCGGGATTCCAACTCGGGAGATGACGCGGAAGAGCGCTTCCACAATACTGCGTGCTGAGATATTGCAAAGAGGCACTGCTTCCGGGTATCGCGTTGCATAGTCCACCAGAACTAAAATAAAGCGGTACCCTCGTGTTGACCGATCTAATGGCCCGACGAGATCCATCCCAATTCTTTCGAACGGGGTCTCAATTAATGGTAGAGGGTGCAAAGGCGCTTTTGGAATGGCCGCTGGATTTACTAACTGGCATTTGAGGCATGCCGTACACCACCTACGGACATCGCCGCGAATCCCTGGCTAATAGAACCGGGCCATTATTCGGGCTAGTGTCTTATCCTGCCCTAAGTGTCCAGCCATGGGATTAAAGTGAGCTGCCTGGAATACCAATTCCCAGCGGCTCTTTGGAATTTTTACGCACTTCCTGTTTCCTGAGTTGTTCGCGCCGAGTCCTTTTTCCCGCGAATGCCGGCGTTAATTACTAATCCTTTTTTAACTTTTTTTCTATAAATAAATTTCCAGTATCGTCTTCATTTTTATTATACTGTCGCTTTCATTTTTGTACTTTTCACTTTCGCTTTCCTTTTTCCGTTTTTTTTCCCGGTTTTTTCTCTTTCTTTTTTCGGAAGAACGCCGAGACCGGAAGCTTTCTTTTTCTCTCCTCCTGTGTAAAGTCCACAAGCGGAGGCCATCTGATCTGCTTTAATATCAACAGATCTTCATTTAAGGTACGTGAATCTTTTCATCATGGCATACCTTCAGCCTGTTCAGTGTGCTGAGTGCAGGATGTTTAGTCATTCTTCCTCCGTCACTAGCGATAGCTCTATTAGTTTTACTTGTGATAAGTGCAGATTAGTTAGCTCTCTGACAGAGAAGATTTCAGTGCTAGAAGCGCGTGTCCAGGCTTTAGAGCAGGTTAGTGAGCGTGAGAACAGTGTAGTTTCTGTTAGGGAAAGTCTGGACGCCCTAGGTGGAGTTAGCAATCCCCCACCTCCGGCATTAGAGCCCTTACAGCGGGGCGAATGGGTGACGGCTCGGCGGCATAAGCGTAGAGCCAAAGCTACCGCAGAGGCTCGCCCACGGGAGCACCACTCCTCTCCGCGTCACGTGTCGAACAGGTTTGCTCTCCTTAGTGATGCACCCACTGAGAAACCTGAAAGAGCTCTGGTTATAGGGGACTCTATCATACGGCACGTGAAATTAGCTCAGCCTTTAGGGGCACCAGCAGCTTTAGTCAGGTGTATACCGGGAGCCAGGGCACCGGACATAGCAGGTAATCTTAGGGTCCTAGGCAAGCACAGGTTCTCAAAGATAGTTATCCATGCAGGAGCTAATGATATATGCCTTCGTCAGTCTGAGGTTACTAAGAGTAACTTTGTAGAGGTGTTTAAATTAGCGAAGGCAATGTCCGATGCTGTAGTATGCTCTGGCCCCATCCCAATGCGGCGTGGCAATGTAGCTTACAGCAGGTTATGGTCGCTGAACTGCTGGCTGTCCAGGTGGTGCTCTGAAAACAGTGTGGGCTTTACAGATAATTGGGCTAATTTTGAGGGCACTGCTGGCCTGTTAGGGCGGGACGGTATCCATCCCACTCGGGAAGGTGCTGCTCTCATTTCCTGCAGCATAGGTCATAGTCTCAGAACAGGCCTAGTTAATTTCTGACAATCCAGAGCCAAGGCCAGGGAGCAGACGAACAGGCTAAACCGACTGTCTGCTAGCTGCACAGAGTCGTCACTCAGGGCCCACTACATCGAGACTGTGTCTGTTCCCCGAGCTCAACAAAAAGGTAGAAATTTTCAGAGAGTTTGTTCCAGTAACCTAATCAATATAAAATTAGATCAGACTGACTGTACAGCTGCTGCCAGCACCTTTGATCTAAAGGTGGGGCTATTAAATATTAGATCTCTTACATCTAAAGCGCTAATGGTTAATGAACTCATTACTGATCAGGAGTTTAATGTACTGTGTTTAACAGAAACATGGATTAAGCCAAATGAATATATAGCATTAAATGAAGCGAGTCCTCCTGGATACAGTTATATACACCAGCCTCGTCTAACTGGCAGAGGAGGAGGCGTCGCGGTTATTTATAACGATTATCTAGGTGTAACACACAAACCTGGTTATAAATTTAATACATTTGAAGTTCTTCATACTCATATAATGTATGTAGCCTCGAAAAATAAGTCTACCCAGTTAATTCCATTGCTTATTATTTACAGGCCCCCGGGGCCATATTCTGAGTTTCTTTCTGAATTTGCAGATTTTATCTCAGATTTGGTTATTTCCTTAGACAAAGCTTTAGTTGTCGGAGATTTTAATATTCACTTTGATAACCCAGAAGACCCTTTAAAAACAGCGTTTGTGTCCATCTTAGATTCAGTCGGGATTAAGCAGAATGTCATAGGACTGACCCATAATGGTGGTCACACCCTTGATCTAATACTAACATTCAGATTAAACGTAGACAATATAGTCATACTTCCACAGTCTGAAGTTATCTCAGATCATTGTCTCATCTCATTCAAAATATGTCTGAGTAATAATATATGCACCTCACCACGCTACTGTATTAAATGTACTTTCACGTCAACTACTGCACAGAGCTTTATAAATTATCTCCCAGAGCTGTCAACTTTGATTGGGTCGCTGTCAGCCCCTGCAGAACTCGATCAGGCAACTGAATGCTTAGAGTCAACATTCCGCCATACTTTAGATAATGTAGCTCCTCTAAAAAGGAAAATGGTCAGAGACAAAAAATTAGCACCCTGGTATAATGATGACACTCGCACATTAAAACAGACCACTCGAAAATTGGAACGTAAATGGCGTCAAACAAAATTGGTAGTGTTCAAATTGGCGTGGAAGGAGAGCTTTCTGAAGTATAGAAAAGCTCTTAGTGCTGCGAGATCAACATATCTCTCCTCCCTAATAGAAGATAACAAAAATAATCCTAGATTCCTATTTAATACTGTAGCAAAATTAACCAGGAATAAGTCCACTATCAACACATGCACACCTGCAGTATGTAGTAGCAACGACTTCATGAATTTTTTTTAATGACAAAATTGAGAATATCCGACAAAAAATTCAAACTACTAATTTAAGGTTAGACAATGAAAGTGACCTTGTAGTTAACAATATAACTGTATCAGATCATCAGTTAGAATGTTTTACTCCCCTAAAAGAAACTGAATTACTTTCATTAATCTCTACATCAAAAGCCTCAACTTGCGTACTAGATCCCTTACCGACACATCTATTCAAACAGATAATGCCTGGAGTAATTGAACCGCTTCTAAAAATAATAAATTCTTCTCTTATGATTGGCTATGTACCCAAATCCTTTAAACTAGCAGTTATCAAACCCCTGATTAAAAAACCTGACCTTGATCCCTGTCAGCTGTCCAATTATTGGCCAATATCAAACCTCCCCTTTATCTCCAAGATCCTTGAAAAAGCTGTGGCACAGCAGTTATGCTCATATTTACATAGGAATAACATCCATGAAATGTATCAGTCAGGATTTAGACCTCATCATAGCACAGAGACAGCACTGGTTAAAGTAGTAAATGACCTACTGTTGGCGTCTGATCAGGGCTGTGTCTCGCTACTTGTGTTGCTTGACCTTAGTGCAGCATTTGATACCATTGATCATTCCATTCTTCTGGATAGACTAGAAAATGTTGTGGGAGTTAAGGGAATGGCCCTCTCCTGGCTCAGGTCTTATCTAACTGATCGTTATCAGTATGTTGATATAAATGGTGATATTTCTAGACGTACCGAGGTAAAGTTTGGTGTTCCACAAGGTTCTGTCTTGGGTCCACTGCTTTTTTCTCTATATATGTTACCTCTGGGCGATATTATTCGTAAACATTGTATTAGTTTCCACTGTTATGCTGATGACACACAGTTGTATGTCTCTGCAAAACCTGATGAGAGACACCAGCTTAATAAAACTGAGGAATGTGTTAAGGACATTAGACACTGGATGCTTATAAATTTCCTTCTGCTTAACTCTGACAAGACTGAAGTACTTGTGCTAGGACCACATACAGCTAGAAGTAAGTTTTCTGATTACACAGTAACTCTGGATGGCCTTTCTGTTTCTTCACGTGCAGCAGTAAAAGACCCCGGAGTGATTATTGACCCCAGTCTTTCATTCAAAACTCACATTGATAACATCACCCGGATAGCTTTCTTTCATCTCAGAAATATTGCAAAGATAAGAAATTTAATGTCATTGCATGATGCAGAAAAACTAGTCCATGCTTTCGTTACCTCCAGGTTGGATTATTGTAATGCCTTACTGTCTGGATGTTCCAATAAGTGCATAAACAAGCTCCAGTTAGTTCAAAATGCCACAGCAAGAGTCCTTACTAGAACTAGAAAATATGACCACATCATGCCTGTCTTATCCACACTGCATTGGCTCCCAATCAAATTTCGTATTGATTATAAAATACTACTATTGACCTTTAAAGCACTAAATGGTCTCGCACCACAGTACCTGAGTGAACTTCTGCTCCTCTATGACCCGCCACGCCTACTTAGATCAAAAGGTGCAGGCTATCTGCTGGTACCTCGTATAGTGAAGGCTACATCAGGGGGCAGAGCCTTTTCTTACAAAGCCCCACTGTTATGGAACAGCCTTCCAAGTAATGTTCGGGAATCAGACACAGTCTCAGCATTTAAGTCTAGGCTGAAAACATCTGTTTAGTCAAGCCTTTTGTTAATGGTGTTTATGAGGTAAAGGAGTAGATCTGGAGGGTCCTCAGACATAGAGTGTTTTGGTAAACTGGGATGTATGGATGCTGTCAGTCCCCACTCGCTTGCTCACTCGAGTTTGTTGACGGTGCAGTGGCTGGCTGCTTTATGTCCCGGGGCTCCCTCATGCCTGTGTTACCTTCTGGCTCTCTCCTTTTAGTTATGCTGTCATAGTTAGTTGCCGGAGTCCCTGCTTGTACTCGGTGCAATATGTATACTGTTCCTACTTATTCAGGTGACATTGGGCATACCTAACCACCTGTGTTTTCTTTCTCTCCCCCCCCACTCCAAATCTGTCCCTCTGAGTTACATGGAGTCAACAGGAAATCTTTTGGTGGAGACGGTGGGGACCTCGACTGGCTATCGTAGCCTGCAGGGAAACGGCCGTCAGACATTCTGTCGCATGTCCCAGACCCGGTGAAATGTAACTGAATTGTCTTGGCCAGGCCTAAGGGTCCCAGGTGCATCTCATCATTGCTGAGGAGTGTGCTCCCATCACCCAATCAAGCATCCAGCCAGAGCAGGTCATGATATATTTTTTTACCATATTAACATGCCATTGTGTGTCATGCCTGATGTAAAGACTCTCGTCTCTGCGAGCCTACCACACAGATTTAATACTTGTCATTTTTAGGGCATACCTAACAACATGTTTTCTTTCTCTCTCTCTCTTCCCCCCCCCCCATCTGTCCCTCTGAGTTACATGTTGATCCTGGGATTGAGATGCTGGCCTCTTCTGCCCCTCGGACCTGCTTGATCCATCCTGGTGCCCTGTGTCTGGTCGGAGTTTTATCGCCCCACTCCTGTGAAGGACGGCCCCATGAGGACAGTTGAGGGTTATACCTGTTAAAACTGTTAATATTATAGTCAGGCTGTCTGTTGTTGCCCAAATGAGGATGGGTTCCCTTTTGAGTCTGGTTCCTCTCGAGGTTTCTTCCTCATGTCGTCTGAGGGAGTTTTTCCTTGCCACCGTCGCCACAGGCTTGCTCATTGGGGATAGATTAGGGATAAAATTAGCTCATGTTTTAAGTCGTTCAAATTCTGTAAAGCTGCTTTGCGACAATGTTTATTGTTAAAAGCGCTGTACAAATAAACTTGATTTGATTTGATTTGATTTGAAAAGCTGCATGACTTGCTCTTTAGTCTGAGTGTCCTGTGTTACTCAGTATAATCTATCCTTCATAATTGCGAAGTAGGGGAAGGACGGGATGGCGTTTGGCTGGAGTGTTTGACCATCGATTACTCTCACTTGGTCAAACGCATGCCACAGAGTCTCGTCTCACGACTGCTCTAATGGAAAATCCACAAGGGATTCCCCAATAGAAAGAGGAGGGGCCGGCGGCTCCTCACTCTGACGTGGAGATGACATAGACGGCTCTGTGACAGCTGCTCCTGCCAATGCAACACCGGGACCTCCCCCTGCTAAACTACGGCAGGACCCACTCTTCACTAAATGACTCATTAATTCCCCAAATCCCGGCCAATCAGTCCCCAAAATTATCGAGTGGGTAAGGCGAGGATTAACCGCCGCCTTTACTCTAAATTTTTCCCCTCAAAAAAGAATGTGGACCAACACTAAAGGGTAGTTGTGAACATCCCCGTGCACACACAACACCTTCACCAATTGTGCTCCCCCCAATGCCTCATCGGATTGAGGTCTGATTACAGCCAGAGTCCACCAACACCTGATATGTATCCCCTTGGACACTCACCGGTATGCGATACGCTCCGGCCCGATCGAGGGCGGCTCCTGGCACATCGGGGATCCGAACTACCACGCCCACCTCCATTACCGAGCACTGCTGTTGGAGGTGGCCCAGCTCCCTGCAGTGCCAGCAACTGGCCCAGGCTTCCTCTCTGTACTGGTGCTCTGGGGCTCACTCACCTGGGGGGGGGGGGACAGACATAGAAGGGAGAAACGGGAGGGCACCGCGGGTGCAGTGGGCTGGCTGGGGTGGCGCCGGCCCCCGCCTCTGCGGTGGGGGAACGGGGCGAGCATGAGACACAGGAGGAGAGAAAGAGAGAGAGAGAGAGAGAGGAGAGGGAAGAAGAGGTTGTCTGTTGTCCTGCCGTCAGGACAGCTGCCAAATGGTCCTCCACCAGCTCGATTGCCTGATCCAGCGACGCCGGGCGGTGACACTGGACCCACTCTGCGGTTCCCGCTGGTAGGCGAGCGATGAACTGCTCCAGTACCACCTGATCGATGATTCCCTCAGCGTCGCGGTTGTCGGCCCTCAACCACCGCCAGCAGGTGTCCCGGAGTTGCTGGCCAAACGCGAACGGCCGGCCGACTTCCTCCAAGCGCAAAGCGCGGAAGCGCTGTCGGTGTTGTTCAGGGGTGCGTCCCACACGCTGGAGGACGGCCCGGCGAAGGTCCGCGTAGGCCAGCCGGCGGTCGGCGGGGAGCTGTAGCGCGGTCAGCTGTGCCTCGCCCGTTAGCAGGGGGAGGAGGCGCGCCGCGCGCTGTTCCACCGGCCATCCCGAGGTCTCTGCTACCTGCTCAAAGAGCATGAGGAAGGCCTCAGGGTCGTCCTGCGGGCCCATCTTCGTTAGGGTGAGGGGGGAAGGGCCCGCGGCGGTGGAGGTGGTGGACCCCGCCGACGCGAGGAGGTGCCGGAACACCTGTCGATCTTCCTGCTATGCCAACACCGGGGCCTCGAACCGTTGCTCTTGCTCCTTCCGGAGGGTGACTAGTGCCTGGTGCTGGCTCTGCTGGGCCGTGGCGAGGGCGTGGACCAGGTCGGCGAAAGGGGAGGACTCCATGGGGCTGTTCTTCTTCTGCGCTCCATGTCCCGTGTAGCATACCCTCCGAAAGATAGTGGACTCGACTGATGGTTTTCAATGTTTATTTCCATGAACCATTTCCATAAAACCAACGTGAGAACTTGTAAAACACAGAAAATGCAACAGTTACATTTTATTTCCACTTAGCACTACATATTAAGCAATACACCGAAGCTTCACTACACAGGTGGGCAAAAGAGTTAGCATAGCTTTCTGACACAAATCGTCAAAACAAATAAATATGACCATAAACAAACACTCACTAACCTTGTGCCTCCTCGGTGGGTTGCTATAAAACATTCACCCTCCGTCGCTTTGTTATTAAATTACTATAACTGCTTTATTGCCTCATTTTCCTTTGTTTATCTTGAACCTTTATTGTTTTTATCGTTAGCTCATTCATTCCGTGGTCAAGTCCCCCTTTTTATACCACAAAACTCAATGCAACAAGGAAGTAGGAAGTCAATTAGCTGTCTTCAAAATAAAAGCTTATTATAACCTTAAGCTCCAAAACGGGCAATATACATATAAAAACAGATGAATTACATTTTCTTATAATAAACTCAAATCATAAAATATATTTATATACAAAATCATATCAAAATGCATTTAAAATAACTATTCGTTTTTAAGATTTAACCTTACGAACAATACAAGCTGCCTTCAAGTAGACAAAATGAGAGACAGCAATCATAAAATCAAAAAGAGGTTTGCTACATCCCGGGTTTTGGCACCACTGTGGCAGTTCGTAAGAGTGGGAGGAGCACAGAAGACGGCAGGACAGAACTAAGTTTCGTAATCCTTTTATTTTACACACTTTTCAGTGGTCTCTCATAACCATATAGACAGACACACGCGCACACACACATCAGGTGTCTGGTTCAGGAAAGAGCTCTCCTCTGCTCTCGCTCTCTCCTTAAATCAAATGACACGGCGTCCCTGATTTCCATAAAGAACTTCAAATTTTGATTCATCTGACGACAGAACAGTTTTCCACTTTGCCACAGTCCATTTTAAATGAGCCTTGGCCCAGAGAAGACGTCTGCGCTTCTGGATCATGTTTAGATACGGCTTCTTCTTTGAACTATAGAGTTTTAGCTGGCAACGGCAGATGGCACGGTGAATTGTGTTCACAGATAATGTTCTCTGGAAATATTCCTTAGCCCATTTTGTGATTTCCAATACAGAAGCATGTCTGTATGTGTATGCATTCCATTTTTATTTACAATTTGTACTTTGTCCCAACTTTTTTGGAAACGGGGTTTTGTGTGTGTGTGTATATATATATATATATATATATATATATATACACACACACACACAGTGCTCAGCGTAAATGAGTACACCCCCTTTGAAAAGTAACATTTTGAACAATATCTCAATGAACACAAACAATTTCCAAAATGTTGAAAAAAAGACATTGTTTAACATAACATCTGTTTAACTTATAACGGGAAAATAAGGTTAATAATTTAACTTAGATAACACATTTTTTTCAGTTTTACTCAAATTAGAGTGGTGCAAAAATGAGTATACCCCACAACAAAAACTACTACATCTAGTACTTTGTATGGCCTCCATGATTTTTAACGACAGCACCAAGTCTTCTAGGCATGGAATGAACAAGTTGGCGACATTTTGCAACATCAATCTTTTTCCATTCTTCAACAATGACCTCTTTTAGTCCACGAAAAAAGCCTCTCCTAAAGCCCAGGCACAAAAAAGCCTGCCTAGAGTTTGCCAGGGCCCATGCTGACAAAGATGAGGACTACTGGGACTCTATACTCTGGAGTGATGAGACCAAGATAAATGTTTTTGGAACTGATGGCTTCAAAACCGTATGGCATCGCAAAGGTGAGGAATACAAAGAAAAATGCATGGTGCCTACAGTGAAACATGGTGGTTGCAGTGTCCTTATGTGGGGCTGCATGAGTGCCCCTGGTGTCGGGGAGCTGCAGTGGCGTGCACAGATAGACACAAGGTGGTGCTCAAGCACCTGCCCCTCTGCCCTCTGTCCAAAAAAGTGCCCTTTTGAATTGTATTTTAATTTTTTACAGTTTACTGAGGCCAATGTCGACATGATCTTTTAGAAAAGCCGCGGCATTAAAAGCGTGTGTGAAAATAATGTCCCGATGTGTGCCCCCTCTGCACACACACCGGACCTCTGTCTCTCTTGCTCTGTCACGTGAACAAGCATGCAGTGCATTCAATGTGAGGTTGCAGCAGCATAGCGTCCTGGAAGCCACGGCCTTGTCGTAGCGCAGACAACAC
Organism: Neoarius graeffei; assembly: GCF_027579695.1. NCBI lineage: Eukaryota > Metazoa > Chordata > Actinopteri > Siluriformes > Ariidae > Neoarius > Neoarius graeffei. The sequence continues at coordinate 34,870,194 of NC_083587.1, read as the reverse complement.
ATCGGGCAGTCAGTCAGTTCTTCCCCTGCCCCACCAGCCAGGTAACACATGAATCGAGTGAAAATGTATTGTTTGCCCTCTAAGCCCAAGCTGTAATTATTTTGTCGTGAAGTAGCCCGTCGCATACAGAAACAACTGCACATAAGTATTATATTTTTTGCTAGACCATTTTCAGATTTAGGAAAACAAAAATTTATTTTTCTATTTTGTTCAACTAGAGATTCCTGGCAAAGTCAAAAAGCCTTGATGTAATAAATTAACATTAAGTGGTTGTTTTACACCTTTAAAAACTAAAACGGGTCAGTGGCGACCCGAACACAAGAGGAGGGTTAAATCTCAGACTTTTATAATAAGGTGTTCCACATGCGCAAAAAAGTGCCCTTTATTCCCCCCAGAGCACTTGCCCCCCAAAATGTCTGTGCACGCCACTGGGGAGCTGCATTTCATTGATGGCATCATGAATTCACAGATGCATTGCTCTCCTGAAAGTGAAGATGTTACCGTCACTCCGTGCCCTTGGTCGTCGTGCACTTTTCCAACATGACTAAACACACATCTAAGGCCACTGTTGGATTCCTGAAGAATAACAGGGTGAAAGTGATTCAGTGGCCAAGTACGTATGTCTCCTGATCTGAACCCAATCGAACACCTATGGGGAATTCTGAAGAGACAAGTTGAGCATCACTCTCCATCCAGCATCCAGTCACTAAAAGAGGTCATTGTTGAAGAATGGAAAAAGATTGATGTTGCAAAAATGTCACCAACTTGTTCATTCCATGCCTAGAAGACTTGGTGCTGTCATTAAAAATCATGGAGGTCGTACAAAGTACTAGATGTAGTAGTTTTTGTTGTGGGGTGTACTCATTTTTGCACCACCCTAATTTGAGTAAAACTGAAAAATGTGTAATCTAAGTTATATTATTAACCTTACTTTTTCCTGTTATAAGTTAAACAGATGTTATATTAAACTTTGTCTTGTCAACACACATCTAATATCCATAACTGCTTATCCTTTGCAGGGTCACAGGCAAGCTGGAGCCTATCCTAGCTGACGATGGGCAAGAGGTGGGGTACACACTGGACAAGTCACCAAATCATCGCAGGGCTGACAGAGAAACAACCATTCACACCTACGGTCAATTTGGAGCCACCAATTAACCTAACCTGCAGGTCTTTGGACTGCCGCAACCCTCCTGTTTCTTTTTACATGCACATTCACACCTATGGGTAATTTACAGTAGCATGTCTTTGGACTGTGGTGGAAACCAGACCACCCAGAGGAAACCCATGCAGACACAGGAAGAACATGCAAACTCCACGCGGAAAGGTCCTTGTCAGACACTGGGCTCAAACCCAGAACCTTCTTGCTGTGAGGTGACAGTGCTAACCACTACACCACCATCCTGCCTCTATCTATCTATCTATCTATCTATCTATCTATCTATCTATCTATCTATCTATCTATCTATCTATCTATCTATCTATCTATCTATCACATATCCATCCATCCATTATCTGTAGCCACTTATCCTGTCCTACAGGGTTGCAAGCAAGCTGGAGCCTATCCCAGCTGACTATGGGCGAGAGGCAGGATACACCCTGGACAAGTCACCAGGTCATCACAGGACTAGCACATAGACAACCATTCCCGCTCACATTCACACCTACGGTCAATTTAGAGCCACCAATTAGCCTAGCCTGCATGCTTTTGGACTGTGTTCTCAAGTTCAGTTCTCTGTTTAATTAATGAAATTTGCTCCAAACTATACTGAGAGAGTGTATTTAACTTACAATTTCTGTTGTATGTTAGTTTATGGCAGTCAGAATCTTTCTTTAGTCCAATTCCTATAGAACAGGGAGGAACTTCAGCCATTTCTAGATGTCTAAGAACAAACTCATTTATACTGATCTCAAATTGAAAGCAACTACAATTAAATTCCCTAGTCAACTATTCAAAATATCCAATCCTTGCAAAGAAACACATTCAATTAATAACATTGTTACATTTTCTCAGTGCTCTGTATTACAATGTATTTAATATAATCCAAGCAATATAATGTTATCTGAACAAGTATGCAGTTTACAGACTCTAAAACTATAAGATATGAGCCACCTGTTCTGGTATCAAAGGTCACCTATTGTGCTGTGTTGATATTGATAAGGCTAGCTGTTGACTGGTACACAATAGCTGGTCATTGATTGCTAATGTTACACAGTCTTAGATTAAAATCAATTTACAAATAATTAATACTGAGTATTAATTGAAATTTTATTTAAAATTGAGGAAGAAACATGTCTCCTAACCTACTTGAGCCTTATTGAAGTATTTATTAACCCTCAAATATCAGTTATATGAAAATATATCAAAAATTCGAATTTGGTGAAAATGGATTTTTTTAAACCCCTGTAATTAAAAATACTTGAGAGACACAGAACAAAAATTTGGAAATATAAAATATGGGTCTTGGGGATTACTGAAAAAAACTTACAAGTTCCTAACTGCTATCCCACATTGGATTTCTTGCTACTGAAAATGGCATGTTTTAGAAATCGGCGAATTTCAAAACCCTATTACAGACAAACTAGGAATAGTGGAGACTTGGTAAAACTGGAATTGGTAGATATTTCTGTGTAGATTTGAATAACATTCTTAGTTTAAGCATTAATGCCACAGGCAAGCTTCCAGAATGAGTTAAAAATGCAAAAAATGCAAATTTGTCTTTTTAATTTCCTTGTTAAAATCACCATCTAATATACAATGACCACTGAAATTCTAAGTTGAAGATTGTAGTACAAGACATTGAGTCTCTCTGTGCAAAATTTTAGGTTTCTATCTTGCATAATAAAGATTATATTGCACTTTGAAATATGTATGTTTTGAGCAGGGCGGCACGGTGGTGTAGTGGTTAGCGCTGTTGCCTCACAGCAAGAAGGTCTGGGTTCGAGCCCCATGGCCGACGAGGGCCTTTCTGTGTGGAGTTTGCATGTTCTCCCCGTGTCCGCGTGGGTTTCCTCCGGGTGCTCCGGTTTCCCCCACAGTCCAAAGACATGCAGGTTAGGCTAACTGGTGACTCTAAATTGACCGTAGATGTGAGTGTGAATGGTTGTCTGTGTCTATGTGTCAGCCCTGTGATGACCTGGCGACTTGTCCAGGGTGTACCCTGCCTTTCGCCCATAGTCAGCTGGGATAGGCTCCAGCTTGCCTGTGACCCTGTAGAACAGGATAAAGCGGCTAGAGATGATGAGATGAGATGTTTTGAGCAAAAAACAAAAAAATTGAAAAATTCAAATGCCTGTATCTCTGAAACTATTGGTGATAGGAAGCTCAAGTTTTGGGGATTAACTTCCTTTAATAGTATCTCTGAGCCCTCCAAATTTCATTGAAATCTGAGATGGTCGAGCATAACCTCTTGTTGATTTGGCATGGAATGACCCACCTGGTCTATAGAGAGGAGGTGGAGCAGCTGGTAGACTGGTGCAGGGAAAACATCAAATGTGGACAAAACTAAAGAGATTATTCAGGAAAAACCAACTCAGCCACGCTCCACTTCTCTTCAACAACACAGCTGTGGAGGTGGTCAATAGCACCAAGTTCCTGGGGGAGCACATCACAGACAACTTCACCTGGTCTGTGAACACTGCATCACTGGTCAAGAAGGCACAGTAATGTCTGCACTTCCTGTGTAGGATGAGGAGAGCCCACCTGCCCCACCCATCCTCACTACATTCTACAGAAGCACCATAGAGAGTGTTCTAACCAGCTGCATTTCTTTGTGGTGTGGAGGCTGCAGTGCTTCTGACTGAAAGAATGTGAGGAGAGTGGTGAGGACAGCAGAGAAAATCATTGGGACTTCTCTTCCCTCCATTCAGGACATTGCACCAAGGCGTTGCATGTCTCAAGCCAGAAACATCATCAGTGACCCCTCACACCCTCATTATGGACTGTTCTCCCCTCTGGCCTCTGGAAAGAGGTTCCACAGCATTCGGTGCAGGACCACCAGGTTCTGTAACAGCTTTTTCCCTCAGGTCACCAGATTGCTGAATTCCAAACCCAAACTCTAAACTTCTATTTATAACTTGAACATTCCAAATTCCACAGGTCACTTTATACTATTGCACTTTATAATATTTTTGCTGCTGCATAATTTAATTTAATACACTTCATATTTATTTCTGTGCTGAGCCAAATTGCAACGAAATTTAGTTCGGTGTACACTTGTTGCATACTGAATGACAATAAAGGTTGTCCAAGTCTAAACCATCAGAAACTTGAACATGGCTTGGGAATTACAACAGGACAATGAAACCAAACACGCATCAGAGCTGGTTGTGGAGGATAAAGCAGGCTAACATTAAGCTTAAAATAAGCCCTGATTTCAGCCCTTTTGAAAATATATGGACCATGCTTATAAGTCAAGTCCATGCCAAGAAAAAAAAAATGATTGAATTCTACCAATTCTTCCACGAAGAGTCATGAAATATCCAACCAGAATTCTGCCAGAAACTTGTTCATGGTAAACAAAAATGTTTGGTCAAGGTGAATCTTGTGAAGAGATATTTTACCCAAATATTAGGTGTGCTGTCTGTATATTTTTGATCATGTATGTTTAATTTTGACCCTGTGTTGATTTCAGAAAACCCAGATAAAATTAAAACTTTTGCACCAAATTCGTGGTTTTTTTTTTTTTACTAAAAATGTATGCTGTACATTCTGCCACAGAAAAAGAACAGTTCAAAAGTTCAAAGAAATTACTGAAAACCCAAATATTGCCATGACATTCATATCCAAGATGACATTCATGTCACTGTATGTAAACTTCTGACCACAACTATACACACACACACACACACACACACACATATATATAAAAATGTATGTTGTATATCTGCATTGTTATCATTTGTTCACAAGATGGCGTCAGACCTTCTTAATATGGACAACACTGCTTGAAAATTGTTTCTTTGAATAAATCTAATTATTTTCCCAGCACCTACTATACTAATATAAAGTCTCAGTCCCCCAAAGTAGCAGATTTGGGGTGAAAAAAAAAAGTCTTTCCAAATTAAAACCAATATAAAAGGGTTAGCTATGATTCTGGCTTCTGATTCTGTATCTAAATTAGATCAAATTAACAATAACATCAAATTATGATCAATATAATCTATGAACATGAAAAAAAAAACATTTGTAATATATGAATGAGAATAACATTCCAGGATATTGTTCTATTATACTGTAAATGTCTTGTGATATAAATACATGTGTCTCATCCAAAAAAAATAAAATGTATGCTGACTCATACATTTTTCAGACTGATTTATGCTCAGTGATGTGTTTCGTGCAAATTATACAATATGCTGAGACAATTTAGAAAAAAGTGTCATTTTATTTAGTCTGTTATTTTACTTTACACTAACGTGTCATTTATATGGGTGGCACGGTGGTGAAGTGGTTAGCACTGTCACCTCACAGCAGGAAGGTTCTGGGTTTGAGCCCAGTGACCAACAAGGGACTTTCTGCATGGAGTTTACATGTTCCCCCCGTGTCTGCATGGGTTTCCTCTGGGTGGTCCGGTTTCCACCACAGTCCAAAGACATGCTACTCTAAATTACCCATAGGTGTGAATGTGTGTGTAAAAGGAAACGGGAGGGTTGCGGCAGGAAGGGCATCCGGCATAAAACTATGCTCCAATTAAGGTGACATGTCAAGGACATGGCAGCAACCCTACACACAAGTGGGACAAGCTGGAAGAAGAAGACTAACATATCCTTTATACATTACACTAAAAGGTAATTCAGTCCCTGTTGCTGTAAAGGTTCACAGTCCATAATGATACTTTCTGACATATTATCATGTTTATCTAGTTAATAACAAATAGAACCTCATAATGCTCAATTTGTGAGTTACATTAATCTTATTAATTTAACAAAGCTTTCATCCAATACAAGCTGCAAGTTAGGCAAAATACAATCAAAATACCATGTTGCTGTTAAAGAGCCAAAAGTAGCTATGTTTATATGCACTATTCATTCATTCCGATCAATAATTTCAAATGTACTGATTACATGAAAGCGATCGGATAGATGTGTGTTTATATGTCCCAAGCATACAATCCGATTCGACTTTCTGACATGCACACGATCCCACATAGCTGCCATGTTTCTCCCAAGGCAATTGGATTAAGTGTTGACGTGGCTAATATTTTCTGATCAAATGGATTATCAGAAGTGTACACCACCTCTTACAAAGTGATTGACTTCTCAATCAGAATGGGGTATTTAATTGTTTACATGAAGAAACTTCATTCCAATCAAGCTTGAAATCCGATTATTATAAGGGTCCATGCAAAGTTTCACCAACTGATGGGAAAAAATTCAATACAGTTTCAGGAAAACAGAACGAACCATTTGAGAATATGATGACAAGTAGTTCACATGGAAGTAAGCTAAACCTCAAATGACATAATTAAATAATCGTGCTGTAATAATAGTGATGTAATGCTAACAGCAGTGACACGGTGGTGTCGTGGTTAGCACTGTCGTCTCACAGCAAGAAAGTTCTGGGTTTGAACCCAGTGGCCAATGGGGGCCTTTCTGTGTGGAGTTTGCGTGTTCTCCCCATGTCTGCGTGGGTTTCCTCCGGGTGCTCCAGTTTCCCCCACAGTCCAAAGACATGCAGGTTAGGTTAATTGGTGGTTCTAAATTGACCGTAGGTGTGAGTGTGAATGGTTGTTTGTCTCTATGTGTCAGTCCTGTGATGACCTGGTGACTTGTCCAGGGTGTACCCTGCCTTTCACCCATAGTCAGCTGGGATAGGCTCCAGCTTGCCCATGACCCTGCACAGGATAAGCGGTTATGGATAATGGATGAATTGATGGGTGTTAACAGCTACATTCATTCATCTACTCTAAACACTTTATTTTGGTCAGAGTGGTAGTGGTTCTAGATCAGTATTAGTGCAAGATGGGAATACATCCTGGATATGCACTACAGGGACAATCTAGAGTAGCCAATCCATCTGGATGTTTTTTGGGAGTTTGACAGGTAATGGAATAGCAATAGTGAATAAACATACTAGATACACTGCAAAAAAAAAAAAAAAAAGACATAATAACAAGTGGAAATGTCTTGAATAGTCTCAAATGCAGTATATCTAGTATTGCCTGATAAGATTACAATAGACCAAAATTAAGATTATTAATCCTATTTCTAGATTGAATTAAGTAAACACAATCTTCTAATTATCTTATTTTATTGACAACAGTCTAGAACATATGTCTTTATATCTAGAAATAGGCTTACTGGTCTTATATTTGTTATATACTAATTTCATAATGAGAAATATTAGATGACTTTTTCTTTATTCAAGAGATCTTCATTTGCTAAGATACCACTTTTTGCCGTATACATACGCACAGCAGGGGTGTCAAAAATCTGGCCCACACAAAGATTCAAAATGGCCCACATGTCAACCAAAGAATGTAGGTTGCATCAACCATTAGCTCAAAACGCAATTAGTCATCCATCGACTAGGTGGTGACAACCTATTTCAAGTAAACAGCTAGTCATTCATGATGAAAGATCACAAGCTAGCTTCTTGCTGTCAAGTTTCAAGATGTTGTCAAAGAAAAGGAAAGTTGATAAAGTGTCGAAGCTTTCAGGAAAAGTGGACAAATGCCTACCTGTTTGGGAAGTTAATAGTAAGCCAGTTTGTTTAGCTTGCTCACAGCAAGTTGCTCTCTCTCTCTCTCTCTCTCTCACTCACACACACACACTTTTTATTGCCACACAGTTTCTGAACAATGAGGACAGGCAAGTTTATAGCTTATACTGAATATAAATTGTTGACTTCACTTATTTTTATTAATGTTAATAATCTCTGCTGTATGTTAAAACATCAAACAAACACACTGGAATATACATGAATATACTGGGAATGAATGAATGAATGAATGAATGAATGAATGGAAAATGTATGGAAGTTGAATTTTAAAGAAGTTCCTATCGAGGTTTTTCATGTGATGTCATGTTTCCAATGGCAATGCATGGTGGCCATGTTTAAGGTCACCCTTTGATTTAAATACAATGAAGTGGTGAGGAAAGGATGTAAACATAGTCAATTTGTGTTGTTTTTGGTAGTTAAAACCATGATAAAAAGACATATTTCTGTATTCCTAGTGTAATGTTGCGTCAGGGAGAGAAAACTACAGAAATTGGGTGGCACAATGGTGTACTGGTTAGCACAGCAAGAAGGTTCTGGGTTCAAGCCCAGCGACCGATGGGGGCCTTTCTGTGTGGAGTTTCTGTGTGGATGTTCTCCGAGCGTCTGCGTGGGTTTTCTCTGGGTGCTCCGGTTTCCCCCACAGTTCACAGACATGCGGTTAGGTTAACATGGGGTAGCCATGGACTGAGGTTGGGCTGAAGTGCCCTTGAGCAAGGCACCTAACCCCCAACTGCTCCCCGGGTGCTGTAGCATAGCTCTGGGTATGTGTGCTCATTGCTCACTTGTGTGTGTGCAAGTGTGTTCACTGCTTCAGATGGGTTAAATGTAGAAGAGGAATTTCACTGTGTGCTTAAGTCTGTGCTTGAGTGTATGTGTGACAAATAAAGGCTTCTTTTTCTTCTCAAAAAATTTCTACGAAAAGAAGACATCAGTAGCTGGTGAATCTAAATCGTAAGGAACGGACACTATCAAAGTACAGTCAAGTCTGCTCTGATCATTTTCACTCAGGTTTGACCTATTTTTATGATTTTATAACTATAATATACAACCCCGATTCCAAAAAAGTTGGGACAAAGTACAAATTGTAAATAAAAACGGAATGCAATAATTTACAAATCTCAAAAACTGATATTGTATTCACAATAGAACATAGACAACATATCAAATGTCGAAAGTGAGACATTTTGAAATTTCATGCCAAATATTGGCTCATTTGAAATTTCATGACAGCAACACATCTCAAAAAAGTTGGGACAGGGGCAATAAGTGGCTGGAAAAGTTAAAGGTACAAAAAAGGAACAGCTGGAGGACCAAATTGCAACTCATTAAGTCAATTGGCAATAGGTCATTAACATGACTGGGTATAAAAAGAGCATCTTGGAGTGGCAGCGGCTCTCAGAAGTAAAAATGGGAAGAGGATCACCAATCCCCCTAATTCTGCGCTGACAAAATAGTGGAGCAATATCAGAAAGGAGTTCGACAGTGTAAAATTGCAAAGAGTTTGAACATATCATCTACAGTGCATAATATCATCAAAAGATTCAGAGAATCTGGAAGAATCTCTGTGCGTTAGGGTCAAGGCCGGAAAACCATACTGGGTGCCCGTGATCTTCAGGCCCTTAGACGGCACTGCATCACATACAGACATGCTTCTGTATTGGAAATCACAAAATGGGCTCAGGAATATTTCCAGAGAACATTATCTGTGAACACAATTCACCGTGCCATCCGCCGTTGCCAGCTAAAACTCTATAGTTCAAAGAAGAAGCCGTATCTAAACATGATCCAGAAGTGCAGACGTCTTCTCTGGGCCAAGGCTCATTTAAAATGGACTGTGGCAAAGTGGAAAACTGTTCTGTGGTCAGATGAATCAAAATTTGAAGTTCTTTATGGAAATCAGGGACGCCGTGTCATTCAGACTAAAGAGGAGAAGGACAACCCAAGTTGTTATCAGTGCTCAGTTCAGAAGCCTGCATCTCTGATGGTATGGGGTTGCATTAGTGCGTGTGGCATGGGCAGCTTACACATCTGGAAAGACACCATCAATGCTGAAAGGTATATCCAAGTTCTAGAGCAACATATGCTCCCATCCAGATGACGTCTCTTTCAGGGAAGACCTTGCATTTTCCAACATGGCAATGCCAAACCACATACTGCATCAATTACAGCATCATGGCTGCGTAGAAGAAGGGTCCAGGTACTGAACTGGCCAGCCTGCAGTCCAGATCTTTCACCCATAGAAAACATTTGGCACATCATAAAATGGAAGATATGACAAAAAAGACCTAAGACAGCTGAGCAGCTAGAATCCTACATTAGACAAGAATGGGTTAACATTCCTATCCCTAAACTTGAGCAACTTGTCTCCTCAGTCCCCAGACGTTTACAGACTGTTGTAAAGAGAAAAGGGGATGTCTCACGGTGGTAAACATGGCCTTGTCCCAACTTTTTTGAGATGTGTTGTTGTCATGAAATTTAAAATCACCTAATTTTTCCCTTTAAATGATAAATTTTCTCAGTTTAAACATGTGATATGTCATCTATGTTCTATTCTGAATAAAATATGGAATTTTGAAACTTCCACATCATTGCATTCCGTTTTTATTTACAATGTGTACTTTGTCCCAACTTTTTTGGAATCGGGGTTGTAATAATTTTCAAAATTGCTTTTGAATCATTGGCTTCGCTACAACATCTAGTTCAGGGCATTATCAATGACATGCATTGCTGATATTGGCCATTCAGTGTGGTCTATGCTATTAAAAACTATTACACATTAAATAGATTAAAATTTAATGACTATTCTAGTTTTACAGCTACTGCATCTCAATGAAAATAACCCATTTAAAATAGCCCCAACAATCTTTTTTAGATTGCATTTTGCCATTGTGCTCTGTCCCTGACTTCCTAAAACGCTAGTATATTCAAAGAAAAGAAGTTCACTGTACTTGTATGTACATGGCAATAAAGGCAGTCTTCTATCTTTTTCTACTGTGAAAGAAAATACTGGAAAAGAGAATGACTGACTGATGTGAGGAGTTCCCATTCTATGAGTGGAAAAACCTGGTCATCAGTGATTTGCACTTAGCACAAAGCACTGTTGCTTCTGCTTGAACTGAGAAGTTACATCAGTGAATCAGACAGAAATGCATCTTTGTAGAATAGGACCAGACGCTTCCGTGGCAGTGAAAAATTCTTGAGCTGTCATCGAAACTACAAGTGCGACAGGGCCTCTTTTGGTGATCATGTTAAAATGATGGTTGTATTTCTTTCCCATGTCAGATCCTGCTGAATAGTGTTGTTGGGTCTGATGACCACATATTTCTAAGGAATGCAGTAGGAAACACATTTTCCTGAAATTGATGATCATCTCTTTACAGTTGTTGAGTATTCAGATTCAAGTTGCTTACCTCATGCCATAACCAGATGACTTACTTGTGGCTAGTATGTATACTCATACTTTTAGACATGAGATCCACCAATGTGGTGTCTTCTGAAAACTTGATTTGTTTGATTCTTAGAAGTACAGTCATTAGTGTAGAGTGAGTACACTAGTGGAGCACCAAAGGGGTCGGAGATGTGTTCACCTTAAACATGGCGGCCGAAAGGGTTGCCATGGGATACGTGATGTCAATGAAAAACCTCTATTGAAACCAAATTGTTAAGCTTTTACTGTCACACTGGTGATGACAGGCAAGTTTATGGCCTATTGACATATTGAATGTAAATTGTTGACTGCATTCATTTTCATGTTTCGATGTTAAAAGACATCAAACAAAAAGTTGGAAATGTTATTGAAATGGAATCAAATGAAATGAATGGGAAATGAGCTTAGTAGTTGTTTTACTAATTCCCAGTGAAACAGTGTTCAAAACTTCTTGAATAAACTAATAATTTTGCTGTTCAAATTTCATGGTTGCTGTTTTTAAATGGATGTTCAGCAGTTATTTGGCCCTCAATGACCTAGAAATTTAGTGATGTGGTCCTCAGTGAAAATGAGTTTGACACCTCAATATACAGTATACTAATATATATAGGTGGCATGGAAGTGTAAGTGATTAATACTGTCACCTCACAGCAAGAAGGTTCTGGGTTTGAGTCCAGTGGCCAATGGGGGCCTTTCTGTGTGGAGTTTACAGGTTCTCCCCGTGTCTCCGTGGGTGTCTTCTGGGTGCTCTGGTTTCCCCCACAGTCCAAAGACATGCAGGTTAGGCTAATTGGTGGCTCTAAATTGACCATAGGTGTGAATGTGAGTGAGAATGGCTGTTTGTCTCTATGTGTCAGCCCTGCGATGACCTGGCGACTTGTCCAGGGTGTACCCCGCCTTTTGCCCATAGTCAGCTGGGATAGGCTCCAGCTTGCCTGTGACCCTGTACAGGATAAGCAGCTACAGATAATGGATGGATGGCTTTTAGTGGTATATCAGCTATATTCCATTCAGCTCGCATGATATTGAACTCATCTTCGACTCGTTCAATATCATGCTAACTGAATGGAATATATCTGATAAACCATGAAAAAAATCCAGACAATATTGTTATTATTATTATTATTATTATTATTATTATTATTATTATTATTATACATACTCTCTTCATATCAGCATTCTTGAAGACCAACGCAAGCTTACCTGCGACTCAGTGCTGTTCGTGCAGCAGTCCAGTTACCTTCTAGCTGGTGTTAATGTTAGTGTTAATGAAGGCCAATGCTAGCACAGTCAAGCCAATTATTATTATTTTCCCTTTGTAATTTACTTAGTTACTTTTAAAATCGACATTGACAACGACACACAATGGAGCGACCTGGCAGCCAAAATTCTCTCAAAATCTTCCGCTTTTAATGAAGCAAACTTTGTGGCCATGTTTGTTTACAAACTCTCACAGTCACTCACTAGCATGAAAGTTTTAAATCTCCGATGTGTCTCTTTTCCAGTTTTTCGATGTTCGTTGGTATGTTTTTCTCTTGTAAATATGCATGAAGGATATATAATGAAGGCAGCACGGTGGTGTAGTGGTTAGCACTGTCGCCTCACAGCAAGAAAGTTCTGGGTTCAAGCCCAGTGGCTGACGGGGGCCTTTCTGTGTGGAGTTTGCATGTTCTCCCCGTGTATGCATGGATTTCCTCCAGGTGCTCTGGTTTCCCCCACAGTCCAAAGGCATGCAGGTTAGGCTAATTATAATAAACACTATAATGACAGGCGTACTAACACCTTCTGCGCGCTTCGGCAGCGCATTGATACGGAGCTCAGATATCAATGCGCTGCCGAAGCGCGCAGAAGGTGTTAGTACGCCTGTCATTATAGTGCGGACTTTCCATAGCATAGAAAATCACTACGTTTCAATTTGTGTAACTGAACTTGTTTCATATCACTGGTCATATAAACCTATGTAAACAGGAAAAACGCGGAAGAGTTTGGTCGCATCTAACTACAGCCCCAAAAAATACCATTGGCCATACTGAGCCTAGCTACATTGCTAACAGGAGTGACAGCGCGTCTGACTGCGTCTGACTGACTGGGAGGTCGCGCAAAGCTCGGATAGGTACGGAGCAGCTCGTCTCAATTCAGATAAGAGCATATTTCATTATGGAAGTATGGTGGACTGTTCCTTTAAGGCCAATTTATGCTGACAACACAGTCCTCGCAGACGGTGTCGCAGATAGCGTCTGCGTAGCCCCCCCCCACCTTCGCAGACGCTCTGCGCGCACCTCCCAAAAATTGTGACCACCGCAGAAGCCTCGCAGACAGCGTCACAGACAAGAGGGCTCTGATTGGTCCACTTTACATCCGCTGTACATGCACTTCCGCTTCCCTACTTTCCTGGTTTGGTTTGTTTTCACGACCGCCATTTTTACAAACACGAGCGAAGATGGAGCAGCACGAAGAGCGGTTGATCGAGGAAGTGAGGAAGTACGTACATCTATACGACTCCAGTTCTAGTCATTATAAGTAACCGGAGGATAAACACTCCACTAACCACACCCACCAACTACTCCTAGCGATTTCGCGACTTCGCGCCCCCTTGCGTTGTGGCGGTGAATAACATCGCGCACGCCTATTACTCCCCGCTCAACGATAAATTACAACTGTCTGCGAAAAGCTATCTGCGAAAGCCTTGTCGCAAGAGCATGCAGAGGCCTTTAGACCAAACCTACGCCCTTGGTACAACTCCTCTCTGGGAGGGAGGAGGGGTAACAGGAGGACAGAGGATGGGAAGGAGCAGTAGCCTAGCCTGACAATAAACAGTACTGGAGAATGTGCAAGATAATGTGCAATACCTCTTCTGTTGGCCTTTTTTTTCTCCTTCCCTATATCTTATTCTTTTTTATATTTGTATATGCAAATACCTAATTTAATTTATCTAGAAGTTTTTCTCTATTTCTATTCTCTGTTTATCCTGTAATGATGCTACTACTGGAATTTTAATTTCCCTGAGAGAACCTGCCCAAAGGGATCAATCAAGTTCTGTCTAATCTAATCTAACCTAATCTACCCCGACTCTCACCCATAGCCTGCTGGGATAGGCTCCAGCTTGCCTGTGACCCTGTACAGGATAAGTGGCTACAGACGATGGATGGATGGATGGATGGATGGATGGATGGATATAATGAAGTTTTGGTAACCTTTTGGATGTTCAGCACATCCTTGGTTTTAGTTTTTAGTTCATTTATTTTGTTTTTAATTGTAGCATAGCTAATCCGAGCAGTAGCACAGGATTAGTCTTGTCTTCTCTCTTTCCCGGCCAACAAAGAAATGATTGTGTGCACGCACAGCAGAAAAGTTTTATCATTGGATCTTCACATGAGCTTTGACGTGTGACGTCGTGTTGTCTTGACAACATGCAATATTATAACAATAATGCACACTCATTCTCCATTGAGGAGAGCGGTGTAATACATGGAGGATAATCGATATGATAACAATATTGCATGCCATCAATAAACCCACTAGAAGGGAATAAAATACATGTTTTTATTCCATGGATAAAGGGGCCTGTATGTATAATAATATATTACTATATTACACCCCAATATACAGTATATTATAGTATATATTATATTACACTGATTCAGAGGTTTACTTTTTTTATAAACCTTTACTGAAACCTTCACTTTGTGAAACCTTTATTCAGTTGTATCATCTACGAACTGAAACTGAAAGATTTACAGCACTATCTAGATTTTTACAGTGCTGTCTGAATGAGAACAGCCTTATCATGACACGATCATCTTCTGTGGTGACATTAATGTTCGTGGGTTAGCGTAAAGGGGAAGACAATTTATTTTGAAATGCCTTGTCCTTTATATACAGTAGAAATATAGTGTGTTGCAATGATATTGCACATGGAAGGAGACTGATGACCCAGTGACTCAGTTACCAAAGGTATTGGAAATACACAAGAACATTAATAGTGCTGTAACTTCCTGTGGTGCAGTTTCCAGCACACACAGCAGATGTGTTTATGTGCATTAGTCTTTTGTATGCATCACCTCCACCACACCAGATGCCTTTCTGAGAAAACACATCAACATATAATGCATGGTCTAACACTTAACTCTTTCACTAAGGTGAACTTTATTAAGAAAAGATGTATCATCACATTTGACATCTGCATATGATATGACATAATGCTCTGATATTCACATGAAGTGTTTTGACAGACTGTGTGATCATAGCAGTTCTTCCAAAAATGGATAATTGGATTTAAAATAATAATAATCACAATATATGGCCAAAAGCTTTGGGACACCTGACAATAACAGTTTCATGATTTATTTTTTAACAGGTTCTCGATTTAGTTTTGCTGTTATAATAGCCTCCATTCTTCAAGGAAGGCTTTTTCCCTAGGTTTTGGAGTGTGGCTGTGTGAATTTGCCTTTTAAGATACAATTCACTACTCACCATGTGTCTTGACGGGGATTTCCTCTGAAGTTCCTCTATGTAATAATGACTAAGCTTCCAAGTCACCAAGACTACTTGTGTCTGCAAGACCCTAAAATACATTTCCGGAGTTAAATATACCGTAGAATGCAATCAAAAATTCCACATTGCATCGCATGGAATTCATCTGTCTGTCTCTCAGCACTTCAGCACCCTACAAATGTCCTACCACTATAATGTATTTGGGGAAATCATCATGTCTTTATCTCCATAAAGGAACATTTTTTGAAGTTTATGCTCCCACGGTGACAACATGGATTAAAAAGTGGTTTATGCTCTCCCCTTTTAGCACAAAACTGGTAATCAATGATGAAATCATTATATGAATGACAGGACTACAGGGGTCCTTTTCAAGCTCATCTGGATAGAAAAAGAAATGCTCATACTGCTGTACAGTATCTAAGACTGAACTTCCATCCATCAAAAAGTACATACTGTATAAGTGTCATCTTCAAACTTTTGGCTATGTAGTGCATTTTTGTCCATATGGTGTATAATAACATATGTAAATAATGTTATAGAAGATTTTGTCTTGCTCAAAAGTATCATTTGAACACTTAAGCACTTAAGCAAGGAATCTGCGATTAAATTTGGGTTGAACCACAATGTGCTAGTTTCTAAAATATCTCTAGCAAACCTGACCACACTTTTTATTTACCTGGTGGCGATATCATCATGAGATGATATTAGAATGACATCTACACTGCCCGGCCAAAAAATAAGTCTCCATTTGGATTTAATTAAGCACATACTTAAGAGCCATTGATTGGACAATTATTGCAGTGATTAATGTGTTTCAGCTGGCAACAAATCTTTTAACCCTAACCGATGCAATGAGAAGCTTCTCATTTCTTAAACAATCATGTCTGAAGACATATTCTATGGCTGTAGAAAAGATGTTACTGTGTTTTAGAAGGGCCTGCATCAAGCAAAGAAAACAACTGATTGCTGAAATGACTGGAATTGGGTTAAGAACTGTCCAATGCATTATTAAAATTTGGAAGGATAGTGGTGAACCAACTTCCTGGAATAAATGTGGTCGGAAAAAAAAAATCTTGACTGACCATGAATGGAGATCACTTAAACAGTTGGTGAAGTTGAATCATAAAACGCCAACATAAGAACTCACAGCCATCTTTACCGTAATAGTGAAAGTAGGAATATTTCCGCAGGCACAATGCGACAAGAACTCACAGGATTGGGACTAAACAGCTGTGTGGCCATAAGAAAACTACTAGTTAGTGAGGCTAATGGGAAGAAAAGGCTTCAATTTGTTAGGGAGCATAAAAGATTGGAGTCTGAAAGAATGGAAAAAGGTCATGAGGTCTGATAAATCCAGATTTATGCTATTCCTGAGTGATGGGCGCGTCAGGGTAAGAAGGGAAGTGCATCCATCATGCATAGTGGCCACTGTACAAGCCTCTGAATGCAGTGTTATGATCTTGGGTTGTATCAATGAGACAGGGCTAAGCTCAGAAAAGTTATGTGGCAATAAAATGAAGTTAGCTGACTACCTGAATGTATTGACTGACCAGGTTGTAACGTCAATGGATTTTTCTTCCCTGATGACATGGGCATAAAATTATGGCTCAAACTGTGAAAGAGTGGGTCAGGAAGCATGAGGAATCATTTTCAATCATTTTCACACATGAATTGGCCACCACAGAGTCCTGACTTTAACCACTGAAAGTCTTTGGGATGTGCTGGAGAAGACTTTACGGAGTAGTTCGACTCTCCCGTCATCAGTACAAGATCTCGGTGGAAAATGAATGCAACTCTGGATGGAAATAAACGTTGTGACATTGCATAAGGTTGTTGAAACAATGCCATGGTGAACGTGCACTGCAATCAAAGGTAACTGCGGTCCAACAAAATATTAATGTGTGCAATTTATTTATTTATTTATTTATTTATTTATTTTTGGCTGGGCAGTATATATATAATTTTTTTGCATCCACATCAAATTAGTTAGCTTGATATACAAATAACTTAATGTTAGATTCTTTTGGATTTTTTGGGAGGACCACCAATAGCACTGTGGGTGGCACAGTGGTGTAGTGGTTAGCACTGTCGCCTCACAGCAAGAAGGTTCTGGGTTCGATCCCAGCGGCCGATGAGGGCCTTTCTGTGTGGAGTTTGCATGTTCTCCCCATGTCTGTGTGGGTTTCCTCTGGGTGCTCCGGTTTCCCCCACAGTTCAAAGACATGCAGTTAAGTTAACATGGGATGGCCTTGGGCTGAAGTGCCCTTGAGCGAGGCACCTAACCCCCAACTGCTCCATGGGTGCTGTAGTATAGCTGCCCACTGCTTGGGGTATGTGTGTGCTCATTGCTCACTTGTGTGTGTGCGTGCATGTGTTCACTGCTTCAGATGGGTTAAATGCAGAGGACAAATTTCACTGTGCTTGAGTGTGCAAGTGACAAACGCTTCTTATTCTTCTTCAAAATTAAGTATTAAAGTGTGAATAAATTGTGCTGGAGCTGATTTGTTTCTAGTATCAATGTAGATTGGATGGCACAGTGGTGTAGTGGTTAGCACTCTCACTTTACAGCAAGAAGGTTCTGGGTTTGAGCCCAGTGGCTGACAGGGGCCTTTCTGTGTGGAGTTTGCATGTTCTCCCCCTGTCTGTGTGGGTTTCCTTCGGGTGCTCCGGTTTCCCCTACAGTCCAAAGACGTGTAGTTTGGCTACTCTAAATTGCCAATAGGTGTGAATGTGTGTGTGTGAATGGTTGTTTCCCAAGCCCAAATGAGAAGGTTGTGGCAGGAAAGGCATCTGGTATAAAACTATGCTCAAATTAGTACGACATGTGTATCAGTAGGGTCCACATGGACCCCGACCTGGCAACAGTGCTGGACAAGGAGGAAGAAGAAGATTGTACAAATGTGGACTGTGGATGTAATGAATGTGAAAGAGGTGTACTGTGTGTGTGTGTGTGTGTGTGTGTGTGTGTGTGTGTGTGTTATAGTTGAGCCACAACATTCTTATTATGCAGTGAATGAAAACTTGTGATAAAATGCACTGCTTAACCTGCTCAACTATTCACTGCTAGTTTTGTTGTCAAGCTCTTGATAGATGTTCTCTTTGAAATATTTTAGTCTTCCCAGCTAATATCACAACTAGTCTACTAGTGTCTATAGCTTTTAGTTTCGAAAGCCACTAAAATTACAAAAACAGTGCACTGCAACTCCAGTGTTAATCGTGACTACAACACTATTTTATATCTGTCCACAGCGCTGCTGGAGATAGACAAAGGAACTCATCTCATCTCATTATCTCTAGCCGCTTTCTACAGGGTCGCAGGCAAGCTGGAGCCTATCCCAGCTGACTACAGGCGAAAGGCGGGGTACACCCTGGACAAGTCACCAGGTCATCACAGGGCTGACACAGAGACTACGTTTACATGCACGTCCAAATCGAGCTGCTGTTGGTAATCGAGCAAAGGGTCCCAGCAGGGGTGCCAGAGAAAGCCAATCCTACATGCACAAGTGAAATCGGGCTATTGTGCAAGGTGCATTGTGCACCCGAGCCACACGTGGCGCTACACGTCCCATCGTGTTGGTAGACTTCCGGTTGTCGTCATGAAGAAGAGCTAAAGTGTTGCCAGATACTGCTGACGTTTTCCAGCCCAAAACATGTTCAAATCCGCTAAAATGCACTTAAAACCCCCAATCTGGCAACACTAGTCCGTGTTCAAGCTGTTAGGCTTGCTCTAACAGACTATGGCTACAAACTGTCCGGCGCAGACCACTGTTTTGTAAGACAACTTATTTTGCACAATAATATTTTTCTAAAGTCCATTTTTTGCTTACAAAAAAATATATATTTTTTTGCTTACAATTTAACTTATGTCTTAATAAACACACAAAAAGTTCAATTGTTTTGATTGACATTCTTCAGATGTTGGACACACATATATATATATATATACACACACAAATACAATGACTTGTTTATGTATACAATTCACAGCTATGCAACAGCTGTACAGATATATTTGGTGATACAGTAAGTGAGCTAAATTTTAACAGTGCAAACAATGCCACAAAAAGAAAAGATTCATGCCGTTGTCATGATTCGTTGTCATGCCGACCGAGGCTGTTGTGTTTCCCGCTTGTGGTCTCGTCACTGGTCACTTCCGGAAGTAGCTCGACAACTAGCTCGATAGGGTATACATGCACAAAGAAGCTCGGCAGAAATCGCATAAACTAGGTCGTGTAGCTCGATTCCGAGAAATCAAGTTCGGTTCAATTTCAGCCGAATTAAGGTGTATACATGGCATTTTGAACTTCGATTTCAGTCGAGCAACGGCAGAAATTCGATTCTCTCTATGTGCATGTAAACGTAGTGACTGACACAGACAACCATTCACACTCGCATTCACACCTACGGTCAATTTAGAGTCACCAGTTAACCTAACCTGCATGTCTTTGGACTGTGGGGGAAACCGGAGCACCTGGAGGAAACCCACGTGGACACGGGGAGAACAATGTAAACTCCGCACAGAAAGGCCCTCGCCGGCCACGGGGCTCGAACCCGGACCTTCTTGCTGTGAGGCGACAGCGCTAACCACTACACCACCGTGCCGCCCGACAAAGGAACTAAAGCATCAAATTTAGAACAGTGATTAAGCCATCTAGTCTGAAGAGTATCTTACATGATTGCACAAGAATGTGTCCTGGCGCATTGTGACAAAGATGTTTGCAAGATATTCCATTTGTATTATTCATAACACGTGGTTAAATGCATGAATCAATTACTTCCCTAATCCTGGTAGAATATAAAGGATCTTGGTCTGAATAAGTGCAGTATTAACGAAGGACAGAGTCAATACATATTCCAGTGGGCTATACTTCATCAGCAAGGATGCAGTTCTCTCTGACACCTCGCCAGTTGGTCTTTCTCTTTTACGTAATCACAGTTCTGTTCAGCTGCGTGCTTGGAGGTGAGTGTTCTTAATGAAGATGCACTTAAAGTAAAATCGGTGTGTATACATTACATTATTACATCTTGTATGATAGGGTTCATATATTTAACATCTTGAATTTTGTTGTACTGCAGTGCGCTCCACTGACCAGAAGCTGCAAACATGTTGTAGACGCACCAGTGTTGGTTATGTTCAATCAAGGTATATAGCAAAATGTGCCTATACTGAGAAATCAGGCAGATGTCTTGAGGCCTATGTGTAAGTAAATAAACTTTTAGAAGTCACTAACTTTTCATTTTGACTAAAAATTTTTCACTGTATATTATGTGTCAATATGAAAGATGACAAAATCAAAACGGTCTTATGATTTGCACAAGAAAAATCAATAGTGAATATGAGCAGTTATGGATTGCCTTATGATTATTCATACCTTTCTCACTTGTTCAAATGCTGTAAAATCTTCAATACAATCTGATTTAGTCAAAAGTGTACTTTAATAGATTTTTTTGTTTGTGAATGCTGTGAACAATAAATCAGCGCACTCTGAACTTAATCAGAAACTCAATTTTTGCAGTTTTTTGTTCAAGAATGGGAGGCTCCATTGCAGCAGTGTAAACGCAAAAGGGATCAATGCAACACTGGCAATGTTAGAAAAGGTAATTAACATCTAATACATTCAGCAGTACTGGTCTTTATTGGTCCTATTGAACGAAATGCGAAAACTACATTTTAGTGGAGTATCATAAAGACCTACCATGGTAATGCTATCAAAAATGATATACTGGGTGATATGATTATATGACAATGATATTGCATTATGTAAAGACTATGTTACACTTTGAGTATTCTATTATGAAATTTATTATAAATCTTATCAACCAAAATTCTTAATTTTCTTGCTCTCTTCAACATATCCAAAAGAATGGAATCACATGTTTGGACAGGCCCAAGAGCTGACATCTACAAGCAAGAAAACAATGAGGTTCCAGTTGTTGTGCTGCATACAGGACTGTTCTTACATCAAATAATTGTTCTGCTTACATGGCAGTACTCTGGAAGGGCAAAAACGACAAAAAGTTTTCATGTATTTTTGTATTCCTGTGTATTAGAGTATTTATTTAATTTTATGTTGAACACAAACTGGATATTTATTCAATGTTTATCTAATATTTTACCTTACAAGGATCTTATTTATGGAAATGATTTATTTTGTTATTGGGTCATAGAAGATACTAAATATATTATGTGAAGTATTTATTTATTTTTTTTAGTATTCATGTTCAATAAATAAAAAAAACTCTGGAATAAGAGTGTTTTTGCTTTCAGGACTACATGTTTTTTGTAAGTATGGAATGATATGGAATGGTGAATGAATTAAAAAGGATGTTTACATGTTAAATATGTTCCATGTGGCACTTTTTTAAACATTATTATTATTATTATTATTATTACTACTACTATTATTAGTGCCCAAGCATCATAGGTGCAAGGACCCTATTGGATCAGTAAGGATTTTTATTTTTTAGACGACCATTTTTGAGGTGGTTCCCATGGCCAAAAACTCGTGAAATATGGCACACACATCAGTGCTTGTAACAGCTACTCAAGGACAGAGTAACTCTTTGGTAACTGTAACAGTTACTCTTTGGCCACGGGTGTGGCCCAGTGACTATAGCGACACCATTTGTAATTGAGTCTTGTGCCCGGCATGTAGTTTCACATACATGCACCAGGTTTGGTACACATGTGGATCTCCCTTAGATGAACACAGTTGTAATATTCTAATATTGTAGATATTCCTTCTAGGCAGTTCATCAGATTCATGTCAGATTTGGTATACATGATGTTAAGATGTTGCTGATTTTAAATTGCAAAGGGATTTTTGATATTTTGCAAGGCATTGAAATGGTGACAATGAATTTTTATGTCTCACCAAGCAAACAGGCAATGCCTCATAAATTCTCCATGCATTGCTTGATATGGCTCAAACTTCACAGGTTATTGGTTAAGCTGGTTATGATGATCTCCACATGCCCAGAGTGATACCCTGGTATAGCACTGCCATTTGACGACAGAAAAAGTGGCTTTTTCACCCATCTACAGTGGTGCTTGAAAGTTTGTGAACCCTTTAGAATTTTCTGTATTTCTGCATAAATATGACTTAAAACATCAGATTTTCACACAAGTCCTAAAAGTAGATAAAGAGAACCCAGTTAAACAAATGAGACAAAAATATTATACTTGGTCATTTATTTATGGAGGAAAATTATCCAATATTACATATCTGTGAGTGGCAAAAGTATGTGAGCCTTTGCTTTCAGTATCTGGTGTGACCCTCTTGTGCAGCAATAACTGCAACTAAACGTTTCCGGTAACTGTTGATCAGTCCTGCACACCGGCTTGGAGGAATTTTAGCCCATTCCTCCGTACAGAACAGCTTCAACTCTGGGATGTTGGTGGATTTCCTCACATGAACTGCTCGCTTCAGGTCCTTCCACAACATTTCGATTGGATTAAGGTCAGGGCTTTGACTTGGCCATTCCAAAACATTAACTTTATTCTTCTTTAAACATTCTTTGGTAGAATGACTTGTGTGCTTAGGGTCGTTGTCTTGCTGCATGACCCACCTTCTCTTGAGATTCAGTTCATGGACAGATGTCCTGACATTTTCCTTTAGAATTCGCCGGTATAATTCAGAATTCGGGCGGCACGGTGGTGTAGTGGTTAGCGCTGTCGCCTCACAGCAAGAAGGTCCTGGGTTCGAGCCCCGGGGCCGGCGAGGGCCTTTCTGTGTGGAGTTTGCATGTTCTCCCCGTGTCCGCGTGGGTTTCCTCCGGGTGCTCCGGTTTCCCCCACAGTCCAAAGACATGCAGGTTAGGTTAACTGGTGACTCTAAATTGACCGTAGGTGTGAATGTGAGTGTGAATGGTTGTCTGTGTCTATGTGTCAGCCCTGTGATGACCTGGCGACTTGTCCAGGGTGTACCCCGCCTTTCGCCCATAGTCAGCTGGGATAGGCTCCAGCTTGCCTGCGACCCTGTAGAAGGATAAAGCGGCTAGAGATAATGAGATGAGATGAATTCAGAATTCATTGTTCCATCAATGATGGCAAGCCATCCTGGCCCAGATGCAGCAAAACAGGCCCAAACCATGATACTACCACCACCATGTTTCACAGATGGGATAAGGTTCTTATGCTGGAATGCAGTGTTTTCCTTTCTCCAAACATAATGCTTCTTATTTAAACCAAAAAGTTCTACTTTGGTCTCATCCATCCACAAAACATTTTTCCAATAGCCTTCTGGCTTGTCCACATGACCTTTAGCAAACTCCAGATGAGCAGCAATGTTCTTTTTGGAGAGCAGTGGCTTTGTCCTTGCAACCCTGCCATGCACACCATTGTTGTTCAGTGTTCTCCTGATGGTGGACTCATGAGCATTAACATTAGCCAATGTGAGAGAGGCCTTCAGTTGCTTAGAAGTTACCCTGGGGTCCTTTGTGACCTCGCTGACTATTACACGCCTTGCTCTTGGAGTGATCTTTGTTGGTCGACAACTCCTGGGGAGGGTAACAATGGTCTTGAATTTCCTCCATTTGTACACAATCTGTCTGACTGTGGATTGGTGGAGTCCAAACTCTTTAGAGATGGTTTTGTAACCTTTCCCAGCCTGATGAGCATCAACAACGCTTTTTCTGAGGTCCTCAGAAATCTCCTTTGTTCATGCCATGATACACTTCCATAAACATGCATTGTGAAGATCAAACCTTGATAGATCCCTGTTCTTTAAATAAAACAGGGTGCCCACTCACACCTGATTGTCATCCCATTGATTGAAAACACCTGAGTCTAATTTCACCTTCAAATTAAGGCCCGGTCCCACTGGCCGATGGACACAAAACGTATGCAAAAAGGACACAGCGGACGAGCAAAATTTCGGGGGTGGCTCTATCCATTTTCATCCGCTCCAGAAATGGACAAAATTGGCGAAAATTGGCGAAAACAGAACGGAAAAGAACGGACGTGGGTAGTATATAGCCGGGATGTTAAACGCATGTTCATAGGAAGCCTAGCGGATGAAAGCGGATGGAAGTGGATGACAGCTCCGAAGGGGTTACTGGTGATAACTGAGAAGCGGACGCATACGGTAGCAGAAAGAGCGGATGCATAGCAGATGAAGGGGATGCATCACGTACGCCTAACGGAAACAAAGGGGATGTTGTGCGGATGTATATCGGATGCAGACCGTTCACTGCGCATGCGGGGGGTATGAATTGCGTCTGCTCCGCGGATATAAAGGGATGCAGCACGCACGCCGTCAGCATAAAGCGGAAAGACGTGCTGGCGGCTACATCGATACATCTCTACTACTAGATGATTTTCTCCCCCTTTTTATACAAAATATCGATTGTCCGCTAGGTGTCCTTCTACATACTCTAGACATACTCCAGACATCCTAAATATACGAGATACATCCCAGATATAAACGCTTTGTCCGTTTTGAATACTTTATATACGAGATGCATACGCTTACATCCTTTCTATTTCCGTGCTACTAACGATGAATAGACGTTTCATGTACCTTATCTTTCCTCCCTCTTTCCGTTTTCAGCTGCAGCGGATGTGAGTTGCGAGGATGCCCAGAGGATGCAGAGAGGATACAGCAGACGTTTAACGGATGATGACGGACATAGAACGTTTGTTGCTCGTATATGTTGCGGATTT
This sequence comes from Neoarius graeffei, assembly GCF_027579695.1. Classification (NCBI taxonomy): domain Eukaryota; kingdom Metazoa; phylum Chordata; class Actinopteri; order Siluriformes; family Ariidae; genus Neoarius; species Neoarius graeffei. The sequence goes on along the minus strand of NC_083587.1, from coordinate 34,844,886 downwards.
ACATCGTACACGGCGGAAAGTTCATCCGTTCTAAAAGTTTTGTGCAGCTCAAAACTTTTTGCGCGGATGAAATCACAGTGGACGGATGCTCGATGGATAGAGCGTATGAAGCACGTATGCAATGAGTACACAACGGATGCATAGCGTTTTCCAACGGATGGCAAAGATTTTTTTACGTTTTACATCCTCTTTGCATCCGTAAGTGCAGTGGGACCGGGCCTTTAACTGCAAATCCTAGAGGTTCACATACTTTTGCCACTCACAGATATGTAATATTGGATCATTTTCCTCAATAAATAAATGACCAAGTATAATATTTTTGTCTCATTTGTTTAACTGGGTTCTCTTGATCTACTTTTAGGACTCGTGTGAAAATCAGATGATGTTTTAGGTCATATTTTAGCAGAAATATAGAAAATTCTAAAGGGTTCACAAACTTTCAAGCACCACTGTAGGTTATACTCCTCCTATACCCCTTTTCCACCAAATCAGTTCCAGGGCTGGTTCGGGGCCAGTGCTGGTGCTGGTTCACAACTCGTTCAACTTGCAAACCAGTTGAGAACCAGTTTGCTTTTACATAGCTCGGGGTGCTAAGGGGAGCTACGTCATTACGTCACTGTATATGTCAGTTACGTCGCTGCATTTGCATAAACCTTGGCGCGAACATCGAAGCAACAACAACATGAAGAAGAAAAAGAAGAAGCATCAGCAACAACAACAATAATGGATGACTGCTGCTTTACTGCATCCATGATATCTCGTCGCTTATTTAAAAATGGTGCCCTCTCACGGTCTCGCTACTGTTGTTGGTTTTAACAACTCCGCCCCCCTGCTGACGTAAGCAGTTCTTTCCTCTAGCCCAGCAAAGAGCTGGTGCTACCCTGGAACTGGTTTTTCTGGCCCAGAGCCAGTTCTTTGTCAATGGAAACAGAAAACCTGGTTCCAAACTAAGCACTGGCCCCGAACCAGCCCTGGAACTGATTTGGTGGAAAAGGGGTACTAGACGGTTCATTGGATTCAGACTTGGTACATATGACATCACAGGTCTCCTGATTTAAGCTTGTGAAAGGATTTTTGATATGTTGAACAGTGTATCCATGGGAACAGGAGGAATTTGGGTACCTTTCAACAGATTTTTCATGTCTTTTCATTAGTTTGATGACTGACAGGATTGTAACCAATCACTGTATGAGTAGCTTGGAAGTTGGTCAAATTTCCATATTTCATGACCAGGGGCGCAGATAGGATTTTTGAACTGGGGGGGACTGAGCTGTCAGCAAATGATTCCACTTTGTGTGTATATATATATCTCATCTCATCTCATTATCTCTAGCCGCTTTATCCTTCTACAGAGTCGCAGGCAAGCTGGAGCCTATCCCAGCTGACTACGGGCGAAAGGCGGGGTACACCCTGGACAAGTCGCCAGGTCATCACAGGGCTGACACACAGACAACCATTCACACTCGCATTCACACCTACGGTCAATTTAGAGTCACCAGTTAACCTAACCTGCATGTCTTTGGACTGTGGGGGAAACCGGAGCACCCGGAGGAAACCCACGCGGACACGGGGAGAACATGCAAACTCCGCACAGAAAGGCCCTCGCCGGCCCCGGGGCTCGAACCCAGGACCTTCTTGCTGTGAGGCGACAGCGCTAACCACTACACCACCGTGCCGCCGTGTATGTATATATATATATATATATATATATATATATAATCTCATTATCTCTAGCCGCTTTATCCTTCTACAGGGTCGCAGGCAAGCTGGAGCCTATCCCAGCTGACAACGAGCGAAAGGCGGGGTACACCCTGGACAATTCGCCAGGTCATCACAGGGCATATATATATATATATATATATATACACACACACAACACACTACTGTTCAAAAGTTTGGGGTCACTTTGAAATGTCCTTATTTTTGAAAGAAAAGCACTGTTCTTTTCAATGAAGATCACTTTAAACTAATCAGAAATACACTCTATACATTGCTAATGTGGTAAATGACTATTCTAGCTGCAAATGTCTGGTTTTTGGTGCAATATCTCCATAGGTGTATAGAGGCCCATTTCCAGCAACTCTCACTCCAGTGTTCTAATGGCACAGGCGCAGATAGAGGGGGGGACGGGGGGGATTCGTCCCACCCAGATTTAAATTCACCTCGTTCGGTCCCCCCCACTTATAGGGAGGAAAAAACGTCTATGCTGTCTTTCTTTGCATAAGGCAAACCTCACGGAAAAATCAAAAGACTAATTACCATTCGGTTTATTGAGGTGCACAGCACCCACGTGCAATGAACCGGTGCTACAGGTGCTCTAGCCCCTGCCCCTTTTCTGTTTGCTGTCCAAAGTGCCCTTTTCATAGAGACTGTTTTGTTGTTTTGTTTTGTCTTTTATATTTGTAAAAGATAAGTTAGCTCCAACATCAATATTCTCTACAATTTGACAATAATATATGAAATTATAGATTTATAAAATAACGTTTTTCTATGTAAATGCGGGCATCAATCCGTGACGTCATGCGTTCAGTGAGCCTCCGTGCAGAAAGCGCATGCAGGCGGTTGACAGTGGGAGACAGTGCGAGGAACGGCATGGTAAGGTCACACTGAAAGTCTCCTTTCATTTCTTATCTGAACATGCAATATTGTGCAGCTTAGAACACAACAGTAAATGCGTAGGGTTGTTTATCATTTAATGAAGCCGCCTAGGCTATATTTAAACCGTTTGCTCCATCCATTTCATTAACGTGGCAGATTCGGAAACTTTAGTTTGAACGACGGCGTTAATAACATATTCTAGCAGCTTCAAAAACTTAAAGGAACAGTCCACTGTACTTCCATAATGAAATATGCTCTTATCTGAATTGAGACGAGCTGCTCCGTACCTCTCCGAGCTTTGCACGACCTCCCAGTCAGTCAGACGCAGTCAGACGCGCTGTCACTCCTGTTAGCAATGTAGCTAGGCTCAGTATGGCCAATGGTATTTTTGGGGGCTGTAGTTAGATGCGACCAAACTCTTCCGCGTTTTTCCTGTTTACATAGGTTTATATGACCAGTGATATGAAACAAGTTCAGTTACACAAATTGAAACGTAGCGATTTTCTATGCTATGGAAAGTCCGCACTATAATGACAGGCGTACTAACACCTTCTGCGCGCTTCGACAGCGCATTAATACGGAGCTCAGATATCAATGCGCTGCCGTAGTGCGCAGAAGGTGTTAGTACGCCTGTCATTATAGTGCGGACTTTCCATAGCATAGAAAATCGCTACGTTTCAATTTGTGTAACTGAACTTGTTTCATATCACTGGTCATATAAACCTATGTAAACAGGAAAAACGTGGAAGAGTTTGGTCACATCTAACTACAGCCCCAAAAAATACCGTTGGCCATACTGAGCCTAGCTACATTGCTAACAGGAGTGACAGCGCGTCTGACTGCGTCTGACTGACTGGGAGGTCGCGCAAAGCTCGGAGAGGTACGGAGCAGCCCGTCTCAATTCAGGTAAGAGCATATTTCGTTATGGAAATACGGTGGACTGTTCCTTTAAGGCTGAATGACGACGTCCACAACATATTCAATCAAGACTATTATGTTATAGTAGCTTAGGTTAGTTGAGTTAAAACATAGGGAAACGTTTTCTAAATAAGTGAAAGCCTGCATTATGCAAAGATGCCAAGGAAAGAGAGGATAAAGAAGCAGAAAGAGAAGGAGCTACGGGAGGCAGCAAAAGGCAGTGGATCTCTGTCCAGTTGGGTCAGAAAGAAAACTACAGGTCAGACTAATCTTCACTTCAGAATGAACAAGAACTATCTGACATGTCTTGTTACCAAGATCAACTATATTTTCATATTAATGCTTCAATAAATACATACAATAAATAAAATTTGTTCCAAGTGCCCTTTTTTGAATGTTGAGCCCCTGCCCCTCCAAAGGTCTTTGCACGGCCCTGGTGCACAGCAGTACATACATAGTTGCAACTGCGCAGACTGCACAGGTTGCGAGCTCGAGCTTGGTTGCTATGGTTACCCACAACCAGTTTGACAGGCATATCGGGGACAGCTCCTAGTTCAGGACCCCAACACGGCATGATGAAGGGTGCCAAAAGGCAGAAAATGATTGCATCGTTTTTTCAAAAAAAAAAAAAGACTGTAAGTAAACTGTGCCTTACTTTATCATATCACCTTGCAATTTTTTGATAGTCTGTTCAAAGTAATGTCGTAGTGAAAGTAAAATCGTACGGAGTAGAGATGCCTTTCTGGTAGCCTCCTCCTTTCGGTGGTAGCCTGTAGATACAGTGCTCAGAAGGCAGTTTTAATGTTTAATCTGGCGTTCCCTGCCATAATTTCAGCGAGCATATTGTTTCATAAGGAAACTTTGCGAAGAGTTGTTGACTGACTGCCGCTCACGCAACACACAGGCATAGTTAGAAAGTCAGGATGCACTGGTTTACACTTTACACACACACACATAGCCCAGCCTCTCGCTATGGTTAACAGTTGGAACTTAGCAGTTTTAAAACTAGTTTTGCAATTTCTGCGCGTGATGATAATGTGTAAACTTTGGATTTCCATAGGCTATGTTAAAATGTTATCATTGTCCTGGCCTGCAGGTAGTTCCTGGTGATGGCAGTGAGGGAGGTGAAATAACATGTATACACACTACCGTTCAAAAGTTTGGGGTCACCCAGACAATTTTGTGTTTTCCATGAAAAGTCACGCTTTTATTTATCACCATAAGTTGTAAAATGAATAGAAAATATAGTCAAGACATTTTTCTGGCCATTTTGAGCATTTAATCGACCCCACAAATGTGATGCTCCAGAAACTCAATCTGCTCAAAGGAAGGTCAGTTTTATAGCTTCTCTAAAGAGCTAAACTGTTTTCAGCTGTGCTAACATGATTGTACAAGGGTTTTCTAATCATCCATTAGCCTTCTGAGGCAATGAGCAAACACATTGTACCATTAGAACACTGGAGTGAGAGTTGCTGGAAATGGGCCTCTATACACCTATGGAGATATTGCACCAAAAACCAGACATTTGCAGCTAGTCATTTACCACATTAGCAATGTATAGAATGTATTTCTGATTAGTTTGAAGTGATCTTCATTGAAAAACAGTGCTTTTCTTTCAAAAATAAGGACATTTCAAAGTGACCCCAAACTTTTGAACGGCAGTGTGTGTGTGTGTATATATATATATATATATATATATATATATATATATATATATACACACGCCCTGTGATGACCTGGCGACTTGTCCAGGGTGTACCCCGCCTTTCGCCCGTAGTCAGCTGGGATAGGCTCCAGCTTGCCTGCGACCCTGTAGAAGGATAAAGTGGCTAGAGATAATGAGATGAGATATATATACACACATACACATACATACACATATATATATATATATATATATATATATACAAAAAGTGGAATCATTTGCTGACAGCTCAGTCCCCCCCAGTTCAAAAATCCTATCTGCACCCCTGTCTAATGGTACAATGTGTTTGCTCATTGCCTCAGAAGGCTAATGGATGATTAGAAAACCCTTGTACAATCATGTTAGCACAGCTGAAAACAGTTGAGCTCTTTAGAGAAGCTATAAAACTGACCTTCCTTTGAGCAGATTGAGTTTCTGGAGCATCACATTTGTGGGGTCGATTAAATGCTCAAAATGGCCAGAAAAATGTCTTGACTATATTTTCTATTCATTTTACAACTTATGGTGGTAAATAAAAGCGTGACTTTTCATGGAAAACACAAAATTGTCTGGGTGACCCCACACTTTTGAACGGTAGTGTGTATACATGTTATTTCACCTCCCTCACTGCCATCACCAGGAACTACCTGCAGGCCAGGACAATGATAACATTTTAACATAGCCTATGGAAATCCAAAGTTTACACATTATCATCACGCGCAGAAATTGCAAAACTGCAAAACTAGTTTTAAAACCGCTAAGTTCCAACTGTTAACCATAGCGAGAGGCTGGGCTACGTGTGTGTGTGTGTAAAGTGTAAACCAGTGCATCCTGACTTTCTAACTATGCCTGTGTGTTGCGTGAGCGGCAGTCAGTCAACAACTCTTCGCAAAGTTTCCTTATGAAACAATATGCTCACTGAAATTATGGCAGGGAACGCCAGATTAAACATTAAAACTGCCTTCTGAGCACTGTATCTACAGGCTACCACCGAAAGGAGGAGGCTACCAGAAAGGCATCTCTACTCCGTACGATTTTACTTTCACTACGACATTACTTTGAACAGACTATCAAAAAATTGCAAGGTGATATGATAAAGTAAGGCACAGTTTACTTACAGTCTTTTTTTTTTTTTTTTGAAAAAACGATGCAATCGTTTTCTGCCTTTTGGCACCCTTCATCATGCCGTGTTGGGGTCCTGAACTAGGAGCTGTCCCCGATATGCCTGTCAAACTGGTTGTGGGTAACCATAGCAACCAAGCTCGAGCTCGCAACCTGTGCAGTCTGCGCAGTTGCAACTATGTATGTACTGCTGTGCACCAGGGCCGTGCAAAGACCTTTGGAGGGGCAGGGGCTCAACATTCAAAAAAGAGCACTTGGAACAAATTTTATTTATTTTATGTATTTATTGAAGCATTAATATGAAAATATAGTTGATCTTGGTAACAAGACATGTCAGATAGTTCTTGTTCATTCTGAAGTGAAGATTAGTCTGACCTGTAGTTTTCTTTCTGACCCAACTGGACAGAGATCCACTGCCTTTTGCTGCCTCCCGCAGCTCCTTCTCTTTCTGCTTCTTTATCCTCTCTTTCCTTGGCATCTTTGCATAATGCAGGCTTTCACTTATTTAGAAAACGTTTCCCTATGTTTTAACTCAACTAACCTAAGCTACTATAACATAATAGTCTTGATAGAATATGTTGTGGACGTCGTCATTCAGCCTTAAAGGAACAGTCCACCGTATTTCCATAATGAAATATGCTCTTACCTGAATTGAGACGAGCTGCTCCGTACCTCTCCGAGCTTTGCGTGACCTCCCAGTCAGTCAGACGCAGTCAGACGCGCTGTCACTCCTGTTAGCAATGTAGCTAGGCTCAGTATGGCCAACGGTATTTTTTGTGGCTGAAGTTAGATGTGACCAAACTCTTCCGCGTTTTTCCTGTTTACATAGGTTTATATGACCAGTGATATGAAACAAGTTCAGTTACACAAATTGAAACGTAGCGATTTTCTATGCTATGGAAAGTCCGCACTATAATGACAGGCGTACTAACACCTTCTGCGCGCTTCAGCAGCGCATTGATATCTGAGCTCCGTATTAATGCGCTGCCGAAGCGCGCAGAAAGTGTTAGTACGCCTGTCATTATAGTGCGGACTTTCCATAGCATAGAAAATCGCTACATTTCAATTTTTTTAACTGAACTTGTTTCATATCACTGGTCATATAAACCTATGTAAACAGGAAAAACGTGGAAGAGTTTGGTCGCATCTAACTACAGCCCCAAAAAATACCATTGGCCATACTGAGCCTAGCTACATTGCTAACAGGAGTGACAGCGCGTCTGACTGCGTCTGACTGACTGGGAGGTCGCGCAAAGCTTGGATAGGTACGGAGCAGCTCGTCTCAATTCAGATAAGAGCATATTTCATTATGGAAGTACAGTGGACTGTTCCTTTAAGTTTTCAAAGCTGCTAGAATATGTTATTAACGCCGTCGTTCAAACTAAAGTTTCCGAATCTGCCACGTTAATGAAATAGATGGAGCAAACGGTTTAAATATAGCCTAGGCGGCTTCATTAAATGATAAACAACCCTACGCATTTACTGTTGTGTTCTAAGCTGCACAATATTGCATGTTCAGATAAGAAATGAAAGGAGACTTTCAGTGTGACCTTACCATGCCGTTCCTCGCACTGTCTCCCACTGTCAACCGCCTGCATGCGCTTTCTGCACGGAGGCTCACTGAATGCATGACGTCACGGATTGATGCCCACATTTACATAGAAAAACGTTATTTTATAAATCTATAATTTCATATATTATTGTCAAATTGTAGAGAATATTGATGTTGGAGCTAACTTATCTTTTACAAATATAAAAAAAAAAAAAATAGTCCCTATGAAAAGGGCACTTTGGACAGCAAACAGAAAAGGGGCAGGGGCTAGAGCACCTGTAGCACCGGTTCATTGCACGTGGGTGCTGTGCACCTCAATAAACCAAATGGTAATTAGTCTTTTGATTTTTCCGTGAGGTTTGCCTTATGCAAAGAAAGACAGCATAGACGTTTTTTCCTCCCTATAAGTGGGGGGGACCGAACGAGGTGAATTTAAATCTGGGTGGGACGAATCCCCCCCTCTATCTGCGCCCGTGAAACTGAGCAGGCTTAATGTTGAACAATATAAGATCTCATCTCATCATCTCTAGCTGCTTTATCCTTCTACAGGGTCGCAGGCAAGCTGGAGCCTATCCCAGCTGACTACGGGCGAAAGGCGGGGTACACCCTGGACAAGTCGCCAGGTCATCACAGGGCTGACACATAGACAACCATTCACACTCACACCTACGGTCAATTTAGAGTCACCAGTTAACCTAACCTGCATGTCTTTGGACTGTGGGGGAAACCGGAGCACCCGGAGGAAACCCACGCGGACAACATGCAAACTCCACACAGAAAGGCTCTCGCCGGCCCCGGGGCTCGAACCCAGGACCTTCTTGCTGTGAGGCGACAGCGCTAACCACTACACCACCGTGCCGCCACAATATAAGATTTATTCCTCAAAATCTGAATGGGACGTTCAAAGGTATGTGGATTCCATGAACGATTTCACAAATTTTCAAGATGCACGCCACCTGAGACACGGCACATGTCAAGTCAGTAGTCCAGCTCCTGAGAAATACATATGTTATTGTATTTCTCAGTTTTACTCTGGTAGATAGATTTTGCATGCCCTATCTCTTGTTATATCTCTCTCTCTCTAACACTTTCTTACCACGGACCATTATACACATCTGAACATTTCAGACTGCAGTAAACTAGGAGCTGGTTAGAGTGTGGTGTTCATAATGCCAAGAATGTGGGTTTGATCCCTGTATGGGCTAGCGATTATTTATGCGCCTTTGTTGAATCAGTCATACAGAGCACCTAGGGTCCACTCCCCCACCTTTTTTACATGCAAACAACCCTTTGTTAAGCCTGCAAAAACACACACACACACAATACTACTACCTCATATCACCATTTTGTGCCTTGATTGTTAAACTGTTGCAAGTATTATTGAATGTACCTGATTAGTATTGTGCTTACTTGATTTTGTCATTTTAATAAATGACAGGAATTTAATTAATAAACAGGAAACTGTGTCTTGTCTGTTTTGCTGCAGTATTACTTGAAGCTATCCTCTGCCATCAAAGAATTCACATTGCCTTCAGTGATCTAGTGTATCACTAGAGTAATTCATTCATTAATTTAATAATTAATAGAAATATTGATGAGTAAAATTAATGAACTGATATTTTATGAGACTGATTTAATAACATAATTGCACCCACATAATTTTGGTGCCTCATGTGAGGACTGGTACTGTACCTACATAATTTTAGTGGCTTGTGTGAGGAGTGCAATTGCACCTACAGTGGATATAAAAAGTGTACACACCCCATTAAAATGATACATTTTTCTGATGCAAAAAAATGAGACCACAATAAATAATTTCAAAATTTTTCCCAACTTTAATTTGACCTATAACCTGTACCATGTAGTTGAAAAACAAACAAATCTGTTGGGGGGGAAAACATAAAAAAAAAAAAAAACCTACAATAAGCTGGTTGCATAAGTGTGCACACCCTTAGGCCCACTTTACACAGGGACGGTATAAAACAAAAACGCAAAAGTCCGTTTTCGTTCTCACTTTTTTCCGTGTCTACACGACCGTTTTCAAGGAGGAAATCTGCGTCTATACAGTGACGCATAAATGTCTCCGCTATGTCTGCACGCATCCGCAACGTCTTCCATCTTGTCTGATCTGCACATCTGCGCTGCTGTTCTGTCAAGTTATCCTACCTCTTGGATTTGTCCTACCAAGCCTACTGTGCATGCGCGAAATCCAGGAGGGTAGGAAAATTCAACAGTAGTTTTGTCCCACCGATCAGCTGGGCTGATAGAAAATCGGTGAGAATTTCACGCATTTGCCGATTTTTATGTTTTGTGCGTATTGGTCGAGTCTTTGGCCGAGTCAAATAATTTGTAATGACTTGTTTTGAATAATAAAACGGTCTGTATGAGAACTTGCTAGGATAAATTTACAGAACACCGGTCCGGCTGAGGTACTGTAGTGCTCGAGGGAGGAGCAGGAGCAAACCGAAACTCTTTTAATCTGCCTTTATTAAGTAACACTCACTCTTGTTTCGGTGAAGAAGAGAAAAGGCAGTGTCCATCTCAGGAAAATAAACCCGTTCGGCTGCTAGTTTTGTTTTCAGTCTCGGGTTAATGGTTTCACGAGCGGCTTGAATAGGCAGCGCGCGCATGTGCGCATGTGTGTAACTTGGCGACACCAAACTGAGGAGCTCCAGCTGGGCGGGTGAGCAGGAAAACACATCTACTGCATTAAAACACAGAGCAGCTTGAAGGTCCGTTGGATCGATGTAATCAGACATGCTCTTACTTTTTTACTTACTTTCTTACTTCCCGGGCTGGCATGTACAGTATATGACATATGTATGACGTAAACGCGTACCTGACGTGAGCAGATCCGAGCAGAGTTTCGCGTATTGGGTAGTTTAGACGGATATGCAACGGGGGCCGTTTTTAACTTATCCACTCTGGAAGCCGTTTTCAATTTTATCCATTTTTCAGCCTCGGAAACGCCATCCCCGTGTAAACGAAAGGCACTTCTGATAAAATATTTAGTCATTTTTACCCGACAGCGTCCTCGTGTAAATGGGCCCTTAAACTAATACTTTGTTGAAGCACCTTTTGATTTAATTACAGCATTCAGTCTTTTTGGGTACATACCTACCATCAATTAAAATGACTCTGATTAACCCCAAATAAAGTTCAGACATTTACTCAGTTGCATCCTCCAGCAAAAGTCATGCTTCGCAGAGAGCTTACAAAGCATCAAAGGGATCTCATTGTTGAAAGGTATCAGTCAGGAGAAGGGTACAAAAAAATTTCCATGGCATTAGATATATCATGGAGCACAGTGAAGACAGTCATCAAGAAGTGGAGAAAATATGGGACAACAGTGACATTATCGAGAACTGGGCCTCCCTCCAAAATTGATGAAAAGACAACACAAAAACTGGTCAGGGAGGCTGCCAGGAGGCCTACATCAACACTGAAGGAGCTGCAGGAATTTCTGGCAAGTACTGGTTGTGTACTACATGTGACAACAATCTCCTCATCTCATTATCTCTAGCCGCTTTATCCTTCTACAGGGTCGCAGGCAAGCTGGAGCCTATCCCAGCTGACTACGGGCGAAAGGCGGGGTACACCCTGGACAAGTCGCCAGGTCATCACAGGGCTGACACATAGACAACCATTCACACTCACATTCACACCTACAGTCAATTTAGAGTCACCAGTTAACCTAACCTGCATGTCTTTGGACTGTGGGGGAATCCAGAGCACCCAGAGGAAACCCACGCGGACACAGGGAGAACATGCAAACTCCGCACAGAAAGGCCCTCATCGGCCACGGGGCTCGAACCCGGACCTTCTTGCTGTGAGGCGACAGCGCTAACCACTACACCACCGTGCCGCCCACAACAATCTCCTGTATTCTCCATATGTCTGGACTATGACGTAGGGTCAAAGAAAAATATCCAGGCCCAGCTAAATTTTGCAAAAAAACAAACAAACAAAAAAACTCTCCCAAAAGCATGTGGGAAAATGGTTTATGGTCTGATGAAACCAAGGTTGAACTTTTTGGCCACAATTCCAAAAGGTATGTGTTGTCTCTGACTAGGTGGGTGGAGCACAGAAGCACGATAGGCCAGAACTCATCTCATCTCATCTCATTATCTCTAGCCGCTTTATCCTTCTACAGGGTCGCAGGCAAGCTGGAGCCTATCCCAGCTGACTACGGGCAAAAGGCGGGGTACACCCGGGACAAGTCGCCAGGTCATCACAGGGCTGACACATAGACAACCATTCACACTCACATTCACACCTACGGTCAATTTAGAGTCACCAGTTAACCTAACCTGCATGTCTTTGGACTGTGGGGGAATCCGGAGCACCCAGAGGAAACCCACGCGGACACAGGGAGAACATGCAAACTCCGCACAGAAAGGCCCTCATCGGCCACGGGGCTCAAACCCGGACCTTCTTGCTGTGAGGCGACAGCGCTAACCACTACATCACCGTGCCGCCCACAACAATCTCCTGTATTCTCCATATGTCTGGACTATAATGTAGGGTCAAAGAAAAATATCCAGGCCCAGCTAAATTTTGCAAAAAAACAAACAAACAAACAAACAAACAAACAAACAAAAAAACTCTCCCAAAAGCATGTGGGAAAATGGTTTATGGTCTGATGAAACCAAGGTTGAACTTTTTGGCCACAATTCCAAAAGGTATGTGTTGTCTCTGACTAGGTGGGTGGAGCACAGAAGCACAATAGGCCAGAACTGAGTTCTCAAAACTCTTTGACTTTCAGCTTTTCAGCTTTAGACATTTGCTCATACACACACACACCCAAGTGTTCAGGTTGGGGGAGAGCTCCCTTCCTCTGATCTCCCTCTCCTCTTTATAGGGCGCGGTCACTGGGGAAGACACACAAACACAGGTTAATTCCCATCAGGTGCAGTGATTCCACCACTTACCTTCCCTGACTCTGCCCTTCATTCACAGACCGACGCTTGGCCACGCCCCCGCTGACACATACCCCCACTGCCCGTCTCAGGCCGGGGAGCCATCCGGCCCGTAGCCGACTCCCCCCCCCCCCTTGACGGGAGAGGAAATCCGCCATGACCATCTGCGCCCCCGGCCTGTGGACCACCTTGAACTTAAATGGCTGAAGTGACAGATACCAACGGGTGATCCGCACGTTGGCATCCTTCATGCGGTGGAGCCACTGCAGGGGTGCATGTTACGAGCAGAGGGTGAAAGGGCACCCCAGCAGGTAGTAGCAGAGGGTGAGGAATGCCCACTTGATGGCGAGGCATTCCTTTTCAATTGTGCTGTACCTGCCCTCACGCACTGACAGCTTCCGGCTGATGTACAGCACTGGACATTCCTCCCTCTCCACCTCCTGGGACAGAACAGCCCCCAGCCCTCTGTCCGACGCGTCTGTCTGCAAAATAAAGGGGAGAGAAAAGTCAGGGGAGTGTAACAGTGGCCCCCCCACACAGAGCAGCCTTTACCTCAGAGAAAGCCCACCAGCATTGCTCCATCCACTGGACCAGGATCTGGTGCCCCCTTTTTAGTGAGATCAGTCAGCGGGCTGGTGATGTCCGAATAATTAGGTATAAACCTATGATAGTAGCCAGCCCCAGGAACTGTCTCACCCCCTTTTTGGTCTTGGGCCTCGGGCAGGCCACAATCACTGCTGTCTTATTAATTTGGGAACGTACCTGCCCATTGCCCAAGTGGAAACACAGATACCGTACTTCCACCCGCCCAATCGCACACTTCTTCGGGTTGGCTGTGAGACCCGCTCGCCTCAGCGACCTAAGGATGGCCCTTAGGTGTTCTAAGTGCCGCGGCCAGTCATTACTGTCATTACCAATAATGCTGTTTGCACTGTTATTGGAGATGCTTTAATCTCATTGTACATGTGTATAGTGACAATAAAGGTATTCTGTTCTATTCTATTCTAAAAGGCCTGGAGTTGATTTGAGGTGTGGTGCTTGCATTTGGAAGATTTTGCTGTGAAGAAAACATGCGGTCAAAGGAGCTCTCCATGCAGGTGAAACAAGCCATCCTTAAGCTGCGAAAACAGAAAAAACCCATCCAAGAAATTGCTACAATATTAGGAGTGGCAAAATCTACAGTTTGGTACATCCTGAGAAAGAAAGAAAGCACTGGTGAACTCATCAATGCAAAAAGACCTGGATGCCCACAGAAGACAACAGTGGTGGATGATCGCAGAATAATTTCCATGGTGAAGAGAAACCCCTTCACAACATCCAACCAAGTGAACAACACTCTCCAGGAGGTAGGCCTATCAATATCCAAATCTACCATAAAGAGAAGACTGTATGAAAGTAAATACAGAGGGTTCACTGCACGGTGCAAGCCACTCATAAGCCTCAAGAATAAAAAGGCTAGATTGGACTTTGCTAAAAAACGTCTAAAAAAGCCAGCACAGTTCTGGAAGAGCATTCTTTGGACAAATGAAACCAAGATCAACCTCTACCAGAATGATGGAAAGAAAAAAATATGGCAAAGGCATGGTACAGGTCATGATCCAAAGCATACCACATCATCTGTAAAACACGGGAGAGGCAGTGTGATGGCTTGGGCATGCATGGCTGCCAGTGGCACTGGGTCACTAGTGTTTACTGATGATGTGACACAGGACAGAAGCAGCCAGATGAATTCTGAGGTATTCAGAGACATACTGTGTGCTCAAATGCAGCCAAACTGATTGGTCGGCGTTTCATAATACAGATGGACAATGACCCAAAACATAAAGCCAAAGCAATCCAGGAGTTTATAAAAGCAAAGTAGTAGAATATTCTTGAATGGCCAAGTCAGTCACCTGATCTCAACCCAATTGAGCATGCATTTCACTTGTTAAAGACTAAACTTCAGACAGAAAGGCCCACAAACAGACAGCAACTGAAAACCGCTGCAGTAAAGGCCTGGCAGAGCATTAAAAAGGAGGAAACACAGCATCTGGTGATGTCCATGAGTTCAAGACTTCAGGCAGTCATTGCCAACAAAGGGTTTTCAACCAAGTATTAGAAATGAACATTTTATTTACAAGCCCTGTGATGACCTGGCGACTTGTCCAGGGTGTACCCCGCCTTTCACCCGTAGTCAGCTGGGATAGGCTCCAGCTTGCCTGCGACCCTGTAGAACAGGATAAAGCGGCTAGAGATAATGAGATGAGATTTTATTTACAATTATTTAATTTGTCCAATTACTTTTGAACCCCTGAAATGAAGGGATTGTGTTTAAAAAAATGCTTTAGGTCCTCACATTTTTATGCAATCATTTTGTTCAACCCACTGAATTAAAGCTGAAAGTCTGAACTTCAACTGCATCTGAATTGTTTTGTTCAAAATTCATTGTGGTTATGTACAGAACCAAAATTAGAACAATTTTGTCTCTGTCCAAATATTTATGGACCAAACTGTGTGTGTTTATATATATATATATATATATATATATATATATATATATATATACACACAGTGGTGCTTGAAAGTTTGTGAACCCTTAAGAATTTTCTATATTTCTGCATAAATATGACCGAAAACATCATCAGATTTTCACATAAGTCCTAAAAGTAGATAAAGAGAACTCAGTTAAACAAATGAGACAAAAATATTCTACTTGATCATTTATTTATTGAGGAAAATGATCCAATATTATATATCTGTGAGTGGCAAAAGTATGTGAACCTTTGCTTTCAGTATCTGGTGTGACCCCCTTGTGCAGCAATAACTGCAACTAAGGTGGGGTTTACATTAGACCCTATCAGCGGATCATCAGATTAACGTTTTTAAAACGATTAGTGTGCACACAGCAACACCAATACATGATTCGCGTGCACACAGCAACGCCAGTACACGGATACGCTCGGCTCCGCAGGCATCCTGCGCTCCAAATCACTCCGCCCTGAACAGCGAGTGCCCTCTGGAGGGTGCGCACTCCGGCCCTGTGCAGCTCACAGAGCGCGCGAGTGAAGTACACAAACAGTGATTCGGGACTGAGCCGCTGTGTGTGTGATCCCAGCGCACATCACTTACCACTTGCAAGTGGAAGGATGGCAAGCTTAAGACAATCATAACTACACAATGGGCAGTATTTGCATCAGTATTTGCAGTATTTTCATACTTTTATACTCTTTAATGAAAGGTGATACAAGGCGGAAGTCCACGCCGTTTTTCAGCAGTCGCGTCACATGACCAACGCCAGCGAATCAGGAAGGTGGATGTCACAGTGACGTTGTCCAATGACGACGCCAGCTAGAGCTCAGCACAGCGTATCCGCGTATTCTCAATGTTTACACAGCACCGGACCAGACACGATCTAGATTGAATACGTGGGCCCTGGCGGATTCCCGTTTCCCGGCGTTTCCAGGCGTTTTAATGTAAACGGACAGTGCATCCACGAAGAAAACGAGACCAATACGGTCTAATGTAAACTTGGCCTAAATGTTTGCAGTAACTGTTGATCAGTCCTGCACACCGGCTTGGAGGAATTTTAGCCCATTCCTCCATACAGAACAGCTTCAACCCCGGGATGTTGGTGGGTTTCCTCACATGAACTGCTCGCTTCAGGTCCTTCCACAACATTTCGATTGGATTAAGGTCAGGACTTTGACTTGGCCATTCCAAAACATTAACTTTGTTCTTCTTTAACCATTTTTTGGTAGAACGACTTCTGTGCTTAGGGTCATTGTCTTGCTGCATGACCCACCTTCTCTTGAGGTTCAGTTTATGGACAGATGTCCTGACATTTTCCTTTAGAATTCACTGGTATAATTCAGAATTCATTGTTCCATCAATGATGGCAAGCCATCCTGGCCCAGATGCAGCAAAACAGGCCCAAACCATGATACTATCACCACCATGTTTAACAGATGGGATAAGGTCATTATGCTGGAATGTAGTGTTTTCCTTTCTCCAGACATAACACTTCTCATTTAAATCAAAAAGTTCTATTTTGGTCTCATCCATCCACAAAACATTTTTCCAATAGCCTTCAGGCTTGTCCACATGATCTTTAGCAAACTGCAGATGAGCAGCAATGTTCTTTTTGGAGAGCAGTGGCTTTCTCCTTGCAACCCTGCCATGCATACCATTGTTGTTCTGTGTTCTCCTGATGGTGAACTCATGAACATTAACATTAGTCAATGTGAGAGAGGCCTTCAGTTGCTTAGAAGTTACCCTGGGGTCCTTTGTGACCTTGCTGACTATTACACGCCTTGCTCTTGGAGTGATCTTTGTTGGTCGACCACTCCTGGGGAGGGTAACGATGGTCTTGAATTCCCTCTATTTGTCCACAATCTGTCTGACTGTGGATTGGTGGAGTCCAAACTCTTTAGAGATGGTTTTGTAACCTTTTCCAGCCTGATGAGCATCAACAACGCTTTTTCTGAGGTCCTCAGAAATCTCCTTTGTTCGTGCCATGATACACTTCCACAAACATGTGTTGTGAAGATCAGACTTTGATAGGTTCCTGTTCTTTAAATAAGACAGGGTGCCCACTCACACCTGATTGTCATCCCGTTGATTGAAAACACCTGACTCTAATTTCACCTTCAAATTAACTGCTAATCCTAGAGGTTCACATACTTTTGCCACTCACAGATATGTAATATTGGATCATTTTCCTCAATAAATAAATGAGCAAGTATAATATTTTTGTCTCATTAGTTTAACTGGGTTCTCTTTATCTACGTTTAGGACTTGTGTGAAACTCTGATGATATTTTAGGTCATGTTTTATGCAGAAATATAGAAAATTCTAAAGGGTTCGCAAACTTTCAAGCACCACTGTATATCGCCCTCCACAATTATTGGCACCCCTGGTTAAGTGTTAAGATGTGTTAAAAGCCCTAAAATAAATTCAATTTTTATTGCAGAAGGATAATCTCACACTGAAAATTGTACAAAAATGTAACCCTTAACTCAAGTGAATTTAAAAAAATAATAATAAATCCCTGACTAAGAAATAATTATTTTTATAAAATCACCTGTTCCACAATTATTGGTGCCCATAACAATTCCTAGAAAATAAATTTAATTGAAGCATTTCTGTCATTTCTACTGTAGTTTATAATGTTGATCAGAGTATCTAGGAACCTTTAATTAGTAACTCATCACATCCTGTTTCCCTGGGGTATAAATATGATGTGACACAGAGGCCTATTTCTCTTATCCACTCTTCAACATGGGAAAGACAAGAGAACACACTGTTCAAGTAAGGCAGATGTGTGTCGACCTTCATAAGTCAGGCAAATGGCGATAAGAAAATAGCCACTTGCCTACACCTGCCCATATCTACAGTCAGAGGAATAATCAAGAAGTTTAAAACAACTGGAACAGTGGCAAACAAGCCTGGATGAGGATGCAAGTTTATCTTGCCACCATGCACAGTGAGGAGGATGGTAAGAGAAGTAAAAAGTTCCCCAAAGCTCACTGTTAGAGAATTGCATCAAAGAGTAGCATCTTGGGGTCACAAAGTCTCCATAACAACCATCAGGCACTATCTACATGCCAACAAGCTGTCTGGGAAGCATGCATGGAAAAAGCCTTTTCTCACTTACAAGCATAAATGTAAATGTCTGGAGTTTGCTAAGCGGTACTGGGACTTCAACTGGGACCATGTGCTTTGGTCAGATGAGACCAAGATAGAGCTTTTTGGCAACAAACACTCTCATACCGCACATCACAAAAGTTGAGTATGCGGAAAAGCACCTTATGCCCACTGTGAAGCATGGGGGAGGATTGGTGATGCTGTTGTCCTGTTTCTCTTCCAAAGGCCCCAGGAACCTTGTTAGGGTGCATGGCATCATGAACTCTTTGAAATACCAAGACATTTTAAATCAAAATCTGGTGGCCTCTGCCCGAAAGCTGAAGATGGGTCATCACTGGGTTTTTCAACAAGATAACCCTGAACATGTGGCCAAATCTACACAAAAATGGTTCACCAGACACAAAATCAAGCTCCTCCCATGGCCATCTCAGTCCCCAGACCTCAACCCAATTGAAAACCTGTGGGGTGAGCTGAAGAGGAGAGTAAATAGGAGAGGACCCAGGACTCTGGATGATTTAGAGAGATTGTGCAAAGAGGACTGGTCGAAGATCCTGTTATAGGAGAATATTAAGTGCTGTCTTGTTGGCAAAAAGGGAGTTGTACAAAGTATTAACATCAGGGGTGGCAATAATTGTGGCACACATGATCTCATTATCTCCAGCCGCTTTATCCTGTTCTACAGGGTCGCAGGCAAGCTGGAGCCTATCCCAGCTGACTACAGGCAAAAGGCGGGGTACACTCTGGACAAGTCGCCAGGTCATCACAGGGCTGACACATAGACACAGACAACCATTCACACTCATGGTCAATTTAGAGTCACCAGTTGACCTAACCTGCATGTCTTTGGACTGTGGGGGAAACCGGAGCCCCCAGAGGAAACCCACGCAGACAACATGCAAACTTCGCACAGAAAGGCCCTTGCCGGCCACAGGGCTCAAACCCAGACCTTCTTGCTGTGAGGCGACAGCACTAACCACTACACCACTGTGCTGCCCTGGCACAGATGATTTAATGTAAAAGAATTATTTCTTAATGTGGGATTTTTTGCCCACTGAATAAATGCACTTGAATTAAAGGTTGGATTTTTCTCTATTTTTGCATTGTTGTCCAATATTATTTTTAAAAAATGAATTTATTAGAAGCCTAAGAACATATCTTAACGAGGGGTGCCAATCATTGTGGAGGGCACTGTGTGTGTGTGTATATATATATATATATATATTTTTTTTTTCTTCATTAGAAACAGGAGTTATTTGAGAAAATAAATGTTTTTGTAGGTAACCTCTGTCATTGTAACTTTTCCTGTCAAAATATCTTTCACTTCAAATCCATTAGATTCTCCACTAAGAATGGCTTAATCTTTGGAGTCACTGCAAGTATGCAACTGTTTTTATTATCATGAGAAATTAGGTAATGGAATTTAAGAGTTTCAACAGAGACTGTGGTCTTCTTGTTGTGTTCCACAAATAATGACTTTCATCCAAAACTGGAAACTGCCCAGTAGAACCATTTATGGTGATTGGTTGCAAAAAAAGCATGCCCAGTTGACAAAAAATATGTTCTTGTGAAAGACTGTATGCTGTCCTTACACTTCATGGTTCCTCTTTTTCATGTACATAAGATTACGACTTGATCTTGAAAAATCAGTTGCACTTTCAGAAGGGATAGAGAACAGTTGAGAAGATGCAGACTAATAAAACACTGATGAGGAGCCTGGCTGCCATAATCATTGTTGCTTTTTCCATCTGGGCTGTAACAGGTACTCTAATCTGTTCCATTCTAATCTGTATTTGACATATTTATACTGCTGTGTACTTGTGAACAAGACACTAGTGGATGTTTTAAAGCATTTTATTGTGATTGTGTAGTTGTGATTTTTATTTTAAATTGTGTCCCATGTGCTTTGGGTGTGTTCATTTAGATGCGGATAAAGTGAGCCCCTGCTGTGTTGCTGTCTCCAGGTCGATGGAGAACATTACTATCACAGGTTACAGATTACAAGAAAAAAAGCTTCCATGCATTAAAGCTGTCATGTAAGTCCAGTCTCACAAAAAAAACACAATAGTCAAACAATACAAAAAAAGAAAAAAAATCTTATATGTCCTATTAAAACAAGAAGAAACAGTGTATATAAACACGCTTAGGGTATTCATCATTTGAATGACCTGTCTTTTGCAGTTTTCAGACAGAACTGGGACAGTTATGCATTGATCCATATCAACCCTGGGTGAGGAAGAAGATCATTGAGTTTTGGTAATTTTAATTTTTTTTTTTTAATTTGGTTGTTTTATTAGACACAAGACAAATAAGACAAATATTAGACAAAACTGATAGATAAAATTAATTGACATAGAAATGTGTTCTTCTGTTTTTATTTTTATAAGTGAAACATGTTTAGCAAGAAGTATATTTGTTTGTTTTTCGTATTCTCTAGGAACTCAGAAAAGAACAAAAGATCTACAACCCGTGCCTCAATGCATCTGACTTCTTCTTCATCACAGACTTCAATTATTAGCACTCAGACAGAGAAAAAGAACACCATGGCTCACTTCAGTGAATAAAAAATTGCAGTCATTTTAAAATAATATATTTAATATTTAAAGCTATAATTATTTTGTATTCATGCCCAGTTTGCCTCCATAAAAAGTGCTTATTTAAAAAAATGTATTAAGTTAGTTCATTTATACTATGTATTATATATTTGTAACTGAAAAGCATTCTTTGTTGTTGTTGTTGTTGTTGCTGATGATGTTTACATTATTGTTTGGCTACAAGAAGGGAACCTAATAAAATTGGTCCAGTCTGACTTGCCAGTGTGTACTGTGGTGAACAGGTTTAGTAGACGATAAAATAAGAAACAAATAAATCTATTACTCGGATGAAATATTCTCATAATATTCCCCAAAACAGGTGGCACAATGGTGTAGTGGTTAGCACCGTCGCCTCACAGCAAGAAGGTTGTGGGTTTGAGCCCAGTAGCCTTTCTGTGTGGAGTTTGCATGTTCTCCCCATGTCTGTGTGGGCTTCTTCCAGGTGCTCTGGTTTCCTCCATAGTCTAAAGACATGCATGTTAGGCTAATTGTTGGCTCTAAATTGCCTGTAGGTGTAGGTGGGTTTGAGCCCGACGGCCGACAGGGGTCTTTCTGGGTGAACTTTGCATGTTCTTCCCCTGTCTGCATGGGTTTCCTCCGGGTGCTCTGGTCCCCCCACCCCAGTCCAAAGACATGCAGGTTAGGTTAACTGGTGACTCTAAATTGACCATGAGTGTGAATTATTGTGTGTGTCTATGTGTCAGCCCTGCGATGATCTAGCAACTTGACCAGGGTGTGCCCAGCCTCTTGCCCATAGTCAGGTGGGATAGGATCCAGCTTGCCTATGACCCTGCACAGGATAAGCGGCTACAGATAATGAATGGATATTCCCAAAAACAAAGTAAAACAAAAATTGTATAGTAATAAGTTTGATACATAATTATTTAAATTAGATAGATTCCTAGATCACTGTATTAATCTCATAGATCACTTTGCCATGTCAAAGCCAGAATCGGTGTCAAACTACAGTTCCCAAAGTACAATGCCACCTACAAATATGGCCAAAACCTTTTAATTCTTGATTGTCTCGCTGATTTTTATTACATTTCTGATTTTCTCGTTTTCCTCACGATTGCCATAGTGTATGTTTGTACATTGCCTGACCCTTGCCTGAACATTGTTTTTGGAATGCATATTGGATTTGTTTGCAAGCTTAAATAACACTCTACTGTACCTGCACCTGTGTCCATAACTGCCATCTGACCCACTTCATTAATCCCAGTGGGAAAATCAGACATTACAACAGCAACCAAAAAGCGAAGTGAGCAAGCAAGAAACATTTGAAATGTAAGAAAAATACATAAATTAGCCATAACATCAAAATCACTGACAGATGAAGTGAAGAACATTATCATTACAATGACACCTGTCAAGGGGTTAAATATATTAGGCAGCAAGCAAACAGTCAGTTCTTGAAGGTAATGTGTTGGAAGCAGAAAAAATGGACAAGTGTAAAGATTTGAGCAACTTTAACAAGAACCGAAATGTGATGGCTAGACAACAGGGTCATAACATGGTTTTAATGTTATGGCTGATCGGTGTGAATATCTCATCTCATCTCATTATCTCTAGCCACTTTATCCTGTTCTACAGGGTCGCAGGCAAGCTGGAGCCTATCCCAGCTGACAACAGGCGAAAGGCGGGGTACACCCTGGACAAGTCGCCAGGTCATCACAGGGCTGACACATAGACGCAGACAACCATTCACACCTACCGTACGGTCAATTTAGAGTCACCAGTTAACCTAACCTGCATGTCTTTGGACTGTGGGGGCAACCGGAGCACCCGGAGGAAACCCACGCGGACACGGGGAGAACATGCAAACTCTGCACAGAAAGGCCCTCGCCGGCCACGGGGCTCGAACCCAGACCTTCTTGCTGTGAGGCGACAGCGCTAACCACTACACCACCGGTGTGAATATCTCATCTCATCTCATTATCTCTAGCCGCTTTATCCTTCTACAGGGTCGCAGGCAAGCTGGAGCCTATCCCAGCTGACTATGGGCGAAAGGTGGGGTACACCCTGGACAAGTCGCCAGGTCATCACAGGGCTGACACATAGACACAGACAACCATTCACACTCACATTCACATTCACACCTACGGTCAATTTAGAGTCGCCAGTTAACCTAACCCGCATGTCTTTGGACTGTGGGGGAAACCGGAGCACCCGGAGGAAACCCACGCGGACACGGGGAGAACATGCAAACTCCACACAGAAAGGCCCTCGCCGGCCACGGGGCTCGAACCCGGACCTTCTTGCTGTGAGGCGACAGCGCTAACCACTACACCACCGTGCCGCCCCCGGTGTGAATATATTCTGTCAAAAAAATTATCAAATATAGAATTATAGAACATAATGTAAAGATATACAGTGGTGCTTGAAGGTTTGTGAACCCTTTAGAATTTTCTATATTTCTGCAGAAATATGACCTAAAACATCATCAGATTTTCACACAAGTCCTAAAAGTAGATAAAGAGAACCCAGTTAAACAAATGAGGCAAAAATATTATACTTGGTCATTTATTTATTGAGGAAAATGATCCAATATTACAAATCTGTGAGTGGCAAAAGATTACCTCTAGGATTAGCAGTTAATTTGAAGGTGAAATTAGAGTTAGGTGTTTTCAATCAATGGGATGACAATGAGGTGTGAGTGGGCACCCTGTTTTATTTAAAGAACAGGGATCTATCGAAGTCTGATCTTCACAACTTTGTGGAAGTGTATTATGGCACGAACAAAGGAGATTTCCGAGGACCTCAGAAAAAGCGTTGTTGATGCTCATCAGGCTGGAAAAGGTTACAAAACCATCTCTAAAGAGCTTGGACTCTACCAATCCACAGTCAGACAGACTGTGTACAAATGGAGGAAATTCAAGACCATTGTTACCTTGCCCAAGAGTGGTTGACCAACAAAGATCACTCCAAGAGCAAGGCATGTAATAGTTGGCGAGGTCACAAAGGACCCATTTATGCAGAAATATAGAAAATTCTAAAGGGTTCACAAACTTTCAAGCACCACTGTATGATGTGATAGCCTGTGGAAAGCAATGCCTAACCAGCACATCGCTCCTCACACAATCGCTCTTGTGGTGCTGAAGAGACGATGACACTTCTACACCACCATTTTGGATGGCCAAAAGCAGTGTGGTCACAGGGTGGGGTCCACTGATTGGCTGATTGCACATGGCTAGAGCTGCATAAGTGGCATCTTAATTCATCCTCCTCAAGCAGCCATGGGTGTATAAATAGGCACTGCCACACACAGTGGTTTGTGGAATTTCCTGCATGCATGTCTGCTGATTTTCTCTCTCTCTCTCTCTCTCTGTCATGATCCACCCCGGACTTCCACTCTGGAGATTTATTATCTCCCAGCTCAGCACAATCCGGATCCGGGACGGGACTTCCATCTTGCCAGCATTCACTTCCTGGTCTCCTCTGCTGTGTATAAATAGGCCGTTCTCAGAAGGGGACTTTGCCAGAACGTCTTGTCTGTTTTTCACGTCATCTCTGTGCTATTATTGCTTCCTGGATTTCTGCTCTCTGTTTTGCCTAGTCTTTGCCACAGTTTTTTTTCACTCATGTTTTGTCTTTTTTTCATGTTTTTTGTGCCACGTTTTTTGTCTCCAGTTTTTGTCAGGACTATTTTTCATGTTTTTTCATACCAGTGTTTTGTCTTTGCCTACCTTGTTTTTGTCTGGACTATTTTGCTAATTTTGTTCATTTACTTTTTTGGACTTCAATTAAATCTTTTTTCATTCATTGGATTTTCTGGTTTGTGTTTCTGCTTTTGGATCCTAACTCACCACATCTTGTCATTCATAACAGTACGTTCTGGCCAACATGGATCCAGCGGAACTTAACCATCTGAGAATGGCTATGCAGCAGCAAGGAGCCCTCCTTGGGACCCACCAACAGGAACTCAGATAGATCACCCAGAACCTGGCCATCCTGTCCGATTCACTCAACCTCCTAGCCACACAACTCCAGCACTCCCAAGCCATGCCTACCCCTGCCCAGCCATCTCTTTCTTCACCTCCCGCCACTGCTGCACTCCACGAACCAAGACTCCCTTCACCTCAAACCTACAGTGGAGAACCAGATACCTGCAGATCTTTTTTGTCACAGTGTTCACTGATCTTGGAGCTTCAACCTCTGGCTTTCCCCACAGAACACTCCCGGGTAGCCTATACCATCACGCTCCTCACCCGGCAAGGCCAGGGAATGGGGGACGATGGTCTGGGATGCCGACGTGCCCTGTTGTTCCAGCTTCAAGGAATTCTCTGAGGAAATGAGGCAAACATTTGACTGCTCTCTATCTGGCCAGGAGGTGGCAAGAGAGCTCATGGAGCTGCGGCAGGGGTCCCGATCTACCTCGGATTATGCCATCGAGTTCCGGACGTTGGCAGCGTCATGTGGTTGGAACGAGAGTGTCCTGGTCAACGCGTTCCTACACGGCTTATCCGACGCCATCAAGGATGAACTCGTCTCACGGGAACTGCCGTCGGACCTCTCCAGCCTGATGGACCTTACCAATCACATTGATGTGTGGGTTCAACAACAGAGGAGAGAGAGGAGCCGCCTCAACTTCAACCCCTCTCCACCACCTGCCTCGTCCGTCGAACCCATGCAGGTAGCTCGGGTATGGGTGTCAGTGGAGGAACGACTGCGCCGACAGAGCACGGGGGCTTGCTTATACTGCGGTCAGCAGGGACACATCTGCCGAGCCTGCCCGCTAAAAGGACAAGCCCACAAGTGAATCAAAGGGCCCTGGTGGGCAATGCTCAGAACCAGTCCCCTGCTGACCAACCGCTGCTCCTCGTTATCATCACTCTCAACAACCAGCATCACCATCTTCAGGTGCTCGTCATCTGGGGGCCGGACAGGAACCTGATCTGCTCCACCACCGCCAAGGATCTCGGAATCCTGTTACTCGCCCTTGAGGTCCCTCTCACCGTCCTGACACTCAATGGCACTTGTTTGTCCACCATCACTCACCTCACCACCCTGCTCACCCTAAGGCAGTGATACTCACTATTTTTTTTCACAAGAGCCACATTGGCAGAGCAAAATCAAGGGAAGAGCCACTTTTACGACAACATACCAAGTCCCCTTTTGCAAATGTGCATTTCTACATATAAATTGGACATCCCACAAAAAAAGAAACAACACAGCCAATACATTTTCAATTAAGACCATATTTACCTTAATACTGGGATGAGTGGAAGCTGGCATGCATGTCCTTGACTTTCTTCATGTTGTATTTGTAGTTTGTTGTTGCAATCACAGTGAGGCATTCAAGATGAGCATGGGTCAGTCAGTTTCTCTGTTTTACTCTTGATAGTGTTCATGGTTGAAAATGTTGACTCACAGGTGTATGTGTTCATGAAGAAAGACATCACTTTCTGTGCAAGTGGTTTCAAACTGGGAAAGTCTGCTTCAGAGACCAAACTCCAGAAGTGGCCAACACCTGCTCTGAGTTCAACTTGGAGAATGTTTGCAGCTCTATTATTTCACTCTCCAGAGCGGCACGATTACCAGGGCAGAGCTGTGTGATGGTTGGAGTGAGAGAGGATACAGCCACATGGAAGGGGTTTTCAATAAACTTTAAAATCTCCTTATGTTCAGTC
Organism: Neoarius graeffei; assembly: GCF_027579695.1. NCBI lineage: Eukaryota > Metazoa > Chordata > Actinopteri > Siluriformes > Ariidae > Neoarius > Neoarius graeffei. Next base: position 34,818,250 of record NC_083587.1, on the reverse strand, counting down.
ACATCACTGAATCTGGACTCAAACTCACCCTTCAGTTCCTCCAAAACTTCAACAAATCCTCTGTAGCTGAAGTGCTGCTGCAGAGATGGGTCACTTGTGGTTGTTGCTCTGAGTTTTGGGAAGTGGATGAGTTCTCTGTCAGGTATCCACAGAGCAGTTATTTTGTTTTGGAATACTCTGACTTCCCTCAACATGTCACTTGGAAGCTTGTCTCTCCCTTGGAGCTGCAAGTTGAGAGCGTACAGGTGACAGATAATGTCAGTAAGGAGGGCCAGCTGTATGATCCAGTGTGGGTCTTTCATCTCTGGCTGGTGTTTCCCCTTGCTGTTCAAGAAAGTGTTGATTTCAGGAAGGAGGCTCAGGAACTGCTCCAGCACCTTTCCACGGGCACAGTTCATAGACAGATGTCCTGACAATTTCCTTTAGAATTTGCTGGTATAATTCAGAATTCATTGCTCCATCAATGATGGCAAGCTGTCCTGGCCCAGATGCAGCAAAACAGGCCCAAACCATGATACTACCACCACCATGTTTCACAGATGGGATAAGGTTCTTATGCTGGACAGCAGTGTTTTCCTTTCTCCAAACATAATGCTTCTCATTTAAACCAAAAAGTTCTATTTTGGTCTCATCCATCCACAAAACATTTTTCCAGTAGCCTTCGGGCTTGTCCATGTGATCTTTAGCAAACTGCAGACGAGCAGCAATATTCTTTTTGGAAAGCGGTGGCTTTCTCCTTGCAGCCCTGCCATGCACACCATTGTTGTTCAGTGTTCTCCTGATGGTGGACTCATGAACATTAACATTAGCCAATGTGAAAGAGGCCTTCAGTTACTTAGAAGTTACCCTGGGGTCCTTTGTGACCTCGCCGACTATTACATGCCTTGCTCTTGGAGTGATCTTTGTTGGTCAACCACTCCTGGGGAGACTAACAATGGTCTTGAATTTCCTCCATTTGTACACAATCTGTCTGACTGAGATGGGGCTTTTTTTTTACCTTTTCCAGCCTGATGAGCATCAACAACGCGTTTTCTGAGGTCCTGTGTTGTGAAGATCAAACTTGATAGATCCCTGTTCTTTAAATAAAACAGGGTGGCCACTCACAACTGATTGTCATCCCATTGATTTGAAAACACCTGACTCTAATTTCACCTTCAAATTAACTGCTAATCTTGGAGGTTCACATACTTTTGCCACTCACAGATATGTAATATTGGATCATTTTTCTCAAAAAAATAAATGACCCAGTATTATAATTTTGTCTCATTTGTTTAACTGGGTTCTCTTTATCTACTTTTATGACTTGTGTGAAAATCTGATTACGTTTTAGGTCATATTTCTCATCTCATCTCATCATCTCTAGCCGCTTTATCCTGTTCTACAGGGTCGCAGGCAAGCTGGAGCCTATCCCAGCTGACTACAGGTGAAAGGCAGGGTACACCCTGGACAAGTCGCCAGGTCATCACAGGGCTGACACATAGACACAGACAACCATTCACACTCATGGTCAATTTAGAGTCACCAGTTGACCTAACCTGCATGTCTTTGGACTGTGGGGGAAACCGGAGCACCCGGAGGAAACCCACATGGACAGGGCATGCAAACTCTGCACAGAAAGGCACTTGCCGGCCATGGGGCTCAAACCCGGACCTTCTTGCTGTGAGGCGACAGTGCTAACCACTACACCACTGTGCCGCCCTAGGTCATATTTATGTAGAAATATAGAAAATTCTAAAGAGTTCACAAACTTTCAACCACCACTGTAGTTTTGTTCTCTCTTCTGAAGAAATTCTGGTCAATCTCTGCTGCCACTGAAATGCTTGAACAGTCCCACAGAAGGACAGATAGACAAACATACAGACAACCTGAAAGCATAATGTTTCCACCAACTATTGGCAGAGGCATAACAAATTAGGCTACATCCACACAACAATGGCAACGAGATTTTATTTAAAAAAATATCGCGTCCACATGGGCAACGGATCAGTAAAATATCAGGTACATATGGCAACGCAACGCTTGCTGAAAACGATGCAATACATATGCCACACCTCTACGTGCACTGTAAGACGGTCCCATCGGAGACACCAGAACAATAGAAGAAGTAGGACGCATGCGCATAAACCCCTTCTTCTACCCAGCGTGAAGCACTCTCAGGAACAAACACACAACAACAACAAGAAGATGGCTGCGACTACGTGAGGAAATCGTGCCTTCTGTGTGTACAAATTAGTTTTATTAGTGTGCATAGTTTTATATAACTTAATTTTCTTATTGTGTGTGAACATTTTGAAAAGCATTTTTATATAATGTATGTAATTTTTTATATTGTTTGTGAACATTTTGAAAAGCAGTCTTATCCAATAAAAAAAGAAATTCAAGAAATGGTTCAGTTACTTGTTTATTTAAAAGAAAAGCTGTATACAAAAGTGAATGCAATGCAGTGGTTCATACAAAACAGCGAGAGTGCTGCTTGTTCTAGTCATGTGGTTGTGACATCATCGTAAACAAATCCGTTCTACTCATCCAGACGACTTCGCAACGGCGCCGTTGCCAGATTTTTCCACTCTGGAACCCGTTCTTAAAAAATATCGTTTTGGGGCACCCAAAACGCCAGTGCCATGTGGATGCCAGGCCGAAACGATAGACAATTTTATCAGATTCACCTGAATCCGTTGCCGTGTGGACAGCCTCTTAGTCATTTAAACTAGAGCCCTGCAAAGCAGTGCGGCGCGGGACAAATTTTGAAAGCTCATTGCAGGCGCGGGCGGGAGGGGGAGTGCACAATGTGGGCGCGGGTGGGAGAGGTGATAAGCTGCAGTCCCGCTAACTAAAAACGTGTTTAAAATAAAATTTATAAATTATTAATTTATGTCTATCATACAGTATATAATTTGTGCTGGATATTTTATTTGGCATTAATAAAAACATTTTAAGATGCCTAAATTTGCGGATGTGGTCTAATCTCGCGTACGTTTCCGATTCCTTTCCGCTCTTCCGTGTTTGAGATCTCCGATCATGGCAGAAGAGCAGAGCTCCTCTAGTGAAGCTCACAGTGCTTCAGAAGTAAGTGCTGCTTTAAAAAAAGGTACATTTACTGTTAAAAAGTCAAGAGTCCTGAAATCAGACATTTGGAAGTCGTTCTCACTCGTGTACTCGTGTGAGGGAAATAACGCGAACGTCTGCATCATGCGGGATTTGCAGGCGGGAGCGTGACAAAATATGGCATGCGCGGGCAAGAGCAGGACTGAAAATCATAATTCTTTGCGGGAGCGGGCGGGAGCGGGACTGCACAATGCGGGAGCGGGCGGGAGCGGGACTGCACAATGCAGGAGTGGGACTGAAAATTCTGTCCCACGCAGATCTCTAATTTAAACCATAAAAGCATGATCATGACCAGAATAGTGTCACACAAGTTCTTTATAACCTCTGAAGTTAATGTACCATACATGGTCTTTATTTGTCCTGTAAGCTTAAAATCTGACTACCCACTCAACCCCTCTGGAAAGTAAAAATGATCTGCTCCCACTCTTTTTTTGTCCCAGTACTCACCACTCTCCCAGTGCATGACTGTAACACTTGAAACACTTCATCACTTGGTGTCTTCAGTCTCTAAACATCTTTTAAGTGTTGTGAGAAGGAATCGCAATATTACAAAATGGTAAATGCTTTACCATCCCAACTTTGTTTAAAATGTATTGCTGTACAGGTTGATTATTTATCTCACCCATTGCACATATTCTCTTCTTCAAGCACATCCATGTCATGACTTGATTTTCATCCTGTGACCTATTTTTGCATATTCTGGACATACTGTACAGCATGGACTTCTAAACATTCCATGCAAATACTCTTTAAAATATGTCTATTTTTTCAAATTGTATATTTTCGATTCCTACTTATCTTTTCATTGTATTTATAATACTACTTTTATTTCTTTTTAAATTATTTTATCTTAACTGTTCAAGCACCAAAGCAAATTCCCTGTAGCTATGTGAAACAAGACTTGGCAATAAACCTGATTCTGAAGACTCAAAATTCAAATAAGTAATAAGAAGATTATAATTCACAAGGTAAAACATCTAATAATGTGCTGCTGTGTTGTTTTCAATGCATTGCAGGTCAAATATTATTTCCAAATCATTGTTTTTAAGTTTTAATTTCAATTTCAGAATCAGAATTACTTTATTAATCCCCGGAGGGAAATTCAAAATTGTAAGCTAAAGTTAAAAATCACAATCAGCCATCTGCTGTCAGGTGAGGTAGGCCCACAGAAGATGTGCACTCATGACCTACAGTATATCACTGTACATATAATGTACACAGTACACACCATTGCTTTCACCAGACATTTGTCACCAAATTTCCGTGCTTTTCATTCCCTGACCCAAATACCATCCCAACTTTTTTCTGATTTGAGGTCATAAAACTGACAACACTATAGCAAGCAATTATAATGCAGCTTTGTGTTAAAGAGTTTGAATGTTCTTGCATGTTCTTTCTCTTCACAACTTTGTCATCTACCAACCTCCAAACATGTTCTTTTCTGCTGACTGTTTTCCTGGCGGCTCAGTGTGGGGTAGAGGTGTTAGCCATGCTTCAAAACTGTGGTCAATCTTACAGAACAAAATGCAGTGCAAGAGTTGCAGAGGTGAAAGGTTTATGACGTACTACTTATTTTCCTCTTGCTCTGCCTCGGTATTAAAAGAGAAGCATCCTCAAAAGTAACTACCATTAGCTGAGTGACATCAATCTACTGAATGATCTACTCACTGACAACCATGCTGGATTGCAATAAAAATTGGCACACTTATTTGATTGTGCTCCTTGCACTTTTTGGATGCATCACTGCTGCATCTGGTAACTGTAAGTATCCAGTCTGGTAACTGTAAATCTCCCTGCAAGAGAATGCATCACTAAAACCTTGATCTGTAAAGACAATTATATTTATCTTAGAAAATAAGATAGTACATGAACTGTAAAACTGCATACAGTTATGACATTCATCATTTGTAGATATGTGTCTGCTGTAGGACAGTTACTACCTTATGTGCTACATTCATGTGCTAAAAGAATGCTTTACCCTTTGTTTAAATGCAAAACATTTGAGAATGTTGTGGTTTAAAGATGGACATGTCTGAATTCAGAGGTTTTACTTTGGCATTTATTTACTTTGGTTATTTATTTCGTAAAAACTATCTTCTCTCTCTCTCTCTCTCTCTCTCTGTGCCAGATCGTCGACCTACCAAAGTTGGTCTCGTGTGCTGTGAGGCGGTCTCCAAAGCAATTATACCAACTCGTATAAAGCTCACTGCATACAAGCGCCAGAATGCCCTGAAACCTTGTGTGGAAGCTGTCATGTAAATCCTACTGACACTCTATTTAACCCTTAAGATTTTACTGTTAAGAAAATTCTCTAAAAGACTGTGAAATGCTTAAATAACTTCAACAAATTTTCTTCTATTCCTTGCCCATCAATTCTTTATAGATTTTTCTCTGGGAATGAAAAATATTGCTCTGACCCTGCTGCACGCTGGATCCCAAAGAGACTGAAAGGTACTGCATTAACATCAAGTCACTCTCCCTTTCAAACTACGACTCTAAATTCTGCCTGTCTGATGTCAGTGTTTATTTTAATCAGAGTGAAAGTTGAGATTGTTATCATACCACTTCATTACCTTTTTCTGGGGGGGGGGGGGGGGGGTGTCAATCACTGACTGATGTTTTTATTTTTTGCTAGCGTATAATCAACTCGTCTGAAATATTATAATATCAAGTCAAGAATTAGGATGTAAATGAATGTTGTTATGAATTACAATTCAAAATTTAACTTTAACTCTATTTTCTAGCATATGTGCTGGTTTTAAACTATCTGATTTTTCTTGCAGGCTTGACAGAGCTCACAGAATGAAAATGCCAGACAAATTGTGCACAGCCGCCTTCCTGTTGCTTGCAATATTCTTGACATACATTTAAAGGGAAAAAAAATGATTGGATGGTTTGATCAAATGGTTTTGCATACAATGCAGGGTCAAATGCAGACAGTTTTGCATTACTCATAAATTAATATGTAGACTTGGGAACCATTATACCATTATACTTCAGTGTCCATTGCCTAAGCTACTTGATTAATACAATTAATTATGTATAGTAGTATACGTCGCCCTTAAAATGTAATACTTTGTCGGGGGGGAGACATGCAGATTGGTTACTTTAGTACAAGTGTACTTACATTCTAAGAAGCCTTCAAGATTCTTTGTTGTTCCCCGATGTAAAACCTTCCATCAATAAGCATCCCAAGCAGAATAACACATTCAGACCTAATTGTTTTTGCTTCAGTAAATCCAGAAAGAGCTTTTGAAGGCAACACCTATTTGAAATGATGTGTAATATTGGTGTAGTGTATTGCAATATTTGTAATATGTGCACGATATTTTGCAACCATTTGAAATGTCTGTATTTTTGCTACTAAGGGGCCACATAAAGTCTACATAATAAAACACCATTACCTTGCAAAAAGTGTCATTTTGATTCTCCTTGAACTCCAATGACTAATGACTTGATCTGATCTAATCAATATATTTAATATTCTCAATATTTATACTGATACTGCATACATAATATGATTATTATTAAAGGGAAACAAGATAGTGGCAGCTGTGGAACTCTATCCAGAGTAGAAAGAATTAAGCCAAACTGTGGTTTAAAGTCCAAAGACCAGGGAAACATATTGGCTCTCATCAAAAACCAAGTTAGCACTTTTATACAAACCAAAAAGAAAATCGGTAGAGAAGTAATTGCTAACCTTGACAATGAACTAACTGTGACCTCTGGTGGACTGTAGCCAGGATAAAGGTGTAATAATTTCAGTCTCAAATTAATAATTTAACCATAAAAGCATGATTATGACCAGAATAGTGTTACACAAGTTCTTTATAACCTCTCAAGTTAATGTACCATACATGGTCTTTATTTGTCCCGTAAGCTTAAAATCTGACTACCCACTCATCCCCTCTGGAAAGTAAAAATGACTTGCTCCCACTCTTTTTTTCCCAGTACAGACATGACACTATGGGATCACCACATAGCAACCTGTTCCTTTTCAACAGGAATACTTTGTCAAAGTCCATCTCATGCCAGAATCTGGTCTTCCCAGGCAGTCTCCAGTAGTAACCAACTCTTTAAGGCATATGGGTGCGGCACCAATCTCCGTTTCGATAGCCCTCAGCCTCTCACCTATACAGCAGGGGAGCTAGTCCTCTGGTAATTGCAAGAGTCTGACTTCCCCACTCACATATTTATTGTAGCATGCCTTGCCAGACAGCAGTTGGTACCGTTTTTATGATGGTCTTTGGTATGACCTGACCGCGAGTAGAACTCATGATCTTCCAGTCAAGAGGCAGACACACTAACCACTAGGCCAGCTCATGGTATGAATACTTTAGCTAGATAATATTTGTTAACTTCATTCTGTAGTTTTATGCACTCGTTACAATTTTTTTTGCCTTATTCTCCATATTGTAGATAGTAGGCATATTATTCCTGATTCAGGCAATTCACAATTTGATTCAATTCACAATACTGGGTTCATCATTGGATTTTCCCACAATATTTTAGAAAAAAATTAAATTATGAAACTATCATTACAAAAAAGCAACATTTTATTTTCCTATTCTTTATCAACTTAAATATTCCTTTTGTTAAATTAAAAAAAAACTATTATTTCATTTTCTTAATAATCAAGAATAATTATTTACCCACATTTGTAAAGGTTGGACTTAATCATAATAGACCATGAACTAAAGTTTTCCTTTTTTAAAAATTAAAAAAATCTCATCTCATGCCGCTTTATCCTGTTCTACAGGGTCGCAGGCAAGCTGGAGCCTATCCCAGCTGACTATGGGCGAAAGGCAGGGTACACCCTGGACAAGTCACCAGGTCATCACAGGGCTGACACATAGACAACCATTCACACCTACAGTCAATTTAAAGTCACCAGTTAACCTAACCTGCATGTCTTTGAATTGTGGGGGAAACCGGAGCAAACTCACGTGGACATGGGGAGAATATACAAACTCCGCACAGAAAGCCCCTCGCTGGCCACAGGGCTTGAACCCGGACCTTCTTGCTGTGAGGTGACAGCGCTAACCACTACACCACCATGCCGCCCAAACTTTAAAAAAATCATAACAAATAGGCCTTTTAGAAGAAGAAGTGACTAAGACGCTTTTATTTGTCACACGTACACTCAAGCACAGAATGAAGCACACGGTGAAATTTCTCCTCTGCATTTAACCCATCTGAAGCAGTGAACACACATATGCACATGCAAGTGAGCAATGAGCACACACACATACCCAGAGCAGTGGGCAGCTATGCTACAGTGCCCGGGGAGCAGTTGTGGGTTAGGTGCCTTGCTCAAGGGCACTTCAACCTAACCTCAGGCCACAGCTGCTCATGTTATCCTAACCGCATGTCTTTGGACTGTGGAGGAAACCGGAGCACCCGGAGGAAACCCACGCAGACACAGGGAGAACATGCACACTCCACACAGAAAGGCCCTCGTCAGCCATTGGGCTCGAACCCACAACCTTTTTGCTGTGAGGTGACAGTGCTAACCACTATACCACCATACTGCCTTTTCTTAATAAACATTTATGAACATTGCTACCTTGATTTGCTTTGCTTTTCTTTGGCTTTCGGTAGTATGTATAAAGGTTTTTTGTTAGCTCCAATTTCATGTTAATTCTATTTGTACAGTCAGTCATATAACAGCTCTTTCCCATTTTAGATCTCTTTGTGTGCGTGTGTCTGAGTGCGTGCGTGCGTTTGCAGCATTAGAGCTGTGCTACTTATGCCAAGGATGAAGTCATGTGCATTCTCACTATAGTCTGTTATTGTGCCCTCTGCAGTCTAACCAACAAGGAAAAACTGAGATTACACATCCTGATAATAATCATGATTATTTTCTTTATTTCATCAGTTCAACTTGTCATAAATTTGTAGAGCCACTTATCATCACACAATATATTGTTACATGCTTAGTAGATAGGTTGGTGGGTAGCAATAGATAGCAGTTATTGTTTTTACCAAAAGAGATCAGTGCTGCTATTGATGACCAATATCAAATCATTACAGCTTTTTCTACCCCAAAAAGTTATTCTCAGCTGTTGGTGGAACAGCTGATGAAAGCTGGGGCAACATGGGGAAGTCATGGCCTAATAGTTAGAGAAGCAGCTTGGAGACCAAAAGGTTGATGGTTTGATTCCCTGAATCAGCAGAACTGGCTGAAGTGCCCTTGAGCAAGGCACCTAACCCCCAACTGCTCCGGCAAGAGTGGTGGCGTACCTTCTGTCACAGCCAAATAAAAACTGATGATGTGGTTGATGATGACATTATGCTTTCAGTTCGGGCAGTAGCCCGGCCAAAACTAAAACTTGTTAGGACTGGGGACTGTCTTGGCCTCTAGAGGCCGCTGTCATTGCTTTTTCTTGTCATGTTTGTTTTGGCCTCTAGAGGCCGCCACTGCTTCTGTGTTTTGTGTTTGTTTTGATTGCTTGTTTTCATGTGCTTTTTGCCTCACCTAGGGCCTCATGTACAAAGCTTGCGTACGCACAAAAAAGCTACGTACGTCACTTTCTGCGCAAACATTCGTATGTACAAAGATTGACTTGGCGTGGAAAAGTGCGGTATTCTACGCAAACCTCATGGCTGGCGTATGCACATTTCTGGTGCATCTTGGTACTTGGAGACACTTAGAGGCAGAGCAACGCAACTACATTTAGGCCTACTCAGTCAAGAGTCATGACATGGCGATAAGAGGCATCCAAAAATGCATCGGAACATCAGGATGGGTGAATTGAAATGTATGTCAGTCATACGACATTGTCGAGACACATAATGCGAGACTGTTGGGTAAATGCTAACAGATCCATCAACCATCCCTTCCATATTGTAATTACGGGAAATGAGAAACCCCAGCAATATCATTTCGATATTATTCCCATTGACTATTGGTTAATTAATTAAATTAAAGAATGCACATGCAGGACCATGCATTGCAGCTAGCTTAATAGATCTTCCTCGCGCATTTGCCGCGAGGTGTCAGACTGAAATATTATTAGTTGATGTTGCGTGGGGTAGCCTTATCACATAATTACCAAGATCAATATATGAAACGATTTCCAAGTGCGTACAAATCAGACACAATGGCAGGTGTGTGGCGTGTTACACAATGTGGCGCAGCGGCACGGCGTGCCAATAATGGAGCGAGACCTGCCGGACGACCCAGACCCTGGGCCTCACAACGAGGTGCCACAGCGATATGGCATACAAACCCGGCAGCGCTTAATAGCCACAATGTGAAAAGGTAAGGACAGACGGGACACGGGACACCATTCATTTTTTAAGATATTCTTTTAATGTGTTATTCAGTTCCTTCAATTCCTCGCGGATTCCCTCGAGGTTGTCGTTAATCGCCTCTATCCCCTTTAAAATTTCCCCCGCGACTCAAGGACCACGCGCGTCAGCACCCGGCCTGTGGACCCGGAGACAGGGGCAGGTGGTGGAGAAGGGGGGCAGGTGACAGTGACGCTGGATCCACTTGGCTGGGGGTCCTCTTCCTGCTCGGGTGGGATGGACTGGGGGCCTCCTGTTGTTCCCTGGCACCCTGCTAGAATACATTTGTCATTAAAATCCTATTGTGGAAAATATGTGCACATGTTTTATTTCTGGTTACATGTGGCTAGGAATATTGGGCCTCCTAAGAGAGGAAGACATTTCCTCAAATACAGGGTGTCCCCGAAAAAATGTACACATTAGAGCACTAAAGGTGTTTTTTTGTTTTCAAAACCCATGTAACTCAAATAGACACTCATTGTGGCACAGGCACTGCGGACAATGCGAATCATACCGTTATCTTGGTATAGGCTACATTCACATTCAGTGGCATACAATCAATGACCATTGCATGTCTCATAGCATACACTTTGAACATCACTTTAATTGGAGGTGACAGAACAATTAAGTGATGTATGTGAATTCTATTACATTGTGCTAAAGGCAGGGATTAACGCGAATAAATGTTAATGTTAAATGTTAATAATAAATGTTAAATGTTAATTTGATTAACGCAATATTTCTAACATTTAATTAACATTAACACGTTAGTAAAAGTTGCCATGTCTTTTACCTAACGCGGGCCTTACTGCAGGTCTATTTATACTAATTAACATATTCAGTGTGGAATAATTGAGGGAGGAGATGGGGCAGGGAATGGGGCTCGTGCATGTGTGCCGAATTCCACGTTGATTGGGATGTACAGCAGGAGAGTGCGTGGAAACCTTCGTACACACTGATTGATACATCCGGATTTTTTTGGTCGTACGCAAATTTCCCGATTTTGAAGTGTGCACATATTTAGTGGGAAATCCAAGCAGGTCTTTGTACATGAGGCCCCTGTTCCTTATTTCCTGCCCCGCCGAGTTTCTAATTTCCCTGTGTATAAATACTTCCTCAGTTTGGTCCCTAGTCATGGAGTCTTTGTGCTGTTATCACCTGAGGTCTCTGTTCCGTGTTCCTTGCCTTTGTGGTCTTTTGTACTTTGTTTTCTTGTGAACATTTTGGACTTTGTGTTTACCATTTTGGGATCTTCTGAGTGTTTGGATTTTTGCCTTTTCTTTTCTTATCTTTGGCTTTTTGTTTTTGACTTTGAACTTTTGGATTTTTTATTTTTTCTCGTATATCTTCTGAGTGTTGGGATTATACTTTTGTTTTTTGCTTTTTTGCATTGTAAATAAACTGTTTTTTTTTCTACTCTACTTTTGCCTCACTCCTCTGCACTTGAGTCATTCCCCTGGTGGCCTAGTGGGGGTTTGCTGGATTACTACACCAGCAACCCGGGTTCGATTCCCAGCAAAACCCTAACAGAAAGACTCCGTCATGACCGACTCAGCAGAGGCTGCTTCAACTGTCTACCTGGCCAACCTTCAGGGAATTATGGCAGCTTTAACATGCTTCGGAGCAAGCATGGACACTCATGGACGAACACTCGCAAGCCAACGTGAGGCCCTTGTTCGCCACGAGGTACTGCCCCAGCAAATTGGGAAAGCCCTGGCACAGCTGACTCCTATGCCCCCATCTCCTGCTCCTGCTCCACCATCTGCTCCCACTTCAGTGCCTCCTGCCACGCTGCCTCCTTCACCTTGCGAACCCAGCCTTCCTGCACCACAGAGGTATAACGGCAAGCACGGTGAGTGCCGGGAGTTCCTTACCCAGTGCCAACTCACCTTTGAGCTCCAGCCTACCACCTACACTATGGATCGCCGCAAGATTGCCTTTGTGATTACCTTGTTAGCTGGTAAGGCACAAGCTTGGGCAATGGCCATCTGACAGGGGCCTGAGTGCTCTGATTTCAAGCTGTTTACGGAAGAGATGCTTCGTGCCTTCAATCAGGTGGACATCAGTAAAGACGCAGCCAGAAAGCTCATGTCCATCCAGCAAGGAGGAAGCGTCGCAGACTACGCCATCTCATTTCGGACGCTCGCAGCAGGCAGCGGATGGAACGAGGCTGCTCTGGTTTCAGCCTTCCACCATGGTTTGTCTGACCCCATCAAAGATGGCATGGCCTCTATCGGATGCCCAAGTGACCTCGAAACTCTGATCTCACATGCTATTCGTCTTGACAACAGGATTAGAGAGCGCCGCCAAGTCCTGAGCCTCCCCGGCCTCACTGCCTCAACATGGAGCCCGTCTACCTCCTCCAGTGACTGTCCAGAGCCCATGCAAGTGGGCTGTACTCGCCTCTCCGCATCTGAGAGGGAGCGCAGAAGGAGGGACAAGTGCTGCATCTACTGTAGCAAGCCTGGCCATTTCCAAGCATCATGTCCCGAGCTCTCGGGAAAAGGACCGCCCCGTCCAGCCAAGGGAGGGTTGTGACGGGGCCTACCCTCTCTCCCGAACTCCCTGGCCAAGGAGTCTACATCCCGGTCTCCATCTCCTGGGGTGAGTCCGTCCACTCTTGTCAGGCCTTGTTAGACTCCGGGGCGGCAGGAAACTTTATGGATATCCACTTCGCCCAAAGAATCAATGTCCCTACTGCTCCTCTTGAAGTCCCGCTGTCTGTGTCTGCCCTCAATGGCCAAGCTTTAGGTGACGGAAGAGTCACCCAAGTTACTTCTCCAGTCTTTCTCCAGGCTCAAGGTCACAAAGAAGAAATTTCCCTGCACCTTATTCATTCGCCAGAGTTCCCAGTTATTCTAGGCCTTCCTTGGCTTACCCGCCACAACCCGCGCATAGACTGGGTAACAAGCCAGGTTGTGGAATGGGGTCCTGCATGCCATGCCTCTTGTCTGCTCTCTAGCTCTCCTGTGTCTCCTGCCGAGCCTCCTGATCTCACAGAGTTATCTCAAGTTCCCACAGAGTACTGGGATTTGAAAGAAGTGTTCAGCAAGAGTAGGGCCACAGTTCTTCCTCCGCACTGTGCCTACGACTGTGCCATCGATTTGCTCCTTGGAACTACCCCTCCTCGGGGCAGACTGTTTTCCCTCTCTCAGCCAGAATGCAAGGCCATGGAGGAATACATTAAGGACGCCCTGGTCTCTGGGTTCATTCGACCCTCCACCTCACCTGCTGGCGCCGGCTTCTTCTTTGTTGGTAAAAAGGATGGAGGGCTCCGACTGTGTATTGACTACAGGGGCCTTAACAAAATCACGGTGCGCAACCGCTATCCCCTTCCGCTGATGTCCACAGCATTCGACCTGCTCCAAGGTGCCACTGTCTTCACCAAGTTGGACTTATGGAACGCATACCACCTCATCCGTATCCGACAGGGAGATGAGTGGAAGACTGCCTTTAACACCCCATCAGGGCACTATGAGTATCGAGTTATGCCCTTCGGACTCACCAACGCACCAGCAGTTTTTCAGACCCTAATCAATGACGTCTTGAGGGACATGATTAACCAGTACGTTTTCGTCTATCTCAACAACATCTTGATATTTTCCAAGACCTTACAGGAGCACTGCCACCATGTCCGCCAAGTCCTCCAGAGACTTCTACAGAACAATCTGTTTGCTAAAGCCCAGAAATGCGAGTTTCATGTCCCCGAGGTCTCCTTCCTGGGTTTTATTGTACGGACAGGACAACTCCAAATGGACCCAGCCAAGACCCTGGCCGTCCGGGACTGGCCCACTCCCAAGTCTGTTAGAGAAGTTCAGCGGTTCTTAGGATTCGCTAACTTCTACCGCAAGTTCGTCAGGAACTTCAGTTCTGTAGCAGCACCCATATCAGATCTCACCAAAAAGACTGGTGGATCTTATGTCTGGTCTCCTCGGGCGGAAAAGGCGTTCAAGGACCTCAAGCACCGCTTTTGCACGGCACCCATTCTGGTCCTCCCGGACACTTCCCAACCGTTCATCGTGGAGGTGGATGCCTCGGACAGTGGTGTCGGCGCGGTGCTCTCTCAACGCTCGGAATGGAAAGTTGCACCCCTCACTTACTTCTCCCACCACCTGAGCCCTGCGGAGTCCCGGTATGATGTGGGGGATCGAGAACTGCTAGCAGTTAAACTGGCCCTTGAGGAGTGGAGGCACTGGCTGGAGGGAGCGCAACATCCATTCCTGGTTTGGACGGACCACAAGAACCTGGAGTACCTCCAGCAAGCCAAGAGACTGAACCCATGACAGGCTAGGTGGGCCTTGTTTTTCAGTCGATTCACTTTCACCCTATCATACTGCCCTGGCTCTAAGAACACCAAACTGGACGTGCTCTCCAGGCTATTCTCGCCCAACAACAGAGAGAGTGAAGTTGGGCCTATTATCCCCGTGTCCTGGATTGTGGCCCCTGTCCGCTGGGGTGTTGAGGAGGCCGTCCGACAAGCTCAACGCCAGGACCCTGTACGTCCCTTGTCAAGCCCGGGCCAAGGTTCTCCAGTGGGGTCATTCGTCCCCTCTCACCGCCCACCTGGGAGCTCGGAGGACCCTGGACTTCTTGAAAAGACGCTTCTGGTGGCCAAGCATGGAGAAGGAAGTGAGGTCATTCGTTCTGTCCTGTGAGGTGTGCACCAGAAGCAAGAACCCATGACAGCATCCCCAGGGCCTCCTGCATCCCCTGCCCATTCCCCGGCGTCCCTGGTCCCATGTGGCAGTCGACTTCATCACGGGTCTTCCTGACTCACAAGGTAACACTGTCATATTGGTCATTGTCGACAGATTCTCGAAGGCCTGCCGCTTCATACCACTGTGCAAACTCCCTTCTGCTCTTGAAACAGCCAAACTTATTTTTTCTCATGTCTTCCAAGTCTTTGGTCTTCCACAGGACATTGTCTCAGACCGGGGGCCCCAGTTCTCCTCCCGAGTGTGGCGTGGGTTCTGCAAACTCATCAGGGCCACTGCCAGCCTCTCCTCTGGGTTCCACCCCCAGTCCAATGGCCAGACGGAGAGGCTCAACCAGGACCTGGAAACCACCCTGCGAGGCCTGGTGATGGATAACCCGACATCATGGAGCACCTGGCTGCCATGGGCGGAGTACGCCCACAACACCCTGCAGTCAGCGGCCACCAGGTTGTCGCCATTCCAGTGCCAATTTGGGTTCCAGCCACCTCTGTTTCCGGACCAGGAGGAGGACGCTGAGGTGCCCTCGGTCAACCAGTACGTGAGACGGTGTCGCAAGACCTGGAACAAGGTCAGGAGGAACCTCATCCAGACTTCCAGGTCCAACCAGACTCAGGCCAACCGCCATAGAAGGCCTGCCCACGTTTTCCGCCCTGGGCAGCGGGTTTGGCTGTCCGCCAAGGACCTTCCACTGTGGGTGGAGAACCGCAAGCTTGCTCCTCACTACATTGGCCCCTTCAAGGTTGTACGCAGGGTGAACCCTGTCGCCTACCGGCTCCAGTTGCCCCGGACTCTAAGGATCAACCCCACATTCCATGTTTCCCTGTTGTGGCCCATACTATCGTCCACATATGCCCCTGCCCCTAGGAATTCCCCGCCCCCCTGCATCTTCCAAGGTCAGACTGTGTTCACCATGCGCCACCTGCTTGACTCCCGCCGGGTCCGTGGTGGGCTCCAATATCTAGTGGACTGGGAGGGCTATGGCCCTGAGGAGTGCTGCTGGGTTCCTGCTCGGGACATTTTAGACAAGGATCTGTGTCGGGACTTCCATTCGGCCCATCTGGATTGCCCTGGGAACATCAGGAGACGCTCCTTGGGGGGGGGGGGGGTCCTGTTAGGACTGGGGACTGTCTTGGCCTCTAGAGGCCGCTGTCATTGCTTTTTCTTGTCATGTTTGTTTTGGCCTCTAGAGGCCGCCACTGCTTCTGTGTTTTGTGTTTGTTTTGATTGCTTGTTTTCATGTGCTTTTTGCCTCACCTGTTCCTTATTTCCTGCCCCGCCTAGTTTCTAATTTCCCTGTGTATAAATACTTCCTCAGTTTGGTCCCTAGTCACGGAGTCTTTGTGCTGTTATGTTATCACCTGAGATCTCTGTTCCGTGTTCCTTGCCTTTGTGGTCTTTTGTACTTTGTTTTCTTGTGGACATTTTGGACTTTGTGTTTACCATTTTGGGATCTTCTGAGCGTTTGGATTTTTGCCTTTTCTTTTCTTATCTTTGGCTTTTTGTTTTTGACTTTGAACTTTTGGATTTTTAATTTTTTCTGGTATATCTTCTGAGCATTGGGATTATACTTTTGTTTTTTGCCTTTTTGCATTGTAAATAAACTGTTTTTTTCTACTCTACTTTTGCCTCACTCCTCTGCACTTGAGTCATTGGCCTGGTGGGGGTTTGCTGGATTACTACACCAGCAACCTGGGTTTGATTCCCAGCAAAGCCCTAACAAAACTAACTAAAAACTAAGCTGTTGGTGGTGCAGGTTATCTGTGATGCCATTCATGACTTTCGATGGGGCTACACAGGGACTGATTACTGACCAGGCTTAATGGCTACAGGTATATATCCAGGGCCTTGGCCACTAGGGGAATGCTAGTAGTATTAGTAGTTTTGTATGGTGTCACACATCCAGATGAACATCTCTAAGCCAGTTGTTAAAGGTGTCGCCTCCTTCATGTATAGTAGCATAGCTCCCTGGCACTGCTGTTACTGGGCAATCCCCCCATAAGGATCATGACCTTGTTGTAGGTCAGGGGGCTTGCATGTCTCAATAACCCTGAGAGCTATGCTGGTGGGAGAGTAATCTCCCAGTAGGGCCACCCAAATCAGATTCGTCAAAGGGTAGAGGCCAGACTAAAAATGATCTAAACCCAATGACCAAACTAGGACAACCGTCCCACTCCCTCTGAGCATCATGAAAAGACCCAAAAAGAAGGGGACTGCTGATGAGCATAGATCTGAAATTAATAAGCTAATGATTGTAAAATCATAGAATCTGAAATAATTTCTAAATTATGTTAGTGCAAAAGTCTGAGTTTGTAGACCGGGCCTTTTTTTTTTTTAACTGGAGCTAGATAAGCTGATGAAAACATGTATAACCATAAACCCAAGAGAAGTGTGTAGAGGAAAAGAAAAGGAAAAGAAATGGATCTGTGCTACATGGGTGCCAGGAAAAGATTTATAATTAGCTATAGGTCCAGTAAATTAAAAAGTTGAATAAAAGTGATGCAAATTCTTGTTATAAACAGTAAAATTGGTCACTTATGGCCCCAGACCATAAGGGGCACCCAAAATTTTGAAAATAGATTTGAAAAAAAATTTTTTAAATAAAATAATACACTCTACTCTCAGTTATAGGTTATGATATAGGTTATGTATTATGCAATCAGGGGGTGGTACGATGGTGTAGTGGTTAGCACTGTCGCCTCACAACAAGAAGGTCCAGGTTCGAGCCCCGTGGCCGACGAGGGCCTTTCTGTGCGGAGTTTGCATGTTCTTCCCGTGTCCGCGTGGGTTTCCTCTGGGTGCTCCGGTTTCCCCCACAGTCCAAAGACATGCAGGTTAGGTTAACTGGCAACTCTAAATTGACCGTGAGTGTGAATGGTTGTCTGTGTCTATGTGTCAGCCCTGTGATGACCTGGCGACTTGTCCAGGGTGTACCCTGCCTTTTGCCTGTAGTCAGCTGGGATAGGCTCCAGCTTGCCTGCGACCCTGTAGAACAGGATAAAGCAGCTAGAGATAATGAGATGAGATGAGATATCGGAACATCTAATCCATCAGGTTATCACAAATGTTCAAATGCCGCAGCATCTCCATCATTAAAGGCCAACTCTCCAATGAGAGGTTCTGCATCAGCGGGGAGCCAATACCAACGATCGTGAGAAACCCATCAAAAGCCTTGAACACTGGTACAATGCAGCCCTCAAAGATGCTGAACAAGTGGAACAACTTAGGCAGGATACAATGCGCGGCCTGAACCAAATCAACAGTACTGGTCTTCCAGGGAAGTTGAAAGTGTGGTGTTTCCAGTTTGGTCTCCTGCCCTGTCTCATGTGGCCCATTACCATCTACAAAGTTGGATTATCCCATGCCAATAGACTGGAGAAACTGGTGAATGCCCAGCTGAGGAAGTGGCTTGGGCTGCCAAGATGCCTGGGCAGTGTGGGACTGTATGGGAATGGAGCCCTCTCCCTGCCTATCTCAAGCCTGGTGGAGAAGTACAAATGTGCCAAAGCACGGCTGGAGTTGACCCTTACCGAGTCCCACGATCCTTTGGTACGAGGCCCTGCTCCCATCCTGGCAACAGGGAAGAAGTGGAAGCCACACAATGCAATGGCAGATGCAAAGGCTGCTCTCAGACACCGGGACATTGTGGGACACGTCCAATACAGCAGAGGAGGCTTCGGATTAGGAACAATTGCACCCGCATGGCAAAAGGTGACTCCAACTGTACGACAGCACATGGTGGTGGAGGAGGTGCAACACCAGGAGGAAGCAGCTAGGTGTGCCAGAGCAGTCTCCCAAGTACAGCAAGGTTGGTGGATGAGATGGGATGGCATAGAGAAAAGGAAGATCACCTGGAGTGAGATGTGGAACATGGAGGCAAACAGGCTAAGTTTCATCATCAGAGCAACTTACGATGTTCTCCCCTCTCCAGCAAAGCTACATCTTTGGCTTGAAGAGGATCCAGCGTGTCTCCTGTGTGTGGCCCCAGCAACCCTCAAACACATCTTAGTGGGTTGTAAGATCTGCCTGACCCAAGGAAGATACACCTGGCGGCACAATGAAGTACTGAAATCCTTAGCCTCTGCAATTGAGCACAAGAGAGTTATGATCAATGCCATCCCACCAGCTGCCCAGGGTACTCTCCCACAAAAAACAGCCTTTGTCCAGGAAGGCCAGAAGCAGCTGACCAAGATCGAACTCTCAGACTCCAGCCAACTAAATCCAGTGAGAGACTTGGAGATTGCTGTGACCAAATTGTGTCCAGATCTGGTGCTCTGGTCTAACTCCTGCCACCGTGTCTTCATAGTTGAGCTGACGGTCCCCTGAGAAGATGCCATTGATGAGGCATATGAAAGCAAAAGGCTGCGCTATGCCAACCTGGCAGCTGAAGCAGAGGCTCAGGGCTGGACTGTGAAGGTGTGCCCAGTGGAGGTGGGCTGCAGGGGCTTCATTGCCAGCTCCATAGTAAGATTCCTGAAGGAAGTAGGAATCAGAGGGCAGATCCAGAGGAAGATCATCAAGAAACTCACTTCAGTCACTGAGAAGTGCAGTCACTGGCTATGGCTGAGAAGAAGAAAAGTGCCAGCATGGGGAGCTAAATGAGCACTTAATTGCATGCGGCACACACCTGGGTCTGATCAGCCTGCGGTGGGCCTGCCAAAACTGAAGGTGTATTGTGATAAATGGCCAAAACACCCAATGAGGTTGCGGTGCACAACTGAAGATGTGTCGCATTGGAAAAACATCACTAAGTGGTCACTCCCAAGCTCAACCCAACCAAGAGGACATGTCGACCTGATCCACTCAAGGCAAGTGCCAAGCTGATTTCATTAGGGATTGTAACAGCTAGTCCTTGTAAGAAATCTGAAATTCAGAATCGCCAAATTTGGAGATACATGTTTTTCAATGGGGCGGCATGGTGGTGTAGTGGTTAGCGCTGTCGCCTCACAGCAAGAAGGTCCAGGTTCGAGCCCTGTGGCCGGCGAGGGCCTTTCTGTGCAGAGTTTGCAAGTGTGCGAAATTACCATGTGCCCGGTAGCCCAACGCTATCAACTTTTTCGTTGGGCCATAAACTATAAAAAGTAGCGAGTCCGTCATGCCACAAACATTGGCCCGCCCGTGAAAGTACATTTTGACGGTTTCATGCTTGTATTACTATGTCCCTAACACTTGACGATTTCATGCTTGTATTACCATGTCCCTAACACGACACGTCCACCTTTTGCAAGGATTGTTTTCATTGGTTATTTTGTCAGATACATTACAAATCTGTAAAACGAAAGCGAATCAGCTGCCATCTCTTAAATAAGCAGTTTATCACATTACATTTTGCCAACACTGTGGCGCGAGATTCTACAGGAGTGCGCTTTTTCGCCTTTTCGTGACAATCATGTGGAAGTTTCTGGGTTTTCCTGAGAAAAAAGTGAAGCAGAAGAAAACAGAAGAAGAAATCAAAGCTACTAAGAAGCAATATGAGGAAGAAAAGTGGGAGAGGACATTTAAACCAGGTTGGCTGCAGACGTACAATTGGTTGTTGTACTCAAATACACAAAAACACATTTTGCCAACCTTGCCGTTCAATTTATGGTCCGTACGCTGTTAGAAAACCTGGACTGAAAATTGACCAATATCACAAGTATGCAAATGCTCCTCTTGTGTTGGGCTCACAGAACTTCAAAAAACACACACTAGATGTGCATCAGGCATCCGAGGGTCATACATTCACACTGGCCATCAACTTTTAATGCTGGCCATGAACATTGAAAAGTTAAGAGCCCTGTTGGCCATTTCTGATTTTCAAGATATTTCACACACTGGTTTGCATGTTCTCCCCGTGTCCGCATGGGTTTCCTCCAGGTGCTCCGGTTTCCCCCACAGTCCAAAGACATGCAGGTTAGGTTAACTGGCAACTCTAAATTGACCGTAGGTGTGAATGTGAGTGTGAATGGTTGTCTGTGTCTATGCGTCAGCCCTGTGATGACCTGGCGACTTGTCCAGGGTGTACCCTGCCTTTCGCCTGTAGTCAGCTGGGATAGGCTCCAGCTTGCCTGTGACCCTGTAGAATGATAAAGCGGGCTAGAGATAATGAGATGAGAATGAGATGTAGTGGAGTAAAAAAATATGAAAAAAAGAAATACTCAAGTAAAGTACAAGTACCTTGAAGTTGTACTTAAGTGCAAAAGTCACTCAGTCACTCAGGCCAGCTTCAGTCATAAACGACTATGCCAGGGAGGCAACAGTTCATCATCATCAATCATCATCATCATCATCATCTATAGCTGACAGGCGATTCCGCCGTCTTTTGAGTTTCTCCAGGTTAGCCTCTTTATCTACCCTAATACTGCACCTGAGACTTGCATGCCAAGTGTCACGATCAATGCATACAGATGTCCAGGTAGCAGGGTTTATTTGGAAGTCTCTCAGATCTCATTTCAGAACATCCTTGTACCTAAGGCAAGGCCAACTGCCAATAGACCAATTGCCCTTGATCCATCTTTGAGAACACTATGGAGAATGCACTGAGGTAGGCAAGATTTTGGCATTCTGTGGACATGCCCAGCCCACTTGAGTCTAATGGATTTCAGGATACATGATTGTCACACGGAGCTCTTTCAGTACCGGCGCCAGGCGCCAATGCACCACACTACACACAAACACCTGATACCATCCATATCATGTATGTTGAGCTACTGCTAATTACCAGCTAACTAACTCTGTGGGTGCACACACAAGTTGTTTGTAGCAATAGTTTCATAACAAAAGTACCTCATAGTTAAATGATCACACACACATGGGTTTCAGTACAATCTTTAATAACTTATCTTCAGAGGTTGTGAATGGTTGTCTGTGTCTATGTGTCAGCCCTGTGATGACCTGGCGACTTGTCCAGGGTGTACCCCGCCTTTCGCCCATAGTCAGCTGGGATAGGCTCCAGCTTGCCTGCGACCCTGTAGAAGGATAAAGCGGCTAGAGATAATGAGATGAGATGAGATCTTCAGAGGTGGAAAAACTGGATTGACAAAGTAAAAGTCCTGCTTAGGTTTTCCTTCTGCCTGTGCTCTCAACACAGGTGATTTCACCAATTAGCTCATCAACCTGGCTTAGGGGATGTGGTAATTAGGATCAGCTGGTTCATTGAATTGGCTGGAGCAAAAATGTGGCAGGGTTTTTACTTTCTGCACCCGGGTTTTTCCACCTCTGCTTATCTTAGCGTGGTGAGTGGGAGCCACGTTTGTTTGCTTCTGTTCTCTCCTGCAGCACTTCTGGGTGACCAAAGGACCCGAACTGTGGAAGCCGGCTGTCTTTGTAGTGCCAGTCTCGTTACAAGCTAATGATTTCATCCAATTAAGATTATTAAGTGTAAATTAAGAATTGTGGTGAAGCCAGGGTTTTGTAATGTAAACAGTTGTTTTGTATGAGAGAAATGTAAGACTTTTGCTATTTGTAAATCTTGCCATTGTTAGGTAAATGGAGGATAAATGGGGTTTTGTCTGTCTACAGCTGTTTGTGTTAATTGTAGGGGGAGGGGCTAGTGACTATTTAAGCCCTCTGAAGGCGGTAGTTCACGGTCTGGCCATTTTTATTGCAGTCTGGTTTGTAGTCCTGAGCTGTGCAGTGTTTTGCTCTTCAGACTGGAAACTTTCTTTCTATTTTAGTCTAGTTACATTTTTGTCTTTTTTTTGGTTAAATTCATAGGCCTACATTACTTTGTAACATTTTGAAATTCCAACTTTATTTTTTTATTTTTATTTTTGCTCACTTGCTCTCTTTTAGGAAAATCTGGACTGTAAATAAACCACCATCCTTGAACTGAAGTTGCAATTCTTGGCTGCATCATCATTTTGTCTCAGAACCCATGTGACATATGGTGTCAGAAGTGGGATGGCCAACCGAAGAAAACCAGTTTGAACAACTCAAAAGAAAAGCAACACCAACAAGCCACTCACCCGAGCTGCTACCTCCAGGCAAGTGAAGGATGATGCCTGGGAAACAGCTCAGTCGGGAACAGAGCAAGAGCAAACAGAAGCAGACGTCCAGGACTACAATGCAAAGGGGGCCAGACCGAAGACAAAGGGTGGTGTTCCAGCTTCCTCTGTAGTGGCCACTTCGCTAACAGACTTGGTACGAGACTTCCTCACAGCCCAGCAGATGCGAGATGAGGTTCGTCAGGAGGCACAGATGCGACGTGATGAGGCCATGCGGGAAGAACTACGCAATTTTCTCACAGCAATGCGACCTCGCCAAGAACATCCTCTCTCACACCAACTGGCATTTTCCAGCATGCTTGAAGAGGAAAGCCCAAGACTCAACCTGCCACCAGTAACTCCGTCCCAGCCACCCGGAGGACCCTAGAAGCCAGAGCCAGACCCCACTACCCAGCCCCATGCAGCAAACCCAGAAGACTCACCAGCATACTCACCAACTCGTCCAGCATCCAATGCAGTACCGCCAGCGTTCCTGTCAGCCAGCACACCCACAGATGACGATGTACCCAGGACGACCTCGCAAACCAAAGCTGCACCCCTACCAGCAGGGAGAAGATATGGAGAATTTCCTGCTGAGGTTTGAGCGTCTTGCACGTACATGGCAGTGGCCAGAACGGGAGTGGGCAGTCAGACTGGTTCCACTGCTCACTGGCAAGGCCCTGGAAGCATATTCGGCGATGGATGAGGACCATGCAGATGACTTCCAGAAGCTGAAGGAGGCCCTTCTGCTGAAATTTGACATCACCTAGGAGACGTATCGACAGCGGTTTAGGAGGAGCACGGTACCAGCTGGAGAAACACCAATGGAGACCTATCATCACTTGAAGCATCTCTTCCGTCGGTGGGTGCAACCAGAGAAACATACCAAGGAGGAGATCGGCGAGAAGGTGATAATGGAGCAGCTGTTGAATGTCCTGTCCCCAGAGGTGCAGACCTGGGTCCATGAACATGAGCCAGAAGATGGAAAGACTGCTGCTAAGCTGGCATTGCAGTACATTAATGCCTACAAGGTGACACCCAACCGCCCATCGTTCCCTCACAAGCCATCACAGGGCTATAAGCCAAGTGCAGGTAACTCTGGGGGTGGGGATGCTACTCGCACTGTTGGAGGTAACAATACTGCGCACACAGTTGGGGGTAATGGGAGGTCTGAATTGATATGCTTTTTCTGTCAACAGAAAGGCCACAAGGCATCTGTTTGTCCCTTTGTAGGCCCCTTCAAAATTAAAACAGGAAGAATAAATAACAGATAGCCAACTATGCCAGCCCTGAGGGGGCAATATTTACTACTAAAATTACAGGCACACTAAGTTCGTTTAAGCTTGTGGCTGGGTAAGAAACACTCAAAAATGGAATAAAGTTGAACATTTATTTACATTCAAAAGTAAAAAAAGAGGTTCAAGTTCACAACAAAAGGCAGTGGGCACTCCACTAGCCTATAAGTACATGAATCAAACCACCAATTTAAAACAACAAACACACATGTCCACATGGGGAAGGAATATATCAATCTTACAATGCCTACTCACAGTGCACTGAATAATTGCTCTGGTAGGCCAGCTAGACATTCCACATACATACACAGATCACCTCCGGAGGTCAGAAAGCCTTAAAACAAGGCAAGGAAGCACAGGAATCCACGTATCTGGTGGAATAATTCCCCGAGTGAAAAAAAGGACCCATAGCCAGGAAACATGGCAAAACAACAGGAACAAGAGGCAAACCCAGGCAGATAAAAAAAAAATGCCACTCCACTGCTACCAGGATGCTTGGGATTCTGGTGCTCCCTGTACAGAGTCCCTGGTTGTTCCTGTTGTGTGACTTTTATGCAGCATCCAATCAAGCATGAGGTTCATGGATTGGCTGGGCTGAAACGAGGGAGAGGGAGAACAATCAGCGGTAATGAACCACGAAATGGAGGCAAGCCAGGTAATTGGTAAGCCAATCTACAAATCAGTACACACAGATGGAAACTAGAATTGTGCTTCAACAGCAACACCACTACACACACAAAAAAAAATGACAAGCCCCCTGTTACACCTTAAGGAAGCCAAAACTGTCTGGGTTTTGTTATGTGCCATGGGAGGGGGATGCCAGATCTGAGGTTAATGACATGGAACCAGTAAACCAAAAAGTAAAAGTTAATGGGGTTACACTTGATGCTATGATGGATACTGGTAGTGCTGTGTCTTTAATCAAAATGTGTCATGTACCTTTAAACTGTCTTGACTATCAGAACCAGAAAGAAATTGAGTGTGTACATGGAGATAAAAAGCAACATCCACTAGCAGAGCTTACTGTTGAAATTGATGGGGTGAAATACTTACTGGAAATGGTGGTTGTTGAAAACTTAACTTTTGATGTTATCCTGGGGAGGGATGTACCAGTGTGGGATGACTTACTGGGATCTGTTGCTAATGATGTGTCTCATGCCAATGATGTGAATGTGTCATGCCCTGTGGTAACCCGCTCGCAGAAGGCTGTTGAGCCATTACCCAATCTGTCTGATGACCTGATCCAGGGTGGTGGTAAAGGGCCCCGGAAGTCACGTCGCCAGCGACGCTTAGAGAAGTATAGCCATGGGGGGTCATTTCAGAAAGTTGACACTGAGGGGTTGAATGTTGATTGGGATGTGCCACATGACATTGTTAAACTGCAACAGGCAGACACCACACTTAGCTCACTGTTCCAAAAAGCAGAGTCTAACATCACTGAGAAGTTTGCTCCAGACAGGTACCTGATTGAAAATGGTATTCTGTACAATCAGTCAGATGCAGGTGTGAAATGACTGGTAGTTCCAGTTACCTGTAGACCTCTTGTTCTCCATCTAGCACACACTGTCCCATGGGCTGGGCATTTGGGGCAACAGAAAACCTATCTTAGGTTAGGTGCTAGATTCTTCTGGCCAACAATGTACACTGACACACAACACTACTGTAAAACATGTCCTGTCTGTCAAAAAAACTTCTGGTGTCCGCAGGTCTGAAAGAGCTCCATTGTGTCCACTGCCCGTCATCTCCTCTCCTTTCCGTAGAATTGCCATGGACATTGTGGGGCCCTTGGAGACAAGCAGTTCTGGGTACAGGTACGTACTGGTGGTGTGCAATTATGCCACCAGGTTCCCAAAAGCCTTTCCACTGAGAAGCATAACTACACCCAAGGTGATCAATGCTCTTGTTCAGTTGTTTTCCAGAGTTGGCATTCCTGATGAAATCATCACTGACCAAGGCACCAACTTCACCTCGCGCCTGATGATGCAGCTCTACCGGCAGCTGGGGATCAAGGCCCTGAAGACCACACCGTATCATCCCCAAACTGACGGGCTCATCGAGCAGTTTAATCAAACCTTGAAGTCAATGCTCCGCAAGTTTGTGGATGACACAGGCCGGGATTGGGACAAGTGGCTGCCTTTCCTGTTGTTCACTTATCGGGAAGTACCTCAAGCGTCAACCGGCTTTTCGCTGTTCGAGCTCTTGTATGGGTGGTCAGTGAGGGGGCCACTAGACCTCCTGAAGAGTTTGTGGGAAGGCGCCACCACCACCGATTCCAACAGCCAAGGCATCGTGCAGTATGTACTCCAGATGCAGAACCGGCTGGAGAAGTACCAGCAAGAAGTCCAGGAGAATCTTCAGGCAGCCCAACATGACCAGAAGAGGTGGTATGACCAACATGCATGGATGAGGGAGTTTCAAGTAGGCCAAAAAGTGCTCCTGTTGTTGCTCTGTTCATCTAGCAAGTTGTTGGCCAAGTGGCAAGGGCCATACACCATCCAGCGAAAGATCAGCCCGACAACGTATGAAGTCCACCATCCAGAGAAGGGTAAGCCTCTTCAAACTTACCATGTGAATCTCCTCAGGGCCTGGCATGAGCGAGCAGACCACAAAGGCCACAAGACCTGTTTGTCCAGTATGTGGAGGAGGAGGCGGAGCCAGAGGAGCTGTTGCAGGCGTGGAGTGGTGAGATGGAGGTGACCCTGCCACACCTGGATGGTGAGAAACAAATGAACTTGTTTGATCTGTTCAGCAATTATCCTGCCCTCTTCCAGCAGAAGCCAGGGAAAACCACACTCCTGGAACACACCATCCATCTCAAACCTGACCAGATCCCCATCAGACAGCCACCTTATCACATTCCTGAGAGGCTGGTTGAGGCTCTAGAGAATGAGGTTCATGCAATGCTGGACCTAGGTGTGATAGAGCCATCAGCCAGTGAATGGAGCAGCCCAATCGTGATCGTGCCAACGAAGGATGGGTCCATACGGGTGTGCCTTGACTTCCAGAGATTGAATGCCATCTCTCACTCCGACGCCTATCCAATGCCACGCATAGATGAGCTGCTGGAGAAGGTAGGCCATGCCAGTTTCATTACAACTTTAGACCTCTGTAAAGGGTATTGGCAGGTCCCTTTAGAGGAGAAGTCCAAAGCCTACACTGCTTTCCGCACCCCTATGGGCCTTTTCCAGTTCCGCATGATGCCCTTTGGCCTTCATGGCGCACCTGCCAGTTTTCAGAGGTTAATGGACCGAGTACTCAAAGATTGCTCTGACTGTAGTGCTGCATATTTAGATGATGTTGTGATTTTTAGTAACACCTGGCAGCAACATCTGGAGCACCTGCATCATGTCCTTGAGAAGATCCAGCAAGCGGGTCTGACGCTGAATGTGTAGAAGTGCTAGTGGGCAAGAACAGAAACAAGGTACCTGGGATACCAGTTGGGAAAAGGCACCATCAGACCGCAAGTGGACAAGGTACAAGCAATCAGAGATAGTCCACGTCCAACAACCAAGACCCAGGTAAAATCTTTCCTCGGCATGATTGGCTGGTACCGAAGATTTATTCCTCACTGTGCTACCATTGCTGCTCCATTAACTGATCTCACTAAGAAGTCTGTCAGTAACCCTGTCATTTGGACTGATGAATGTGAAGCTGCCTTTAATTCTTTGAAGGAGTGTTTGTGTGCCTCTCCTGTATTCCAGACCCCTAACTTCAAAAAGCGCTTCCTTGTCGAGGTGGATGCTTCCGGTTGTGGCCTGGGAGCTGTCCTTGCACAAGGAGAACGAGTTGAAGAACGGCCTGTCCTATACCTCAGTAGGAAACTGCTGCCACGAGAAACAAGGTATTCAGCTGTGGAGAAGGAATGCCTTGCAATTAAGTGGGCATTAGATAGTTTGAGGTATTATCTGTTGGGCCAGGATTTTGATCTTTACACAGACCACAGAGCACTGACATGGATGAACACCATGAAGAACAAGAATGCCCGGGTGACAAGATGGTACTTGGAGTTGCAGCCTTTCCAGTTCTGTGTCCATCACAAGCAAGGCCAGCAGAACGTTGTCGCTGACTACCTGTCCAGGCTGCCCAGTATTGCCACCCTAGGAGAGGAGGGCGGTAATGTCACACGGAGCTCTTTCAGTACCGGCGCCAGGAGCCAATGCACCATACTACACACAAACACCTGATACCATCCATATCATGTATGTTGAGCTACTGCTAATTACCAGCTAACTAACTCTGTGGGTGCACACACAAGTTGTTTGTAGAAATAGTTTCATTACAAAAGTACCTCATAGTTAAATGATCACACACACATGGGTTTCAGTACAATCTTTAATAACTTATCTTAGCGTGGTGAGTGGGAGCCACGTTTGTTTGCTTCTGTTCTCTCCTGCAGCACTTCCGGGTGACCAAAGGACCTGAACTGTGGAAGCCGGCTGTCTTTGTAGTGCCAGTCTCATTACAAGCTAATGATTTCATCCAATTAAGATAATTAAGTGTAAATTAAGAATTGTGGTGAAGCCAGGGTTTTGTAATGTAAACAGTTGTTTTGTATGAGAGAAATGTAAGACTTTTGCTATTTGTAAATCTTGCCATTGTTAGGTAAATGGAGGATAAATGGGGTTTTATCTGTCTACAGCTGTTTGTGTTAATTGTAGGGGGAGGGGCTAGTGACTATTTAAGCCCTCTGAAGGAGGTAGTTCACGGTCTGGCCATTTTTATTGCAGTCTGGTTTGTAGTCCTGAGCTGTGCAGTGTTTTGCTCTTCAGACTGGAAACTTTCTTTCTATTTTAGTCTAGTTACATTTTTGTCTTTTTTTTTTGGTTAAATTCATAGGCCTACATTACTTTGTAACATTTTGAAATTCCAACTTTATTTTTTTATTTTTATTTTTGCTCACTTGCTCTCTTTTGGGAAAATCTGGACTGTAAATAAACCACCATCCTTGCACCGAAGTTGCAATTCTTGGCTGCATCATCATTTTGTCTCAGAACCCATGTGACAATGATAGAGGGCTGGAATCTGTGATGCAAAAAAGGCCCTCATTGGTAATCTTGTCTTTCCAAGTGACACCAAGTATAGATCTTAAAGATCTTGTGTGAAAAGCACTGAGTCGCTGTTCTTGATGGCGATAAGTTGTCCAGCACGAAGAGCCATTCAGAAGTATGCTCAAAACACAAGCTGCATATACTCTTACTTTGGTCTTGATGGTAAGTATCCTATTTCTAAACACACGTTTCTCAAGTTTTCCAAACACAGTGGAAGCTTTCCCAAGTCTCGTAGACAGTTCTTTATCAAGTCAAAGATTAGATGTTATAGTTGATCCAAGATATGTGAAGGAGTCAACATTATCGAGTGTTGTTGATCGAGAAGCTTAGATTACCAGAGATAGGACAACTGTCTTCTCAAGACTAATCAGAGCATTTTTTAACATAGTTACTGGGAGACCAAATGGTCTCCCAGTGGCCAGATTTGGTCTCCTAGTCCAGTGGTTCCCAAAGTGGGGGGCGCAGAGCCATTGCAGGGGGGGCGCGGATGGAATGAATGAATGAATGAATGAATTACACTGCTAGCATAACATGGAGAAGTTTTTGGCAGGGGGTGCAGGGCTCCCACCTAAATGCAAATCAGAGGATGAAGCATTGCCAAATGTGCTTCCCAAGCAAGTTAATTCCAAGGCAAAGTCAAGAAAATATGATATTTTATATCTTGTCTTATATGATATCATATCTTGTCTTTGGCTTCACCTGTACAACAGTGGGTAATGAGGAGAGACCACAGTGTGTTGTCTGTCTTAAAGTGCCACCTTGTGACAGCTTGAAGCCGAACAAACTAAGACACCACTTGGAGACAAAACATCCAGAGCACAAAGACAAGCAAGTTGAGTTTTTCAGACAAAAACTCGTAAACTGCTGTGCTCAACAGTCCCTATTTACTAAAGCTGCATCCATGCCGGCAAATGCTCAACTTGCCTCATATAAAGTTGCCTACTGAGTGGCACGGTGTAAAAAGCCGCACACAATAGCAGAGGAATTAGTACTTCCTTGTGCTATGGGCATGGTATCAACTATGCTTGATGACACTGCAGCCAGCAAACAAAGGGCTAATCCTCTGTCCAACACCACCATCGGCAGGCGCATTTATGACATGTCAAAGGACATAGAGGAGCAGCTTAATGACAAAGTGCGTGACAGCCGCTTTTCTCTTCAGATGGATGAAGCCACTGACAGTAACAAAGACTGTTTATTAATTACTTGCGTCAGATTCATAGATGGAGATGACATGAGGGAGGAATTGCTTTTCTGCAAAAAAGTTACTGTCAGAGCCACAGCAGAAGAACTGTTTAAAATCATTGACTCTTACTTGAAAGAGGCCAAGCTGAAATGGGAGGACTGTGTGGGGATCTGCACTGATGGGGCGCAGGCTATGGCTGGGAAACGGGCAGGGCTGCAAGTGCTCATCAAGCGCATCTTCCCCAATGTGCAGTGGACGCACTGCATGATACACCGCGAAGCACTGGCATCTAAACAGCTGAGTCCCGAGCTGAATGATGTAATGACCGACGTTATTGCCACCATCAACTACATCAAAACACGACCTGTCAAAGCCCGGATTTTTTCGGTACTGTGCAAGGAAATGGGCTCCGACCACACAGCTGTTCTGTTTCACAGCGAGTCCCAATAGCTGTCATGTGGGAAGGTGCTGTCCAGGGTATTTGAACTGCGAGATGAAATCCACATCTTTTTGAAGGAAGAGGGCAATGATCTTGCCCACAAATTTTACTGTAACAAGTTCCTCATGAAACTTGCATACCTCAGTGACATGTTTCTGAAACTCAATGAAGTGAATTTGCAGTTGCAGGGCACAAATACACACCTCCCACATCTGGCAGATAAAATCACATCATTCACCAGAAAACTTGAGATGTGGCTGCAGCAAGTGAAGGTTGGAAATGTGGACTCATTTGAGAACCTGAAATCATTCATTGAAGACAACAAACTGCAGAACACAGTGATCCCATGCATGAAAGCACACATCTCTGCCCTTCAGAACCATTTCCAGAAATATTTCCTGATGCAGGATCCCAAAGAATATGACTGGATCCGTGACCCCTTCAGTGCAACACCACCTGCCGACTTCAGCACATCAGAGGAGGAACAGTTCATTGATGTCACCTCTGATTCAACAATGAGGCTGCAGTTTCAGTCAAAGACACTGGCTGCATTTTGGATTGGAGTGGAGAAAGATTACCCACTGCGAGGTAAGAGAACCCTGGCCATACTTCTTCCTTTTGCGACATCCTACCTATGTGAGAGAGGTTTTTCTGCTGTGGCCTCAATCAAGACAAAATACAGATCAAAGCTGGACTTTGAAAATGAACTCAGAGTGGCAATCTCAAAACTGCAGCCCAGATTTGAGAAGATCTGCAGCATGAAGCAGGCCCACAC
Organism: Neoarius graeffei; assembly: GCF_027579695.1. NCBI lineage: Eukaryota > Metazoa > Chordata > Actinopteri > Siluriformes > Ariidae > Neoarius > Neoarius graeffei. Next base: position 34,786,433 of record NC_083587.1, on the reverse strand, counting down.
CAGTCACTGAAAAGATGTGAGGATTAAAAGTGTCATTTTTACACAACAAATCTTTAGGTTTTTGTTGTTTTCTTCTCAGGGAGTTGGTCATGTTTTAAAACCCATTTTTGCAGAGAGGCAATGTTTGAAAACTGCATTGATAATGTTGAATATTAAAAAAAGAAACCTGTTACACAGTTAAGGTGCTTGAAAACAGTTATACTTAAAATAATTATATTGCAACCTGTAGTTTATGGCAGTTTACTTTTATTTGTTCAAAAAAGGTTGAGGTTTGTATTAATAAACTGCAATGGAGTCTGAAAACAAAATATGTGTATGTGTGTCCTGTTTATCTTTTTTTTTCTCTTTTTGTCTGGGGGGGAGGCGCAAAAATTTTCTTATCTACCAAAGGGGGGCCCAGCAGAGAAAGTTTGGGAACCACTGTCCTAGTCAATGCCAAACCAGCTTCACTGGGAGACCAAATTTTAAACCAAGTTATGTCTTATCATTTGGTTCAATCAGTTGCAATTAATTAACCAAGTACCATGTAAGTATACATTTAACAAGGAAAATGAAGATCTATGTTATAAGATATACACACAAGATCATGTTGGTTAAAAAAAACAAAACTAAAATTTGGTTACTGAGATGGCTGATGTCAGAATCCGATGTCATTACTGTGTAACTTTGAGTGTCTTTGACATAACATTTGTGCTTGGTAATTGCTCTTGATAGCTGTTTAGTCACTGTAGTGTATTTGTCTGTATGGTGATTGGTGAACCATTTTGCATCACAGAATATGCCGCAGCGGTGCAGCCGCATGGACTCTGGGGCCTGTGATTGTATTGCCCAGACCAGTTGGTCTCCTAGTGGAAAATCCTTAAAAAATGCTCTGAGACTAATGGTGAGACCAAATCTCTGGCATGCTGTACTGAACTCATCCAGAAGTTCTTGTAGCTGTAGGGCTGAGGATGCACACAAAGCAGCATCGTCTGCATAGAGAAACTCGCAGACAACCAGTCTTTGGACTCTTGTTTTGGTTTTGAACTTAGCTAGAGAGAAGTTGTTTCCATCATCTCGAGTAAGCAGAGAGACTCCTACATGGTCAGGAATGTTCTGGTATGCCGTTCTGAAAACGTAGGCAAAGTAGATGCCAAAGAGAGTAGGGGCTAAGACGCAGCCTTGCTTGACACCTCTATTGATGGGAAAACAATTAGATGTGTCGCCATCATACTGGATTTTACCTTTCATTCCAAGGTGGAAGGACTTTACAAGGGAGAGTAACATTGGAGGACAGCCAGACTTCTTTAGAACAGTAAACAAGGATTCTCTGTCAACCAGATAGAATGCCTTGGTCAGATCAATAAAGGCAACATAAAGAGGTTGTTGTTGTTCACGAGACTTTTCCAACAGCTGCCGAACACAGATCATATCCATGGTAGATCTGCCTGGACAAAATCCGCATTGAGATTCAGGATAAATCTCTTCAGCAAGCTGTTGCAGTCGATGGAGAATGATCTTAGCTAGTACCTTTCCTGTGACACTTAATAGGGAAATGCCACGATAGTTGTTGCAGTCTCCTCTATTGCCCTTCAGTTTGTATAAGGTGGTGATCTTAGCATCTTTAAACTCTTGTGGAACAGTGCCAGTAGACCAGCAAGACAATATCAGCTTCTGCAAGGGCATTGCAAGAATATCAATACCAGCTTTGAGTAGTTCGCCTGGTATTGCATCCTTGCCAGCTGCTTTATTGTTCTTCAGTCTTATTATGGTAGATGTTACCTCATTAAGATCAGGTGGTATGTCAAGTTGTGTCTTGATTGATTCATTTGGCAGAGTCTGTAAAGTGTCAGCACAAACAGAACTCTCACTATTATAGAGTTCACTATAATGTTCTATCCATCTGGCCACCTTTTCATTCTTGTCGGTGATAGAAGAACTGTCTTTTCTTTTTAGCACAGAGCATGATTGAGAGATCAGCCTTGTAGCCTCCTTGATTGTAGAGTACCTAGCTTTGATATCACATTGATCCCTAGCAGTCTCGATCTTAGTACAGAGGGACTCCCAGTATTTCTTTACACATTGTCTAGCTGTTCTCTTGACTTCTGCATGACACGTTAGTAGTTCACCTAGTGCACTTCTTGTCAGCCTTGATTTCATTCTCAAGAGAGCTTGTCTCTTTTTCTCTACAACAGGCTCCATGGTCTTTAACGAAGCGTTATACCAGTCAGGGTCATGCCTATGCTTTTTACCAAATGTTTTGAGCCCACAGCTGTGAATGGTATGTTTTAAGTCAGTCCATTGGGTTTCAGGGTCATCTGATGCAGTGAGTGCCTGCAACTCCTTAGCTAAATCGTTACAGAAGTGCTCTCTAAGATGAGGTATGGCTGTACGGGTCACATCTATCTTATCTGACTGCTTTTTACTATGATGGAACAACTTTGGACAGAATCTCATGAAAGACAGCACAAGGCTGTGGTCTGAATCACAGTCAGCACTGTGGTAGGTTCTTGTGTTGGTGACTTCAGATCTATGGCACTGTCGCGTAATCACAAAGTCCAATTGGTGCCATTGTTTTGATCTTGGGTGACACCATACTTTTTTCTATGAGGTTTTCCAGGAAACAGAGAGTTTGTGATGTATAGGTTTTGTCGAGAACAGAGCTCAAGAAGATGCTGACCACTTTCATTCATGTTACCAACACCAAATTTGCCTAGGCAGCCCTGCCAAGATGCATACCCTTAGCAAAAAGTAGTATACTTAAAGTTCATTTTTATTAAGTATGCTTCAGTATGAGTATAAGTATAGCAAGTATACTACAGACCATGTACTTTTAGTGTACTAGAAAGTATACAAATTTAATACTTTTTCGGACTAAATTGGAACATTTCAAGTTTATAAAAGTATACTTTAAAGTTCATTTTAAGTTTGCAAAAGTACACAACAAGTACACTCATCTATATACTTGGTATATCCCTCTTGCATGCTTAAAGTATACCACAAGTACACTTATCGATATACTTCTTTTTTGGGGCTTTTTTCACCTTTAATGGATAGGACAGTGTAGAGACAGGAAATGAGCAGGATCAGGAAATTACCTTGGGTTGGAATCAAACCCAGGTCCCCAGGTTTATGGTATGACACTTTAGTTGACTGAGCCACAACACCCCTTAGTTACATACTTCAAGTCCCTATTTTTAGTTTATTATTGTATACTTTAAGTATACTGTTATAAACGTTGGTTATTTCACTAGTTTACTTGTTATACTTTAAGTTTGCTTGGCATATTACTTGTAGCTTACTATTTATATACTGGAAATATACTCCTTAATGTATTCTTAAAGTTTACTCATACTGTATGTACACAAGAGTGTGATGCATTTACAAAATCACAAGACAGAATGTTGAAAACAAGTTTGATATATTTTCAAACATTTCAAAAATAAAGACCTATGAAATCAAGTCCTTCCTTACTGGAGAAATTGATCAATAAAGTCAAGTCAAAAGTTTTTCTGTTTTTGTGTATGATTTTAAGGTACATAAAGATAATGCAATTGAGCACACATACTACATACTGTAAAGTTTTAAACTCCAGCATTATATTATATTAATATATAAATTAAATGTTAAGCATGAGTCAATGACTTGACCTTATTATGCACTTGGAGCAAGATATACTAAGTATTAGTACTTTGTGGCAGAAAAACGTGAAAAGTATACTAAAGTATACGTTTTAGTATTAAAGTATAAGTCTTAGTATTAATGTACTTAGTCTTAGACTTTTATTTATACTTTTCAGTATAAGCCAAGTATACTTCACTATACTATTCTTAAGTATATAAAATATAGTTTATAAAAAGTCAACTTCAAGTATACTTCTGCAGTTTTAGTAAAAAATAAGTATACTCATAGTACACTTGAATAAACTTCTTTTTGCTAAGGGTAGTCATTTCCTACTCTGGCATTCATGTCACCAAGCATCACAATCCTGACCTTTTCATCAACGGATCTGATTAGTTTCTTAAGTTCTTCATAAAAGTTGTCTTTTGCCGCTTTTCCACTACAAACGCGGCTGAGTCGGGCTGAGCCGTGCCGTGCTGAGTCGGGCTGAGCGGGGCTGTTGGAGTTGCATTTCGACTACAACCGCGCTGAACCGTGCTGGCTGGAACTGGGTGGACACATTGGGTGGAGTTAGCGAAAGTGGGTGGACTTCAGGTGATGTCGTTAAGCAGCGCAAACAGTGACATCAGTGATCTTTTAAGCGGTAGTCTCACGACCCGAATAGTAAACAATAAACATGGAGGACATGAAGTTGTTAGTGTTGCTGGTCTTGGTGCTGTGGCTTGTTGTCACCGACAACGCGGACAGATACTGGCAAGAGCGTATAGATGAGGCGAGGCGCATAAGGCTTCAGAAATTCTCGTAATTTGTAATTATTCTCCTTCCGGGTTTACGGTGTTTACAGATCCCAGCGCGCTCGCGGGGCGTGTGTGGGCATGTGAGGACACTCCTCCTCACCAATCAGTGCACAGGGGAGTGTCTGCTCACGCCCCCAACCTCACTCGGCACGGTTTGGCTCGCTTCAGCCCCACTCCAAAACAGTGCGAGTTTTAGGGGCTAAGCAGGGCTGAAACGAGCTGAGTCGTGCTGGTTTTTGGTAGTCGAAACGCGAGCCGTGTCGGGCTGAAGTGAGCTGAAGCGAGCTGAAGTGAGCTGAAAAAGGGTAGTGGAAAAGGGCCATTTGTCCTCAGATTCAGCTTTCAGAGTTGGGGCATAGGCTGATATTACCGGAATATTGCCTTGTTTTGTGTTCAATATTAGAGATGATATTCTTTCATTTACTGCAACGGGTGTTTGAATGCTTGATATGATGCTGTTATGAACAGCAAAGCCAATACCACACAATCTTGCTTGGTTCTCAGGCTTGCCAAGCCAAAAGAATGTGTAATTAATTTCCCTGACTGAACAAGCACCAGGAAGCCGTGTCTCCTGTAAAGCAGCAATGTGAACATTTCTCAGCTGTAGCTCAGTGTCGATGACAGCTGTCTTCCGTATCTGTACATTTCCAGAGTTAAATTCAGTGTCGGGGGACATTCCAGGGGTCATAGTCCGAACGTTCCAGGTTCCAAAAATAAATTGTGTTTTCTTAGGTGATTTAAGAGGCATTCCATTTCACACCCATCCATGGGATGTTGTGGTGATCAGTAGCGCCCAATTGGTCAGGGTCTGCCCAACTTGGAGCGGGCAGTAGCTACAATAAAGTCAAATAGCCTCTCCCACTGCTGACCATAGTCCCTGGCGCCCAGCATATATCACCTTTAGCCAGGCTTATAACTGGTAACTACCATGGTCCTGGTTTGATTTCTGCAAAAAATATATGCAGCTGCAGTTTACCTCTGCAGGGAATTGGCTTGGTATAATGACCAAAGATGGTGAAACAAACTTCAAAGCCAGGACAGTTAAAGCACCTTGGGTTGTCCTTCAGCTAATAAAGGGCTTCTCTCGCCCACAACAAATCTGAATCAGAAGAGAGGCATAACCAATACGTCTGAGATGAGTTGTAGGTGCAGGGGCAGCCATATGAGTTGGAGTACCAAGTTCATACGCCGTACAAAAACATGAGGTCCCAGCTCCATGTTTGAATGGTTGGCTGGTGACTGTGAGGTTCATGCACCCTTTGAGCTTACAGGCTCAGGGTGACCATCCACCCAATAAATGGGCACCTCCGTAAGCCAGGGTAAGGGAGGCTAAGGGTGTACTGACACTTGCCCAAGGTTTGCAACCAGGCTAGTGGAGGGAAGGAGATGCCTTACTTCTCCATTCTAGACAGGCTCCAAGCTAAGTCTAGCCACTGTCCATAAGTGCAAAAGTACAAATTGTTCAATTCATACAAATCAACAAGATTGTGGAGACAAACCAAGAGCTGAACCAGGAACTATACGTTAAAGTAAAATTATGACTGTGAATCGTGATGCAAGCTCACCCATAAATCGGGTGATCTGAGTGAATTATGCTCTGACCCTCCCTCTGGCTCTCCCCTTGACCAGTGCACCCCCTGGCTCTCTCTCGGACCGGTGCGCTAAGAAGCGCCTGGCACTCTCTGACCGGCGCAACCCCTGACCGGCGCGCCCCTTGGCTCTCTTTCGGACTGGCGCACTAAGAAGTGCCTGGCTCTCTCTGACTGGCACGCCCCCTGGCTCTGACTCTCTCTTGGACCAGCGCGCTAAGAAGCGCCTCTCTCTCTGGCTCTGCCCTTGACCAGTGCATTCCCTGACCAGTGCACTCCTTGACTGATGCTCCATTGGTATTAAAAAGAGACACTACAGCCTGCAGGCAGAAGTGAAGAAACAAAGGAACAAACACAAGCCACCGGCCACTGTTAAAAGTACCTCAGTTGCATTGTTTCACTTTCGTTGTGTTTGAAACCAGCTACCATTATTACTACACCGTAATCACACAAATTAGGAAGATTAGAGACGAGCGGTTCCCTCCACATCTTCAGCCAATGAAAGTTCGACCAAGGACCTTCTAGATCATGAGATCCTGCCTGGGAAGGACTTTTGCAACATAGCAGAGCTGCATTAAAACTAAATTGAAGTTGTGCTCCACTCTTTTCTGGAGAGTGCACGGAAATGTAGGATCACTGATGAACTCCTTCATGCTACCACACGAAAGTGGTCCCAAGTAAGGCTTGTATTTGCACAACATTAGTCTTAGCTTGATTAGTTTATGTGAAAAGTGCTATTTAAACCTAAGTTTGTTTCAAGTGTGTGCACAATAATCACATAGTTTTGGTTTGATCATATGTTATTGTATTTCTCAGTTTGACTCTGTGTGGCAGCAGGGGCGTGGTCAAGCACCGGTCTGTGACAGGAGGGCGGAGTCAGGGAAGGTAAGTGGCAGAATCACTTCACCTGAGAGCAATTAACCTGTGTTTGTGTGTCTTCCCAGCAACCACGCCCTATATAAGGAGAGAGAGAGCAGAGGAAGTGAGCTCTCTCCCGCACCAGACGACTTGTGTGTGTGTGTGTGTGTGTGTGTCTGGGTGACTGGGAGTGTGTGTTTTAGACTGAAAAGTAACACAATAAATAGTTTTTGGAACTCAGTTCTGTCCTGCCATACTTCTGTGCTCCACCCACCTGCTCTGACGTCTACAGTGGTGCCGAAACCCGGGATCTGGAGCACAGCAGCCTCACAGCCCCATGGAGTCCTCCCCGTTTGCTGAACTGGTCCACGCCCTTGCCACGGCCCAGCAAAGCCAGCACCAGGCGCTACTCACCCTCCGAAAGGAGCAAGAAGAGCAGTTCGAGGCCCTGGTGTTGGCCCAACAAGAAGATCGACAGGCGTTCCGGCACCTCCTCGCGTCGGTGGGGTCCACCAGCGCTCCTACCGCGGGCCCGTCTCCCCTCACTGTCACCAAGATGGGCCCGCAGGATGACCCCGAGGCGTTCATCACGCTCTTTGAGCAAGTCGCCGAAGCCTTGGGGTGGCCGATGGAGCAGCGCGCGGCGCGCCTCCTCCCCCTGCTCACGGGAGAAGCACAGCTGGCCGCACTACAGCTCCCCGCCGACCGCCGGCTGGCCTACGTGGACCTCCGCCGGGCCGTCCTCCAGCGCATGGGGCGCACTCCAGAACAGCAGCGCCAGCGCTTCCGCGCGCTGCGCTTGGAGGAAGTCGGCCGGCCGTTCGCGTTTGGCCAGCAGCTCCGGGACGCCTGCTGGCGGTGGCTGAGGGCCAACAACCGCGACGCCAAAGGAATCCTCGACCAGGTGGCGCTGGAACAGTTCATCGTTCGCTTGCCAGCAGGAAATGCGGAGTGGGTCTGGTGCCACCGCCCGGCGTCGCTGGATCAGGCAGTCGAGCTGGCGGAGGACCATTTGGCGGCTGTCCCGGCGGCAGGACGGCAGAGGGCATCTTCTCTCCTCTCCTCTTCTCTCTCTCTCTCTCCCCCTCCTCCTGTGTCCCGTCCTCGCCCCATTCCCCCACCGCGGAGACAGGGGCTGGCCCCACCCCAGCCGGCCCGCCGCACCCGCGGTGCCCTCCCGTTTCTCCCTTCTGTGTCTGTCTCTCCCCCACCTCAGGTGAGTGAACCCCAGATCACCGGTGCAGAGGGAAAGCCCGGGCCGGTTGGCTGGCGCTGCGGGGAGCCGGGCCACCTTCAACAGCAGTACACGACAATGGAAGTGGGCGCGGTGGTTCGGATCCCCGACGCGCCAGAGGCCGCCCTCAATCGGGCCGGAGTGTATCGCATACCGGTGAGTATCCAAGGGGCTACATATCAGGCGTTGGTGGATTCTGGTTGTAATCAGACCTCAATTCGCCAAAGCCTGGTTCAAAACGAGGCATTGGGGGGAGCACAAGGGGTGAGGGTGTTGTGTGTGCACGGGGATGTTCACCGCGACCCTTTGGTGTCGGTCCACATTATTTTCAGAGGGGAAAAATTTATAGTGAAGGCGGTGGTTAATCCTCGCCTTACCCACTCTTTAATTTTGGGGACTGATTGGCCGGGATTTCGGGGTTTAATGACGTGCCTAGTAGAGAGTGGGTCCTGCCAGTTGACAGGGGGAGGTCCCGGTGTCGCTTTGGCGGGAGCAGCTGTCACAGAGCCGTCTACGTCATCTCCGCGTCAGAGTGAGGAGCCGCCGGCCCCTCCTCTCTCTATTGGGGAATCCCTCGTGGATTTCCCATTAGAGCAGTCACGAGACGAGACTCTGCAGCATGCGTTTGACCAAGTGAGAGTAATCGATGGTCAAACGCTCCTGCCGAATGCCACCCCGTCCTTCCCCTACTTCACGATTATGAAGGATAGATTATACCGAGTGACGCAGGACACTCAAACTAAAGAGCAAGTCACGCAGCTTTTGATTCCAAAGAGCCGCCGGGAATTGGTATTCCAGGCAGCTCACTTTAATCCCATGGCTGGACACTTAGGGCAGGATAAAACACTAGTCCGAATAATGGCCCGATTCTATTGGCCGGGGATTCGCGGCGATGTCCGTAGGTGGTGTACGGCATGCCGCGAATGCCAGTTAGTAAATCCAGCGGCCATTCCAAAAGCGCCTTTGCGCCCTCTACCGTTAATCGAGACCCCGTTTGAGAGAATTGGGAAGGATCTCGTCGGGCCATTAGATCGGTCAGCACGAGGGTACCACTTTATATTAGTTCTGGTGGACTATGCAATGCGATACCCGGAAGCAGTGCCTCTGCGCAATATCTCAGCACGCAGTATTGCAGAGGCACTCTTCCGTGTCATCTCCCGAGTTGGAATCCCGAAAGAGATTCTGACTGACCAAGGCACTACGTTTATGTCACGAACACTGCGCGAACTGTATGGGTTATTGGGGATTAAGCCGATCCGCACCAGCGTATATCACCCACAAACGGACGGTTTAGTGGAACGGTTCAACTGCACCCTCAAAAATATTATTAAGAAATTCGTAAGTGAGGACGCACGTAATTGGGATAAGTGGCTCGAACCCTTGCTGTTCTCAGTGCAAGAGGTCCCCCAAACCTCCACGGGGTTCTCCCCGTTCGAATTATTATATGGGCGTAAGCCGCGCGGCATCCTGGACGTGCTGCGGGAAAATTGGGAGGAGGGACCTTCACAAAGTAAGAATGAAATTCAGTACGTTATGGACCTGCACGCAAAACTCCACACGCTCACCCACCTAACTCAGGAGAATTTGCAGCAGGCCCAGGAACGGCAAGCCCGCCTGTACAACAAGGGTACGCGCCTTAGAGAGTTCACACCGGGAGATAAAGTACTCATACTATTGCCCACGTCGAGCTCCAAATTGATCGCCAAGTGGCAAGGGCCCTTTGAGGTCACACGGCGAGTCGGGGACGTCGACTATGAGGTGAGGCAAACAGACAGGGGTGGGGCGCTACAGATCTACCACCTCAATCTGCTGAAACTCTGGAATGAGGAGGTCCCCATGGCGTTGGTGTCGGTAGTTCCGGAGAAGGCGGAGCTGGGGCCGGAGGTTCAAAATGGGACATTGGCATCACGTACCTCTCCAGTCCCCTGTGGAGACCACCTCTCCCCGACCCAACTCACGGAGGTCGCCCAGTTGCAGGCCGAGTTTTCGGATGTGTTCTCGCCCCTGCCCGGTTGCACTAACCTCATAGAACACCACATAGAGACGCCCCCGGGGGTGGTAGTGCATAGCCGCCCTTACAGGCTACCCGAACACAAAGAAAAGGTGGTTCGGGAAGAACTTCAGGCCATGCTCGAAATGGGCATCGTCGAGGAGTCCCACAGTGACTGGAGCAGCCCGGTGGTCTTGGTTCCCAAGGCCGACGGCTCGGTCCGGTTCTGTGTGGACTATAGAAAAGTCAACGCGGTGTCTAAATTCGACGTGTACTCAATGCCTCGTATTGATGAGCTGCTCGATCGACTAGGCACGGCTCACTTTTACTCGACACTGGATTTGACGAAGGGATATTGGCAGATCCCCTTGACTCCATTATCCCAGGAGAAAACGGCCTTTTCCACACCGTTCGGCTTACACCAGTTCGTCACACTTCCGTTTGGGCTGTTTGGGGCGCCCGCTATGTTTCAGCGGCTGATGGACAGGGTCCTCCAGCCCCACGCCACCTATGCGGCCGCGTATTTAGATGATATTATCATTTATAGTAATGACTGGCAGCGGCACCTGCAACACCTGAGGGCCATCCTTAGGTCGCTGAGGCGGGCGGGACTCACTGCCAACCCAAAGAAGTGTGCGATTGGGCGGGTGGAAGTACGGTATCTGGGCTTCCACTTGGGCAACGGGCAGGTGCGTCCCCAAATTAATAAGACAGCAGCGATTGCGGCCTGCCCGAGGCCCAAGACCAAAAAGGGGGTGAGACAGTTCCTGGGGCTGGCTGGCTACTATCGTAGGTTTATACCTAATTATTCGGACGTCACCAGCCCGCTGACTGACCTCACTAAAAAGGGGGCGCCAGATCCGGTCCAGTGGACGGAGCAGTGTCAGCGGGCTTTCTCTGAGGTAAAGGCTGCACTGTGTGGGGGGCCACTTTTACACTCCCCTGACTTCTCTCTCCCTTTTACGTTACAGACGGATGCGTTGGACAGAGGGCTGGGGGCCGTTTTGTCCCAGCAGGTGGAGGGGGAGGACCGCCCGGTCCTGTACATCAGTCGGAAGCTGTCAGTGCGTGAGGGGCGCTACAGCACGATTGAGAAGGAGTGCCTGGCGATCAAGTGGGCGGTCCTTGCCCTCCGTTACTACCTGCTGGGGCACCCTTTCACCCTCTGTTTGGACCACGCGCCCCTCCAGTGGCTCCACCGCATGAAGGATGCCAACGCGCGGATCACCCGTTGGTATCTGGCACTCCAACCCTTCAACTTCAAGGTGGTCCACGGGCCGGGGGCGCAGATGGTCGTGGCGGACTTCCTCTCCCGTCGGGGGGGGGGGGGGGGGGAGTCGGCTGCAGGCCGGACGGGCGCCCGGCCTGAGTCGGGCGGTGGGGGTATGTGGCAGCGGGGGCGTGGTCAAGTGCCGGTCTGTGACAGGAGGGTGGAGTCAGGGAAGGTAAGTGGCAGAATCACTTCACCTGAGAGCAATTAACCTGTGTTTGTGTGTCTTCCCAGCAACCACGCCCTATATAAGGAGAGAGAGAGCAGAGGAAGTGAGCTCTCTCCCACACCAGACGACTTGTGTGTGTGTGTGTGTGTCTGGGTGACTGGGAGTGTGTGTTTTAGACTGAAAAGTAACACAATAAATAGTTTTTGGAACTCAGTTCTGTCCTGCCGTACTTCTGTGCTCCACCCACCTGCTCTGACGTCTACACTCTGGTAGACAGATTTTGCATGCCCTATCACTTGTTATCTCTCTCTCTCTAATGCTTTCTTACCATGAACCATTATACACACTTGAGCATTTCAGACTTTAATAACCTAAGGGTCAGTTAGCTCAGCTGGTTAGACCATGGTGCCCATAATGGCAAGATTGTGGGTTTAATCCCCGTATGAGCCAGCGATTATTTACGCGCCTTTGTTTAATCAGTCACACAGAGCTCCTACGGTCCGCTCCCCCACCTTTCTCACATGCAAACAACCCTTTGTTAAGCCTGTAAATACACACACACAGATAATACTACTACCCCATATCACCATTTTGTGCCTCGATTGTTAAACTGCTGCTAGTATTATTGAATGTACCTGATCAGTATTATCCTCACTTGATTGTCATTTTAATAAATTAAATATTTACAGGAAACTGTGTCTTGTCTGTTTTGCTGCAGTATTACTTGAATCCATCCTCTGCTATCAAAGAATTCACATTGCCTTCACTGATCTAGTGTATCACTAGAGTAATTGATTCATTAATTTAAAAATTAATGGAAATATTGATTATTAAAATTAATGAACTGATATTTTATGAGACTGATTTAATAATGTAATTGCACCCACATTATTTTGGTGCCTTGTGTGAGGACTGGTATTGTACCTACATAATTTTGGTGCCTCGTGTGAGGAGTGCAATTGCACCTACACTTTCGATGCTGGTGGTCGTCCAGATCCTTTTGCCCTGCACAGACAGCCTTCCTCTTTGAACTTTTTGAGCCATGTCCAAATCTGCATTGCAGTTGGTGCATTTTTAGAGAATTCTCTCATAAATGTACGCTGCACAGTCTTGTCTGACTGAATTTGAGTGTACTCCAACACACAAAACGCATTTTCTATTCCAGTGAATGGCATTTCTATACCTAAAAAGATAAAAATAAAAAAGATAAAATTTTGACCTGTTTCTACACATGCTGTTAAAATCTGAGGTCGATTGAACGAGAATTGGCAAAGTTATTAGACTGTGAACTTATATCAATTTTTTAAAACACCCTGTGTGTGTTTGTTTGTTTATTTATTGCATTAGAAACAGGAGTTATTTGAGAAAACAAATGTTTTTGTTGGTAACTACTGTCATTGTAGCTTTTCCTGTCAAAATATTTTCACTTAAAATCTATTAGATTCTCCATTTAGAATGGCTTAATCATGGGAGTCACTGCAAGTATACAACTGTTTTTATTATAATGAGAAATTAGGTAATGGAATTTAACAGTTTCAACAGAGACTGTGGGCTTCTTTTTGCGTGTCACGAATAATGACTTTCATCCAAAACTGGAAACTACCCAGTAGAACCATTTATGGTGATTCGTTGCAAAAAAAAGCATGCCCAGTTGACAAAAAATATGCTCTTGAGAAAGAACGGATGCTGCCCTTACACTTCATAGTTCCTCTTTTTCATATATATAAGGTTACAGCTTGAGCTTGAAAAATCAGTTGCACTTTCAGAAGGGATAGAGAACAGTTGAGAAGATGCAGACTAAAACAACACTGATGAGGAGCCTGGCTGCTATAATCATCATTGCTTTTTCCATCTGGGCTGTAACAGGTACTCTAATCTGTTCCATTCTAATCTGTATTTGACATAGTTGTACTGCTATGTACTTCTGAATAAGACACTAGTGGATGTTTTAAAGCATTTTATTGTGATTGTGTAGTTGTGATTTTTATTTTAAATTGTGTTCCATGTGCTTTGGGTGTGTTCATTTAGATGCGGATAAAGTGAGCCCCTGCTGTGTTGCTGTCTCCAGGTCCATGGAGAACATTACTATCACAGGTTACAGATTACAGAAAAAAAACCTTCCATGCGTTAAAGCTGTCATGTAAGTCCAGCCTCACAAAAAACAATACAAAAAAGAAAAAAAAATCCTATATGTCCTTTTAAAACAAGGAGAAACAGTGTATATAAACACACTTAGGATATTCATCATTTGAATGACCTGTCTTTTGCAGTTTTCAGACAGAACTGGGACAGTTATGCATTGATCCATATCAACCCTGGGTGAAGAAGAAGATCATTGAGTTTCGGTAATTTTTTTTTTTTTTGGTTGTTTTATAAGACACAAGACAAATATAAGACAAATATTAGACAAAACTGATAGATAAAAATAATTGACATATACAAATAAAAACAGAAGAACAAATTTCTAAGAGAAACATGTTTAGCAAGAAGTATATGTGTTTGTTTTTCTTATTCTGTAGGAACTCAGAAAAGAACAAAAGATCTACAACCCATGTCCCAATGCATCTGACTTCTTCTGCATCACAGACTTCAACTATTAGCACTCAGACGGAGAAAAAGAACACCATGGCTCACTTCAGTGAATAAAAAATTGCAGTCATTTTAAAATAATATATTTAATATTTAAAGCTATAATTATTTTGTATTCATGTCCAGTTTGCCCCCATAAAAAGTGCCTATTTAAAAAAAATGTATTAAGCTAGTTACGGTAATTTATACTGTGTATTATATATTTATAACTGAAAAGCAGTCTTTGTTGTTGTTGATGATGTTTACATTGTTGTTTGGCTACAAGAAGGGAACCCAATAAAATTGGTCCAGTCTGACTTGCCAGTGTGTACTGTGGTGAACAGGTTTAGTAGACTATAAAATAAGAAACAAATAAACCTATTACTCAGATGAAATATTCTCATAATATTCCCCAAAACAGGTGGCATGGTGGTGTAGTGGTTAGCACTGTCACCGCTGAGCAAGAAGGTTCTGGGTTCAAGCCCAGGGGCTGACACGAGCCTTTCTGTGTGAAGTCTGCATGGGTTTGCTCCAGTTTCCCCCAAAGGCATGCAGATTAGGCTAATTGGTGGCTTTAATTTGACTGTAGTTGTAAATTGTTGTGTCTCTCTGTGTCAGTCATGTGATGATCAAGCGACTTCTCCAGGGTGTACCCTGCCTCTTGCCCATACTCAGCTGGGATAGGCTCCAGCTTGCCTGCACAGGATAAGCGGTTACAGATAATGGATGGATATTCCTAAAAACAAAGTAAAACAAAAATTGGATAATAATTAGATAGATACCTACACTGTAAAAAAAGAATAGTTGAGAATACTTGAAATTTCAAGGCAACAGTCTGCATTAAGAATTTTATGTTTTGCCAACGATGTGCCCATGATAATCCAAACTATGATAAAACTGTTATCTTTATTAAGAATTCTTAATTAAGTCAATTTTCAATTCCTCATTCTGCCAACATAGATTTCTCTTTTTGCTGAACAGTGGCATTCACAGTAGTACAAAAAGGCAATTGAGGTTATCAGACTTTTTTCACCTTTATTTGGATAGGACAGTGTAGAGACAGGAAATGAGCGGGAGAGAGATCGGGAAATGACCTCGGGTCAGAATCGAACCCGGGTCCCCAGGTTTATGGTATGGTGCCTGAGCCACAACACCATAACCATGATGTGGGTTTTAAAAACTTTATTTCAATATTGAAGTTTTGTAATTGTGTAGAACAATGAAAAAAGGCATGTATAGTTTAATGATAAATTGTCGTGGCTCAGTTGGATAAGGCGCCATACCATAATCCGGGGACGCGGGTTCGGTTTCGACCCGAGGTCATTTCCTGATGTCTCTCCTGCTCATTTCCTGTCTCTATGCTGTCCTATCCAAATAGAGGTGAAAAAAGCCCCAAAAAAATCTAAAAAAAAAAATTGTGATAACCTCAATTGCCTTTTTGCACTACTGTGAATGCCACTGTTCAGCAAAAAGAGAAATCTATGTTGGCAGAATGAGGAATTGAAAATTGACTTAATTAAGAATTCTTAATAAAGATAACAGTTTTATCATAGTTTGGATTATCATGGGCACATCGTTGGCAAAACATAAAATTCTTAATGCAGACTGTTGCCTTGAAATTTCAAGTATTCTCAACTATTTTTTTTACAGTGTAGATCACTGTATTAATCTCACAGATCACATTGCCATGTCAATGCCAGAATCGGTGTCAAACTACAATTCCCAAAATACAATACTGCCTACAAATATGGCCACTGGGAACTACAACACAGCATTCACAGATTCTCTCACAGTCACCTCATGACTGATCATGTACAACCCCGATTCCAAAAAAGTTGGGACAAAGTACAAATTGTAAATAAAAATGGAATGCAATGATGTGGAAGTTTCAGAATTCCATATTTTATTCAGAATAGAACATAGGTGACATATGAAATGTTTAAACTGAGAAAACGTATCATTTAAAGAGAAAAATTAGGTGATTTTAAATTTCATGACAACACATCTCAAAAAAGTTGGGACAAGGCCATGTTTACCACTGTGAGACATCCCCTTTTCTCTTTACAACAGTCTGTAAACGTCTGGGGACTGAGGAGACAAGTTGCTCAAGTTTAGGGATAGGAATGTTAACCCATTCTTGTCTAATGTAGGATTCTAGTTGCTCAACTGTCTTAGGTCTATTTTGTCGTATCTTCTGTTTTATGATGCGCCAAATGTTTTCTAATGGTGAAAGATCTGGACTGCAGGCTGGGCAGTTCAGTACCCAGACCCTTCTTCTACACAGCCATGATGCTGTAATTGATGCAGTATGTGGTTTGGCATTGTCATGTTGGAAAATGCAAGGTCTTCCCTGAAAGAGACGTCGTCTGGATGGGAGCATATGTTGCTCTAGAACCTGGATATACCTTTCAGCATTGATGGTGTCTTTCCAGATGTATAAGCTGCCCATGCCACACGCACTAATGCAACCCCATACCATCAGAGATGCAGGCTTCTGAACTGAGCGCTGATAACAACTTGGGTCGTCCTTCTCCTCTTTAGTCCGAATGACACGGTGTCCCTGATTTCCATAAAGAACTTCAAATTTTGATTCGTCTGACCACAGAACGGTTTTCCACTTTGCCACAGTCCATTTTAAATGAGCCTTGGCCTAGAGAAGACATCTGCACTTCTGGATCATGTTTAGATATGGTTTCTTCTTTGAACTATCGAGTTTTAGCTGGCAACGGCAGATGGCACGGTCAATTGTGTTCACAGATAATGTTCTCTGGAAATATTCCTGAGCCCATTTTGTGATTTCCAATACAGAAGCATGCCTGTATGTGATGCAGTGCCGTCTAAGGGCCTGAAGATCACGGGCACCCAGTATGGTTTTCCAGCCTAGACCCTTATGCACAGAGATTCTTCCAGATTCTCTGAATCTTTTGATGATATTATGCGCTGTAGATGATGATATGTTCAAACTCTTTGCAATTTTACACTGTCGAAGTCCTTTCTGATATTGCTCCACTATTTGTTGGTGCAGAATTAGGGGGATTGGTGATCCTCTTCCCATCTTTACTTCTGAGAGCCGCTGCCACTTCAAGATGCTCTTTTTATACCCAGTTATGTTAATCACCTATTGCCAATTGACCTAATGAGTTGCAATTTGGTCCTCCAGCTGTTCCTTTTTTGTACCTTTAACTTTTCCAGCCTCTTATTGCCCCTGTCCCAACTTTTTTGAGATGTGTTGCTGTCATGAAATTTCAAAATGTCTCACTTTCGACATTTGATATGGTGTCAATGTTCTATTGTGAATACAATATCAGTTTCTGAGATTTGTAAATTATTGCATTCTGTTTTTATTTACAATTTGTACTTTGTCCCAACTTTTTTGGAATCGGGGTTGTACACCTGGTTCCAATCACAGTCACATTCACCCATGATATAGTGCTCAGCGTAAATGAGTACACCCCCTTTGAAAAGTAACATTGTAAACAATATCTCAATGAACACAAACAATTTCCAAAATGTTGACAAGATAAAGTTTAATATAACATCTGTTTAACTTATAATGGGAAAAAGTAAGGTTAATAATATAACTTAGATTACACATTTTTTAGTTTTACTCAAATTAGGGTGGTGCAAAAATGAGTACACTCCACAACAAAAACTACTACATCTAGTACTTTGTATGGCCTCCATGATTTTTAATGACAGCACCAAGTCTTCTAGGCATGGAATGAACAAGTTGTCAACATTTTGCAACATCAGTCTTTTTCCATTTTTCAACAATGACCTCTTTTAGTGACTGGATGCTGGATGGAGAGTGATGCTCAACTTGACTCTTCAGAATTCCCCATTGGTGTTCGATTGGTTTCAGATCAGGAGACATACTTGGCCACTGAATCACTTTCACCCTGTTCTTCTTCAGAAATCCAACAGTGGCCTTAGATGTGTGTTTAGTCATGTTGGAAAAGTGCATGACGATCAAGGGCACGGAGTGATGGTAGCATCTTCTCTTTCAGTATAGAGCAATACATCTGTGAATTCATGATGCCATCAGTGAAATGCAGCTCCCCAACACCAGCAGCACTCATGCAGCCCCACATAAGGACACTGCCACCACCATGTTTCACTGTAGGCACCATGCATTTTTTCTTTGTATTCCTCACCTTTGCGATGTCATACAGTTTTAAAGCCATCAGTTCCAAAAACATTTATCTTGGTCTCATCACTCCAAAGTATAGAGTCCCAGTAGTCTTCATCTTTGTCAGCATGGGCCCTGGTAAACTCTAGGCGGGCTTTTTTGTGCCTGGGCTTTAGGAGAGGCTTCTTTCGTGGACGGCATCCATGCATGCCATTCCTCTGCAGTGTACGCCGTATTGTGTCACGGGAAATAGTCACCCCAGTTTGGCTTTCCACTTCTTTAGATAACTGCAGTGAACTTGCATGCCGATTTTCTTCAACCCTTCTCATCAGAAGACGCTCCTGTCGAGGTGTTAATTTCCGTGGACGACCTGGACGTCTCTGTGAGATGGTTGCAGTTCCATCTTTCTTAAATTTTTGTACCACTTTTGCTAAAGTATTCTGACTGATAAGTAAAGCTTTGCTGAACTTCTTGTAGCCTTCACCTTTGTGGTGTAAAGAAATTATTTTCTTTGGGGAATTCTGAAGAGATAAGTTGAGCATCACTCTCCATCCAGCATCCAGTCACTAAAAGAGGTCATTGTTGAAGAATGGAAAAAGATTGATGTTGCAAAATGTTGACAACTTGTTCATTCCATACCTAGAAGACTTGGCACTGTCATTAAAAATCATGGAGGCCATACAAAGTACTAGATGTAGTAGTTTTTGTTGTGGGGTGTACTCATTTTTGCACCACCCTAATTTGAGTAAAACTGAAAAATGTGTAATCTAAGTTATATTATTAACCTTACTTTTTCCCGTTATAAATTAAACAGATGTTATATTAAACTTTGTCTTGTCAACATTTTATAAATTGTTTGTGTTCATTGAGATATTGTTTAAAATATTACTTTTCAAAGGGGGTGTACTCATTTACGCTGAGCACTGTATATAAGGGCTTTCAAACTACACTCCACAAAGTATGTGCTCAGTGTTCCTCAACCACTCAATACAAAACTTTTTAATTCTTGATTGTCCCTCTGGTTTTTATTCCATTTCTGTTTCTCATTTTCCTCACGATTGCAATAGTGTATGTTTGTACATTGCTTGACCCTTGCCTGGACATTGACTCTGTTTTTGGAATGCATATTGGATTTGTTTGCAAGCTTAAATAACACTCTACTGTACCTGCACCTGTGTCCATAACTGCCATCTGACCCACTTCATTAATCCAAGTGGGAAAATCAGACATTACAACAGCAACCAGAAAGCAAAGTGAGCAAGCAAGAAACATTTGAAGTTGAATTAAAATACATAGATTAGGAATAACATCAAAATCATTGACAGATGAAGTGAATAACACTGATTATCTCATTGTAATGACACCTGTCAAGGGGTTAAATATATTAGGCACACTGTAAGAAGTGATTTTGGAGAGTGGTAAATATAATCTATGTAAACCAGATAAAATTTACTCGATTATTGCAGTCAGCCAAGGAATTATAAAGTAATGCGTAAATTATACATATGCTACCTATTCGTTAACAGTAACAACCATTACATAGAAAAATATGGTAAAATATACCCCAAAGCTGTGAGTTCTGTGCTCCAAATTGCGCATGCTTCAGACCACGCGTTTGAGTGAGCGGGACAGGGAACTCTCGGACCGCCATCTTCCTCTCTCCGGCTGTTAGTTTAGTGAGTTATAAAACAGGTTCATTACTTGAAATGTTGTGTGAAGCTGTTGTACTGCACTTTATTTTGTGTCTTTTGATCATTTGGTGCATCATTGCTGCATATAAACAAGGCGGTTCAGTTATTTGTTGTATAAATGCACCTGGACTGCAGATTTGGTCAGTCCAGAAACAACATTTGAAGCTGTTAGTTAGTGAGTTATAAAACAGGTTCATTACTTGGAATGTTGTGTGAAGCTGTTGTACTGCACTTTATTCTGTGGGGGGTTTTTTTTGATGATTTTATGGATTAAAAACATTGAGATGATGAACCATCTGAAAGTCTTTTTTTGGGGGGTACATCTTACCTTCTCCGAATAAGTAATGGTTACTAAGTGATATTAATTACCTTTGATTGGTAATTATCAGGTATTACCTACTAGCAAACAAGAGAGAATTTTACCTAATTTCAATGAGAAAGTAGCTGTTGAATAGATACATAAATGTGAGGTAAATTTTACCCAATTTATTTAAGTATTTCATAGCTTTTTATTTCAGTTATTTTATACTCAATATATGGAATTAAATCTACCCCAAACAAGTCAATGCAAATTGTTACCTCAGATTTATTGGGTAAATTCTATAGGTTACTTTTTTCAGTGCAGCAAGTGAACAGTCAGTTCTTGAAAGTAATGTGCTGGAAGCAGAAAAAATGGACAAGTGTAAAGATCTGAGCAACTTTGACAAGAACCGAATTGTGATGGCTAGACAACAGGGTCATAACATGGTTTTAATGTTATGGCTGATCAGTGTGAATATATTCTGTCAAAAAATGATCAAATATAGAATTATAGAATATAATGTAAAGATAAATGATGTGATAGTGGCCTGTGGAAAGCAGTGCCCAACCAGCACATCGCTCTTCACACAAATCCCTCCCGTGGTGCTGAAGAGATGGCGACACTTCTACACCACTGTGTTGGATGGCCAAAAGCTGTGGGCACAGGGCGGGGTCCACTGATTAAACATGGCTAGAGCAGCATAAATGGAATCTCAATTCATCCTCCTCGAGCAGCCAGGGGAGTATAAATAGGCACCGCCACACACAGAGTGGTTTGTGGAGTTTACTGCATGCATGTCTGCTGATTCTCTCTCTGTCTCATTCTCTGCTCAGGCAGCCTCACCATTGTAAAGGATGATGAACAGGAACCCCTTCACTTTTTGCTGGCAAATGATCCTACTTACCATACACTGCCTCTAGAAGAAAGACCCAGACACAGCCAGTCTCTACCTGCAACCTCAGCTTAGGCTTGCAGAAAAAGTACATTGAGATTTTGGATCAACATCATACCTTCGGGATGACATCTTTTCCAGGGATATTTCAACAAGACAATGCAAAATCACATTCTGCATACATTACAAAGGCAGAGCTGTGGAAGAAGAGGGTGCCTGTCCCCTTTGTCCCCAATAGAGAATGTTTGGCGAATTTTGTAATGAAACATACGACAATGATGACCCTGTACTGTTGCACATCTTAAGACCTGTTTGCAGGAAGAATGGAACAAAACACTTGAAACACTTCATCACTTGGTGTCTTCAGTCTCTAAACATCTTTAATTAATTAAATGACCACGGAGGGGTCAATTGACCTTTTTACCTAAAAGGCCCACAAGAGGGTCATTTGACCCTTTTTACCTAAAAGGCCCACAAGAGGGTCATTTGACCCTTTTTACCTAAAAGGCCCACAAGAGGGTCATTTGACCCTTTGGACCCCCTGTGGACACTCCTTTTGTTGTGGAAATGTGGCTGTTAGCGGCTCACAGAAGTCACTTGAGTCACAGAGTCGCTTGAGCCGTGTTTTTGCATGTGTGTGTGTGTGTGTGTGCCCATATGGTGGATTTATAAACATATGGTGGATTTTTATGCAGTGAATCATCAGGATGAACGAGAATTTGGGATCAAAACTCTTGACATTTATTGTTAAAAAAAATCAAAACAAAACATATTTACAATGAATGAAAAAGCAACTGTTTTCCCAGTTTTCGTGTGGAAAGTTTTTGCAGAAGTAACTGTTATTTTTGTGTGCCAAAAATAGAAAAAATATATTTACAAAGAAAAAAGCATATTTACAAAGAATGCAAATGAGTGAAATACATTTGAGCAGTCACTCACAATTCTGGCACAGCCATTGCTCCTTTCTGCATTTCCCACATGTATATTTATAACAGCCAACACAGCGCACAGTTGCACGATTGTCCTTGCATTTGATTTTAGCCTGACACTTGGCTCTTTGTCCGAATTGTGGTGTGGAGGGTTGTTGCCGAAGCAATTGCTCCTTTTGGACCTTTTTCATACCCACGTGGGAGTGAGCCAACTCTCTTGCCAGTTCAAACAGGAAATCCACCCGTCTTTCCTTTCTCCCAGTGCATAATTGATAGAGCACGTGGGCATTCAGTGCTGCAATGTCTATCATGTTGTAGAACACTGATATTGGCCAGCGCCTTGTTCCTGCGCGGACAGTGTATTCCCGCACCATCTGGTCCATGATATCGACGCCGCACTTTGTTGTGTTGTAGAGTGTGATGGTGTTTGGCTTCTTTTTGGCGGTTTCCTGTGTCTGAATCGTGCTGTGCATGCTGCTGAGAACATATACTGTCTTCTTCCGCTTGGGCGCATACACAGTCAGTGTGGCACCAGTGGATGAAAATACCTGGGTGGTAAATTCATCGCGGTGCATCTGTCGAGTTGATGGTGGAATTTCTTGGCGAATCCTGTTGACTGTGCCGAGGATGGTTGAATTCCGGCTAAGTAGTCGTTTTGCAAGTGACAGTGATGTAAAGAAATTGTCTGTGGTAACATTTCTGCCCTTGTCCAAGAATGGTTCCATCAGCCTCATGACTACACTCTCAGACACTCTCTCCCCACGAGGCCGAGTGGGGTCCTTGCCAAGATATGGGAGGATGTTGCAGACGTATTTGGTTTTCAAGTCACACGCCACCCAAAACTTGATACCAAACTTGTCTGGTTTAGTTGCAATGTACTGTAGGAAACAGCAGCGAGTCTTGCATGGGAAAAGTTGTTCGTCAATGGTGATGTGTTGACCAGGGATGTAGGATGTGATGCAGTTGGTGACAAACAATCCCCATATGTTTGAAATTGCAGCAAACCTATCAGTCTGTACTCGCTCGCTGCGGGTGTCTCTGTCATCAAAGCGCAGGTGATGCATGATGTTTTTGAAACGCCCTCGGGACATGGTTTCGATGATGTGTGGGTTTCCCAGGTTTTTCGACCAGCAGTCATGCAGTGATGGCACCTTGATGATTCCCCTCATGATGGTGATGGAAATAAATGCCATTAGTTCAGGTATGCCCATGAACCAATCCACATGCTCAGTTTGCTTCGCATGTTGAATTGTACAGTCTCGTATGATGCCAAGCATGTCCAGAGTGATGAAACAAAGGAAGCTCTGAAGGCGACTTGTGATTGACCTCCTGGCCTTAGCGGTTGGCTCTCCATCTGCGCTGTATGGCGTTGGTGGGGTGAAATGTGGACCCGTTCCCACCTGTTCTTCATGCCATACTGTGCCATCTTTTGCAGTCTCTGCCACATCAGTCGCTAGCCGAGCTCTCTTTGTTGGTTGGGGAGCACTCTCCTCATCTGTAGCATGAAAAAATGTAATTATGAGCAATGGGAAATTCAAATGATATCACAAATGCAAGTATAGAAGCTAATCACTGCAAAAATGGTTTATTTTTCTAGTTTCAAGTAATGTAGTAAAAATCACCTCTAGTATTTTTTAACTAGAACTAGTAGTTTTTGGGAAATAACTATTATTTTTACATTGCAATAACTAATATTACCTGAAGACTGAGACAGCTCGGAGTCTGAATCCACCTGGAGATTGATGTCTTCTCCATCCGATTCGCCAGGGTCAGCTCCATCCAGGATCATTTCCAATGCCTGTTGAGTGCTGAATCTCTGCATCTTCGTTCCTTGGAGAGGAGCTTCTTTCACCACAAAATTCTTGAGGGAAATGAAGCAGTAGTCCACATGCACTGGTATTTATCCATCTAACAATTGCCAGGTTGCATTCACATGAGTCGTTATGGTCACATGGCATGAGAGATTCACACGCTAATTCAACCATTATCTGGTTGCAGTCATATGATTCGTCATGATCACATGGGACATTCACACGTTCATTGAACCATTGTGTGCACTCACATGACTCGTTATGGTCACATGGGACATTCACATGCAGACCCGTCGCCATGGGCATGCCTTGGGGGGCTGTGCCATAGAGAAACATAGGGAACATGAAGAAAGCACATCCGTGACTCCATCACAGAAAAGACTTCTGTGTCCCTCTGTGTCACTCTCTCTGGCCTCATCCACATATCCCTCTCCTTCCCTTCAAACTATCTGCCCTCCCCTCCTCTCCTCTCTGCCTTCCTCCATATTCTCCTCTCCTCTCCCCTCCTTTACTCTCTCCTGCCTTTCACTTTCTCCTCTGTGCCCTCCTCCCTCTCTTATCTGCCCTCCTCAAATCCAAACTTACTCAGTTTCCCTCCACTTCTCACCTCTATCCTCTGCTCTTCTTCTCTCTTCTCTTTCTCTACTCCTGGACCCCTTTCTCTCTCCACTCCACTCCACACCACTCCTTTCTCTCTTCCAGACTCTCTTCCGTGTCCTCTCCACTCCTCAGTTCTCCACCACCCTGCTCTGTGCTCCACTCCTCTCTTTGCCTCTCCTCATACCCCCTCTCCTCTCTTCTCCTCTCCACCACCCTCCTCTGTGCTCCTCTCCTTTCCTCTCCTCTCTTCTCCTCTCCTCTGTGGTCCTCTCATTTCCTTTCCTCTCCATCCCTTTCCTCTGCTCTGCTCTGCTCTCCTCTCCTCATCTCTCCTCTCTTCTCCTCTTCTCTCCTCTTTTTTCCTTTCCTCTACTCTCCTCGTCTCTTCTCTCCTCATCTTTCCTTTCCTTTCCTTTCCTTTCCTATCCTTTCCTTTCCTTTCCTCTCCTCTCTTCGTCTCTCTTCTCTTCTATTTTCTTCTCTCCTCTGTGCTCCTCTCATTTCTTCTCTTCTCTTCTCTTCTCTTCTCTCTCCTCTCCTCTCTCCTCCATGCTCCTCTCCTCTCCTCTCCTCTCTCCTCTCTCCTCTGTGCTCCTCTCCTCTCCTCTCCTCTCCTCTCCTCTCCTCTGTGCTCTCCACTGAACCTAACGCTTCAGAAAATCAGTGATCATGTTTCATGTCCAAGCAAAACGTTTAATTCATAATATTATATGTATTATATACAGTATACTGTATTAGTTACTATTTACCTGTGGTGATTTCAGAGGCTGACAGCCCTTCGGAAGAAGCTGTCTGCCCCTGTTTGTCTTGGCTGTTACCAACACAGAAACAACTGTTTTCTTCAATGCTGGCTGAGAAAAGATTGCAAGTCTGTAATGGTCTACTAAGACTTTGGCTCCAATCCAGCTGAGTTCAGTGCTATTTGGCTTGAAGAATTCTCTGCGATTCCAGAAAAGGTTAAAATTGTCTATGAAGCTCATACCAAATGAAAAACAAGTTTTTCCAAGCCAGGTGTTAAGACTGAAGAGTCGAGAAAATGCAAAAATTCCTCTCGCTGGGAGTGGGCCACTAATAAAAGATTGTATTCCAGTCTTATAGAGATCAGAAAAAAGTTTTCTGAAATCATCTTGGACAAACAGCTGTTCTCTGAAAACATCATTTGCTCCCACATGCACAACAATACGTTTGATAGTTTTATGCTCGGACATTTACATACAATTACACACACATTGTAAGGTGTGACCCCCTCACCCCTCACCCCACACACTGCCCCTAACAGCCTCATTACCATAACAAAATGAGTGATTAGTGTATTCGGCAAAAGCTGTGTGGGTCAAATGACCCCTCTCTGGTCCTTCTAGGTAGGCAAGCTGTGTGGGTCAAATGACCCCTCTCTGGTCCTTCTAGGTAGGCAGAAAAATTGTGGTCTTTGTGGTGTTGTTAAGTGTTGTGAGAAGGAATGGCAATATTACAAAGTGGTAAATGCTTTACCATCACAACTTTTTTTGAAATATGTTGCTGTACAGGTTGATTTATCTAACCCATTGCATATATTCTCTTCTAGCACATCCATGTCATGACTTTTGATTTTCATCCTGTGACCTATTTTTGCACATTACGGGACATACTGTACAGTGTGGACTTCTAAACAACCCATGCAAATACTCTTTAAATATATCTACTTTTCAAATTGTATATTTTAGATTCACTTGTCCAGGGTGTACCCCGCCTCTCGCCCATAGTTGGCTCATATCGGCTCCAGCTTGCCTGCGACCCTGTCGAACAGGATAAGCGGCTACAGATAATGGATGGATATTTTAGATTCCTACTTATTTTTTCATTGTATTTATATTACTACTTTTGTTTCTTTTTAAATTCTTTTATCTTAACTGTTCAAACACCAAGCACCAAAACAAATTCCTTGTATGTGAGAACAGACTTGGCAATAAACTCGGTTATGATTCTGAAGACTCAAAATTGAAATAAGTAATAAGAATATAATTCATGAGGTACCGTAAAACATCTAATAATGTGCTGCTGTGTTGTTTTCAATGCATTGCAGGTCAAATATTATTTCCAAATCATTGTTTTTAAGTTTTAATTTCAATTTCAACATACCATCCCAACTTTTTTCTGACTTGGGGTCATAAAACTGACAACACTATAGCAAGCAATTATAATGCAGCTTAGTATTAAAGAGTTTGAATGTTCTGGCATGTTCTTTCTCTTCACAACTTTGTCATCTGCCAACCTCCAAACATGTTCTTTTCTGCTGACTGTTTTCCTGGCGGCTCAGTATGGGGTAGAGGTGTTAGCCATGCTCCAAAACTGTGGTCAATCTTACAGAAAAGATGCTGTGCTAGAGTTGCAAACGTAAAAGGTTTATGACGTACTACTTATTTTCCTCTTGCTCTGCCTCGGTATTAAAAGAGAAGCATCCTCAAAAGTAACTACCATTAGCTGAGTGACATCAATCTACTGAATGATCTACCCACTGACAACCATGCTGGATTGCAATAAAAATTGGCGCACTTCTTTGGTTGTGCTCCTTGCACTTTTTGGATGCATCACTGCTGCATCTGATAACTGTAAGTATCCAGTCAGGTAAATGTAAATTTCCCTGCAGGAGAATGTATCACTAAAACCTTGCTCTGTAAAGACAATTATATTCATCTTAGAAAATAAGATAATTAAAACATGCTGAGAAGATAGATAGTACATGAACTGTGAAACTGCATAAAGTTATGGCATTCATCATTTGTATATGTGTCTGCTGGAGGACAGTTACTACCTCATGTGCTACATTCATGTGCTAAAAGAATACTTTACCCTTTAAGTGCAAAAGATTTGAGAATGTTATGGTTTAAAGGTGGGCATGTCTGAATTCAGAGGTTTTGCTTTGGCATTTATTTTGCAAAAACTCTCTCTTTCTATCTCTCTCTCTCTCACTGCCAGATCGTCGACCTACCAAAGTTGGTCTCGTGTGCTGTGAGGCGGTCTCCAAAGCAATTATACCAACTCGTATAAAGCTCACTGCATACAAGCGCCAGAATGCCCTGAAACCTTGTGTGGAAGCTGTCGTGTAAATCCTACTGACATTCTATTTAACCCTTAAGATTTTACTATTAAGAAAATTCTCTAAAAGACTGTGAAATGCTTAAATAACTTCAACAAATTTTCTTCTATTCCTTCCCTGTCAATTCTTTATAGACTTTTCTCTGGGAATGAAAAGTATTGCTCTGACCCTGATGCACGCTGGATCCCAAAGAGACTGAAAGGTACTGTATTAACATCAAGTCACTCTCCCTTTCAAACTATAACTCTAAATTCTGCCTGTCTGATGTCAGTGTTTATTTTAATTGGACTGAAAGTTGAGATTATAACAATCATACCACTTAATTACCTTTTTTTTGCTAGCGTATAATCAACTCATCTGAAATATTATATCAAATCAAGAATTAGGATGTAAATGAATGTTGTTATGAATTACAATTCAAAAATGAACTTTAACTCTATTTTCTAGCATATGAGCTGGTTTTAAACTATCTGATTTTTCTTGCAGGCTTGACAGAGCTCACGGAATGAAAATGCCAGACAAATTGTGCACAGCCTCCTTCCTGTTGCTTGCAATATACTTGACATGCATTTTAAAAAAAATCGGATGGTTTGATCAAATGGTTTTGCATACAATGCAAAGTCAAATGCAGACAGTTTTGCATTACTCATAAATTAATATGTAGACTTGGGAACCATTATAGCATTATACTTCAGTGTCCAGTGCCTAAGCTACTTGATTAATACAATTAATTATGTATAGTAGTATACTTCACCCTTAAAATGTAATAGTTTTTTTTTTTTTTTGGGGGGGGACATGCAGATTGGTTACTTTAGTACACGTGTACTTACATTCTAAGAAGCCTCCAAGGGTTTTTGTTGTTGCCTGATGTATAACCCTTCAAATGAGTGTCTATATCAATCAAGATCCCAAGCAGAATAACATGTTCAGACCTAATTGTTTTTGCTTCAGTAAGTCCAGAAAGAGCTTTTGAAGGCAACACCTTTTGGAAATGATGTGTAATATCAGTGTAGTGTATTGTAATATGTGCATGATATTTTGCAACCATTTGAAATGTATGTATTTTTGCTACTAGGGGGCCACATAAAGTCTACATAATAAAACACCATTACCTTGCAAAAAGTGTCATTTTGATTCTCCTTGAACTCCAGTGACTAATGACTTTATCTGATCTAATCAATATATTTAATATTCTCAATATTTATACCAATACTGCATACAGTGGTGCTTGAAAGTTTGTGAACCCTTTAGAATTTTCTATATTTCAACATAAATATGACCTAAAACATTATCAGATTTTCACACAAGTCCTAAAAGTAGATAAAGAGAACCCAGTTAAACAAATGAGACAAAAATATTATACTTGGTCATTTATTTATTGAGGAAAATGATCCAATATTGCATATCTGTGAGTGGCAAAAGTATGTGAACCTTTGCTTTCAGTATCTGGTGTGACCCCCTTGTGCAGCAATAACTGCAACTAAACGTTTCCGGTAACTGTTGATCAGTCCTGCACACCAGCTTGGAGGAATTTTAGCCCATTCCTCCGTACAGAACAGCTTCAACTCTGGGATGTTGGTGGGTTTCCTCACATGAACTGCTCGCTTCAGGTCCTTCCACAACATTTCGATTGGATTAAGGTCAGGACTTTGACTTGGCCATTCCAAAACATTAACTTTATTCTTCTTTAACCATTCTTTGGTAGAATGACTTGTGTGCTTAGGGTCGTTGTCTTGCTGCATGACCCACCTTCTCTTGAGATTCAGTTCATGGACAGATGTCCTGATATTTTCCTTTAGAATTTGCTGGTATAATTCAGAATTCATTGTTCCATCAATGATGGCAAGCCATCCTGGCCCAGATGCAGCAAAACAGGCCCAAACCATGATACTACCACCACCATGTTTCACAGATGGGATAAGGTTCTTGTGCTAGAATGCAGTGTTTTCCTTTCTCCAAACATAACATTTCTCATTTAAACCAAAAAGTTCTAATTTGGTCTCATCCATCCACAAAACACTTTCCAATAACCTTCTGGCTTGTCCACGTGATCTTTAGCAAACTGAAGATGAGCAGCAATGTTCTTTTTGGAGAGCAGTGGCTTTCTCCTTGCAACCCTGCCATGCACACCATTTGTTGTTCAGTGTTCTCCTGATGGTGGACTCATGAACATTAACATTAGCCAATGTGAGAGAGGCCTTCAGTTGCTTAGAAGTTACCCTGGGCTCCTTTGTGACCTTGCCGAATATCACATGCCTTGCTCTTGGAGTGATCTTTGTTGGTCGACCACTCCTTGGGAGGGTAACAATGGTCTTGATTTTCCTCCATTTGTACACAATCTGTCTGACTGTGGATTGGTGGAGTCCAAACTCTTTAGAGATGCTTTTGTAACCTTTTCCAGCCTGATGAGCATCAACAATGCTTTTTATGAGGTCCTCAGAAATCTCCTTTGTTCGTGCCATGACACACTTCCACAAACATGTGTTGTGAAGATCAGATTTTGATAGATCCCTGTTCTTTAAATAAAACGGGGTGCCCACTCACACCTGATTGTCATCCCATTGATTGCCAACACCGGACTCTAATTTCACCTTCAAATTACCTGCTAATCCTAGAGGTTCACATACTTTTGCCACTCACAGATATGTAATATTGGATCATTTTCCTCACTAAATAAATGACCAAGTATAATATTTTTGTCTCATTTGTTTAAATGGGTTCTCTTTATCTACTTTTAGGACTTGTGTGAAAATCTGATGATGTTTTAGGTCATATTTATGCAGAAATATAGAAAATTCTAAAGGGTTCACAAACTTTCAAGCACCACTGTACATAATATGATTATTATTATATTAAAGGGAAACAAGATAGTGGCAGCTGTGGAACACTATCCAGAGTAGGGGAGAGTGGGGAGGAGTGAGCCATGGGGAGAAGTGAACCACTTAAAATTTTTCTAAATTTAGCCAGGGTTTATCCCAGTTAACTTGTCATATGAAGTCACCAGGGAATTCCCCTGACTTCAACCCACAGTGGATGGAAGCCTGGCACCCTGCTCACAATAGGAGAACAAAAGTCTAAAATTCAAGGTAGTAAGTAAATATTTCACTTAACATGTTTTTTCATCCTATTGTCTAATAAACCAAGATAACAATCACATTGTTGTTGTTGTTGTTTATTAGGCATGTACTATGGTATTGTGTGATGACATAACCTGGGCCACATCCTTCCGTTCAAATGTAGGTCGACATCAGAAGCAATGGCGGGTCGTTTTGGGAGGAGTGAGCCACACAGTGCATGGGAGGAGTGAGCCTAGGCTCACTCCTCCCTTCAGTGGCCCACTCCTCCCTTAACTAATCTTGTGTCATGGTGATACATTACCGTACTAATACTTTTACATGTAATTAAGGTATGGGGCTATAATCCACAGATTACCAATAATCCTACCAACCCTTACCATTGTTAAATCTCTTCTCTCTGGGCAACAATATTGCCTGTTAATCAAGATCAAATTTTCTCTAAACTATCACCCAAAATTGAAACGCTGTTAATTTTTGTATGCTGGGATGGCATACGAGGTACCTATACTTCTGTTGTAGGCTTTAAGAAGCCTTGAGTTCCAATTTCAGGTTAGTTGGTTATTTGGCTAAGCGTGCCCATTACTAGTATCTCATTTCAGATTATTTTGGTGTTTCGGCTAAAGACAGGCCTCAGGTTTAATTATGTTTTATAGACTGTAATGCTGCTGTGCAAACACGTGTTCCTACAAAAAAAAAAAATTATAATAGCTGGACTTTTTTTGTTAAGATTTTAGATTTTTTTGATATCTTTACTGTTTTACAAGTTTTACAGTCTGATTTGTTTTTTTTTAATACGTTTCATTTGTTACAGTTCAAATACAAGTTTGTATTTCATGACAAATGTCATTTGTTCATGATTTCAAGCCAGTGGTCCAGTCCTCCCCATGGGGTGGTTCACACCTCCCTTAGATCGGGAGGAGTGAGCCATAAAATTAACAGGCTTTTTCTCCCATCTGTAGAACTGATGGTTGCACGATTAGTTGTACAACTTGGTTCGTGTTGCAACTACTCTGAATACCTTTCATTTGCATAGGATCATTTTAACTTCAGCCCTTTTATTTTGGCTAGGGGTCCAAAAATAAAAAAAGTGGCTCACTCCTCCCCACTCTCCCCTAGAAAAAATGAAGCCAAACTGTGTTTAAAGTCCAAAGACCAGGGAAACATATTGGCTCTTATCAAAAACCAAGTTAGCACTTTTATACAAACCAAAAAGAAAATCGGTAAAGAAGTAATTGCTAACCTTGACAATGAACTAACTGTGACCTCTGGTGGACCGTAGCCAGGATAAAGGTGTAATAATTTCAGTCTCAAAGTTTGAGTGACACCATTGAGTTATATACAAAATTATCACTCTTGTTACTTCAGCTTAGGGTTGTCACATCCTTATCCAGAAGGGTCATCTCTTTCCAATTGTAGTTTTTTAAGACAGCAAATTCAACACAAGAAAGGCTTGGTAACTAATGAATTAAAGCATGCTTTGGAACTGAGTCATGAGAGAACACTGTCAGAATTCAAAAGGCTCAACAGATATGTCAAACATTTCCATTCCATCATCACAACTTCAGACAGGAAGAGGGAGTGAGAGTGTAAACAAAGCAGACATAGCTGAAATACTGCTGTGGGGGGGGGGGGAATTCCCCTGGTGAACTGGTAAGGCATTTATTTGGTCTCATGACAGCCAGCTAATGACTGTGTTCCTTCTCGATACAGTATCTGGTGTGACATTTAGCTAGCATGCTAACACTATCTGGTTTGTTTAAATATTTTAATAGGCTGGGGGGGGGACTATGCAAGTACATCTACTGATGTTTCTGGACACATCTTCAGTGATGTTCCTGGAATCATCAGGTGTTTCAACATCATACACCCTCATCCAGGTGACCCAGCTGGGGCTGATCAGACCCCAACTTGTGTCCAGATGGCTAATCTAGCTATTCTGCCCCCATGGATCTCCTCTCTTAAGCCACAGCCAGCTTGAGGCTTTCTCTGCCGCTTTGGTGGCATCACGGATGGCTCTTCTCTTCCTTACTCCATCGATGCCCAACAAACTGAAGGCTCTGGACAGGGATAGGGCTGCAAAGCCCCTGCATCTGACCTCTACTGGGAGACACCTTACTCTCCATCTGTCTTGACGACACCCGTTTACCAGTCCCTCGTACTTGGTGCCTCTTCCAAGCGGTCTTGCCAAGGGACTGTTCGCTCCAACAGAACCACTTGTTTGGTAGACTCAGACAGTAAAACAATAAAAAAAACACAGCAATCACTGAAGCATTATACAGAATTTTCTATATTTCTGCATAAATATGACCTGAAAAATCATCAGATTTTCACACAAGTAGATAAAGAGAACCCAGTTAAACAAATGAGACAAAAATATTATATTTGGTCGTTTATTTATTGAAGAAAATGAGCCGATATTACATATCTGTGAGTGGCAAAAGTATGTGAACCTTTGCTTTCAGTATCTGGTGTGACCTCCTTGTGTAGCAATAACTGCAAACTAGATTGCATTTCCTCTGCAGAAACTGCTGGAGTGTGCTTGCTCAAATGAAGCCACATTCTCTCACAGTCTATAAAATACATACAATAACTGACATGCACAAAAATACCTTATTGAACCCTCCAAATGGCTTTTAAGTCATTACCCCAAAACACCCCATCACAATGGGCTGGCCCACAAAGAACCCGGGAATCCCCTCTATTTCCCCCCCAGTGGAACAGTCCATCTGTTTCCCCAAACGAGACACGGAAGTATGTTTTGAATGTCAGTGAGTGAATTGCTACCGGAGTTGTAATAGCAAAAGTTTTAACCAATAAATGATGTTTTTAACAACCAGTGTGAATTATTTTACTTTTTGAGACTAGACAAAGATTATACAGATGAAGAATGTAGCGACAGGACAGGACAACAGTGATTTAAAAATGGCTGCCTGCGCACTATGTCAGCATCATGGCTCAGCTCGTCACACTCTTTCACAGCATTTTGAAGGGAGATTTCACTGTGCGAAGCGCAGTGAAATCTCCTCTCCACCCTTTGATATGTTTTTCAATTTAATTCAGAGGTTTTACAGGGTTTAAAACATGGATTTTGGCTGTAAAATCACAGTTTAATTTTTTTTTTCTGCTGCTCCCACTCTAACGTCTAGAGTGGGGGTGCTCCTTATGATGTCATCACTCCCATTCATTTCAATGGCATGGAATTTTGCTGAAAAATGGGAATACCGAATGATCGACAAGGGGTAGTGCAACCATTTTAACAAGCATACCATTCCAGATTGGGCCCTACGTTTCAGCGTTGGAACGGTGTCTCTATCTCGAAAGCCCTAGGAGGAGTAGTGGATCCAAAAAACGGGTGAAAACGAATAATAATAATAAAAACTAGAATGCATTTCTGGAGAAAATGCGAAAGTGTGCTTGCTCAGGTGCGCCGCCATGGCGACCTGGCAAGAGAGGCAACCGCACGCCCACACGACAAGTTTTGTGTCAACACGCGAAAGTGTGGCCAAGACACAATGCAGATTCTCATACGGAGATGACAGGCTGGCAAGGGTCTTTACAGGGACATCCCAGACCATAACTAACATGAAAATTTAGATGTAATTCGAAATCCGTAAAGAGATATGACCCAAAACATGTTTTAGCTCATTGTGGCGCCCCCTAGTGGCCAAATTTGATGAGGATACATGAACTGGTGCTGAGAGTCATGTCAACAAATATGGTCTTGATACGTCAAAGCGTTTCTGAGATATGAGCCAAAATATGTTTTTGCTAATTGTGACGCCCCTAGTGGCCAAATGACACCATATTTGATGAGGGTACTTAGGATGGTGTCCAA
Organism: Neoarius graeffei; assembly: GCF_027579695.1. Lineage (NCBI taxonomy): Eukaryota > Metazoa > Chordata > Actinopteri > Siluriformes > Ariidae > Neoarius > Neoarius graeffei. Next base: position 34,752,017 of record NC_083587.1, on the reverse strand, counting down.
AGTCATGCCACTAAATATGGTCTTGATACGTCAAAGCGTTTCCATGATATGAGCTCACTTCCTGTTTGGCGGCTCTGCCATCGATTTTGATTGGCTGCCACGGGCAAACGCTTCGACGTATGAGAGCGAAACAAATATCATGTATAAGGCATGGACTGGAGATCATGTGTGCCAAGTTTCGTGATGATCGGACAAAACATGCAACCAGGGTCACTTAACTCTCACTTTGGACAAAATTCAAAATGGCGGAAAATCTAATTAGGCGGAAAATGACGTCATAGGGTGCATTGGAATCATCTAGCTGATTCCGATGGCACCAGACTTATGAAAATTGGACATACAGATCAAAAGTTACGTGCATGAACACGTAAGAATGTGATCAGTTGGTGGCGCTAGAGCGTGAGACGTACCAACATGAAACTTGATGAAATCAATCAGGGTCCACTCCTCTATCAGTTTACCATGTTTCATGACTTTACACCTTACAGTTTGGCCTCCTGAAGGAAAAGTCTGTTTTTGCGTCGAGCGCCCATTCATTTCAATGGGGAAAATTGTTTTCGAAAAATGCAAATTATGGGAGAACGACAAGGCATATCAAAAAGCTGTATACAAGCACACATCTGCACTACAGGCTGGACAAGTGAGAAGTGGAACGGCGTCTCTAACTCGAATGCCCCGGGAGGAGTAGCGGCTCAAAAAAGTGGGTGAAAAATAATAATAATAATAATAATAATAATAATAATAATAATAATAAATGGACGGAGAACAATAGTGTGCTCGCTTTGCAAGCACACTAATAAAACTTAAGAACAATAGTGTGCTTTTGCAAGCACACTAATAAACATTTCCGGTAACTGTTGATCAGTCCTGCACACCGACTTGGAGGAAGCTTAGCCCATTCCTCCATATAGAACAGCTTCAGCTCTGGGATGTTGGTGGGTTTCCTCACATGAACTGCTCACTTCAGTTTGTGGAAGGACATTTTGATTAGATTAAGGTCAGGACTTTGATTTGACCATTCCAGAACATTCACTTTATTCTTCTTTAACTATTCTTTGGTAGAACAACTTGTGTGTTTAGGGTCGTTGTCTTGCTGCATGACCCACCTTCTCTTGAGATTCAGTTCATGGACAGATGTCCTGACATTTTCCTTTAGAATTCGCTGGTGTAATTCAGAATTCATTGTTCCATCAATGATGGCAAGCCATCCTGGCCCAGATGCAGCAAAACAGGCCCAAACCATGATACTACCACCACCATGTTTCACAGATGGGATAAGGTTCTGATGCTGGAATGCAGTGTTTTCCTTTCTCCAAACATAACACTTCTCATTTAAACCAAAAAGTTCTATTTTGGTCTCATCCATCCACAAAACATTTTTCCAATAGCCTTCTGGCTTGTCTACGTGATCTGTAGCAAACTGCAGACAAGCAGCAATGTTCTTTTTGGAGAGCAGTGGCTTTCTCCTTGCAACCCTGCCATGCACACCATTGTTGTTCAGTGTTCTCCTGATGGTGGACTCATGAACATTAACATTAGCCAATGTGAGAGAGGCCTTCAGTTGCTTAGAAGTTACCCTGGGGTCCTTTGTGACCTCACCGACTATTACACGCCTTGCTCTTGGAGTGATCTTTGTTGGTCGACCACTCCTGGGGAGGGTAACAATGGTCTTGAATTTCCTCCATTTGTACACATTCTGACTGTGGATTGGTGGAGTCCAAACTCTTTAGAGATAGTTTTGTAACCTTTTCCAGCCTGATGAGCATCAGCAACGCTTTTTCTGAGATCCTTAGAACTCTCCTTTGTTCATGCCATAATACACTTCCACAAACATGTGTTGTGAAGATCAGACTTTGATAGATCCCTGTTTTTTAAGTACAACCCTGATTCAAAAAAAGTTAGGACAAAGTACAAATTGTAAATAAAAACGGAATGCAATGATGTGGAAGTTTCAAAATTCTATATTTTATTCAGAATAGAACATAGATGACATATCAAATGTTTAAACTGAGAAAATGTATCATTTAAAGAGAAAAATTAGGTGATTTTAAATTTCATGACAACAACACATCTCAAAAAAGTTGGGACAAGGCCATGTTTACCACTGTGAGACATCCCCTTTTCTCTTTACAACAGTCTGTAAACATCTGGGGACTGAGGAGACAAGTTGCTCAAGTTTAGGGATAGGAATGTTAACCCATTCTTGTCTAATGTAGGATTCTAGTTGCTCAACTGTCTTAGGTCTTTTTTGTCGTATCCATTTTAAATGAGCCTTGGCCCAGAGAAGACATCTGCGCTTCTGGATCATGTTTAGATACAGTACGGCTTCTTCTTTGAACTATAGAGTTTTAGCTGGCAACGGCGGATGGCACGGTGAATTGTGTTCACAGATAATGTTCTCTGGAAATATTCCTGAGCCCATTTTGTGATTTCCAATACAGAAGCATGCCTGTATGTGATGCAGTGCCGTCTAAGGGCCCGAAGATCATGGACACCCAGTATGGTTTTCCGGCCTTGACCCTTACGCACAGAGATTCTTCCAGATTCTTTGAATCTTTTGATGATATTATGCACTGTAGATGATGATATGTTCAAACTCTTTCCAATTTTACACTGTCAAACTCCTTTCTGATATTGCCCCACTATTTGTCGGCGCAGAATTAGGGGGATTGGTGATCCTCTTCCCATCTTTACTTCTGAGAGCCGCTGCCACTCCAAGATGCTCTTTTTATACCCTGTCATGTTAATGACCTATTGCCAATTGACCTAATGAGTTGCAATTTGGTCCTCCAGCTGTTCTTTTTTTGTACCTTTAACTTTTACAGCCTCTTATTGCCCCTGTCCCAACTTTTTTGAGATGTGTTGCTGTCATGAAATTTCAAATGAGCCAATATTTGGCATGAAATTTCAAAATGTCTCACTTTCGACATTTGATATGTTGTCTATGTTCTATTGTGAATATAATATCAGGTTTTGAGATTTGTAAATTATTGCATTCTGTTTTTATTTACAATTTGTACTCTGTCCCAACTTTTTTTGGAATCAGGGTTGGAAAACTGGGTGCCCACTCACACCTGATTGTCATCCCATTCATTAAAAACACTTGACTAATTTCACCTTCAAATTAACTGCTAATCCTAGAGGTTCACTTACTTTTACCACTCACAGATTGGATCATTTTCCTCAATAAATAAATGACCAAGTACAATATTTTTGTCTCATTTCTTTAACTGGGTTCTCTTTATCTACTTTTAGGACTTGTGTGAAAATCTGATGATGTTTTAGGTCATATTTATGCAGAAATATAGAAAATTCTAAAGGGTTCACAAACTTTCAAGCACCACTGTAGATGTATGACTGAAAATCATCTCTTGACTTTCTGCCATGAATAGCCTCGTATTAGCCTAGTTATTAACCATTAAACAGACAAAAGTAGTAATGATGAAATGTAACAACCTGGATGTGTGTCAGACATGGTCTCCTCACCCAAAGCCCCCTGAAAAGAAAATTAAAAAGAAAAGATTAAGTTATGTCCACATGTCAGCATTGATAAATCCGTAGAACTCCTCAGTTATTTCTATACTCACCTCTACCTGACAGTCAGATGAGGGACATGTTGGTGGTTGGAGTAGATTAGTAGTAACCCCCTGAACTGTACACAAGACAAACAAGTGAACCACATTTTATTACCCTGTACTATATAAAGGGTGGACCTTGAGCCGCCACCAGGGTCAGAACGGACTGTCCCCTCAACCGCCTCCATTATGGGTCCTCCTCTATCGGCTGCAATTGCCAACTCCTCTGCATGTGAAAATGTAGCAGGAGGTGGCCCTCCTCCAGTTTTCACAATCTACTGTATCTTTTTTCTGTTTGCTGTGAACACATGGATAAGCCATTATAAGTGTCAGCTAAACACCACATCTGTTCACAATATTAATGAAAATAACTATTAAATACAGACCACATGATAGAGATCCTCATAAGCAAATCACGCAGAGTGAAGCACCATACTTAAGAGAATATGGTAATGCATCAACCTGATTTTTGATGGCTTTTGCGACAGTACGGCATCCGTACGTGTACCACCACAGGGTACCTGATCGTAAATGCAAGGCAAAGTATCTCAAACACTTGACTGACAATGAAATTTGTCTCTTTATTTACATAAGATACATAGTTTTTTATCCAGCACTTATTTTTAATTAAAAAATAATAATCTGGGGTTATTTACGAACAAATTTTACATTCTTTGGGAGCACTACTTTTAGGCAGTGCTTAAAAATATTAGAATAATTTTATATTTCATCCTGATTTGTTGCCAGATGTGCTTTCCATTAGGGTTGCAGCTGAAATTATTAGAATGTAAATATAGCCCATGTGTAGGCTAGGTTTGAATTATCGTAATTATTTTCACATAGAGTGGTGCTTGAAAGTTTGTGAATCCTTTAGAATTGTCTATATTTCTGCATAAATATGTCCTGAAACATCATCAGATTTTCACACAAGTCGTAAAAGTAGATAAAGAGAGTCCAGTTAAGCAAATGAGACAAAAATATTATACTTGGTCATTTATTTATTGAGGAAAATGATCCATTATTACAAATCTGTGAGTGGCAAAAGTATGTTAATCTCAAGGATTAGCTGTTAATTTGAAGGTAAAATTAGAGTCAGGTGTTTTCAGTCAAGGGGATGACAAGCAGATGTGAGTGGGCACCCTGTTTTATTTAAAGAACAGGGATCTATCAAAGTCTGATCTTCACAACAGATGTTTGTGGAAGTGTATCATGGCACGAACAAAGGAGATTTCTGAGGACCTCAGAAAAAGTGTTGCTGATGCTCATCAGGCTGGAAAAGGTTACAAAATCATCTCCAAAGAGTTTGGATTCCACCAATCCACAGTCAGAATGTGTACAAATGGAGGAAATTCAAGACCATTGTTACCCTCCCCAGGAGTGGTCGACCAACAAAGATCACTCCAAAAGCAAGGTGTGTAATAGTCGGCGAGGTCACAAAGGACTCCAGAGTAACTTCTAAGTAACTGAAAGCCTCTCTCACATTGGCTAATGTTAATGTTCATGAGTCCACCATCAGGAGAACACTGAATGACAATGGTGTGCATGGCAGGGTTGCAAGGAGAAAGCCACTGCTCTCCAAAAAGAACATTGCTGTTTGTCTGCAGTTTGCTACAGATCAAGTGGACAAGCCAGAAGGCTATTGGAAAAATGTTTTGTGAATGGATGAGACCAAAATAGAACTTTTTGGTTTCAATGAGAAGTGTTATGTTTGGAGAAAGGAAAACACTGCATTCCAGCATCAGAACCTTATCCCATCTGTGAAACATGGTGGTGGTAGTATCATGGTTTGGGCCTGTTTTGCTGCATCTGGGCCAGGATGGCTTGCCATCATTGATGGAACAATGAATTCTGAATTATACCAGCGCATTCTAAAGGAAAATGTCAGGACATCTGTCCATGAACTGAATCTCAAGAGAAGGTGGGTCATGCAGCAAGACAATGACCCTAAGCACACAAGTTGTTCTACCAAAGAATAGTTAAAGAAGAATAAAGTGAATGTTTTGGAATGGCCAAGTCAAAGTCCTGACCTTAATCCAATCGAAATGTTGTGGAAGGACCTGAAGTGAGCAGTTCATGTTAGGAAACCCACCAACATCCCAGAGCTGAAGCTGTTCTGTATGGAGGAATGGGCTAAAATTCCTCCAAGCTGGTGTGCAGGACTCATCAGCAGTTACCGAAAACGTTTAGTTGCAGTTATTGCTGCACAAGGGGGTCACACCAGATACTGAAAGCAAAGGTTCACATACTTTTGCCACTCACAGATATATAATATTGGCTCATTTTCCTCAATAAATAAGTGACCAAATATTTTTGTCTCATTTGTTTAACTGGGTTCTCTTTATCTACTTTTAGGACTTGTGTGAAAATCTCATGATGTTTTAGGTCATATTTATGCAGAAATACAGACAATTCTAAAGGGTTCACAAACTTTCAAGCACCACTGTATTTCGATAGACTATTTTACATTACCTTCCAACTCAGATTACGAATTAAATAACAGTCTGTAAGACATAATAAAGAACATACAACAAGAACACTGGTATTACGAATTTACTCTGATGGCGACACACTGCCAACAAGCCTCACTGGCTTTGTTGGCCACCCCAGTGTTAGATTTAGCCATTAATGTTGTTCTCAACCCCTTATGTCCTGTCATTATCAGTGTGCATTCTTCCAGGGAAAAATACAGAGCATCAGCCATTATGCAAAAACTCTTCCTGCATTGCCAAATACACCCATTTTATGTGAATATGCACAAACTCCAATTAACACCATATCAACTAACCAACATCTTAATCACCATTGTAGTGCTGGATAACAGCAATTTAGGCATTCAGACTTTGTCAACCCTGACTTTCCTTGATAACCTCAAATTAAATCTGAGTCGGTTAAACTCCCTTCTGAGTGCAGCCCTCTGTTGTTTACTGCCTAGTGTTTTGGTGTGCCTTATTTTTATTAAAAGGATTTCTGCATTTGCATCCACCTCCTGCATTTCTGTTCATCAAGGCATCATGTAAATCCAAATATCTGGAACCCCAGAATAAAAATATGACCCAGAAATGTGCATACATAATATCCCCCTTCAATGTTTTTAAAGATGTGCTTAAGTTAGATTAATAAAAAATATATATATTTGCCACTTTAGTGTTATTATAGTCATATTTGTCAGTGTAGCTGCTCATCTCATCTCATTATCTCTAGCCACTTTATCCTTCTACAGGGTCGCAGGCAAGCTGGAGCCTATCCCAGCTGACTATGGGCGAAAGGCAGGGTACACCCTGGACAAGTCGCCAGGTCATCACAGGGCTGACACATAGACAACCATTCACACTCACATTCACACCTACGGTCAATTTAGAGTCACCAGTTAACCTAACTTGCATGTCTTTGGACTGTGGGGGAAACTGGAGCACCCGGAGGAAACCCACGCGGACACGGGGAGAACATGCAAACTCCACACAGAAAGGCCCTCGCCGGCCACGGGGCTCGAACCCGGACCTCCTTGCTGTGAGGCAACAGCGCTAACCACTACACCACCGTGCCGCCCCCAGTGTAGCTGCTGTCATAAGAAATACTGTAGACTAACTGCCACTGCAACAGACCAGGAAGTCAAACACGATAAAAAGATGGCTGCAGTTGGCACAGATAGGGTGGGAGGCTGTCGGGCAAGAGAGAAAATTTAAACATCTGTCCATCATTTCCTGTCTGCTTTTATTGACACAATGTATATGTTTTTCATAAAGCAATCTACATGAATAGTTTATTTATTAGTTTGATTTTGAAATTATTATTATTATTATTAATCTCATTATCTATAGCCACTTTATCCTGTTCTACAGGGTCACAGGCAAGCTGGAGCCTATCCCAGCTAACTATGGGCGAGATACACCCTGGACAAGTTGCCAGGTCATGACAGGTCTGACACAGAGATAAACAACCATTCACACCTATGGTCAATTTAGAGCCACCAATTAGCCTAACCTGCATGTCTTTGGACTGTGGGGGAAACCAAAGCACCTGGAGGAAACCCATGCAGACATGGGAAGAACATGCAAACTCCACACAGAAAGACTGCCGTCAGCCACTGGGCTCGAACCCAGATCCTTCTTGCTGTGAGGTGACTGTGCTAACCACTACACCCACCGTGCCACCTATTATTATTAGTAGTAGTAGTAATCCAGAGGACTTTTCCCAAACATCCCTGTAATTTGTTTTAAACATCTCACAATAATGTCCCTGCAACATCTTTAGATCTTTCTTTCAATGTCCCACAATAACATCCCTGTAACATCCTTAGGACTTAATGGGAACCCTACACAATGACACTTGGTGGACATCCAGAGAGGACCTTTAGGGGAAGATCTGGGGATTTTTTTTTTTTTTTTGGCTGGGTAAAGTCCACGCAAACACCTAGCCTACTAACAACATGCCAGGCTTTTAGTTTTTGAAAGAAAACTGCAAAGGATTCAAAAGTGTTTGACACTAGTGTTTGTTTGTTTTTTGTTTTTTTTTATATCTCAGATTTATCAGAAACCCACCTAAACGGTTGAAATGTTGATTAGCCTAAAAGTCTCTAAGAGAAACCAAAAATGTGGTTACATATGCCCTGTCACAGCTCTGCAGACAGATATTCTTGCACCTGAATGACACAGAAGGTTCTAATACACGCTTGGAAAGGGAGGGTGAAGGAAGGGTATTCAGTTTATTGCAATCTGCAGCCTCACCGCTAGATGCCACTAAATCCTATATAGTGTTCCATTAATCAGATTAATCCACAGTACAGCTTCTTTCTTACAGGTTCTCACTAATATGAATGAGTGGAAGTGCATGCAACTGTACAGATGCATAGAAATTATCAAAAAACATATACACACACACACACACACACACACACACACACACTTGATGCATGTATCTAAAGGCCAACATGGATTTCAAAGCATTCAATAAAAAGCGACTTTAATTCAAACCAAAATAAATACTAAAGCAAAAACAATATCTGCCTGGTGTCTTAACCAGTTAGAGACAGACACACACACACACACCTGTCTCAGTGATTAGACAGCAGATGCAAAGTGGCTTCCATGTCATCTTCACATTCATACCAAGGCTGTGTACTTTTATTTAAACATACACACAAAAAAAGGTCCCTGCAACTATTCCTGACTTATTTTTAATCACAGATGTTTGAACTCTAATGTCAGTGGTCACTTACAGCAGGTTAATCAATTTCAAGTTATAAGTAAGATTGATTGCTATTTCAATGTCAAATAATGAAAAAAAAAGTGTTGCTTTTAGCAAGGAGTCAGACCATTTGTATGATCTTGGGCCAGGGCACTATCAAAACTGTTGAAGCAATTTTTAATACAACATGCTGTAGTCTATGTGTGCATAAAATACAAAATAGGGCCAATGAATGAAAATGTCTGAGTGACATGAATTGCATAGACCTTTTCAAGTCTATATTGTTATAATATACAGTATAATAGAATTTCATTCATAATATATTCATTAATTTATAGCATTTAGTTGTCTGTGATTTGTTTCCAGTCATGGAGTCTTGAGCAGTTTGCAGTGGAATCATATCAGTCCCATCTTCAACTCAAGCCTTTTAATACTGTTAGAAAGCTGTTTCTAGTCTGTCATATTGCTAAACAAGCATATAAACTGTCACAAAAGCAATCATAAAATAAATTCCGACTGTTATGCAATGTATAATAGGGTACTCAGTAAAAATCCAGGTAACTTGGTGTGATTATTTTGGAGCCTCTGTAATGCACAGTTGAAAGCATTCTTGTCCCTTATTTTCTGCATGACAATTTCTAAGTATTGCAGATATAAACTGTGTGGTTCTAGAAAGAAACAAAAAAAAAACTCATTTTCTTTGTATCTTTGTGTTCATTTATATGTTATCAAATGTTTTAACTAGTTGTCTAAACACTTACGTCTCAGGTAAATGGCTTCAATGAGAATTGTCAGGGTGGCCTAGAACTTTGGCACTGTAGTTCACATGTCAGGAAAGCCAAATCAAATCACTATCTGACCTAATTAGCCAACAAACTCTCACTCTAATCCTAAAAATATTTGGAAGGCTGTACATTCCAGCAAAATGATTAATATCACTTGTGTACCAAATGATATTTGATGAATCTCTGGACAAAAAGAGGTCTGTTACGTTTTAACAAATGCCATTATCAATGCTATCGTGCCCCCTGCTGGTCATAGCCTTAAATTAAATTAAAGTGCTCACAAAAAAGTTCATGTAGTTTTCCAAAAGGCAGATATTCGTTACAATAGTCTGCATCCTAAACCAGATTCTTGTCTCAGCTTTGTTGACAGTCTTCACTCTGCTCTCCTCCGTGCATACATCGTTTGAATGATGTTTGAATGGTGTTAAAGCTGGAATGTCCACAAATGTGTTTGTTGACCAAAAAGGCAGTAGTGGAGCAAAATTAGGTAATTTTATGTTGATAAATAATTGAAGACACAGAACTGCAACCCCAAGATTTCATTTTTATAGGCTACACAAAAAGGCAGAAAAAGGACAATGTTAGAATGCAGGCACTTACAGATGTATGCGCAGAGGAGAGCGGAGTGAAGACTGTCAACAAAGCTGAGACAAGAATCAGAGTCAGAAAACTAGCAAGGATTGGGCAATCAGCAAACAACTTAGCAAAGGAAAGACAAAGAGAGAACTTGGAAGCAATAGCAAAGGGTCAGAAATACGAGAGTTAGTCAGAAAGGATACAAGGCTTAGTATGAATTAAGCTAGCAGGACAATACTTCACAATGGTGTGTCTGTTTGGGGAGCTTAAATAGAGGGACAGGTGCTTTAAGGAAATGAGAGACAGCTGAAATTCAGTAGGCTGGAGAAAGAGGGCGCTGTCTTGGGAACTGTAGTTCAGGGTATCCATGTTTGTACTTTGCTCAGCGGGTTTACTGACAGAACCCCCCCCCCCCCCCCCCCCCCCGAGGAGTTACCTCCGGGAGCTAGATTTTTTCTTGGACGACCTCTACCTCTGAGTGCTGGTTTGTTGGGATATTGGGCATGAAATTCTTGTTTTAGAAGACCCCACTTTGTTCCTTGGCTGTCCTTCTCAGTCCTACCAGGTACTTGACTTGGCCTCCTCTTCGTCTTGAGTCGAGGATCTTATTAACCTGGTAGATGGGTTCTCCCTCTAGATCGAGTGTAGTGTGCTCCTGGACTGGTATGTTGCTGGCAAGGGGCCCCGGGATAGCAGGTTTTAGCTGTGATACATGAAAGGTAGAAGATACTCGGCTGTGAGGGGGGAAGTTCAAGGCAGTATGATACATCATGAATGCAGCACACAACTTTGAATGGCCCAATGTAGCGTGGCTGGAGTTTTCTACAGATGTTGGGTTCTCTCAGGTTCTTTGTAGCCACCCATACTCTGTCACCCAGGGAGAAGTTCGGAGTCTCACCTCTATGCTTGTCCACATATTCCTTGTACTTGGCACACACTGATTCAAGATGCTGATGGACCTCCTCCCAGATGGTTGGACTGCGTGTGAACCAGTCGTTGACTGCTTGTACTTGGCAGGGTGTGTCATTCCAGGGAAACAAGAGTGGTTGGTAACCAAGTATGCACTGGAAAGGTATTAACTGGGTAGCTGAGTGTTTGAGCAAGTTTTGTGCATACTTGGCCCAAGGAAGGAAGCATGCCCAGTCCCCCTGGTTGCACATGCAGTAGATCCTCAGGAAACAACCAATCTCCTGATTTGCTCTTTATACTTGGCCATTAGACTGGGGGTGATAGCTTGATGTGAGACTCACAGATACTCCCAACCTTTCCATGAAGCTTGTCCAGAAGCATGAAATGAACTGGGAGCCCCAGTCATTGACAAAGTCCTCGGGGATGCCATAGTACCTGAAGATTTGTTGAAACAACAGTTCTGTGGTTTGAGAAGCTGTGGGGATGCCTGGCAATGGGATGAGTTTAAGTGCCTTAGAGAATCGGTCGATGGTCACCATTATGGTGGTGTTACCTTGAGAGGGAGGTAGATCGGTGATAAAGTCAATAGCTAAGTGTGACCAGGGTCTTTGAGGAATAGGGAGGGGGCATAACTTGCCAGCAAGGGGGGGTTCTTGGAACTTTTGCTTGGGCACATTCAGAACATGAAGCGATGAACTGGTTTATTTCCGTGAGCATGTTCTCCCACCAATACTTGTTTCTTAACATTTGGTATGTGCATTGACTGCCCAGATGTCCTGTGGTGGGAGATGCGTGTGCCCAGGTGATGAGTCTGCTGCGAAGATGCTTGGGCATGTAGAGAAGACCAGGTGGGAGATGAATGGGATGGGCTTTAGGCTGTGACTTCCTTATTTCTTTGTCCAGTTCCCAGGTGATGGATCATACAAAGCATTGTGGTGGAAGGATAGGGTGAGAAGCTGAGTCTTGATGTGATGGACTGAAAGTTCTGGATAGGGCATCTGCTTTGGTATTCTTGGAACCAGGGCAGAATGAAATTATGAAGTTGAATCAGGTAAAGAATAATGCCCACCTGGTCTGATGTGAATTTAACCTTTTGGCTTTCCTGAGATATTCTAGGTTCTTGTGATCTGTGAGGATTATGAAGGGGTGAGTAGCTCCCTCTAGCCAATGCCACCACTCATTGAGGGCTAGTTTAAATGGCAAGCAGTTCTCTGTTCCCCACATCATAATTCCTCTCTGCTGAAGATAACTTCTTTGAAAAGAGAGCTACTGGGTGTAGCTTCTGTTTCTCCCCAAAGCATTGGGAAAGAATGGCCCTTACTCCAGTGTCCGACGCATCCACTTCTATGATGAATGGCTTTTTAGGGTCGGGATGCTGGAGTATGGGGGCCGAAGTGAAGGCAAGCTTGAGCTTGCTGAAGGCTTCCTCTGCCACCAAGTTCCAATGTAGGTGCTTGGGACCCTTCTTTAGTAATGCTGTCAAGGGGGCTGCCAGAGAGCTGAAACTTCAAATAAACTGGTGGTAGAAATTCACAAAGCCCAAGAACTGTTGAAGGTCCTTAATGGACTTTGGGGTTGGCCAGGACGTGACTGCTGATACTTTAGATGAATCCATGCTTAAGCCTTCTGTGCTGATGATATAACCGAGGAAAGAGATTTTGCTTTGATGAAACTCACACATTTCAGCTTTTACGTAGAGATTGTTTTCCACTAAACGCTTGAGAATTGCTCTGACATGTTCCTGGTGACTTTTGATATCGGATGAGTATATCAGGATATCATCAATGTCAGCAATGGCATATTTGCCCAGCATGTCCCGTAGCACATCATTGATCAGGCATTGGAACATGCTGGGAGCTGAAGAAAGGCCACAAGGCATTACCCGGTACTCGAAGCATCCCACAGTAGTGCTGAAGGCTGTCTTCCACTCATCACCTTTCCTAATCCGGATCAAATTATATGCACTGTGGAGGGTCCAGCTTAGAAAATATCCTTGCTGATCTTAGTTGCTCCAGAGCTGCTGGGACCAGGGGAAGTGGATAAGGGTATTTTACCGTGACCTGGTTTAAACCTCTAATCGATGCAAGGCCACCTCCTTGTTTCTCCACAAAACCTCTAATCGATGCAAGGTCATTCCAATTCTTTAAACCTCTAATCGATGCAAGGCCACCTCCTCGTTTCTCCACAAAAAAGAAACCAGATATATCCCTGTTTGAGGGCCTCCTGAATATACTACTCCATGGCAACATGTTCCTACTGGGATAGAGGGTAAATACGACTGTGTGGCGGTGGCATACCTCATAGTAGGTCAATTGCGCAGTCATATGGGCGGTGTGGAGGTAGCCCGCAGGCCTTCCCCTTACTGAAAACTTCTGATAGATCCCCATAACACTCAGGAATGTTGTCCATGGAGTCTGGTTGAGGACTTTCTACTGAGGTGGATGATACTTTGATTTGAGGACAAGAAAGACAGCTCTGGAAGCATGTGGGTGACCACTGAAGAATTTCCTTATTTTGCCAAGAGATCAAAGGGTCATGCAGATGTAGCCAGGAATATCCAAGAACAATGTCGTGGTCAATGGTAGTGGTCACATACAGGTAAATTAACTCTTTGTGTAATGCTCCCACTTGAAGCTGGACTGGATGCATGTGGTGATGAGTTCATTGCCTATGGGTCCTTCATTGATGGCCCTAATGCTGAATGTGCTGTGCAAAGGGGTGGTAGACAGGTTGAGCTTCTGTATGATGGTGCTGCTAATAAAAGTCCCTTTCTGCCCCGAGTCAATAAAAGCAGAAAGGACATAGGTGGAGGACGCTACCCTTAGAAATACTTGAATCTTAAAGGATTTAGTGTTAAGTTCTCTCACCGGTAATGTAGATTTCGCTGGTGTCTCTGCTGGAGATTCACGGACTGGATGGACTGGAGAGTGCCAGATGTTATGCTCGGCGCTCCCATAGTAAAAGCATAAGCCCTCCTTATGTTGTCTCACCTGCACAGCATGGGTTAGCCTAGTGCATGACACTTCCATGGGTGAGCTGTCCTCAGAAGGCTGCACAGACCTGGTGCTTTTGTGGAGAGAGGGTCGGTGTTTTAGCAGTTGGTCTAGATGGATAGCCAGGTCAATGAGGGAGTCCAGGGTGAGGTTCTCATCTCTGCAGACCAGTTCACTAATGATCTCAGGATGCAGACCTTGGTGAAAAACTGCTTTAAGGGCTGAGTCGTTCTATCCACTGGCAGCTGCTAACGTCCTGAAGTCCAGGGCATATTCAGCAACACTTCAAGAGCCTTGAGAGTTGGTGAGTAGACTCTCACCAACCTCAATCCCCTCTGGTTCATGGTCAAAAACTCTTGAATAGGGAGAGGAAATGCTCATAGGAAGTAGTAGGTTCACCACCCTTGTTCCAAATAGCAGTTGCCCAGCGGAGCACTTTGCCAGTGAGAAAGGATAGAAATTTAGCGATTTTATGCTCATCAGATAAGTTTGGCATGGTGGCAAAATACTGTGGTAAGTTCCCTATGGGTGGGTGGAGCACAGAGGATGGCAGGACAGAGATCAGGATTCAATTCAGGCTTTATTGCCACACTTTTCAGTAGACAATTTCAAACAGGAGACAGAGACAAACACACACACACTGCAGTCTCGTCCGGGGAAGCTCTCTCTCTGCTCTCCCTCTGCCTCCTTAAATAGGGCGCGGTTACTGGGAAGACACACAAACACAGGTTAATTGCCATCAGGTGTAGTGATTCTGCCACTCACCTTCCCTGACTCCGCCCTCCTGTCACAGACCGGCGCTTGACCACGCCCCCGCTGCCACATACCCCCACCGCCCGACTCAGGCCGTGCGGCCGTCCGGCCTGCAGCTGACCCCCCCCGACGGGAGAGGAAGTCCGCCATGACCATCTGCGCCCCCGGCCTGTGGACCACCTTGAAATTGAAGGGTTGGAGTGCCAGATACCAACGGGTGATCCGCGCATTGGCATTTTTCATGCGGTGGAGCCACTGGAGGGGCGCGTGGTCCGAGCAGAGGGTGAAAGGGCGCCCCAGCAGGTAGTACCGGAGGGCGAGGACTGCCCACTTGATCGCTAGACATTCTTTTTCTATGGTGCTGTAGCGCCCCTCACACACCGACAGCTTCCTGCTGATGTACAGGATGGGGCGGTCCTCCCCCTCCACCTCCTGGGACAACACCGCCCCCAGCCCTCTGTCTGACGCATCGGTCTGCAACACAAAAGGGAGAAAAAAGTCAGGGGAGTGTAATAGTGGCCCCCCACACAGTGCAGCCTTTACCTCAGAGAAAGCCTGCTGGCACTGCTCCGTCCACTGGACCGGATCTGGTGCCCCCTTTTTAGTCAGATCAGTCAGCGGGCTGGTGACGTCCGAATAATTAGGTATAAACCTATGATAGTAGCCAGCCAGCCCCAGGAACTGTCTCACCCCCTTTTTGGTCTTGGGCCTCGGGCAGGCCGCAATTGCTGCTGTCTTGTTAATTTGGGGACGCACCTGCCCGTTGCCCAAGTGGAAGCCCAGATACCATACTTCCACCCCTGTTCCAGTACCACCTGGTCGACGATTCCCTCGGCGTCGCGATCGTTGGCCCTCAACCACCGCCAGCAGGCATCCCGGAGCTGCTGGCCGAACGCGAACAGCTGGCCGACTTCCTCCAATCGCAGCACGCGGAAGCGCTGGCACTGTTGTTCCGGTGTGCACCCCACGCGCTGGAGGACGGCCCGGCGGAGGTCCACGTAGGCCAGCCGGCAGTCGGCAGGGAGCTGTAGCGTGGCCAGCTGTGCCTCTCCCATTAGCAGGGGCAGGAGGCGCGCCGCGTGCTGCTCCGTCGGCCACCCCGAGGCTTCAGCGACCTGTTCGAACAACGTGAGGAACACCTCGGGGTCGTCCTGCGGGCCCATCTTGGTGACAGTGAGGGGAGACGGGCCCGCGGCCGGAGCGCTGGTGGACCCCGCCGACGCGAGGAGATGCCGGAACGCCTCGCGATCTTCCTGCTGGGCCAGCACCAGGGCTTCGAAGCGCCGCTCTTGTTCCTTTCGGAGTGTGACGAGCGCCTGGTGCTGGCTTTGCTGAGCCGTGGCGAGGGCATGGACCAGGTCGGCGAACGGGGAGGATTCCATGGGGCTGCTGAGTTGGTGCTCCACTGTTCCCGGGTTTCGGCACCACTGTGGTAAGTTCCCTATGGGTGGGTGGAGCACAGAGGACAGCAGGACAGAGATCAGGATTCAATTCAGGCTTTATTGCCACACTTTTCAGTAGACAATTTCAAACAGGAGACAGAGACAAACACACACACACTGCAGTCTCATCCAGGGAAGCTCTCTCTCTGCTCTCCCTCTGCCTCCTTAAATAGGGCGCGGTTACTGGGAAGACACACAAACACAGGTTAATTGCCATCAGGTGTAGTGATTCTGCCACTCACCTTCCCTGACTCCGCCCTCCTGTCACAGACCGGCACTTGACCACGCCCCCGCTGCCACAAATACATAGAACACTGAAGTGGAAAACCTTTACATGCAATGGTGTTTCCAGCAAACTTCTCCAGAGTGGGGAGTTGCAGCACTGGGCTAGGAGGAGAATTGGGGCATGCCAGGAGGGCCTGCAAAATCACAGTTGTGAGCTGTATCATCCTAGTGTTGAGATCAGCGAGCATCTGTTGATGTTCTCCCAGCAAACGCCCCTGCGCTTTCAGCAGTTTGTTTTGTATCCTCCGCTACATCCATGTAGGCAAAGTATCCTGTTAGAATGCAGGCACTTACAGATGTATGTGTGGAGGAGAGCAGAGTGCAGACTGTCAACAAAGCCAAAACAAGAGACAGGAATCGGAGTCAGAAAACTGGAGAAGGTCAGGCGATCGGCGAACAACTTAGCAAAGGAAAGACAAAGAGCAAAAACTTGGAAGCAATAGCAAAGGGTCAGAAATACGAGAGGCAGTCAGAAAAGATACAAGGCTTGGTATGAACTGAGCTAGCAGGACAATACTTCGCAATGGTGTGTTTGGGGAGTTTAAATAGAGGGACAGGTGATTAAGGTGATTATGTACTAATGATAGACAGCTGAGATTCAGTAGGCTGGAGACAGAGCATGATGTGTGTCTGGGGAACTGTAGTTCAGGGTATCCATGTTTGTAGTTTTCTCAGCGAGTTTACTGACAGACAAAGAAATAAGGGGCTGCTTAGTATGTTAAATAGTCTGAGGCAACCCCTAGACTTACAGAAATAGTTTAACCATAGTGCTCAGCAGCCAATTGGAACATTATAGCCCTGAATTAACCATGAATTAAGTAATCGTATTATGTAAGAATTACAGTACTGTGGAGGCAGAGGCAGGATTGAGCAGTGGGATGTTAATGGAGAGGTGAGTGACTAAAGAGGTACACCTGCAATGAATTAAAGCTAATGAGTGTGTTCTGTGTTGCAGTGAGTGGGTGAAGGCATAAAGGAGAAAGAGCTGAGAGCCACAATGAGAGAGAGAAGAAGTCAAGAACCAGCATACAGCTGTGTGTGTGTGTGTGTGTGTGTGTGTGTGTGTGTGTGAGAGAGAGAGAGAGAGAGAGAGAGATCTGCAAATGAAAAGAGAAGCCACACTGAAAAGCGAAATAATAAAGGCCAGTTGTGTTAACCTGCCTGTCTATGCATTTTCAATCTCCCAAGCCTCTAAAGTCTTATACTGGTGCCAAAACCCAGGAACTGAAGCTGAAGCACCATCATGAAGTCCTCACCCCTATCTGAGCTCATCCATGTTCTCAGTAGATGCAGCACCAAGCATTCATCACCATGTACACAGAGCAGGAGCAGTGTTTCCAAGCACTGCTACAGGTCCAGCAGGAGGATCAGCAGGTGCTCTGAGGCCTGATTGAGGTGGTGTGTACCCCAGCAGCAGCACCCATGGTGGCTGTGGGCTCAGCCCACATCACCCTCACCAAGATGGGATACTCCCTAAACATTTGTTGACTTGTTCAAGTGAGCTGCAAAGGTGTGTGGTTGGGTGAAACATGCTGGACCTGAAACAAGCCATTCTGCAGTGTGTCATCCACAGCCCAGAAAAACACCATCACTGTTTCAGCTTGGTGACACTGGGTGAGGTCAACTGCCCATTTGCATTTGCACAGCAGCTCCAGGGTGCCTGCCGGTGATGGTTGTTGGTAGAGGAGCCTGATGTCAAGGCAGTTGTTGACACAGTGGTACTGGAAAAATTCATTGTTTGGCTACTGGAGGGAACAACAGAGAGGTTCCAGTGCCACCACCCAGCATCACTGGAAGAGGTGATCCAGCTGGCTGAGGATCATTTAACAGTGTTTTCTTTGGCAGGCAGGCACCCTGCCCCTTCTCCCACTCTGTTTCTCTCTGTCTTTTCCCCTCCCCCTGTCTCTACACCAGTTAAGTGTGGGCCGGCTCCCCTGAATGCTGGGCTGTCCCTTATGCATCTGTCTCCTCTCCCTCACAGGTAGGTGGCCTCTGGGCCACAGATGCAGTAGTCAGGAATGGGCCAGCATGCTGGACACTTCCAGAACCAATGTCATATGTGATGTTTGTGGGGCATTGCTCTGTATCCCCTGATCGATCTGAGATGTACCACATACCTGTAATTATCCAAGGGGGTACCTACCTAGTTTTGGTGGATCTGGGGTGCAATTCACCGCAGTTCACCAATGCCTGGTTCAAAGCAAGGCATTGGGTACAGTACACTAGAAGAAGGTGAGGTGTGTGCATTGGATGTGCATAGGTATCCCCTGGTGTCCATCCTAATACCATCCCCTGGGGAGAGGTATAGAGTAAAGACACCAGTTAGTCCCTACCTCACCCATCTGCTGATTTTGGGGACAAATTGGCTGAGATTTAAAACATTAGAGAAGAACATATTTGCAGATGGATCCTGCCATAGTGAAGTACAGGGAGACACGGGATTGGGGAGGGCAGGGATTCCCCTGGGGATTTCCCTCTGGAGCAGATGCATGATGAGATCCTCAGACATAATTTTGACCAAGTCAGAGTAATCGATGGTCAAAAGATCCAGCCTAATGTCACACTCTATTGCCCATACATTGCGATCATTAAGGCTTATACCCAGTGGCATAAGTTGATCAGACTGGAGACAAGCTGATGCAATTGCTGGTCCCAAAGAGCTGTAGGCAACCTTTGTTCCATACAGTTCATCATAATCCCATGGCTGGACATATAGGGAAAGCAGAAACACTGAATCAACTCATGGCTCTGTTTCTATTTTTGGGGCATTCACAGTGATGTTTGCCAGTGGTGTGCAGAATGCCGTGAATGTCAGCTGGTGAATCCACTGGCCACCCCAAAAGTGCCATTGCACCCACTACCATTAATCAAGGTCCCCTTCAGAGGAATTGGAATGGAGATCATCAGGCCATTGGATTGAACTGCATGAGGGCATCACTTTGTGTTAGTGGACTACACAACACAAAAGCAACACCTCTGCATGCAGTGTTGCGGAGGCACTATTTAGTGTTATCTCCCAGATCAGGATTGTGAAAGGGCTCCTGACTGACCAAGGCACCACGTTCATGCCCCACACCCTTTGTGAACTGTACAGGCTACTTGGGATTAAATTGATTCCTACCAGTATATGCCATCCGCAAAAAGATGGGCTGGTTGAACAATTTACTCAGATACTTAAGAATACGATTTGTAAGTTCATGCATGATAATGCTAGATATTGGGATAAATGGCTCAAGCCTCTATTATTTGCAGTGCAAGAGGTCCCACAAGCCTCCATGGGGTTTTCACCATTTGACTTATTGTAGGGGCACAAGCTACAAATGTCATGGATGTCATTCACAAAAATTGGGAGGAAGACCCTTGATCTAGCAAAAACAAAATTCAATATGTTCAAGATCTGAGAGCAAAACTCCACACACACTGTCAGCTAACACAGGAGAATTTGCTACAGGCACAAGAACAGCAATCCTGGCTATGAAATAGGGGTGCTCAGCTACAGGAATTTTCACTGGGAGATAAGGTTCTCATTTTACCCCCACATCAAGCTCTAAATTGCTTGCCAAGGGGCAAGGGCCCTTCGAGGTCACACGGTGAAGAATAACAAAAGTCATTTCAGGACTATGAGGTGAAATGAATGGATAGAGGGGTGCACAGCAGATATACCACCTCAACCTGCTTAAACCTTGGAGGGTGGTGGTCCCCATGGCATTGGCGATGGTGGTCCCCAAGAGGAAGGAGCTGGGACTGGAAGTAAATCTAAAAGCAGTTACTCAATCAAGTACATTATTCTATTATGTATAAGATAATCTCTCTTTGTTTTACTGAACTTGAAATAAGTATAAAGCAGAGATAACACTCCCAGTGGATGATAATGAGATGGCATTTAGTGATAAGGAGAAAGTGAGAGGATGCAGAATACATATGATGGTGATGGTGAACAAGGAGGTAGAGTGCCAGGAGGAATAGGATGAATAAACAATGGATTTGTAATATATTTCAATTTTTATTGCATCTTGTTCCACATGCTTCAAAGTTTCCCATTTTGGTACAGTGTTGCCTTGAGGCAAGAAACTCCAAACACCCTTAAAATTAAAATTATTACTGATTATGTTTAAGTTTTCTATTTTAAGTAGAAATAAGAGTATAAACATTTTTTATCAAATTTCTCAAAGCATACCATATATGGTTTTAAAATAAGCTAGTAGAATTTCATAGCTCAGGAATAGGGTGTAAAATTATATCTAGGAGGTTGAACATTCCAGGAAGCACTGTTGGATCAATAGTGAAGAAGTGGAAGCTCTATCACACTAGCCAAGACAAGACTCTTTCTCAAAATGAATGGTTAAAAACAAAAGATTGAAGGGAAAAAAATATTAATGTTATACAGTAGCCAAGTCAAAGTCCAGATCAGAATCCCATTGAGAATCTGTGGCACTGTTAAAAACTGCCATCAATAAACCAACCTGAAGAACCTGGAGCAAATCTGCCAAGAAGAAAGGGTGAATATCACTCACATTGTGAAAAGTGGGTAGGAACTTTTGCGAGCAGACTTAGAGCTGGCTATTATAGTGAAAGGTGGTTCTACCAAATACTAGTCTGAAGGAGGTGAATACTTATTAAAGCAGGGTTTTTTTTTTAATCTGCTGTATCCTAAGTTTGAAAGTTTATTTTAAGAGCCTATTGGTTTGCAGTAAAAAAAAAAAATACTGGCTGAAACAATCTGTGGAACTATCATTTGTCTTCTTCCTTAGCCAGCACTGTTGCCAGGTTGGGGTCCATGTGGACCCTATTGATCCACATGTCATATTAATTGGAGCATAGTCTTATGCCAGATGCCCTTCCTGCCACAACCCTTCCATTTATGGGCTTGGGAAACAACCATTCACACCTATGGGCAATTTAGAGTAGCCAATTAACCTAACTTCATGTCTTTGGAATGTGGGGGAAACTAAAACACCCAGAGAAAACCACAGACATGGGGAGAACATGCAAACTCTACACAGAAAGGCCCCCCTTGGCCACTGGGCTCGAACCCAGAACCTTCTTGCTGTGAGGTGACAATGTTAACCACTACACCACCATGCCACCCCTGGAACCATCATTTCTAACCCAGACAAATCTGATGACTTTTAAAGGGGTTTAATACTGAAGCAAAGCGCTGTTTAAACAGGTGATTGGAATTACAGCCAGCACTAGAGTTGCATTTATAGAAAATTAATCAACACCTACTGACCAACCAGATTCCAGAATTTATCAGCACTGCATTTGGTATGTATGCATGTCAGTATGGGAGTGACTAAGTAAGTCAGATCAAACTGAAGACTCTAAAATGCTCTCACTGTGTCACATCTGCGTGAAGACTCAAATTGGACGTCAGTTATAGATTAAAAAAAAACTACACACCCCACTGACACAATCAATTGCAAGGATAACTGCAGACACACACCATCTCATCTCATTATCTCTAGCCGCTTTTATCCTGTTCTACAGGGTCGCAGGCAAGCTGGAGCCTATCCTATCCCAGCTGACTACGGGCGAAAGGCGGGGTACACCCTGGACAAGTCGTCAGGTCATCACAGGGCTGACACATAGACACAGACAACCATTCACACTCACACCTACGGTCAATTTAGAGTCACCAGTTAACCTAACCTGCATGTCTTTGGACTGTGGGGGAAACCGGAGCACCCGGAGGAAACCCACGCGGACATGGGGAGAACATGCAAACTCCACACAGAAAGGCCCTTGCTGGCCACGGGGCTCGAACCCAGGACCTTCTTGCTGTGAGGTGACAGCGCTAACCACTACACCACCGTGCCGCCTGAGACACACACCATACTTGAAAAAAACAATTTGCTGTAATGTCTGATAACACCTGGCAAATCTGAATAAATCCATTCAGCTTTACTGTTTCTGACATGCAAGTGCCTCACAGATTTTACTGCAGATATGTCCAAACGTGTTTGACTCCAGCATACGTCCATGTTGTACATACTTCAAGTGCTGGCTTGAGCAGACATGTAATAATATATGTGGATAATCAATAATATTTGGAGTTCATGCCTTATTGTGGTGTGAAACAGCTTGTGTTGCATTTTTCCAGCTGTCAGGGTGAAGCAGCAATCTAGCCATCAATGGTTCATAGATAAGATAGACTGCTACTACACGTCTGATGGAACAGATAAAACTGGTTTACACTGTTAAAAATAAGCCCTGGCCTTTGAAAAAGTACACCAAGTCCATCAGCTCAGTAGACAGAGGATTACAGAGGAAAACAGATGGAAGATAGAGCTGTACATTCACCACTACTTACAATTCCCATCAGGTGCAGCTCATGTCATCCCAAAGCCCCACCCACCATCTTAAAAAAAAAGATATATGTGACCCTCCAACACAAAACCAGTCACATGGGTAAAATTTTCAAAATTGAGTTATTGTGCTTTCATGAAAGGCCATTAAAAAGGTTTTCCAATGATGCATAGATCAAGAAAGTTGACCAATATGAACAAGAAATTTGACCAGGCTTCACAAACTGAGATATAGGCATTTGTAGTAGTCAAATTTGACTTTTTAGGAAAGTCAGAAATGAAGAAACCTATTTCTAAATTTTACCACTGAAACTCCTTAGTAACACGCATATATATATACATACATATATATATATATATATATATATATATATATATATATATATATATATATATATATATATATAAACAAATGAAATTTAGGGCACATATTTCTTATGGCTTCACAGATGAACACATCAATTTTTTTTCACTGTACCTTTATAAAATGCCTTGAAAATATTCTCTATAGTTCATTTATAACAACAAAAGACTCCCTTGCTTCAGCTCCTCTGCCATGGCCAAAGACATGCCCATGACTATGCCCACTTCTGAAACAGAAAAAAAAAAAATGGAATTAGACTGAATTTCATTGAATTGAATTCCACTTCCTGAAACTTCAATTAAATTCTAATTCAGTTTCCTATAGTTGTTGAATTTCAGTTCCATGTCTTTGTTTGAATTGGAATTGTTGAGTTCATTCCTGATTTGATCCCAACTCTCCTTTTAATGTCACCTGGGTTTTCTGTTCTAGAAGTCTAGTAGTGCCTAACTCTTGCATCAAGCTGAGATATTATTGTAGGGAACACACACATTATTGTAGTGTAGTCCTCTGTCTCAGAGGCACAGTTCCCTGCTTTGCTTTGATGCTGTTCTGTCAACTGGAACTGCTGAAATTGTGTTCAGATATGACACTATTAGCTAGAATGGCCCTGAGAAGAATTTGCTTGTGAATGTGAATATATGATAGAGTGAGCTGTGTGATATTAGCCTGAAATAATCTAACTCTCACTCAATAATAATAAGAAGAAAAACAAAATAGATGCCACAGGCGATTTATTTATTTGGAAGATACTCTAATACTAAGGCATTTGTAAGTGAGGCAAAATTCAATCCAAGCACATAGCTGAGGGCCTTTAGTTCAGTGGCACTGTGGGATTTGGTAGATATGTGATTTGGATTCATAGCCTTCAAGCTACGAGAACATAATCGTACCTGAGAGACCACTGCACTGACACAAATACAGTGACTTGATTACACTAAATATACATATTATCCTGGATGATGATGAACTAGCTAATAAAACCTTATAAGACAAAATCTACATATATAATTTGATATTATAAGGTTTTATTATCTAGTCAATCATCATCCAGGATAAGTACTTAAGGTAGCTTACTGTGTTCAGCCAATTCTATCTATTTACATTCTGTTTGCTGTGATGGTGTATTAGGCCATTGTAGGTAAGAAAAAAACAGAGCTGAGGGAGGGGGTAATATTCAGAGGAAAAAAAACCTTAGAATTTCAAAGATAAAAGTAGTACATTTTTAAGAAAAAATTTGGATATTCTCTGAAATTATAAAGTGATAAATTTGTGAGAAAAAACTCAGAAATTCCAAGATTAAAAAGTATTACAAGATTTACGAGAAAAAAAATTGGACCAATAATGTTTACTTTCAAAGATCACTTCACTTTGCAGGATTGGAGGAATGTTATCACACCACAGAGGCCATGGCTAAGCCAAGAGTTATAGGAAATGCAGTCTTTCCTGCCTCTCTCTCTCTCTCTCTCTCTCTCTCAGATTTATTACTTTATAATCTCAGACAGTATCCAAGTTTTTTTTCTCGTACATTTATGACTCATCTCAGAAATTCTGTTTTTATGAGTTAGGTTTTTGCTATAGAAAACAGCAAATTTTAAGACATCAAAGTGATCCTAACCTAACCTTTTCACATACCTACAAAATTAATCATGATTTATGATAACCTTTGACCCTAATATGGGAGCTTAAAGGAACAGTCCACCGTACTTCCATAATGAAATATGCTCTTATCTGAATTGAGACAAGCTGCTCCGTACCTGTCCGAGCTTTGCGCGACCTCCCAGTCAGTCAGACGCAGTCAGACGCGCTGTCACTCCTGTTAGCAATGTAGCTAGGCTCAGTATGGCCAATGGTATTTTTTGGGGCTGTAGTTAGATGCGACCAAACTCTTCCGCGTTTTTCCTGTTTACATAGGTTTATATGACCAGTGATATGAAACAAGTTCAGTTGCACAAATTGAAATGTAGTGATTTTCTATGCTATGGAAAGTCCGCACAATAATGACAGGCGTACTAACACCTTCTGCGCGCTTCGGCAGCGCATTGATACGGAGCTCAGATATCAATGCGCTGTCGAAGCGCGCAGAAGGTGTTAGTACGCCTGTCATTATAGTGCGGACTTTCCATAGCATAGAAAATCGCTACGTTTCAATTTGTGTAACTGAACTTGTTTCATATCACTGGTCATATAAACCTATGTAAACAGGAAAAACACGGAAGAGTTTGGTCGCATCTAACTACAGCCCCAAAAAATACCATTGGCCATACTGAGCCTAGCTACATTGCTAACAGGAGTGACAGCGCGTCTGACTGCGTCTGACTGACTGGGAGGTCGCGCAAAGCTCGGACAGGTACGGAGCAGCTCACCTCAATTCAGATAAGAGCATATTTCATTATGGAAGTATGGTGGACTGTTCCTTTAACTTCACTTTCATTAATACTCAAGTTTCTATATTCCCACTTGTTTCCAGTTGCTGAATTTGTCATAAGAAAATGTGTAAACACATTTTATAATGAGTATAGATTCAGGATTATACATTTCAAAATGTAATTTTCTCTAGCTATAGTATCAGCCTTTTACACATCAGCAAATAAAGTTAAATCAAACAGGTAAAATCAAATGTAAAATCTGAATCTATTCAGGGCGGCATGGTGGTGTAGTGGTTAGCGCTATCGCCTCACAGCAAGAAGGTCTGGGTTCGAGCCCTGGGGCCGGCGAGGGCCTTTCTGTGTGGAGTTTGCATGTTCTCCCCGTGTCCATGTGGGTTTCCTCCGGGTGCTCCGGTTTCCCCCACAGTCCAAAGACATGCAGGTTCGGTTAACTGGTGACTCTAAATTGACCGTAGGTGTGAATGTGAGTGTGAATGGTTGTCTGTGTCTATGTGTCAGCCCTGTGATGACCTGGTGACTTGTCCAGGGTGTACCCCGCCTTTCACCCGTAGTCAGCTGGGATAGGCTCCAGCTTGCCTGTGACCCTGTAGAACCGGATAAAGTGGCCAGAGATAAGCCTCGGTCACAACCGGCCGTACGTGCTCCTACGGCCGGTCTACGTGCAAAAAATGCAAAGAAAGGCACGGAGGGTGCGCGTGTGACGTGCTGATTTTCGAGCCGTAGACTGGCCACAGACCGGCCGCAGAGGTTCTTTGTCATGTCAAACAAACTCTACGGGCGCTTACATTTTTTTCAGGTCGCAAGACAAACTTACAGCCTCGTGTGTCTTCCGTACGGCCGACGTGCATCTTTTGTATGATTTGCTGGTGTCAGGTTTGGGCAAAATGTCAATTTTTTTCGTACGTCGCACTTGCGGACTCCGTATGTGTGTCGTGTGCCCCACATACGTAATTAGTGCAGCCAACGCACGTTCAGATATTTTGTATGTCATCCATGCGTGTCAAGTAAGTCGGCCGTGCATTGGCCGTACGGCGAGAGGGTGTCAATCACATGAAAACTCGGGTATATATGTTAGCCTGTGTGGGGATCTTATTTTTATTTTTACTCTGATGGTTTGCTGTGATTTATTTGGGTTGCTGTGATTTTGGTGTGTTCACATAATTGGTTGATTGCTGTGATTTCACTGTGTGCTGCTAATTGACTGCTACCTACACTGATCTTGTATTTGTGGCTCTCTAAATGGATCAGCTGTTTGGACAATTATTACCTGACCTATTGAAGCACTTGAAAGACGAAGGGGTGGGGTATAAAAAGGGGACCTTTTCAGTATTAAGGAGGAGTTCAACAGGGCGTGAAATCATTAAGAGGTGCCCGTGGACGGTGTGAGGCCGGTAACGGCCCCCGCCCCGCCGGGGACGCGGACTTCTCGGAGTCGGGTTGTTTGGGAATGCAGCCCAAAGAGGGGACGCGGACTTCTCGGAGTCGGGTTGTTTGGGAATGCAGCCCAAAGAGGGGACGTGGATTTCTCGGAGTTGGGTTGTTTGGGAATGCAGCCCAAAGAGGGGATCGGACGCCGCAGCAGATGCGTAGTTACCAGTGGAAGATCAGCGGGCAGATTGAAAGAAGGAACGAATGGATGGACAAATGAACGAATGAATGAAGGAAGGAAGGAATGAACAAATGAACGAACGAACATACAAACAGTTTTTTTCTCTGCCTGCGTTGTTTCCCTGATTTGCTGCCTTCTTTTGAGGTGCGTCGGCTGCGGACTTAGGAAATCGTGACCTAGCCAACGGGAATCTGGAGTCAACTGTAATTCAACGCTCGCTAATGACAGGGTAAAGGGACGTAAGACTTCTCCTTCCCTGCTGTTTTTGCCTTGTTGTGTACGTCGGCATTGTTTGATGCTTTCTCTTTTATTGCCCGAGGTGTGCGTTGACTCCGGGCGAGCCATAGAAGTTTTTGGGAATCCCCCGCTGCTACCTGGATGCTGGAGCTGTGACGTCACGCGCAGGGCTTCCCCGCGCATTAAGGCCTCTGCATGCTCTTGTGACAAGGCTTTCGCAGATAGCTTTTCGCAGACAGTTGTAATTTATTGTTGAGCGGGGAGTAATAGGCGTGCGCGATGTTATTCACCGGCACAACGCAAGGGGGCGCGAAGTCGCCAGGAGTAGTTGGTGGGTGTGGTTAGTGGAGTGTTTATCCTCCGGTTACTTATAATGACTAGAACTTTTTTTTTATAATGACTAGAACTGGAGTCGTATAGATGTATGTACTTCCTCAATCAACCGCTCTTCATGCTGCTACATCTTCGCTCATGTTTTTAAGAATGCCAGTCGTGAAAACAAAACAAACCGGGAAAGTAGGGAAGCGGAAGTGCATGTACAGCGGATGTAGAGTGGACCAATCAGAGCCCTCTTGTCTGCGACGCTGTCTGTGAGGCTTCTGCGGTGGTCACAATTTTTGGGAGGTGCGCGCAGAGCGCCTGCGAAGGTGGGGGGGCTACGCAGACGCTATCTGCGACACCGTCTGCGAGGACTGGGTTGTCAGCATAAATTGGCCTTTAGGCTTCCCCACGATTTCAGCGCTTCTGGGACTGGGATTCCTCTTTGCGCAGACTGCGCACTGCTGAGACGGGACAATTTTTTTTATTTTATTTTTTTCTTTCTTTGTAGCTTGGTGCTATTTTTAAAGGATAATTTAGTTATCTATTTACTAAATAAAGCATGCATATTTTTTTAAGCTTCTGTTTTTGTGATCCTTCTGTGTCCTGGGCATTTGCTGTTAATTAAAGGGTTAAAAAGTGCCTTACGGCCGACATATAAAGCTGCAGGGGTGCCTACGGCCATTTGTACACGTAGGCTTTGATTGAGAGAAAACCCAATTTCATTTAATTTCATAAAAGGTGTCGGAGAGGGAGGAGAGAGAGACGGCGGCAGAGAGGGAGGAGAGAGAGAGGACAAGGAGCAGTGAGGAGGATGAAGACCACGACAGTGGCCAGCAGGCCAGGAGTTTGAGACGAAGTCTTTGCGGAGGGATTGCCATTTTCACAGTGAGAAACCAAAGTATGCCGAAATATATACAGTATAACCCTCTCCAATCGCCGCAGTGCGACAAACAAACGCTGTTGGTACGCACAACGTACAGATCGTGCACAGTTCTTGCAACCTTCATACGAAGCCTGCATGGAACGCACGGTCAGTACGATTAGTGCATGTTTGAAGGTGCGTTGGCTGTACAAATGAAGTGACAGCCGTACGTCCGAGCAGCCTCAGATTTCGTGCGTGGTACGCACGTTCGACTTCCGGGTTGTACGTTGGGTGCGCGGTGATCTTACTCCTTCATGGTCACCACAACTACATTCTCCACGAACAAAAAAAAAATGCAGCAATTTGGGAAACGCCAAAAATCGCACGGCCAAAAAATCGTACGTCCGGTTGTGACCGAGGCTATAATGAGATGAGATGAATCTATTCAGCATTTAGTAATATTCAGGTTACTTCATATTATTTGGCTTTTTTTTATTTTACATGCAACAGATGACAGTTCAGGATTGCTTTATGGATCATGACATCTGCTGGAATTTAATAATAATAAAAATAATAATAAATTCTGGATATTGGAGGTAGTGTGAAGGACAAAGAAAGGACAAACTGGCTCTTACATTATAGATTATTCACTCCTCGAAAAAATTAGGCTACTGGAAAAAAATTCAAAGAAATAAGCTATGGAAGAGTAATTCATCATGGTCAAGGATGCTTTTCAGCTTTCAGAATATTATAACGGACGATTAAAGAGCTGCCGTCAAATAAAATGCTAGATACCTAATCATTTATAAACAGTGATAGATATTTTAATGCTCATTAATCATTAATCATATATCACAATGTTTATGATATAAATGGTTAGTCATTCTTACATTTCAGTGTAGAAATAATGACTGCTAAGGTTGTCAGTGTCCCTTATAATATGGGATTGTTGAATGTTGAAAACATAAGCCTAATATTGTGTTCCTTTTTTGAGTCAATACAGGATGCAGTTCATCCCTATTTTCTTCACAATATTCACAGTAATGAAAATAACATAGTGAATAAAATCAAACCAATTTCATAAGATAGTGGAGAAGCTATCCACCAGGCGCTCCTCCCCCTCCACACAAAACCACTTTTACCTGAGCAAAAGCCCGTTCGCATGGCTCCGTCCATTGGACCGGATCTGGTGCCACCTTTTAGTGAGGTCAGTCAGCAGGCTGGTGACATCTTAAAAGTTAGGCATGAACTGCCTATAATAGCCAGCCAGCCAGCCCCAGGAACTGCCTCACCCCTTTTTGGTCTTAGGTCTTGGGCAGGCCACAATTGCTGCAGTCTTATCAATTTGGGGACGCACCTGCCCATGACCCAAGTGGAAGCCCAAATACCGTACTTGCACTCGCCCAGTTGCACACTATTTCAGGTTTGCTGGGAGCTCTGCATGCCTCAGTGCTCTCAGCACAGCTCTTAGATGTTGTAAATGCTGCTGCCAATCATTACTATAAATAATTATGTCATCTAAATAGGCAGTGGCATACACATTGTAAGGACAGAGGATTCAGTCCATGAGATGCAGAAATGTCACTGGGGCCCCAAACAACCAAAAAGCAAGGGTGACAAATTGATGTAAACCAAATGGAGTGGTAAAGGCCATTTTTGATGGGATAATGGAGTCAAGGGGATCTGCCAATATCCCTTTGTTAAATACAGTGTTGAATAAAAGTGAGCTGCACCTAACCGATCAAGCAGTTCATCAATGCGAGGCATCGGATATGTGTCAAGTTTAGACACCACATTGACTTTTCTACAGTCCACACAGAACCAGCCTGACCTGTCATTCTTGGGAACCAAGACCACCAGGCTGCTCCAGTCTCTGTGCAACTCCCCAATTACTACCATATCAAGCACAGCCTTGAGTTCATCCTGAACCACATTTTTCTTGTGCTCGGGGAGCTGATATGGGTGGCTGTGCGCACTACCATCCCTGGGGGAGTCTGAATGAGGTCACTGTGGTGCTCTGTGAGATCAGTGCGATCAGGGAGGGGTGAGAACACATCGCAGAATTCCTCCTGCAAAGTGATAACCTGTGCTCTCTGGAATTGTGAAAGGTCTCCACAGGAGACCGGGGTGATTTGGGCTTCACTTTTTTGATTTACCTCTGGTCCGAGCTCTGCCCTCTCCAGAACTACCATCGCCAGAGCCACAGGAACTTCCTCTCTCCACAGTTTCAGGAGATTGAGGTGGTAAATTTGACATGCATTCCCCCCCACACACACACCTGGGCACCTGGCCTCATAGTTGACTTCCCCAATTTGTCATGTGACCTCAAAGAGCCCTTGTCACTTGTCAAGTAATTCTGAGCTCAATGTGGGCAGCAAAATGAGCATTTTATCTCCTGTTGCAAATTCTCTTAGCCATGTCCCTCAGTTGTACAGGCAGACTTGATGTTCTTGCTCCTGTAGTAAATTCTCCTGAGTTATGTGACTCAGTGCATGGAGTTTTGCTCTCAGGTCAAGAATGTACTAAATTTCTTTTTTTCTTTGTGAAGGTACCTCCTCCCAATTTTCACTAATGATGTCTAGGATGCCACGGGGCTTATGCCCATACAGCAATTAAAATGGGGAAAACCCAGTTGAGGCTTGTGGGACCTCACACACTGCACACAACAGAGGGTCTAGCCACTTATCCTAGTTTTGAGCATCCTTGTGAATGAACTTACAAGTCATATTTTTAAGTGTTTGATTAAATCATTCGACCAGCCTGTCTGTTTGCAAATAGTAAATATTTGTATGAATCAATTTAATCCCCAATAATTCATACAATGTGCATAGTGTGCGTGGCATAAAAGTAGTGCTTTGATCGGTCAGGATTTCTTTCAGAATCCTGACTTGGGAGATAATGTGGAAGAGTGCCACTGCAACATTACATGCAGAGATATTGTGGAGAGGCACTGCTTCCGGGTATTGCATTGCATAATCCACCATGACTAAGACAAAGCGATACCTGCATGCAGATCAATCTAGTGGCCCAATGAGAGCCATGCCAATTCTTTTGAAGGATATCTCAATTAATGGTAATGGGTGCAACAGCACTTTTGGCATGGCTGCTGGATTCACCAGCTGGCATTCGTGACAAACCGCACACCACATGCAGACATTGGCATGAATTCATGGCCAATAGAAACAAGCCATGAGGCGATTTAGTGTTTTGTCCTGACACAAGTGCCCAGCCATAGGATTATGATGAACCATATGGAATAAAAGTTCCCTACAACTCTTTGGGACCAACAACTGTGTCGTCTCTTCTTTAGTCTGAATGTCCTGCATCACTCATTATAGCCTAGCCTTAATAATACAAAAATATGGAAAGGAATGCACAACATTAGGTTGGAATTTCTGGCCATCAATCACTTTCCCTTGGTTAAATGCATGCTTCAGAGACTTGTCATGCATTTGCTCCAGTGGGAAATCCACAGAGGGATTCTCCAGAGAGAGAGGAGGGGTGTGGCCTTCCCCACTCTCCATGTCATCATGATGTGGAGCTGAAGTGGATGGCCCTGAGACCACCTCCCCAGCTAATGTTGTGGCAGGATTCCCCCGTGACGTATTACTGCAGGACCCATCCACTAGGATCTGTTTTATTAACATTTTAAACCCGGGCCAATTCATTCCCAGGATAAGTGGATGGGTGTGGCCTGGGCTAATCGCTGCCTCCACACTGTCCTTTTCTCCCTGGAAATGAATAGTGACAGTCATTAGCAGATATTTGTGAACATCCACGTGTACACACCTCACCTTCACCAACTGTGCATTTCCTAGTGCCCTGCACTGAATCAAGCTTTGATGCTTGGAGGGCTGATTACAACCAGAATCCACCAAAGCCTGATATGTACTCCCTTGAATACTCACAGAGACTTGGTACATTGCTGCTCGATCAGGGGAAGCCCGCGGTGTGTCAGGAATGCAAATCAGAATCCCCCGCCCCTTTGCAGAACTGCTAATCCCAGGAAATTCCCACCTTCCTGTTGCGCTGGCAAACCTGCCCGTACTTTCTCCAATTTTGGTGGACACTCACTCTTATCTTTGTCATTATAAAGGCTAGCCATACATACATACATATATATTCTTCTCAGAATAGTCTCAACTATCTAGATCTTCCATCATTTGATATTGATACTTGCACATTTCTTATATTTAACAATTCCACAAAATTGTGTTATACATGAGCTGATAGCCATAACTATAAGCCATGTATGACAAGATTGATTGGAGTAACTGTTTTATTCTATTCACATTCACTGGATTTTGAGAAATAGAGCATTTTTATTTTTTGCAAAGTCGATAAATAAAAACATTATACAAACCATCTGACAAAATCATTTCCGCTTAGAATGTAAACAAACTGGCAAAATGACAGTAGCAATTTGTGAAAAATGCTATAATGATAAATGGTTAGAGAAACAGCCTTGGGACCAAAAGGTTACTGGTCGGATTCCCAGGACCAACAACATGACTGCAGCCTACTCTGTATTGAAATATGTTATTGATAGAGATATTTGTTTGTCATGCTTGCAACTTGTTTTGGCTAGTTTTAGTTAAATCCTTGAAATTTATCTTTGCTTGCACATCTGCTTTCTGTTTTTTTTTCATAAGGCTATCCTGATCAGTAATTCTCCATCACCCGTTGAAGCTACCCTATCACATATAAACAACTCGGCCAATTGAATCACATCTTCCAATCATCCAATAGCTACAACACACTCTTAAATGTGGATATATATACACGTTTGTCTTTCAGTAAACTGAGAAACATCTCTGAACAGCTGTGTCTGCATCAGTGAATGTCGCTCCCAGATTTCCGTGAGGCAGAACCTCCTAGGCGGTAGAGGACTTATATTTCTAGCTCATACTTTGTCAATTCAGCAACAACAAGAAGTTTAATTCATATAACACCAACCCAAGGACACTTTACAGAGTAATGGTACTGCGGAAAGAGAAAACAAATCAACCAAAAGAAAATATAACACATAGGAGACACAGGAAAGGAAAAACAAAATGACAATTTACAAGACCATAAAGATAACAGAGTTGTTCAAAGCATTGGAAAAGATAGAGTAGTCAGTGATCAGGAAAGGAAATATCAGGAGAAAGAATAGCAGAGAGAGGAGATGAGATTTGAGATGAATTTTGGGTGGAGATGTACAATCCTGAAGACACTCCATCCATCCATCCATTTTGGCATATCACTACAGTGACATGGCCGCTCTGATGGCTTCAGCCATCAAAG
Organism: Neoarius graeffei; assembly: GCF_027579695.1. Taxonomy (NCBI): domain Eukaryota; kingdom Metazoa; phylum Chordata; class Actinopteri; order Siluriformes; family Ariidae; genus Neoarius; species Neoarius graeffei. The sequence goes on along the minus strand of NC_083587.1, from coordinate 34,718,141 downwards.
TGTCTAGGGAACATTATGGTAGTGGTTTCCTCCTCTCAACCATTCATACTCATGGACAATTTAGAGCCATCAGTTAGCCTAACATGCATGTCTTTGGACTGTGGGAGAAACTGAAGGAAACCCACACAGACAACATGCAAACTCCACACAGAAAGACCCCCGTCGGCCACTGGACTCGAACCTAGAACCTTCTTGGTGTGAGGCGACAGTGCTAACCACTACAACACCATGCCGCCCCTGAAGGCACTAAGGGAGAGAATTCCACAGCTTGGCGGCTGCAAACCTAAATGCCCTGGAACCCATGGTGGATAGCTTAATTTTGGGGATGAACAAAGATCTGAGACTGCGAATGGGAGAGTAGGGTTGAGGTAATTCCATTTGATTTTGAGGAGCATAGCCGTGGAGAGGGGCGGCACAGTGGTGTAGTGGTTAGCGCTGTCGCCTCACAGCAAGAAGGTCCAGGTTCAAGCCCCGTGGCCGGCGAGGGCCTTTCTGTGTGGAGTTTGCATGTTCTCCCCGTGTCTGCGTGGGTTTCCTCCGGGTGCTCTGGTTTCCCCCACAGTCCAAAGACATGCAGGTTAGGTTAACTGGTGACTCTAAATTGGCCGTAGGTGTGAATGTGAGTGTGAATGGTTGTCTGTGTCTATGTGTCAGCCCTGTGATGACCTGGTGGCTTGTCCAGGGTGTACCCCGCCTTTCGCCCGTAGTCAGCTGGGATAGGCTCCAGCTTGCCTGCGACCCTGTAGAACAGGATAAAGCGGCTAGAGATAACAAGATGAGCCATGGAGAGCAATTCAACTTTCTTCAGTACAGACAAATCAAAACCTATCAGCTCTTCTGTCCACTTTATGGCCTGGAGCCGGATATCTGCGTTTAGATTAGATTAGATTCACTTTATTCATCCCACATCAGGGAAATTTACATGTTACAGTAGCAAGAAAATGTCAAACAGATAACAAATAAAACTGAAATAAAAATTAGACAAACGAAGGATTAAATACAGAGGGCTATTTGCATTATCTACTGTGAAAAAGTATAGAAAAATTGCCTTATTGAGAGGCTCGGAAAAATTGCACATAAATTTTATATATATATATAAGTATGCATAAAAATAGTTTAGGGCCTATATTATTGCACATAATAATTGCATAGATGAGAGATGGCAGAAGTAGTAGTGGTGAAGTAGTGCAAATTAAACGACAAACAGGTTATTGGTGCTACGTTACAAGTTGTGGATGTTATCCAGTCTGACAGCAGTAGGTATGAATGACCTGCGGTACTGCTCCTTCTTACACCGTGGGTGTAGCAGTCTACTACTAAAAGAGCTGCTTAAAGCCCCCACAGCCTCATGTAGGGGGTGAGAGGGGTTATCCATGATTGAGATCAGCTTGGCTAACATCCTCCTCTCACCCACCACTTCAGTGGAGTCCAGAGGACAGTCCAAGACTGAGCCAGCCCTTTTGGCCAGTTTATTAAGTTTCTTCCTGTCCATCTCTGAACTTCCACAGCCCCAGCAGACCACAGCGTAGAAAATCGCTGATGCTACCACAGAGTCATAAAAAATCCTAAGCAGTGTCCTGCACACACCAAGACTACGTTCAGACTGCACCCTGAAACGACCCATATCCGATTTTTTTGCCCATATGCGACCTGTATCCGATTTGTTATTGACAATCTGAACGACACAGATCCGATTTTTTTCACATGCGACCCAGGCCGCTTGGATATGTGGTCCTAATTCCGATGCATATCCGTTATTTTCACATGCGACTGCAGTCTGACCGGACAGGTCGCATTCATGCGACCTACACGTCATCAACAAGAGACAAACATCACTATTCTGCATTGGCTAATCCCGCCTCTTTGGTGGAAAACAACAACATTTGTACAGTTTTCAGAATTTAAATAGACTTTTATAGAATTGATCAAGCTAACGGTGGATTTGGTAGGGACCTGGATGTTGATCTGTTAGCCTGATTAAATAAAACAGTTTCTATAACTGATTTATAACTTAAACCATCCTGTATTACAAGATTATAAGATTGTTCTGGAAACTTCCAGTAATTTGACACCTTCGGTCTCATTAGTCTGCTGCCCACATTAATCAGATTATTGTGTGAGTTCCGCCGCCGCCACAAAAACCACATCACCAGGTCTCGCCTCATCTCCATGCTTTACTTGCAAACTTGAAGAGTGCACTTTTTTTTTGTTTACGTATTACGTAGATGTGCTTATTACGTGTCAATTTGCGCATGCGGGACACTTTTGGGTCGTTTTCCGTTCATATTGGAGATCGCATACAAGTCTCATATAATTGGTAATGTGAACAGCCTAACAAAAAAATCGGATTTCACAACAAATCGGATATGGGTCGTTTCAGGTTGCAGTCTGAACATAGTGCAAAAGACCTCAGTCTTCTCAAGAGGTGGAGATGACTTTGGCCCTTCTTGTACAGGACATCTGTGTTGTTAGTCCAGTCCAATTTGTTGTTGAGGTGAACACCCAGGTATTTGTACTCCTCCACGATCTCGATGTCCAAACCCTGGATGTTCAGTGGTGTAATTTGGGAAATGAAATCGATCACCACCTCCTTTTACAACACTGTTGTTGAGTTTTTGTATTGGCAATTAGAACATATTCCCTATTAAATGATCAATTGAGAGTTTGAAGTTGAATTCACATGTCAACCTACAGTATACGGAATGTCCGTATTTTATACGGATTTGATTCAATAAACGTAGTATACGGGCGTACAAATAAAGTTATACGGATTCTTTAAAAAACTTCAATATTTATTTTGAGCTATAATCAATTCCCACGATGATAAAAGAGCGCATAACATTCATTTACAAACGTACTGTACACCACAGAAAGCACAAACAGCCAGTAAAGAGTCTTAAGAAATCGCGGGTTATCTTGTGGTAGCGAGACTTCGTTCCACTTTTGATCGTGTACACACCGCATTGCGAGAATCCCGCCAACCGGGAAGTAACATTTTGTCTGAAACGCGTATTTCCACCTGAGTGACTTTCAATAGCGACTGAAAAGATTCTGAATGGGCACTCCGGCAAGATCAACACAGACACTTGCTGTGACATGCAGCCTAGTGAGGTATTGGTGCAGACTGCTAAAAAAAGCTGTCATGTAGTACAATTCAGAACATTAGAGTGACACTTTGTGTTTTTGTCGAACATTGGAGCTTTGTATTCATTCTGAAGGTTCATTGTTATTAATATTGAATAAAAAGTCTCATCTCATCTCATTATCTCGAGCCGCTTTATCCTTCTACAGGGTCGCAGGAAAGCTGGAGCCTATCCCAGCTGACTACGGGCGAAAGGCGGGGTACACCCTGGACAAGTCGCCAGGTCATCACAGGGCTGACACATAGACACAGACAACCATTCACACTCACATTCACACCTACGGTCAATTTAGAGTCACCAGTTAACCTAACCTGCATGTCTTTGGACTGTGGGGGAAACCGGAGCACCCGGAGGAAACCCACGCGGACATGGGGAGAACATGCAAACTCCGCACAGACAGGCCCTCGCCGGCCCCGGGGCTCGAACCCAGGACCTTCTTGCTGTGAGGCGACAGCGCTAACCACTACACCACCGTGCCGCCCCTGAATAAAAAGTAACTTGGATATATCATTGTTAATTATCATTCAAATTTTAGGTAAATTAGGCGGCACGGTGGTGTAGTGGTTAGCGCTGTCGCCTCACAGCAAGAAGGTCCTGGGTTCGAGCCCCGGGGCCGGCGAGGGCCTTTCTGTGCGGAGTTTGCATGTTCTCCCCGTGTCCGCGGGTTTCCTCCGGGTGCTCCGGTTTCCCCCACAGTCCAAAGACATGCAGGTTAGGTTAACTGGTGACTCTAAATTGACCGTAGGTGTGAATGTGAGTGTGAATGGTTGTCTGTGTCTATGTGTCAGCCCTGTGATGACCTGGCGACTTGTCCAGGGCGTACCCCGCCTTTCGCCCGTAATCAGCTGGGATAGGCTCCAGCTTGCCTGCGACCCTGTAGAAGGATAAAGCGGCTAGAGATAATGTGATGTGTGTGATGTGATCTTATACGGATTTTATAAGGGAAATACGGATTTTGGAGGTTGGTTATACAGGTTTGATTGACCAAAGGTTGACATGTATGAATTCAGTCTATATCTCTTCCTGTCAGGCTTGTACTGGTTCACAAGTTCTTTGTGAATCAGCAGCAGCCAGGTCTAAATGAAGTGGTGTCCTGTGGACTATACCAACACCAGAGAACGGCGGGGAGTTTTAACTCTTTGGAGGACTGTACCAATGTAAATGAGAAGGGGGCGGGTGCTGGAGTTATAAGGCTGGAGCTGAGAGAGAGCACTAGTCGCTGTAAGTTTCAGAGCCGAGCCGGAAGCTCATGGCTGCGCGCTCACTCCTCTATGGCTTGAGCGCGCGCATGAAGCTGGTTTTGTTTGCGTTAAAAGCCGGTCAGATGGAGCGCGAGCTCTGATGCGCTGATCAGCAGCGGCGTCTTTTCCGCGATCCCGTTTCCCGAGCCGCTCCAGGAGGAAGCATCAGTTCCAGCACCCGGACTGAGGAGTGTATAGAAGTGCGAGTGTGGACTGTGTCTGAGAAGGAGCAGGAGGATGAGGATGGTGAGCTCGCGATTCATCTCGCTCATCTGGATCTTCAGAATCAGCATCAGCTCGCACGCGCTTCCTTCATCCGCCCGTAAGTTCTTCTTCATGCGCTATGGGTTATTGGAGGTGCAGGAGTTGCGCGTGATAGTTTCGGGCTTGTTGAAGGAACAGTGTGGCTTCAGGGCGAATGTGCTGCAGGTTTGAGAAGATTTGGAGAGGATGGAGCGCATCAGGGCATCGTTTATTGTAGTCAAACTGTGTTATTAAAGGAGGAGTTCACCTTTTTCACCTTTTCTAGTCACCTTAGTCAGTTGTTTATATAATAATAATAATAATAATAATAATTTGGTTTTTTCTTCACAAATGAGTGTTTTTTGCTAAAATAAATTATAATCAGATGAATTTAAGACTCTTACGTACACTCATCAGGTTAATTTCAATTTCTTCAAAACGTTTTATAAATATATAATATAATATAAGGCGGCACGGTGGTGTAGTGGTTAGCGCTGTCGCCTCACAGCAAGAAGGTCCGGGTTCGAGCCCCGTGGCCGGCGAGGGCCTTTCTGTGCGGAGTTTGTATGTTCTCCCTGTAGGTTTCCTCCGGGTGCTCCGGTTTCCCCCACAGTCCAAAGACATGCAGGTTAGGTTAACTGGTGACTCTAAATTGACCGTAGGTGTGAATGTGAGTGTGAATGGTTGTCTGTGTCAGCCCTGTGATGACCTGGCGACTTGTCCAGCGTGTACCCCGCCTTTCGCCCGTAGTCAACTGGGATAGGCTCCAGCTTGCCTGAGACCCTGTAGAACAGGATAAAGCAGCTAGAGATAATGAGAATATAATATATGCCTTTCTGTGTGGAGTTTGCATGTTCTTCCCATGTCCGCGTGGGTTTCCTCCGGGTGCTCCGGTTTCCTCCACAGTCAAAAGACATGCAGGTTAGGTTAACTGGTGACTCTAAATTAACCGTAGGTGTGAATGGTTGTCTGTGTCAGCCCTGTGATGCCCCGCCTTTTGCCCGTAGTCAGCTGGGATAGGCTCCAGCTTGCTGTGACCCTGTAGAACAGGACAAAGCGGCTAGATGAGATGATACACACGTGCCTGCTTGGAAGGGGTCAGATGTGGGGAGGGGAAGGTGACGTCTCATCTCGTTATCTCTAGCCGCTTTATCCTGTTCTACAAGGTCGCAGGCAAGCTGGAGCCTATCCCAGCTGACTACGGGCGAAAGGCGGGGTACACCCTGTACAAGTCGCTGGGTCATCACAGGGCTGACACATAGATACAGACAACCATTCACACTCACATTCACACCTACGGTCAATTTAGAATCACCAGTTAACCTAACCTGCATGTCTTTGGGCTGTGGGGGAAACCGGAGCACCCGGAGGAAACCTACGGGGAGAACATGCAAACTCCGCACAGAAAGGCCCTTGCCGGTCACGGGGCTCGAACCCGGACCTTCTTGCTGTGAGGCAACAGCGCTAACCACTACACCATCGTGCTGCCCAAAGTGAAGTCTCCCTATTAAATATAACTATCTGAATGAAGACACTTGTCGACAACTGCATACATCCTTGGTCCAGCCTCTATATGAGTATTCTGATGTAGTGTGGACTAATGCAGATCCAACTAGTCTTGAAAGACTGCATCAGCTACAGAAAAGAGGTGCTCGTATTATCTTAAGAATGTCAGAGATGAACATACAGAAATATTATTATTTAGAAGTCTTTGGTTGGGTTAGTTTAACCGCCAGGTGGAATTTTCCAGGTGTTTGATTGTATTTAAATGGCTTTTGCCTGTCATATTTGTCTAATTTTTTGCTTGAATTCAGAAGTACATAATTATAACACTAGATCTAGAAATAATATTCATATGTCAAGTTTCTTCTAAGTCTGGCCTTCGTTCTTTTTCCTTTTCTGCTGACAAATTGTTTAATAGTCTTGACAGCATCAAGAAATCTTTTTCTGTGAGGGCTTTTACTAATAATTATTGGTCTAAAGTTAATTAGTCTGCGTATTTTGTACATATTTAAGTATTGATGCTAATCTGACCTTCGATATCATTTCATCTGATGCTATGTAGAATTGTTAATGTAGTTTTTTTAATTAATTTTTATTTGAATATATTTAATTTAAAAAAAGTATGTACTTGTACATAATTCCTTTAACTAAACACAACACAGCTCCAATGTAAATAAGGTTTATCTTTTTGGATTCTGTGTATAATAAAGTTTAAACTAAACTTAAACTATTTCTGAAGTTATAAATATTAGATACTACATTGCAATGTTATAACGTTATAAACTTGTATTAATAAGTTTATGAAAAATTGCAGATATGCATGTTGTGTTTTTATTTATTATTATTATTATTATTTTTTTTTTTTTTGGGGGGGGGGGTTGTTCTATCTACGTTCCCTTCATTTGTGACTTCTGTCAATTGAGATTGCACTTTATACCGACATCACTGAAAGGACAGGTTAGCAAACAGTGTTGCTTTCCATTGCATTCTTGCTCCTGCTTTAGGTTGTTTTGGGATTGTAAGCAAAATGCAGGTTGGTGAATTAAGTTTGATAATGTTTGGGTAGATACTCTGCTTCCTGAGCATGCATTTGGGATATAAATTTTTATATATAATTCTAATGCATTTTGTAAAGTCAGTGGATATGGCTGAAAATCGAGCATTGAGTTTGGAGTTACTCGTTGAGACAGTACGGTAGGTGTTAAATTCACATCTAGTGCCTTTGAACCACTTATCTGTGTTCTACTATGTTGATGGAATAAAGCTAAATATAAAATCCTGATTTTATTCAGAAATATGCAGGCTGTTTGTGCTCTTACAGTATATATGACTGGTTAAAATCAGTTTAATGTAACCATCCGTTTCAGGGATTTTACCTTACAGGTTTAATAGCCCTTTAAGGTAATGAATAATCAATGTGGAATCCAGATTTTACTAGCAGTACCAAGCTCAAATGTTACCTGTGACCTATCTGCTTCATGCCTCGTGGCACATGAGGCCTTCACAGGGTCTCTCCACGTCTCTCAATTAGCCGCCACGGTCTGCACCTCGTCCCGTGTTCTCCAACCATTTCAGCTGTAAAAATGGCCTAGTCAGCCCAAGGGCTTCCTGTCAGCTTTGGCCTTTGTGCTTTATGGGCTCTCCGTTGTTCAGATGAGTGGCTACAAGATCCCTGAGATTTGATGGATTTTCTCAGCTTCTGGGTTTTTTTTTTTTAATGGGAGAGGGTTATCAGCCACCAGTTCAACCAACCCTCACCCTGAAGGACCAGGGGATCACTCTTTGTCTGGTCCCTACCTTTCGATTTGTTTGGCATCAGTGACCCTGCCAGGAGTATGAAGACTCCAGCCGACATCACTTTAAGGGTCACTGGAATGCTCAAGTCGTGACGCCATGAACAAGGTGGTGCGCAAGCTCAAATAATGATTTATTAGGCAAAATCTAGAGTGGAGCCTAAAGCTTCAGTTTTATGATATTTTACAAATCGTATTGTGTATGTAAATTAAAAAAAAAATCTGTAGATTTGTGCAAATGTGGCTTGGGATATGTAGTTAGCTGATGGTTATTAAGATATGCACACATTTTCTACATGACTATGCAAATATGTTTCTTTGAAAGTATCCAGTCATCCAGATAGAAAAGTCACATTTCAGCACTGGCAACTTAAAGCAGTGCATTCAGCTGATAAATGTGCTTGCAGAGTCAGATAATCAGAGTGGAAGCTTGTCCTGAATAATGAGATTAAAGCTCTTCAATAATTGTCTGGTTTTGTGCACCAAATTTAGAAGCAGTCCACCCATTCCATGAACTGCTTCTGTGCGTGTGTGTAAAGAGGGAGGGAGTATTAAATGACAATACCTGATTTTTTTTTTATTTCCGAGTGAAAATTCTCAGGGGAAGAAAGTGGCAAGTGGAGTTTCCTTAGAAGAGTCTGTTAATTATCATTGCTTTATTGTTTGCTTTTTTTCATATTCAACTGATCTACAGTGAATTCAGAAGCTCACATTAGGGTCGAGGAAAATAGGAAATCAGTGCAATTTATTTAATTTTCTGGACATGATGCGAAGCCTTTCAGTCCTCCTTGTCTCTTTAGTAGGTGTCTAGAGCAGTTAAAGTCTTTGGGAATGTATAGTGTTACAAATCACTTACTGATTTTATATGACCTCTGTGTCCGCGGTTGAAAAGTCTTTGTTCAGTGGACTGTGTTCTTTTAGTGGAATGTGAACGTGCCACTGTGTATTTCACTCAAGGTAGAAGCATCTCTGAGCCTGCCAAAGAATCATTTCTCACAAATGAAATCCTTACTGGGAAGTCAGGACTCAACACTGAGTTAAGAGTGATGTTGATCACTGATATGCTGTCCCTTTGCATTACCTATTAATTCAGTTTCAGTGTTATCAGATACAATGGAGCATTGCTGTACATCTCTATGGTATCAAGTAAAAAAAAAATGATTTTAATTCTTTTAACAGTTTTATTGGGTGTGGGAAGTCTTATTACAACATATCAAAGGCTCAAGTTTCTCAGTCAGACTAACAGCAAACATTTTATTTGCTAAAATCCTTTATCAATTGCTGGGTTTCACGTGACGTCACATCTGCCTCATTAGTTATTCAAAACTTTAGCTGGTGGTCTACCAAAGCTCAGTTGACAAAGCGTTTGTATGAAGGTGCATTGCTCGCATGAAAAATGCCTTACGCTTGCGTTGTTTTAGGTTGTTTGAATCAATCAAACCGTGAAACTGATGAGTTTCTTCAGGGTTCCCTGTGAACTAATTTGAGAAAAAAAAAATTTGTGATCACTTCATGAAAGTGTTTGTATATCTCTCTCAGCTATGTCCTTGGTGCCCCCCCCCCCCCCCCCCCCCAGTACTTTTCTTGCTATGTGTCGTTATTTTATGGCAGGTGGGTGGTTTTTTTTTTCGTCTTGTCTTGTCACGAAGCACTAAAGTCCCCAGCTGCTTCTTTGTTTACTTCTCACTCCTCACAAAGTCCATATGAAGGTCACGACAAAATTCTTACCCAGCCATAGTTTACAATGCGCTGTGATCGCTTCCCTCTTGTTTAACTAAGATCCAGGTCTTTAAAGGGGTTTCTGATGATCTTTGTGTTTCTCTTACCTGAGAGATAAGAGCCAACACAAGTGACAATCAAACAAACTGTTGAAGTGTAAACAAATTTGCAGCGCTTCGTTGTAACAACACGAACAAAGCTTACATGTGCAAAAACAGTACAGGATTCTTTCGGCAGTCACTTGATACCGAGGTCCTTACCCAGCCACATACAAAAATGTTGTAAGCCTCCATACTCTTCTATGTTTTCATCTGTTTTGCGGTATAGAAGGATGTCTGCAACACCAGATAGTCGAGTTCTCCGACATCTCGAAAACTACCCTTCAGTTCGAGATCGTATGACAAATCCTTCTCTCCAAGACTGTAGGGGTCGATTCCATTGCACTTAGCAATCTTCTGATTTGTATCTAAAGCGAGCAGTGGCTTCTAGATTACAAGCATACTCTAAGTTATCACTAATTGTTTGCACTACAGCAGCTGTTTTGGTTTGCTAGACCACCAGCTCTTTTACCGGAAGTGAAATCGCTAAGAAAAGTCACGTGATTGAAACCCAAGAATAGGCTAAAGTAACATGAATGCATTATGGCACTGATTGGACATTAGACATTTCAGATGTTGTAGGTGACCCAGAATGCCAGTTATCTTAAAACTGACATCACTGGTTTGCATTTTGGTGAAATGTCTCTACCCCTGAACTTTTGAACTGTTTTTTAAAAATACTTTGCTTAAAGTCAAAATAACTCATGGGGAAAAGAAGAAGAAAAATCATTGAACGAACCACACAATTATTCAATTAAATTGAATAAGAAGCTTAACACAACAAATTGAATGCATGCATGGGGTGTAAGAACATAATTTGACTTTTTGTATATTGCTTTATATCATCTGCTGAATGAGCTGAATTTGACAGAGTTGCTGGGTTGCAGCCGATGTCACAGCTGCGTCATTAGATATGCAAGACATGAAGTGGTGGCCAGCTAAACTCGCTGTTCACAAAGCGTCGTTGGGGTACTTTGCTAGTTGTTAAAATGCCCTGTGCTTGCATTGTTTTGGGCTGTTTGAATCGAATAAACCATGAAACTGAAAAGTTTCTTCTGGGTTCCTCATGAAGTAATAAAGGGTGAAGGAGCAAAGAATTTTGCCAAAAGACAAAAAAAAAAGGTGGCTCTTGAAGCTTTCGCTACAATCAAAGGGAACAGAGTTGAGGAATGCTCAAATTTGCAGTGATCACTTCCTGAAAGTTTTGTAAATTCCTCCAGTTTATATTGTTTGGATTCACAAATGACTTTTCTTGCCATTTTCTGTTATTTTGTGATGCTTTTAAGTTCAGGAGACACTCAAGTCCTCAGATGTTTTGTTTACTGTTGGATCATGTTTGCCATATCGTAAACAAACACACAAGCATAATACCCAGGTCTTTTAAAGGTGTTTCTGTTGACCTTTTGTGAATAATTTACCTGGAAGAGAAGAGCAAGGAGGATTTGAGAATTGAGCGGCTGTGGTTTGTTTACATTTGACACTAAAACTTGTAGCATCCTAGCAATCATTGTGAAGATGCATTACAAAAAGCCCCCAAATGCCGACTTACCTGGGCATAAACGAGACAGGATTTATCTTGTGGTGTCTTGATCACCAGATCTTTAACCCAGCCACATTTAAAAATGAATAAAATAAAAATTGTATGCCTCCATGCTCTTCCATGGTCAAACAGATGAAAGCCTGGAGAACAAGGTCTGCACCACCAGGTAGTTTGAGATGTCTGGGAACTCAACGAATGGACAATCAAGTAAAGTTTATTGGTATAGTGCTTTTAACAAGGCATTGTCACAAAGCAGCTTTACAGAAGATTAAAGACTTTAAATATGAGCTAATTTGATCCCTTATAAATTTATTTATCCCTGATGAGCAAGCTTGTGGCAATGGTGGCAAGGGAAAAACTCCCTCAGATGACATGAGGAAGAAACCTTGAGAGGAACTAGACCCAAAAGGGAACCCATCCTCATCTGGGTGATATCAGATAGCATGATGATAATTATAGAAGCAAGTCATTTATAATGTCCTATATAATCACAAAGCACAACTGTATAACCAGGAAATCCATTATAGTTTTTGCATGAAGTCTGTTTTGTTGAAGTTATTAGCTGTTCATTGAAACTTAAGTGCAAAACTGTTCATGACAACTGCAGTCCGAAAGTTATCATGGCAATTGTAGTCCTTAGCCAACCTAGCAAAACTGTAAGTGTCCAGAACCATCTTCCAAGTATGACTTTTGACCGTCAATATGGGGCCGTCCTCCACAGGAGCAATATGATGATTCAAGCCAGACATGGGGCATCAGGATGGATCAGGCATGTCCGAAGAGCAGAAGAGATCCTGAGACACCAGTAATCAACATGTACGGTAACTCTACAAAGAGAGACAGACCGAGCGACCAAGAGAAACACAGGTTGTTGGTATGCCCAGTGTCACCTAATGGTCAAAAGCAGTGTACATTTTGTGCTGAGTACAAGCAGGGACTCCGGTAAGACTAACTATGACCACATAACTAAAAGGGAGAGCCAGAAGGTAACTGGGACATAAAGCAGCCAGCTACTCCATAGTCAACAAACCTGAGTGAATGTGTGAGGAGTGGGGGGGACCACATCCATACATCCCAGTTTACTAAAACACTTTATACCTGAGGACCCTCCAGATCTACTCCTTTACCTAACAAAAACTATTAACAAAAGGCTTGACTAAACCGATATGTTTTCAGCCTAGACTTGAACACTGTGACACTGTCTGAGTTTCAAACACTACTTGGAAGTCTGTTCCATAACTGTGGGGCTTTGTAAGAATAGGCTATACCTCCTTCACTACTAGTGCATCTCAAAAAATTAGAATATTGTGAAAAAGTTCAATATTTTCCATCAGTTATTTAAGAAAGTGAAAATGTTATATATTATAGACTCATTACACAAACTAAAATGTTTCAAGCATTTTTCTATTTTAATTTTAATCAGTATGGCATACAGTACAAAAATGTATATAAAAAACCCCATCTCAAAATATTAGAATATTTCATTTCGAGTTTGAGTAAAACAGTATGAACATTGTATCTCTCGGTCTAGTTCAGTACACACAGCCACAATCATGGGGAAGACTGCTGACTTGACTGTTGTCCAGAAGATGATCACTGATGCCCTCCACAAGGAGGGTAAGCCACAAAAGGTCACTGATGAAAATGGTAGCTGGAAAAGGTGCACAAACAGGGATGACCGCAGTCTTGAGAGGATTGTCAAGAAAAGTTGATTCAAGAACTTGGGAGAGCACAAGGAGTGGACTGAGGCTGGTGTCAGTGTATCAAGACCCATCACGAACAGGCATCTTCAAGAAAGGGGATACAACTTTCGCATTCCTAATATCAAGCTGCTCCTGAGCCAGAGACAATGTCAGAAGTGTCTTATCTGGGCTAAGGAGAGAAAGAAATAGACTGTTGCTCAGTGGTCCAAAGTCCTCTTTTCAGATGAAAGTACATTTTGCATTTAATTTGGAAATCACGGTTCTAGAGTCTGGAGGAAGAGTGGAGAGGCACAGAATCCAAGGTGTTTGAAGCCCAGTGTGAAGTTTCCACAGTCTGTGATGATTTGGGGTGCCATGTCATCTGCTGGTGTTGGTCCACTGTATTTTATCAAGTCCAAAGTCAACACAGCCATCTACCAGGAGATTTTAGAGCACTTCATGCTTCCATCTGCTGACGAGCTTTTTGGAGATGCTGATTTCCTTTTCCAGCAGGATTTGGCACCTACCCACAGTGCCAAAACTACTACCAAATGGCTTGCTGACCATGATATTACTGTTTGATTGGTCAGCCAACTTGCCTGACCTGAACCCCATAGAGAATCTATGGGGTATTGTCAAGAGGAAGATGAGAAACACCCGACCCAAAAATACAGATATGCTGAAGGCCACTATCAAAGCAACCTGGGCTTCAGTAATATCTCAGCAGTGCCACAGACTGATCACCTCCATGCCACACCACATTGATGCAGTAATTCATGGTAAAGGAGCCCCAACCAAGTATTGAGTGTATAAATGAATATACTTTTCAGAAGTTGGACATTTCTGTATTATAAATCCTTTTTTTTGATTGATCTTAGGGAATATTCTAATAATTTGAGATACTGGATTTCTGATTTTCATGAGCTATAAGCCATAATCATCAAAATTAAAACAAAAAAGGCTTTAAATATTTCGCTTTACATGTAATGAATATAGAATATATGAAAGTTTACCTTTTTGAATTAAATTATGAAAAAAGGGAACTTTTTCATGGTAGTCTAATTTTTTTAGATGCACTAGTATGAGGTACCAACAGATAGCCTGCACCTTTTGATCGAAGTAGGTGTGGCAGGTCATAAAGGACCAGAAATTTGCTCAGGTACTGTGGTGCAAGACCATTCAGCGCTTTAAAGGTCAACAGTACTATTTTATCAATGCAAAATTTGATTGGGAGCCAGTGCAATGTGCATGAGATGGGGTGACGTGGTCATATCTTCTAGTCATGACTCTTGCTGCTGCATTTTGAACAAACAACATTCAAACAATGCACATACACAATTTAGCAGGCACATCACTATCTGCTTGTTAAACCTGATGCTGGTAGCAGTTTCCTAGTCCAAACACTGCTTCAGTGTTGCCAACTTGGAGACTGTCACCAGATTTGGTGACCTTTTAGACCCCTTTAGCACTTATTTTTAAATTTTATTTTAATTAATTAAAAAGAGCCCAGCAACAAATTGCTCGTTTTTTTTTCAGCGTATGTCATTGACTGTTCAACACGGTACAGCTCTCCAGCTCACATCACAGCTGCTGTTATACAAGTTTAGAAAGTAGGTTTGCTTGACTCCCAGAACTGCTCAACCTCAGGCAAAGTTGTGAACAAGTTTTTACAACTTTAGTGACTTTGGTAGAATCCTGAAAGAGTGAGCCAGCACCAACAGCTCTGTGGGATCACCATGCCGACAGGAAGGCGATGAAGGTGGTGCTGTAGAGAATGCAGATGTGTGGAAGTACTCTGCACAGATTTGTTATTAAGTGTTTTTCCTCACAGATGGACAAAGTAAGGCTGTGGCTTAACACCTAGAGATCACAGAGGGACTGCATCATGCTGTTTTTTTTTTAAATAGAAACCTGGCTCAGTGCACTGGTTCCTGTAGCTGTAGTGCTAACTACACTGCACTTTTCAGACCGAACAAAGGACTCTGGTAAGAGCAGGGATATCTATATTACTGAATCCAGTCCTTCACTTGAAACTGACTCTGGATACTTAAATGCAAACAGGGTTCTCCCCCTCCCCTCCCCCCCATGATGGCGGAGGACTACAGTTGCTCTGAAAACTTTAGGACCATAAACTGTTTGACAACTTGCACTCAACTCTCAATGAACAGCTGGTAACTAACACAATAGACAATGTTTCCTGATTACACAAATGCACTTTTTGACAATATAGGCTACTGGTATAGAAGGGAGTTATTTATAATCATGCTATCTGTTACACAAATGAGGATGGGTTCCCTTTTGAGTCTGGTTTCTCTCAAGGTTTCTTCCTCATCATCTCGGGGTGTTTTTCCTTCAACCATCACCTCAGGCTTGCTCATGAGGGAGAAATGTATTAATTCACATGTTTAAAATCTGTTTTTTTTTTTCTATAAAGCTGCTTTGGGACAATATATATTTTTAAAAGCGCTATGCAAATAAATTGACTTGATTAGATCACCAAAGACTGGTGCACCAAACAAACTTAATCTCATTGTATTTGTGCAGTGACTGTTTTCATCCTTCACAATATCTGCAGTACTGCTGAAGCATCGACTCTGCAGGCCCGTGGTAATAATAGCCTCAGAGACTGAACATGGGTTGGTGTATGCAAATTTTGGGTGCATGTTTGTTTATTAATGAGTCTGGAGTGTTGGATAACGCTCCAGGATGTTGGACTTGGCGTGTTTTACTGCCCTCTCTTGCATATGCGGGATTCCAAAAGGATAAACCAAGTGCATACTGTACATGCATGGAAATGCAGAAGAAAAAAAAAGCCAACAACGTGTGCTGAAGCAGCGCATTCCCTGCGTCCAGTGTAATTCTTGGGTTTCAAGTGATGTCACATCCGCCTCATTAGTTATTCAAAACTTGAGCTTTGGTAGACCACCAGCTCAGTTGACAAAGCGTTTGTATGGAGAAGGTGTATTGCTCCATGAAAAATGCCTTATGCTTGCATTTTAGGTTGTTCGAATCAAACCATGAAACTGAAGCATCTTCAGGGTTCTCCGTGAACTTAAAGGGTGAATGAACACAGGATTTCACAAAGACATCGAGAAAGGTGACTTTTGAACCTCTCGCTGAAATCAAAGGGAGCTGAGTTGATGCATGCTCGAGTTTGCAGTCATCACTTGGTGAAAGGTTTGTATCTCCCTCTGAGCTATGTTAGTGTTTTTCCAAGTACTTTTCTTGCTATGTGTCGTTATTTTACAGGGTTTTTATTAATTTTTAAAAAAAAAAGTCACGAAGTGCTAAAGTCCCCAGCTGTTTCTTTGTTTACTCCTCACAAAGTCCATATGCATGAAGGTCACGACAAAATTATTACCTAGCCATACAGTTACAATGCGCCGTGATGACTTCTCCGTCTTGTTTAACTAAGATCAAGGTTTTTAAAAGGGTTTCTGATCTTTTTAATGATTTACTTGAGAGATAAGAGTGAACACAAGTGAGAATCAAGCAAACTGTTTGTTTACACTTCAACTTGCAGAGCTTTGTTGTAAAGATGCAAATGAAAAGCTTAAAAAAAAAACCTCTTACACAGGCAAAAACAATACATGATTCATTCGGCAGTGACTTGATACCGAGGTCCTTTACCTAGCCACATACAAAATGGTTGTAAGCTGCCATACTCTTCCATGCTTTCATCTGTTCTGCAGTGTAGAAGAATGTCTGCAACACCAGATAGCTTGATGTCAGGGAACTCAACTGAAGGGTAGTTTGAGATCGTATGACAAATGCTTCTTTCCCAGACTTTAGGGGTTGATTCCATTGCACATTAGCAATCTTCTGAATATATCTAAAGCAAGCAGTGGCTTCTAGATTACAAGCATACTCCATCACTAGTTGTTTGCACTACAGCAGCTGTTTTGGTTTTCTAGACCACCAGCTGTTTCACTTCTGGTAAAACTGCTAAGAAAAGTCACATGACTGAAACCCAAGAATTCCAAACTACAAGCTAGTAAGAGGAAGTGATTTATGGATGACAAAAGAAATTTTTAAAAAATTCTTTAGTTTGAGATCTTTTTGTATTAATTGCACATTTGCTTACAAAACTGAAGTGCAAATCTTTTAAAACTACTGCTAGCAGCCCCAGTATTAATAACCGTTTAGACCGAATAAGCTAGGCTACTGACCAGCTCGCTGTTAGTATTGACATGTTAACCAACACCTTTATCTGCTGAGACCGATTAAACCCATGTCATAACTAATTTATTCAACCTAACTTTTTTTTTTTTTCCTTTTCCTGCATAGTTACTTTTTGTAAATGTAATGGGAGTTTGTGTGACCATCAGTTGCCTGTGCTTTCTTTTTAGTGTGCTTCATGGTGTTGGGTTGCTGCTCTGTAATTACAAAACTTTTTGTATGCAAACTAGTGGCATGGGGACTCTAAGGGGGTTTCTGGGCATCATGATGTATTCTGTAGACAGCCAGAATGTATTAAATGAACTAGAAGCAGGAGAGGACACATGATTTACATTTGTCCATTAAATTTAATTAATACATTCAATTGAATTTGATTGTTGTTGCTGTGGAATAATATAATCCGCCATCCTCAGGGGCCCCCTTCCAGCTCGTTGCCACAGGCAATTGCCTGCTTTGCCTTCTATGTAAAATCTATCTTTTTTTTTTTTTTTTCCCCCTCCAGTTAATTTATGATTTGCTGTCCGCTCAAGAAGAACCATCAAA
This sequence comes from Neoarius graeffei, assembly GCF_027579695.1. NCBI lineage: Eukaryota > Metazoa > Chordata > Actinopteri > Siluriformes > Ariidae > Neoarius > Neoarius graeffei. Next base: position 34,700,457 of record NC_083587.1, on the reverse strand, counting down.
ATAATCTGTACCATATTGAGTTGCATAGCATATTCTTCTGCATCACATCGTATTGTGTTGACTCAAATGTTGAATTGCATTGCAACAGGGGTGGCTCATACTGCATTAGTAATTCCTTCATATGTATCTTTTAACATATCGGATCGTTGGCAATGCTTTGTGTGTACATTCTGGACCCAGTAATCCTCTTGGCAAATGCAAGAATCTATAACTAAAATCTTAAAGATTGAGCAGCGTGTCATTACTCATTCATTGTATAGTTTGTATAGCTGCTTATTAGTTTAAGAACACAACTTTTTAATATTCTACAAAATGACTGGTTTGACTCTAGGTAAGCAAATGTAAGAGGGGTTGGGATATGTGAAGATTGCAACAAGAATATAATTTTTTTTTTTTTTGGTAATAACGCAAAGGACATCTGATATGTTTCCCATAGAAAACTGTTTTGCTTTCAAGTGAGATTTTCAGTGCTGCTGTTGGGAGAGTGCAGTCAAATTAGTCGTATACTAACCAATGACCGATGGCTAGTGAAACTAAAACAGGGAGCAGGAAGAGGGAATGTTTTTGTTAAGCAAAGCACCTAGGAAGTGGCTAGAATAGCACAGTCAGTAAAATAAAGTCTGAAAAAGAAGACTAAAAACATTAGCTTAGTTGATGCCCTCATATATTTTATCTCTATAGATGACTTTATTGCGCCTAAAGTGGAACAAGTGAATGGGAAATAACAGGTTTTGTCAAGACTCAAAACATCATTAGAAAACCACATCATATGCACGTAAGCCCTGACACAAGACCTCTGTATCATTTCTCTGTACTTTGAGCTTTAAAATAAATGTTAAGATATTCCTGCAGCTTTATCCAATAATTTCCATTCCAACAGCACAGACCATTGTAATTTGGGTTAGTCATTGGATTTTCTTTCAAATGCATAGTCCAGAAGAGGCCTCACATTTCCATCCATTATCCGGAACCGCTTGTCCTGTGCAGGGTCGCGGGCAAGTGGAGCCTATCTCGGCTGACTGTGGGTGAGAGGCAGGGTACACCCTGGACAAGTCGCCAGATCATCACAGGGCTGATACATAGAGGCAAACAACCATTCACATTCATGCCTACAGTCAATTTAGAGCCACCAGTTAGCCTGACTTGCATCTATTTGGACTGTGGGAGAAACTGGAGCACCCGGAAGAAACCCACACAGACACGGGGAGAACATGCAAACACAATATAGAAAGGCCCCCGTCGGCCACTGGGCTTGAACCCAGAACCTTCTTCCTGTGAGGCAGCAGTGCTAACCACTACACCACTGTTACCTCAGCTTCACATTTTCAGACTTTAAATGTAATGTGTGTTGTCACTATGTATGAAGTTTTGAAAATATACCATCACCAAATGGTGAGCTCGCCAAAAATTAGGTCTGTCCTGGTTAACATGGGGTGCCCTTGGACTGAAGTGCCCTTGAGCAAGACCTCTAACCCCCAACTGCTCCCCGGGTGCTGTAGCATAGCTGCTCACTTGTGTGTTCACTGCTTCAGATGGGTGAAATGCAGTGGATGAATTTGAGTGTGCATGTGACAGGCTTTTTTCTTCTTCTAGACTAGTTTCAGCCATCCATCTATCAACAGTACCAGTCAAAAGTTTGGACACTGTCTATTTAAATTTTATTTATTTAAGACACTTCAGGTCTTAAAGTAATGATGGATGTCGTTTTTTTGTCTTTATTTGAACGGTTCTTGACATATGGATTACTACAGTTGTGCCATTTACTGTATTTTCATTATTTACTATCTGATCTCAAACACATTAAGAAGGCAAGAAATTGCAGTAATTAACTTTTGACGAGGCAGACCTGTTAATTGAAAAGCATTCCAGGTGACTCCCTCATGAAGCTGGTTAAGATAATGCCAACAGTGTGCAAAGCATTATCAAGGTAAACGGTGGCTACTTTTGAAGAATCTAAAATATGAAACATTTGTTTTTTAAACACTTTGTTTACCGCATAATTCCATATGTTTCATAATTTTTATGTCTTCAGTCTTGTTCTACAATGTAGAAAGTAATTAAAATACAGATAAACCTATGAGTAGGAGGTACAAACGTTTGACTGGTACTGCATACTACCTGTCCATCAGGGTTTCAGGGGAAGTTGGAGCTAATGGGTGAGTTGCATGGTACACCTTGGACAGGTCATCAGTCTATCACAGGGCTAATACAGATAAACAACCATTCATGTTCACACCGATGGGAAATTTGGAGTAACCAGCTGACCTACGGTAATCTGCATGTCTTTGGACTCTGGGAGGAAACAGAAGCCCTTGGAAGAAACCCATGCAGTCACAGGGAGAATATGCAAACTCCACACAGAAAGGCCTTAGTTGGCCATGTGGTTTTAAACCAGAACCTTCTTGCTGTGATGTGACTGTGCTACCCACTACACAACCATGCCACCCTCCCTTTAGTGCCAGTGAAAGGAAATCTGAAAGCTAGTGTACAGAGACCTGCAAGACAAATGTGTGCTTTCAACGCTGTGGCTACAGTTTGGAAAAGGCTCCCATATAGTGTGTAGGGATGCTTATTTGATGAGACTAGTACATTCACTCTTGTCATATTCAATTCCATGGCTTCACAAATCAAGTTAATTTGATTTTCTGAATATTTTAACAAAATCTGAACGGAAAAAAAATTAAGACTCCCTTTTTTATTTCTGATTTTTCAATAATGCAAAACTAGAAGAGCACTAGGTAGAGTGCATACCTCTGCCAAGCCACATGTATTCAGATCTGCATCGAAATCTAATAAATGGTTCCTTGGCTCATGGCTCACATTTCCTCAAAACTATCAATTTGTTCACTACTTTGAGTTTCTGGCCAAGGTGTCTGGGGAAAGGGAAGTTTGGGCTTCCATGCTCAGACTGCTGCCTCCGTGACTCGGCCCCGGATAAGCGGAAGAAGACGAGACGAGACTTTGAGTTATGATGGGAATAGGCAAACAAACGGAGGTGAAAACATAACCTCCTTCAACAAAGTTCATAAAGCTAGGCCAGCTTACTGTTTTATTGAGTCAATAAAACAACACCAAAAAAAAAAAAGTTTAGTTTTTATATATGGCACTTGTAAAGCTGCCGTAGTGGTTAGCACTATTGCCTCATAGCAAGAAGGTTCTGGGTTCGAGCCCAGTGGCCAACCGTGGCCTTTCTGTGTGGAGTTTGCATGTTCTCCCAGTGTCTGCATGGGTTTTCCCCCCCCACAGTCCAAAGACATGCAGGTTAGGCCAATTGGTGGCTCTAAATTGACTGTAGGTGTGAATGGTTGTCAGCCCTGTGACGATCTGGCGACTTGTCCAGGGTGTACCCTGCCTTTTGCCCATAGTCAGCTGGAATAGGCTCCAGCTTGCCTGCAACCCTGCACAGGATAAGGTGTAATGGATGAATGGACTTGTAAAGCCTTGTCCCAATTAACATGTGATTTTTGAGGGTCATTTATTACTTTCACTGGTGTGCATTAATGATTACAGCATAACTGAGAATCATTTTGCAGTGAGTTAAATGTGTAAATATCAAAGCTGTAACAATACTGTATGTCTGTGTATTGAATTATACATTTGACAGATTGCAGAACAAAGGTAGTCTATCATATTTATGCTATGTAAGGCCCTGGTCACACTGCGATGGGTTTGCAAATATTTGGCGACAAAAAATTGGTAGCATCACCACCAATCATGCAATGCATAGTGAGTGTTCTTTGAGCTTCAAGGTGTGTGTGTGTGTGTGTGTGTGTGTTTGGTTTTTTTTTGGGGGGAGGGGGTCTCTGCCTCATGAGTACCCAAAAACATCGTGAAAAATTTCAGTGCATGCATTGAAATTTGGTAGCAATGTTTTGGTCAGCAAACTAAAGGGTGAATACTTGCAGAATGGGTTGGGGAATACTTCCCAAAGCTCAGGAAAGCATCGCCACCAAAATGGCTCTCTATGGCAATCCTCATGTTTGAGGGTCTGCGATCCTAGGAGACGCACACTCACTTCTCCAACCCTGCCTGTCCCATGCCAAGACCGAACACACCGCACCGGTCAGGCCCATCCAGTCTTGAATGTCCTCCATCTACAGGTATCTCCTTCTAGGCCGACCTCTTGATCTAGTCCCCTCCACTTGGCCCTCCAAGATAATAGCTGGAGGTCTAACATGCACTATGTGGCCAAAATAGGCTAGCTTGCGTTTGGCAATGGCAGGCAGGAGTTTCCTTTGGGTGTTCAGTTCCTGCAGAATGGACTCATTAGTTCTATGGTCTATCCAACCAACCCATAAAATCCTGTGGTATCCAAACAACTCTAATTCCTTGATGCGCTTCACATCTTTCCTGAAGGTCTAACTTTTGGCACCATAGGTTGCAGTGGACCAAACGAGTGTTTTCAAGAAGTTTTGACCTTCAGGGATTTACTGAGGGTGCAGTCTTTCCAGAGTTTGGCTAAAGCTTTGATGGTTGTTCTAGCTGTGCCAAGCTGACAATGGATTTCCTTGCTGCAGTTAGTGTCCTGGTAGATATGTGCCCCAAGGTACTTGAATGAGCTGACTTGCTTGAGTAGCACACCAGTGCAGTAGATATTGATCGCTTCTACCTCTTGGGTTGCTGCCATAGTCTGTTTTGGCGGCGTTGATCTTGAGGGAATATTCTCTTGAGACTGTGCCAACTTTGTCAACCAGTTGCTGTAGCTGTTCCAGTGATTTTATTCTGATTGCTACATGTCATCTGCATAACATTTTTTCATCAATAACCCATTGCAAAACATCACAAGCTATAGTTTGACTGTAGCCTAAGGTATATTATGTAACCTAATCAAGCCCACATGCCATATTAAGCTACACTAAGTAGCTTATTCTTTATCTTGAATCAATGGAGGCTACAGTGGTTCAAAAAAGACATGTATGTAACCCCATATGATTTTTGTTAATTTCACTGCAACTTTAAGCTGCCATCCTATTTTCAGCGCTTCTGAAATCCAGGTTGCACAGTGGGAAGCTGTTTCCTGTTAATTATTTTAAACAGTAGTGTAGGTGGATATAGCTAGCATATTTGTTAATGAAGAATTGGATGTTGTGCATATGATGGAGCTGAATGTCTTGATGGGCAACATATGACATTTCATAAGATTGTTGCAAAAGTGTGTGTGTGTGTGTGTGTGTGTGTGTGTGTGTGTGTGTGGTGTCCTAACTTCAGTTTGAGACCTTCGCAGGGTTAATGTGATGAAACATTTATAAAGGAATTTTACTTCTACTGATAAAGCTAAGGGTTTTGTTTCAAAAAGATGAACAATCTTATGAACAGGTACAAAGTTTTTATAGTTACACTTTAACAGTATCTTGTCTATAATGCTTGGCTTTAAACAAAAATTGAGTTCATTTTTCCAGCACTGTACTGAGTTCAATACGATCAGTCTCGCTCATCATTTATGTGACATTTACTTCTATTAGAAAGCTATACCAAATTCACATGGTGGCCATCTTGGTAATGCACCCAGCAGTTATTTCAGGCTAACAAGACCAAGTTCCTGTCTAAATGAATGGGTAGAAAGCCATAACTGCACTTTCAATGACCACTGGAACATAACTGCATGTATAGAATCTCATCTCATCTCATTATCTCTAGCCACTTTATCCTGTTCTACAGGGTCGCAGGCAAGCTGGAGCCTATCCCAGCTGACTACGGGCGAAAGGCGGGGTACACCCTGGACAAGTCGCCAGGTCATCACAGGGCTGACGCATACCCCTTTTCCACCAAATCAGTTCCAGGGCTGGTTCGGGGCAGTGCTGGTCCTGGTTCACAACTCGTTCAACTTGCGAGCCAGCTGAGAACCAGTTTGCTTTTCCACAGCCCGCGGTGCCATGTCATTACGTCACTGTACACATCATTACGTCGCTGTATACGTCAGTTACGTCGCTACGTTTGCTTAAACCTTGGCGCGAATATCGAAGCAAAAACAACACGGAAGAAGCAGAAGCAGCAACAACAATAATAATGGATGACTTCGCGTTTGTACAGCTGTTGCTTCTTGTCGCTTAAAAATGGTGATCTTTCACGGTCTTGTTATTGTTGTTGGTCTTAACAACTCCGCCCCCCTGCTGATGTAAGTGGTTCTTTCCTCTGGCCTAGCAGAGAGTTGGTGCTAGCCTGGAACCGTTTTTTCTGGCCCTAGAGCCAGTTCTTTGTCAGTGGAAACAGAAAACCTGGTTCCAAACTAAGCACTGGCCCCGAACCAGCCCTGGAACTGCTTTGGTGGAAAAGGGGCAACATAGACACAGACAACCATTCACACCTACGGTCAATTTAGAGTCGCCAGTTAACCTAACCAGCATGTCTTTGGGCTGTGGGGGAAACCGGAGCACCCGGAGGAAACCCACACGGACACGGGGAGAACATGCAAACTCCGCACAGAAAGGCCCTCGCCGGCTACGGGGCTCGAACCCGGACCTTCTTGCTGTGAGGCGACAGTGCTAACCACTACACCACCGTGCCACCCCATGTATAGAATCACCAGTCAAATCTGATAAAAACTGCTTAACAAATATTGGTGACTTTACCCAAAAATAAGGTTTAAAAAAAAAATCCCCACAGGTTATACTTCTACTATGCATGTGCAAGAGTTCTGTGAAGTCTCTACTTCTATTACACATGCACAATTGTGCTTTTGCATCGGAGCAGCAATACATTTCCTGGAGCAGCAACCGATTGGCTTTTTAGGGAGAGGGGCAGGATACGTGCATGCAACTGCCATCTTTGGTGTTAAGGAATGTTTTCCATATATTTCTAGTCAGGATTCTTAAACTGGGATGTCTCTTCGCTTAAAACATCTTTGGCTATACTTCTGACTTTTTGTTGCAAGTTGTATAGAGCCCAAGTTCAAATTTCAATTTTGTTCATATAGTATGTTTTACAAAAAACATTGCCACAAAGCATTTTTATACAAGTTTGCATCTAGATTTTGAACCCTAATGAGCAAGCCATAGGCAATAGTGGTAAGAAACATTTACCAGAGTCTGAAATCACCCCCTACTCACTATATAGTGGACTGTGTAGTGAGGTCACCATTTTGTAGTGCTGTCCTAATGTATAGTGAGAATTATTACACCCTATATAGTGCACTCAAAGTATCCCACGATGCATCACAAAAAGTCGTGTCCAGCCGATGGCCACTAACCAAACAATGTATACCATCATGCATTGTGGTTGCGCTGAAAGAAATCTAATAAAGTCTCCTTATTTGATTTAATAAAAGGCAGCAGCAAAGAAGAAAGTATTCAGCCTTGATTTAAAAAAACAAACAAACAAACAAACTGAAGGATGCAGCAGACACAAAGTACTTTGTATTTATTAATGTGGGAAATACACTCAGTATAATATGTATTTATCACAAAAATACGTGCATGTATTTATTTTGAAAACTCACCAGTCGACTGATCTGGGACATTTTAATTATGTGACAGTAATGATGTAAATAAGTGTGACGGAGTAGTGTCTGAAAGTGTTTTATTCATTTTACCAATAAGCTCACTATAGAGTAATTCCCTATATAGCAAGTAGGGAGTAGTGAACGAGTGAGTGAGTGATTTTGGACACAGGGATTGACTGACTACAAATGTAGTTCTTTCCCTGGAATATCTGTTTGACTGACTGAATTTGTCTGCCCCGCCCACCCCCACGTTTTGGCTTCAGCTTCTCCAAGTCTCTGACTTTTTATAATCTCATCTCATTATCTCTAGCCGCTTTATCCTGTTCTACAGGGTCGCAGGCAAGCTGAAGCCTATCCCAGCTGACTACGGGCGAAAGGTGGGTGTGGCAGTGGGGGCGTGGTCAAGCGCCGGTCTGTGACAGGAGGGCGGAGTCAGGGAAGGTAAGTGGCAGAATCACTACACCTGACGGCAATTGTGTGTGTCTTCCCAGTGACCGCGCCCTATTTAGGTAGGGAGAGCGAGAGTAGAGGAGCTCATCCCTGAACTAGACGCCGGTTTTGCGTGTGTGTCTGTTTGGTGTGCAGATTGTTCACTGAAAAGTGTGGCAATAAAGCCTATTTTTGAACCTGATCTCTGTCCTGCCGTCCTCTGTGCTCCACCCACGCATACTGAACTGCCACAGTGGTGCCGAAACCTGGGAAAATTGGAACGCAGCAGCCGATCAGCCCCATGGAGTCCTCCCCGTTCACCGACCTGGTCCACGCCCTCGCCACGGCCCAGCAAAGCCAGCACCAGGTGCTAGTCACCCTCCGAAAGATACAAGAACAGCGCTTCGAGGCCCTGGTGCTGGCCCAGCAAGAAGATCGAGAGGCATTCCGGCACCTCCTCGCGTCGGCGGGGTCCACCAGCGCTCCCACCGCAGGCCCGTCCCCCCTCACCCTAACGAAGATGGGTCCGCAGGACGACCCCGAGGCATTTATCACGCTCTTCGAGCAAGTAGCAGAGGGTGGCCGATGGAGCAGCGCACCTCCTCCCCCTGCTAATGGGAGAGACACAGCTAGGCGCAGCTGGCCGCGCTACAGCTCCCTGCCGACCGCCGGCTGGCCTACGCGGACCTCCGCTGAGCCGTCCTCCAGCGTGTGTGGCGCACCCCAGAGCAGCAGCGCCAGCGCTTCCGCGCGTTGCGCTTGGAGGAAGTCGGCCGGCCATTCGTGTTTGGCCAGCAACTCCGGGACGCCTGCTGGCGGTGGCTGAGGGCCGACAACTGCGACGCCGAGGGAATCGTCGACCAGGTGGTGCTGGAGCAGTTCATCGTGCGCCTGCCAACAGGAACCGCGGAATGGGTCCAGTGCCACCGCCCGGCATCGCTGGATCGGGCCATCGAGCTGGCGGAGGGCCATTTGGCGGTTGTTCCGGCGGCAGGACAGCAGACAGCCTCTTCTCTTCTCTCCTCCTCCCCTCTCTCTCTCTCTCTCTCTCTCTCTCTCTCTCCTCCTGTGTCCCATCCTCGCCCCATTCCCCCACCGCGGAGGCAGGGGCCGGCACCACCCCAGCCGGCCCGCCACACCCGCGGTGCCCTCCCGTTTCTCCCTTCTGTGTCTGTCCCCCCCCGGTGAGTGAGCCCCAGAACACCGGTGCAGAGAGGAAGCCTGGGCCGGTTTGCTGGCGCTGCGGGGAATCGGGACACCCCCAACAGCAGTGCTCGGCAATGGAGGTGGGCACGATGGTTCGGATCCCTGACGCGCCAGGAGCCGCCCTCAATCGGGCCGGAGCGTATCACATACCGGTGAGTATTCAAAGGGATACATATCAGGCGTTGGTGGATTCTGGTTGTAAAAAGACTTAAATTCACCAAAGCCTGGTGCAAAACGAGGCATTGGGGGGAGCACAGGGGGTGAAGGTGTGTGTGTGTGTGTGTGTGTGCACGGGGACGTTCACAGCTACCCTTTGGTGTCGGTCCACATTTTTTTCCGAGGGGAAAAATTTATAGTGAAGGCGGCGGTTAATCCTCGCCTTACCCACTCTTTAATTTTGGGGACTGATTGGCCGGGATTTCGGGATTTAATGACACACTTAGTAAAGAGTGGGTCCTGCCATTTAACAGGGGGAGGTGCCGGTGTCGCTTTGGAGGGAGCAGCTGTCACAGAGCCATCTATGTCATCTCCGCGTCAGAGTGAGGAGCCGCCGGCCCCTCCTCTCTCTGTTGGGGAATCCCTCACAGATTTCCCATTAGAGCAGTCACAAGACGAGACTCTGAGGCATGCGTTTGACCAAGTGAGAGTAATCGATGGTCAAACGCTCCAGCTGAACGCCACCCCGTCCTTCCCCTACTTCGTGATTATGAAGGATAGGTTATACCGAGTGACACAGGACACTCAAACTAAAGAGCGAGTCACGCAACTTTTAATTCCGAAGAGCCGCCGGGAATTGGTATTCCAGGCGGCTCACTTTAATCCCATGGCTGGACACTTAGGGCAGGATGAGACACTAGCCTGAATAATGGCCTGATTCTATTGGCCGAGGATTCGCGGCAATGTTCGTAGGTGGTGTACGGCGTGCCGCGAATGCCAGTTAGTAAATCCAGCGGCCATTCCAAAAGCCCCTTTGCGCCCTCTACCATTATTCGAGACCCCGTTCGAAAGAATTGGGATGGATCTCGTCGGGCCATTAGATCGGTCAGCACGAGGGTACCGCTTTATATTAGTTCTGGTGGACTATGCAACGTGATACCCGGAAGCAGTGCCCCTGCGCCATATCTCAGCACGCAGTATTGCGGAGGCGCTCTTCCGCGTTATCTCCCGAGTTGGAATCCCGAAAGAGATTCTGACTGATCAAGGCACCACGTTTATGTCACGGACACTGCGCGAACTGTATGGGTTATTGGGGATTAAGCCGATCCGCACCAGCGTGTATCACCCACAAACGGACGGTTTAGTGGAATGGTTTAATCGCACCCTCAAGAATATCATTAAAAAATTCGTGAGGACGCACGTAATTGGGATAAGTGGCTTGAGCCCTTGTTGTTTTCAGTGCAAGAGGTTCCCCAAGCCTCCACGGGGTTCTCCCCAATTGAATTATTATATGGGCGTAAGCCGCGCGGCATTCTAGACATGCTGCAGGAAAATTGGGAGGAGGGACCTTCACAAAGTAAAAACGAGGTTCAATACGTTATGGACCTGCGCGCAAAACTCCACACGCTCACCCACCTAACCCAGGAGAATTTGCGGCAGGCCCAAGAACAGCAAGCCCGCCTGTACAACAAGGGTACGTGCCTTAGGGGGTTCACACCGGGAGATAAGGTACTCGTACTGTTGCCCACATCGAGCTCCAAATTGCTCGCCAAGTGGCAAGGACCCTTTGAGGTCACACGGCGAGTCAGGGACGTCGACTACGAGGTGAGGCGAACGGACAGGGGTGGGGCGCTACAGATTTACCACCTCAATCTGCTTAAACTCTGGAATGAGGAGGTCCCTGTGGCGTTGGTGTCGGTGGTTCCGGAGAAGGCGGAGCTGGGGCCGGAGGTTCAAAAAGGGGCATTGGCATCACGTACCTCTCCGGTCCCCTGTGGAGACCACCTCTCCCTGACCCAACTCACGGAGGTCGCCCAGTTGCAGACCGAGTTTTCGGACGTGTGCTCGTCCCTGCTCAGTCGCACCGACCTCATAGAGCACCACATTGAGACGCCCCCATGGGTGGTAGTGCGTAGTCGCCCTTACAGGCTACCCGAACACACAAAAAAAAAAAAGTGGTTCGGGAAGAACTCGAGGCCATGCTCGAAATGGGCATCATCGAGGAGTCCCACAGTGACTGGAGCAGCCCGGTGGTCTTGGTACCCAAGGCCGACGGGTCGGTCTGGTTCTGTGTGGACTGTAGAAAAGTCAACGCGGTGTCTAAATTCGACGTGTACCCAATGCCTCGGATTTGATGAGTTGCTCGATCGACTCAGCACTGCTTGCTTTTATTTGACGAAGGGATATTGGCAGATCCCCTTGACTCCAGTATCCTGAGAAAAAACGGCCTTTTCCACACCGTTTGGTTTACACCAATTCGTCACACTTCCGTTTGGGCTGTTTGGGGCGCCCGCTACGTTTCAGCGGCTGATGGACAGAGTCCTCTGCCCCCATGCCACTTATGCGGCCGCTTATCTAGATATCATCATCTATAGTAATGACTGGCCAAGGCACCTCGAACATCTGAGGGCCGTCCTTAGGTCGCTGAAGCGAGCGGGGCTCACAGCCAACCCAAAGAAGTGTGCGATTGGGCGGGTGGAAGTACGGTATCTTGGCTTCCACTTGGGCAACGGTCAGGTGCGTCCCCAAATTAATAAGACGGCAGCAATTGCGGCCTGCCTGAGGCCCAAGACCAAAAAGGGGGTGAGACAGTTCCTGGGGCTGGCTGGCTATTACCGTAGGTTTATACCTAATTATTCGGACGTCACCAGCCCGCTGACTGATCTCACTAAAAAGGGGGCACCAGACCCGGTCCAGTGGACGGAGCAATGCCAGTGGGCTTTTTCTGAGGTAAAGGCTGCACTGTGTGGGGGGCCACTTTTACACTCCCCTGACTTTTCTCTCCCCTTTGTGTTGCAGACCGATGCGTCGGCCAGAGGGCTCGGGGCGGTTTTGTCCCAGGAGGTGAAGGGGGAGGACTGCCCCGTCCTGTACATCAGTAGGAAGCTGTCGGTGCATGAGGGGCGCTACAGCACCATAGAAAAAGAGTGTCGGGCGATCAAGTGGGCAGTCCTCGCCCTCTGTTACTACTTGCTGGGGCGCCCTTTCACCCTCTGTTCGGACCACACACCCCTCCAGTGGCTCCACCGCATGAAAGATGCCAACGCGCGGATCACCTGTTGGTATGTGGCACTCCAACCCTTCAATTTTAAGGTGATCCACAGGCCGTGGGTGCAGATGGTCGTGGCAGACTTCCTCTCCCGTCAAGGGGGGGAGTCAGCTGCAGGCTGGACGGCCGCCCGGCCTGAGTCGGGCAGTGGGGGTATATGGCAGCGGGGGCGTGGTCAAGCGCCGGTCTGTGACAGGAGGGCGGAGTCAGGGAAGGTAAGTGGCAGAATCACTACACCTGATGGCAATTAACCTGTGTTTGTGTGTCTTCCCAGTGACCGCACCCTATTTAGGTAGGGAGAGCGAGATCAGAGGAGCTCATCCCCGAACTAGACGCCGGTTGTGTGTGTGTGTCTGTTTGGTGTGCAGATTGTTCACTGAAAAGTGTGGCAATAAAGCCTATTTTTGAACCTGATCTCTGTCCTGCTGTCGTCTGTGCTCTACCCACGCATACTGAACTGCCACAGCGGGGTACACCCTGGACAAGTCGCCAGGTCATCACAGGGCTGACACATAGACACAGACAACCATTCACACTCACATTCACACCTACGGTCAATTTAGAGTCACCAGTTAACCTAACCTGCATGTCTTTGGACTGTGGGGGAAACCGGAGCACCCGGAGGAAACCCACGCGGACACGAGGAGAACATGCAAACTCCACACAGAAAGGCCCTCGCCGGCCACGGGGCTCGAACCCGGACCTTCTTGCTGTGAGGCGACAGCGCTAACCACTACACCACCGTGCCGCCCACTTTTTATAATATTTCTCTAAAAACTTGCATTCATGACACAAAAATGTGGACAGCTTACAGCTGAGTAGATAATGATAATGTATCTGGCAACTAATAGAAGTTAGAAAATTGCACCTGTTGGATTAAGATGTTTTCTTATTGCTTTATTTCAAAATAAACCCTTTGAAACCCTGCTGGGATTTTGAAAATGTTCATTTTGCACAGATTGCTCTCCAAACGTGCAAGGACATTTAGCTCATTAGAATGAGTCCTGCCATTGCTTTACTCCTCCCATTAAAATACATTCCTGGGGTTTTGAAGTGTGTGTAATTAGGTACTCTTGGCATGAAGTAGATTGCCTCTTGTGAAGGACTTGAATGTATTTCATCCCTAAAGGGCTTCAGTTCCATCCATTATTCCAAAGTGAGTCTCAGCAGAGACTGTCGTGTGCTTGATGCCATCAGACTGATGAGTGAAACTCTGGTGTTCACTTGGTCCACTGCGATTAGCTGTTGTAGCATGGGCCTGTTAAAGTGGCGCTAAATAGAATCACTGTTTGTATTGTATGTGCTAATATGAAATATTATAATGGAAACAGAGGTCATTTTTTTTTCTTTTCCCATATCTTATTCTTTTTTTATATTTGTATATGTAAATACTTAACTTAATTTGTCTAGAAGTTTTCTCTATTTTCTATTCTGTTTATCCTGTAATGATGCTGCTGGAATTTTAGTTTCCCTGAGGGAACCCTCCCAAAGGGATCAATAAAGTTCTATCTAATCTAATTAAACCACTGAAAAGGTAACCATTTCTACAAAGAGGGACGAACAGTTCTGCATAATGTGTAGCTGTCTGAACAGGGGTAACCTTGTTTCCCCTGGGTATACATCCTCGATCACTGTACGTTATGTATGGATTTATGTGGGGGTTACAGACAGGCCAAGTGTGGAGTAACTGATGGTGATCATTTGGATTCACATTGGAGTCTTTGCTTTCACTTTCTGCTTCTGATCCTTTTTTTTTTTTTTTCCCCGAACTTCTGCATTACTATTTGAACAAGTGTTGCCAGGCAAAACAAACCTTGCCTGGTAGTACTTATGATGAAATATGAAAAGATATCACAAACAAACGATTTTGACCTTTTGGTGACCTTGATTGACAGTGTGTGTGAGAACATACTTGGCCAATAAACATGGTGCTGATTCTTATTTGCACACCATACTGCTCTAAGCCAATCAGAACACATCTGAATGAATATGAAGATATCACAAAAAACGATTTTGACCTTTTTGGTGACCTTCACTGAATGACCCTCAATGTTGGCGGTTCTATTTGAAACCAATGCCCATCCATCCTGAAAGTTTCATGAAGATTGGTCCAGCTGTTTTCCTGTAATATCATTAAGAAACAAAGAAACCCCCACCGAAAGCAATACCTTGCCCCCTGGTGGACTGTCCTGGGTGTAGTGGTGATGATTAATAATAGATAGCAACACTGGTCTACAGCCAAAATGCTTCCAAAATATAGTTAAACTTTTTTTAATAATTCTGGGTCACTGAGAACGAAAATGAAACTTAAATTCTTCACTGTCTCTAGTTTTCAAGATTGGTTCTGTGACTAAATCTATGATTGGGTTTGGATAGACTTTTTTTTTTTTTTGGCAAAACAATGAACGATGCAATCTGAAGCCAGTATTGCATCATACACGATATATTATTCCTAGAAGTCACCGATGATGCAATCATAAGTCAACTTGCATCACTCTGCTGAACAAATTACCCTATAATCAGCTCAATTTTTTTTTTACAGTGCTATGCACTTGAGATTAAGTCTTTGATTTATCTGTTTAGACAAGGTGAGCAGGGATGCCTCATAACTGTATGAAAAATGCAGATAACTTCTGTTTGTGGTAAAGTGACTTTTGCATCACAAAAGTACAGTATAACTGCTGTAATCAAGAAAGCCTACCACCTTTTCCAATTTTGTAACCAAAATGTAGATCAGGACAAGAGTTGGGCCCCACACGCATGTTGTAACACCTGGGCAAAAAAAAATCCTTGCCAGTGGTTGAACAGGAAAAGGAAATCCATGTGTTCTACAGGGCCAATGACTTGGAGAGAACCAGCTGATCATATCAACAATTTGCCCCAGTTGGGAAAGGTTTGTCAAAGAAGAAAAAGTGGACTGTAAAGTACCCAAACATTCCATTAGGTATATGCCCAGTACGCCAGAAAAGCATGCCTGTTCTTAATGCACCATAATCATTCTCACTTGAGTCAGTGTGAAATTTCTGGTCCTGAACCATCAATGTCACATGATCCAGATTTTCTCCCATCCTCCTCCTCTTAACCACACCTGAAAACACCGCGTGAACTGAATGACCTTGTCAGGGATTTGGAACTACCAAAGAGTAAGGCAGAGCTTCTGGGCTTCAGATTACAACAATGGAATCTCCTGGTAGGCGATGTTGGTGTTCATGTTCTGCAACTGTCAAAAGGATCTTGTCCCATTCTCTTCATGGAAGGTGATCCATGGATGCTTGACAAGAGATGCTCCGTTTCATGAATACAATAGGCAAGCTGCCAAAAAGCACTGAGTACACACTGAATAAAGACTAAACCTATTAAGTACTTGTACATAATTTTTTTTTTGTCATTTGATTCATAATACATTTTATTTATATAAACTTTTTTTGCTGATTTTTCTAGTGTTACATAAAGAGAACAGGTGAAATATCATGTAAACCAACCATAAATGCATGAGACCTAGGTTTACAATTTATACTTAAAACGTTATTATCTAGGCGGCACGGTGGTGTAGTGGTTAGTGCTGTCGCCTCACAGCAAGAAGGTCCTGGGTTCGAGCCCCATGGCCGGCGAGGGCCTTTCTGTGCAGAGTTTGCATGTTGTCCGCGTGGGTTTCCTCCGGGTGCTCCGGTTTCCCCCACAGTCCAAAGACATGCAGGTTAGGTTAACTGGTGACTCTAAATTGACCGTAGGTGTGAGTGTGAATGGTTGTCTATGTGTCAGCCCTGTGATGACCTGGCGACTTGTCCAGGGTGTACCCCGCCTTTCGCCCGTAGTCAGCTGGGATAGGCTCCAGCTTGCCTGCGACCCTGTAGAAGGATAAAGCGGCTAGAGATAATGAGATGAGATGTTACTATCTACAAAGTGTATAAGTATAAAATATAAAATCTTAAATATCTTGGAAGCCGTAGCCAATCGGCTGTTTTAATTGTCATATTTGAATTCAACACCCCAAATTTCATAAATGGCCAATTTCATCTCTGAAGCAGACAACTTCTGAAAAATTGTTGACCAGTGTAGCAGTAGTAATAGCTGCAAAAGTGGCAATAATTGGGGTCCTAGCAGCTGGAAGCATTTTAAATGCTTGTTTCTAATGAAATGTGGTTTTTGTGAATGTAAGCTGAAATGATGAGGTACATTCAGCCTAGGAACTTTGAGGTTTAGCATTTAAGACAAGGTGAAGGAAGGCAAAGACAGGGTTTGAACCCTCAGCATTTGGAGTAGAAGACATTCATCTTATCTCTCAACAACTGTACATTAGAGTTTCAATATGCCTTTTGTTAAATGTGACACATCTGAGGCTTTGAAAATTGAAGCTGGGAGATTGGGACCAAAGAATTTGGAAATTGGAGAACATGCCAAGGGTGAATGTTGAATGCCTGATTATCATCTGATTTCCTCATTAACACCTTGGATTTTAAATGGAGCCAATATACCTTCTAGGTACTCTTGACAGTTAAACATTGGGTTTTAGCAATCTTGCTGCCGGTTTCAAACTCTGCACCTTCAGGGTTCTGATGAGGTTTGCTACCCTCTATGCCATGAAAGATGCTGGAGTAATCATACAAAAATTTACCTTATTCATTTTACCTTATTCATATTATTCATATTATTCATTTTGTGAAAATATGAATAATAAATATAATACATGAACATTACAGTTCCTTGTTGGAAAAAGTATTCCTTGATTAGGGATTTTGTTTTTTTCTGAAGAAAAATTAAAGGCTGGATTTTTTTTTTCTCATTCTTTTCAGTGTGAGATGAAGTGACTTCCCCAAAAGGTCCCCCCCCAACACACACACACACACACACACTGATTTTACTAATCTTTACAAGGGAGGCCAATAATTGTGGAGGGCACCATGTCTACCTATTTGTCTGCTAGTTGCCAGTTGTGACAGAACTTGAGTAATAGAATTCCTTTAGCTTTCATCTTCAGTAAACTGTGCCTCTCTGCCAAGTCATGTTTGTTGCCTTCATCAGCGGTAAGGAAATTTGCTCTGCTCTTTTCTGATTCTCAATTTGCACCATTTGATGCCATTGCTCTAAGCAATATCAAGGCTCCTCAATATTCTGTGCTGTGCTTGTTCTCACTTGGAACAGTAAGTGCAATGGATATGGCTTACATGACATTATTTTTATATATATAATGAAATGAATGAGTGGGGAGACTTGGGACAAGTGAAAGTTTTTGCAGGCCATGTCACATTCATACTGTATTAGAGTATTTACTATACCCTCTTACCACAACATGAGTTTCTCAGCTTGTCACAAATACTGGCCTTCAGGCTTTAATTTTTTTGTTATCTTTTGCGTTGAGATGTGGGCTTTTTTTTTTCTCCCCCCCGGAAGACTTGGGACATGGTGGGGAGATTTTGGGGAAAATTAAAATGCCTAGGCCTACATGTTAATTTTATTTATTATCAAAACTTGTAACACATGAACTGTATGAACACACGATGCTGGTACAGTGATATATAAAAATGCCAGTTTATCCAAAACCTGACTTGACAAAACAGCTCTATTTCTCAAGAAGGAATGAAATCTTAATTCTCATGCAGGGACATGCCCACATTTTTAACAGAACTTTTAAACAATTTTATATTTGTAAACCACAAGGAAAAAAAATCTGTGATGAACTGTCCCAACTCTGGCCATTTTTAAATAAAACAACAAAAAACCTTAACTGTTTTCCCACCAGAATTTAAGTTTAATAAATACTGTTTATGGTAACTCTAGGTGACATACTTTTAATTCCTAACAAATCCCGAATTCACCAGCAGACATTACACCATAGAGTGGAGGTGAAGTAGAAAATACAAGTTTTGTTTGACAAAAATATTTAACTGCACAGACCTTACTGCAGTGTTCAGCTTCATGGTTCCAAAGGAAGTAGGTTACTCTAAAGGGGCAACATCTAACTTCTGATGTAAACTAAAACCTGACTGGTTGAAATTTAATTTTTGGGAATATAAACTGTCCGAGGCAGCACGGTGGTGTAGTGGTTAGTGCTGTCGCCTCACAGCAAGAAGGTCCTGGGTTCGAACCCCGGGTCCGGCGAGGGCCTTTCTGTGTGGAGTTTGCATGTTCTCCCCGTGTCCGTGTGGGTTTCCTCCGGGTGCTCCGGTTTCCCCCACAGTCCAAAGACATGCATGTTAGGTTAACTGGTGACTCTAAATTGACCGTAGGTGTGAATGTGAGTGTGAATGGTTGTCTGTGTCTATGTGTCAGCCCTGTGATGACCTGGCGACTTGTCCAGTGTGTACCCCGCCTTTCGCCCGTAGTCAGCTGGGATAGGCTCCAGCTTGCCTGCGACCCTGTAGAAGGATAAAGCGGCTAGAGATAATGAGATGAGATGAGATAAACTGTCTGAAGTTTCCCCTGTCCCAAGTGTCTGTGCTCTCACCTACAGCATTTATTTAAAAGTCAAAAAGTAATTTTTGTCATTTGCAAAACATTCAAACTAACTTGCAAATTCTTGGGGAAGCACAACTAACAAATACTATACATGTACTGTATTAAAATAACATATATTCTAAAGAAAATATACAAATGCAGAAAGTATACCCAGGGCAATACAATACTCAAAATATCCAACCCCAATTCCAACTGTGTAAAACATAAAT
Organism: Neoarius graeffei; assembly: GCF_027579695.1. NCBI lineage: Eukaryota > Metazoa > Chordata > Actinopteri > Siluriformes > Ariidae > Neoarius > Neoarius graeffei. The sequence continues at coordinate 34,681,514 of NC_083587.1, read as the reverse complement.
TAAAAACAGAATGTGAAGCTTTGCAAGTCATGGAAACCCTATATTTCATTGAAAAAAATAATACAAAGGCAACATATCAAATGTTGAAAGTGAGAGATGTATGCATTTTAGAGCAGTATGCTGCCATCCAGACAATCTTTTTCAGGGAAGGCCTTCTTTCTTTCAGCAAGACCATGCCAAACTGCTTTCTGCACATATTAAAGCTGCATGGCTCTGTAGTAAGAGTCCAGGTGCTAAACTGGCCTGCCTGCAGTCTGGACCAGTCTCCCATTGAAAACATTTGGCACATTATGAAGCGCAAAATATGACAAGACCCCAAACTGTTGAGCAACTGATTGTATTATCAGGCAAGAATGGGACAACATTTCTCTTCTCTTTCAAAACTACAGCAATTGGTCTCCTCAGTTCCCAAACATTTACAGTGTTATTAAAAGGAGAGGTGATGCAACACAGTGGTAAACATACCCTGTCTTAATTTTTGAAACGTGCTTCAAAAACACGTTTCCCCCCCCAAAAAAAAACAATTTCTGTTTCAGTTTGATGTGTTGTCTTTGTACCATTTTCAATGAAATGTAGAGTTTCCATGATTTGCAAATTATCACAATCTGTTTTACAGTGACCCAACTGTTTGGAATTGCAGGGCTCGACATTAACGGTTGACCACTTGTCCGGGACAAGTGATACTTAATGTCAGACAAGTTCATCGTCTCCGTTACTTGTCCAATCGGACAAGTGCCAAAATACGCCGATATTCGGGTTACATATCAAATGTATCAGTTTGTTCACATGATTTCCGAAGCATCTCACTTGACATTGTTTTGATGAATCTCTGGATGTTTCTATTCGAAAAAAGCAATGTGCGCATGCGCAATATTCCACTTGCGAAACCGGCCAATACCGCTTCGTGTATTTGAGCTGAAAAGTAAACGGTTGTTTATGATTGGTTTTAATCGTGTCATACACGTGGATTTTGTTGACATTTCTGTTGGCGGGATCATTATTCAACTGTATATTTACGTTGAGTATGTGGTAATTTCCAAATCTTTGAATTGTTGTTCATTACAGTATATAGCCGAGCATGTGGCAGGGTGTGCTGGGCTTGGAATGTGCACCTGCATGTGTGTGGATTGACAGGGAGTGAGGTAGGAGTGGGGAAAGTTATCTATGAAATACCAAACTGTCAAATGGCTGCTAATTAGGTTACTGGCTGTATTAATTAACTAATTAGTAATGGGAGTTTAGGAATTTGAAACAGGGCTCTATAATTTAGATATAATTATGGATTATTTGAAGTTATCTTTTTTTTGACCATTAAATACCATACAGGAGCCACACTGAATAATTAGACGACAATCAGTGGAGGATATATTCAGAATTAATAATTTAAAAATGAAAATATTTTTTAATTTTCTGGTATTCAATTTCTCAAAATAAATTAATGATTGATGGAGTCCAATTGATGGAGCAGAACTCAAGGGTTGATAGATGAAGATGAATAGAAACTTTATTTGTATCCATTCATCTGTGAGTCAAAAGAGGTGTGGAGGTTTTCATAAGATATAATTATCTTGTCATTTGATGACTAGATTTCAGTGTATAATAATCAGTGATTTACAGTATTAATCAGTCAATTTTATCAGTTTATTTGTAGCATTGTTTCTCTTGTCCAAACTAGTGATATCTCATCAAGTCATAAATTTTATGATGTTACTTTTTGTTACTGAACTGCAGAGTACTGATCTGTGTGTGTGTGTGATATATGTGTGTGTGTGTATATATATATATATAAAATGGTTAGTGTTTCTGGATCTCATAGTACAGCTATTTTGTTGTTAATTTTATGTTCATAATTTCTATTCTATTGGAATATATTGCTTCTGAGCTTCAGCATAATAATTGGTGAATTATGGTGTCAGTCTGTTTTACTATATATTTTTTTTTGAACTTTTGCCTCAGTATATCAAGTATTGATTACTTTTGATTCATAGATATTATGCATATGTTGTGAATTCGGAAACAAATGCCATAAAGATTGTTGGGTTACAAATAGTTTATTTGTGGGGTTTTTTTTCCCTCTCAAATATTTCTTCGGACAAGTCCGAATGTGAAGTTGACAAGTAAATTTCCTTTCAACTTGCCCGACAGGACAAGCGGTTTCAAAAGTTAATGGTAGAACCCTGAATTGTGGTTGTACATAAATGTGGGTGGGTAGTGTACATACTAAGTGTGCATTGTGCAGAAAGATGGCCGTGCAAATTATACGGTCATTGAGACTGATGGCTTTGGGAGAGTAACTGATTTTCAGGCCCCGTCCACACGAGTACGCGGCCTCACCCAATACGCTGTTGTTTTGAAAAAAATCTCCGTAAACACGGCGTCGTTTCGATTCACTGGAAACGACCCAAAACGCTGTAGTACATATGCCAGGCCTGTATGTGGCGCTGTGATGCCACCACACCAATACACTAAAACTGGAAGAGAAGCCATGGAGCATGCGTATAAAGGTCACGCGCTGTTTACAAAACAAGCTCATAACACGAGAAGTTTTGTTGCTCCGCGCAGTAATATAAAAGCAGAAGGTTTTGTTGTAGTAGCCGTAATAGACGGAGTTGTTTCTGCAGTACGAGCACAAGCCTGTAGTCCGCTGTTGTTGTTGTTGTTGTTATGATGCGTCTAGCGGCGGCGGCTGTGGTTAAAGGTTAGAGAGGCGGGATTTATACGTCATCGTTTCTGAAAAAATCCGCTTCGCCGTCCAGACGACTCCGGGCTATCCGGCGTTTTTGGATTTTCCCCACTCTGGGACCCGTTTTCAAAAAATACCGGTTTCACACCTCGAAAAAACCATCTCCGTTTGGACGCGAGGCCGAAACGATAAAGTATTTATGCAGATTCGACAAAAACGTACTCGTGTGATCAGGGCATCAGTCTATTTGTGTGCCTTGGATGTCCTGGTAGTGCCTGCCAGATGGAAGCAGCTGAAAGTGCAAGTGTTTTGGGTGAATGCTATCCTTAATGATCTTTTTGGCTGTCCTCAGACAGCATTTCAGGTAAATGTCCAATAGAGAGGGCACTTTTCAGCTGATGAGCTCGGCTGATCTCCCCACTCTCTGCAGGTCCCTCTGGTCGGCAGTAGAACAGCTGCTGTACCAAGCTGTGATGTAGCCACTGAATACTCTCAATTTTGCAATGATAAAAGTTCGAGACTCTCCACAATGTAAGTGTGAATGGAGCATTTGAGGATGCTTGAAATGTGGACACCAAGTCACTCCGTATTGTCATGCTTGATAAAGGCCAAAGTAATCCTGAGCCCCTGTCATATCAGTTATAGGTGAATGATGGTTATTGATCTGAGGGATCCAAGATCATGAGTGTTTAACTTGGTCTTGTGCCCTTGCCCTTTTTGCACCAAGATTCCTCCAGATTCCTTGAATTGCTTTAATATTATGCACCGTAGAGTGTGAAATATCTAAATCCCTTCATATATATTTTTTGAGGAACATTGTTTATAAACGCTCCAATAATTTTTCTCATGCATTTGTTGACAAACTGGAGATCCTCGGCCCATCTTTGTTCCTGAAAGACTAGGTTTTTCCTGGATACTGATTTTGTACCAAATCACCTGTTGACATCAACTGTTTCAAATCACATTAATTGTTTTGCCTCATTAGCCCTAAATCACCCCTGTTCCAACCCTTTTTTTTTGGGGGGGGGGGGGGGGGGGGGGGGGGAATGTGTTGCAGGCCTGAAATGCAGGAATGCATGTATATTAACAAATGAAAAGTTCTCATTCTCATCTCATTATCTCTAGCCGCTTTATCCTTCTACAGGGTCGCAGACAAGCTGGAGCCTATCCCAGCTGACTACGGGCGAAAGGCGGGGTACACCCTGGACAAGTCGCCAGGTCATCACAGGGCTGACACATAGACACAGACAACCATTCACACTCACATTCACACCTACGGTCAATTTAGAGTCGCCAGTTAACCTAACCTGCATGTCTTTGGGCTGTGGGGGAAACCGGAGCACCCGGAGGAAACCCACGCGGACACGGGGAGAACATGCAAACTCCGCACAGAAAGGCCCTCGCCGGCCACGGGGCTCGAACCCGGACCTTCTTGCTGTGAGGCGACAGCGCTAACCACTACACCACCGTGCCACCCCAAATGAAAAGTTGCTTGGACAAAACATGAAATATATTGGGTTCATACTGTCTGCAATGAAATGCACATCAAAGTAAATTTAAAAACCACTGCTTTCTTTTTATTTTAATTAATATTTTCCATACTGTCCCAACTTTTATGATTTTGGGTTGTAGAACAGATACGGTGACCGGCATGTGTGTAGGAGGAAACCCTTTATCCCTCATTCTACCTGATGGCGTGTGATGGGACGAACAAGCTGGAGGTGGAAATCGACAAATGACTAAAACATTCAGAGAAAACTGAAGACTGCCAATTAATTACTAACTTTAGTTTCATACTATTACACTATGAAAAGTCTGTGCTGATTAATGTGCTTCAACAACTGAAGAAAGATCAGCAAGAGAGTGAGAAGATTAAAATGCCAGTTATACCCCCAGAGATGAGCATTTGGATTACAAACTTTTTTTTTTTAAAAAGAACAATTACTAATGAACGTTACATATTACTAATTTATTTCCCCAAACATGGAAGAAGAGTGTGGCAAATGGCAGTGTTTCTGGAAGACTTGAGTACTGGCCCCCTTTAAATACATCCTGGATGGAGATGTGTGGCTATTTACAAATACAGAGCATAATCAGGCTTGCATTGAAATATTTCATGGAGTGTAACTGTTTTTACTGGAACCTTTTTGTCAGTGCTGTGGCAGAATAATGCTTCCGAGGAGTAACTGCTGCTTTTGTCTTTAATCATATAAAACATCCCATTGGGACAATACAAGTGATTTTTCTTAAACCCCCCCCCAAAAAAATGGCATGAACACTTTTTTTTTTTTTTTGTTAAATTTTTATTTATTCCCCCCCATTTAGTCTCAAATATTCTTTATATTTGAGTGTTTGAATGACCGGAGATATAGCATGTCAGTTTCACCATGGGCAATCCCCCCCCCAGACCACCAGAGGGCACCCTCACTCATTGTTTGAATTACTTCCTTTATCTGTCTCATATCCTGTGATTGTTTGCACCTGTTTGTGGTTTTTTTTTTAATTAAGTTACCCAATTTCAGTTCTGTGTTTTCAATTCTTAGTTCTAAGCACTGTTGTATTGCTAATGCTATATTGCTATGTGTTTGCACCATGAGTAGCTATTGTGTTCCTGTTGGCTTGTCTTAGTCTTGTCCTTTTGTTTGTGGCTGTTCTAGTTGTGTCCCTCCCCATATTTTTGTTTATCCATTAGACACTCTGCAATTGTATCAGACTCCCTGGATTTTGTGAAAGGATGCTTGACCTTAAAGGTCATAGGCAAGGGTCGGAGGTGGAACGTAGAATATCAACTTTATTTTCTAGAAGAATGACCCAAACAGCAAATTCAATCTTCCTGGTGTCTAATTTGCACCCTAAAATGAAAAAAAAAAAAAAAAAAACGGTTAAAATATCCTGGCTTGCGTAAGTTCCAAAGGTTTTACTTCTCACTTGCATGCACTTTTACCGCCAGGGGGCAGTTGTCGTGATGTCATTCAAGGCAAACAGGCTGGGAGCAGTTCTGTGTTTACTTGCGAACCGAGCACACATGTACAGACTTTGGTCGTGAGAGGTTGTGTAAAATGTCTGATAGAGATTTTGAAGTAGGAACTCTCCAAATTGAATATCGAGAGGTGAAACCATATGTATGAACCTATGGCCATTGCGAAGCCATAGTGGATATAGGTAACAATTACTTGACAGTGCGCTGGTAGGCCACATTAGCCTGCCATCCGGGGTATTTCCCGGGGTCAATATATCGGGCCTGACATCTCATCTCGTCTATCAATTTTTTTTTTTCAACTACCAAGCATTTAAATGAAAAGGGTAAAAATGTTTACCTCCAATCTTCTCCTTTTTGCTTGAGCGTTGCTGGTCCGTTTCTTCTTTGACTGCTTGATTTTGTGCTCGAATTTTGTCGGAACAGCATCAGGTTTGAGCCGTCTCTGTCCGACTTTGACACCTAAACTCTCCAACAGATGGATTCTTCAAAAATGAATCGTTGTCGAAGTGATTGGCGCACAGAGTGGCGTATTTACCCTGCTGCCAACCCTCTTGCTTCACGCGCTCAATCCACTCTCTGCCTTGTCTCCTCTTTCGGAAAAAGCCAACCCACTCGCTCCACCTCTTCTCTTCCGGAAAAAGCCAACCCTCTCACTTGATGCTCACGACCCACTCGCTCCGTCTCTCCTCCTCTTCCGGAAAAAGCCAACCCTCTCGCTCTGCCTCCTCTCTTCCGGAAAAAGCCAACCCTCTCGCTTGATGCTCACAACCCACTCGCTCCATCTCTTCTCCTCTTCCGGAAAAAGCCAACCTTCTCGCTCTGCCTCCTCTCTTTCGGAAAAAGCCAACCCACTCACTCTGCCTCTTCTCCTCCTCTTCCGGGAAAAAGCCAACCCTCTCGCTTGATGCTCACAACCCACTCGCTCCGCCTCTTTTCTTCTGGAAAAAGCCAACCCTCTCACTTCACTCACACAATCCACTCTCTCCGCCTCTTCTCTTTTGGAAAAATGTAAAAACTTCTTCTTGAACCGGTCCTGTTACAGTTCACTGCACAACAATAAGGCATGTCTTTTCTTTGGAAATTCCCGAACGCACGTCTGCACTCAAGCCGAACGGCAATGCAAGTAAACGGAAGTGGACTCAGCTGAAATGGTTTGCTTGTCTTGAATGACTTCACTTGCCGAGTGGTCTCACAAATCGCTGGACAGAAATTCACCGCGATCCACGCTAACTTTACTTATTAACAATACTTCTTGGGACCAGAAGAAAATTACAGAGGTTTTTTTTTTTTTTAACATATAAAGTTTCAAATGTGCATAAATTGAAAACTGTTGCCCATGATCTTTAAAATGGATGCAGCGGAGTTGGGGGTGCTAAATTGTTAGAGCAGGTTGTTGTTCTCAAGCAGCAGCAGCTGGGGGGGAGGGGGAATATATCACTGAAATTTTGTCCTGGGGGGAAAGGTTGGATGATGGGGCACCAGCCTGCATTATGGATCTTGTTGTTGCCCTTCCACCCAGCCGTACACTGCCCTGCCAATTTGATGACCTCCCCTTACCAAGACCACCACCCTTGCCCGCACTGCTCAGGATGTTTTTCTGCCCCCTGGCTCATCTGGGGATGTTGCTCCACCCCTGTTGGTGGGTTACGAGACACACTTATGAATTTGCTGCTCAGCATCTGTAGACCATGTCTCTGTGTAGGATTTCCTCCACAGTGCTTTCCATAAAGTGGCAACAAAAGCCAAATCCCATCTGTTGCTCCCTGTGGTGCTGTCTCTCACTAAAGATGAGTCCACACAGACAAACTCCTCTCAAAACTGACTCTGATTGCTCCCAGTCACAGATTGTGGTGCAATGGAAACAGTGCCTCAGGAAGCTTTATAGCTGGCCTGATAGCGCACAGAAATATAGATAAATGAACTTGGTTATAAATATATAGATAAACGAAGGTTCTCTTGTGAAAAATGGGAGTTGTGGCCTGCTATTTATAGACACTGTAAACTGGCAACTGTGGATTGTTTGTTGAACAGGCCAGAGCGGTGGCGGTTCTAGCTTTGCATGGTACCCTGGGTGAACAACTTCTCCTTCAGTGTCCTCCAATTGACTGTCATCCCCAGTTGAACACCCCCCCCCCCCCCCCCAGCCAAAAAAAAGCAGCAATAAGCACTGATTTTGATTCAACATCTGAAACACAAATGATTATAATATAAGCCTTGTATGGTGCTCCAAAATATTTCAGAAGTACCCCTGAATTTGTCAAATCAGTAATATACTAGTTAGGTTGCAGTTGTTTTGCTGCAGGTTCCACACATTTATCATGATGAAACTGTGTGAAATTATATTCAGTGTTATGTAAACTAGTAGGCCAGAAAATGGAATATTATCACTCCTAAGTGTAATAGCACAGCAAGCAGCATAGACTAGCAAACAAATGTTATAGTAGTCTATTTGATTACATACATAATACTGTTTCTCCTCTGATTTTCACTAATTCCATTAGTCCTGAACATAGTTAGGGGCATGCTTTTTGATGGATTCCCCCACTCCCCTTACCTCGGCCTTCCAGTAAGGAGACTCAAGGTTAACCTACCCCTCATCTTGTACTTCTGAAACCTTCCCAGGAAGTAACCTGCCTAACTCACAAACCAGAATCAGGGCTCTGACTCCAACAAAGTTAACTGACCCACATGGTGATGTATCCTTGACATGTGCAAATGAGTGATAGAAATCCAATCACACAGTCACGATTCTGATGGTTTATTTTTTGGTGCGGCTGCCCATGTCACCCATAAGTAGCGGTTGCAATCCCCACATGGGGCACCTTGATTGACAAATAGGGTCACAAGGAACTCCATCTACTCTTCTCATCTCATTATCTCTAGCCACTTTATCCCGTTCTACAGGGTCACAAGCAAGCTGGAGCCTATCCCAGCTGACTACAGGTGAAAGGCAGGGTACACCCTGGACAAGTCGCCAGGTCATCACAGAGCTGACACATAGACACAGACAACCATTCACATTCACACCTACGGTCAATTTAGTCACCAGTTAACCTAACCTGCATGTCTTTAGACTGTGGGGGAAACCGGAGCACCTGGAGGAAACCACGTGGACACGGGGAGAACATGCAAACTCCACACAAAGGCCCTCGCCAGCCACGGGGCTCGAACCCGGACCTTCTTGCTGTGAGGCAGCAGCACTAACCACTACACCACCGGGCCGCCCCACAGATGAATATAAGAAATATTGCTCTAACTAATGGATTTCATAGTTAGAAATGTTACTGGGAGTCACATTCAAATGAAGCCACATTTTGAATGAAGAATATTGTTTGTCTTTTGACTATCCTGACCCCAAGCACTAGTTTAGATATTCAGCAATGAAATTATCAAATTTCACATCTATCGATCTTCAATAAACAAACTGGCATTGTGTCTCAAATTGCATATGTACTACTCTAGACTATTACTGAGTACTAACCGCTAACTGTCTTAAAATTATGGTTAGTGTTTTAAATATCAAGTTGCATTTAAATTTACAGAGAAGTCTGTTTTGCATACAAAACGTCTAAATTTTCTAGGTTGGATATAAACTCAGTTTTCGATTTGAGATGCAGCTCTTGACAAAGTACAATCAGTCTGGAACATTTTAGAGAAACTGAGCTTATCATTCTGTTTAAAATCCCTGTACATTAAATCACTAAACATGTATCATTTGAAATTGGAAAACTGAGAAATGGATGCTTTTTGGGTTTGATATTCCAACTATATGGGATGTGGCTTTTTAATTATTCAGATGTACATACAGTAAGATTAGGGCTGGGTGGTAAAACAATCTTGAAATGGGATCATGATAAAATGGGTTGAAGACTGACTGACTGACAGACTTTGGACATTTTTGCCCGAGATGGATAGATCTAACAGCCTATCACACAGCAGAAATAAATGTGATGACAGCCAGTCAGTCTGCAGTTTTAGGCTTGCACATCAAAGTACTTGCCCATTTTTCTGTTGTAGTACATTGTTTGAGCTACCACCAGTTTCCAGAGCTTTCTTCACAAGGAAAAAAAAAGCATGGAATAGGCAAAGGGGACAAAAGCAATGGTGAAAGTGAACTCGCGTTATCCCCCAAAACTGAGGAAATTGACAAAAGGTAACACAATGTGAATTATATGGACATGGTTTGGATATCTTAAAATGTGACAAAATGCAGATTAAGACAGTCAGTCTGTAAAATGTCATCGGCCAATGCCGAACAAGATGGGTGCTACGGCTCGTGACACGGCAGATATACAAGCTTATTTTTTTATTTTATTTTATTTTAAATGATTCATAATGCCACTGATAAACCCACTGCCTAGGACTCAATAAAATTGATAGCAGAATGCTTCTAAAAGTTTTATTTTGTTTGATTTAATAATTGGGCCAACAAAAGGAGTGCTACGTTTCCTTTGCAAATGTCTGTGCGCTCACACTTGCTGAGAACTGGGGGAATTTGATTCAAGGTAAATCACATTGATTCCTTTTAATGTAGGAGTTCAGAAGAAGCCCGTTCAAAAGCCTGCTTTCAAATGTATAAATGGCCTCCTTACAGCATGCTCTAAAACAATACTCAACACACTTTCTAATTACGGTATATCTGGACTTGAACTGAATGTGACATGGAATGAGAACACTGTATTTTAAGGGTATCGTAAAACATGAGTCATCAGTTTTGACATTTATGCAATTTATAAATGATTAAAACATCTTGTTATCTGTCCTTTTGGTTGTGGTTTTAAGGTGATGGGAGGGCTTCTTACAGTAGGGGTGCAGATTACAGCACAACACCAGCTTGTGAATTAGCAGATCTTGCACCCAGCCACTGCAAAACTGTTCATGAGCTTCTAGGGAAGTTTTTTTTTTAAACCCACACAAAGCGTATGTACTCGGTCAAAAGGCAAGATGCTGTATGTCTGGGTATGTGAGTGGATTTCTTTGTCTATTTATTCACAATACTTTGCAGTCTGAGCCATCTTACATATGCTGGATCATCCATCCATCCAGTATCCATAACCGCTTATCCTGTACAGTTGGATAGTTGGAGTCTATCCCAGCTGACTATGGGCGAGAGGCAGGGTACACCCTGGACAAGTTGCCAAATCATTGCAAGGCTGATGCATAGAGGCAACCGTTCACACTCATTCACATCTGCGGTCAATTTAGAGCCACCAATGGAGCCTAACCTGTATGTCTTTGGACTGTGGGGGAAACCAGAGCACCCGGAGAAAATCCATGCAGACACTGGGAGAACATGCAAACTCCACACAGAGAGGCCCCCGTTGGCCACTGGGCTCGAACCCAGAACCTTCTTGCTGTGAGGTGACCATGCTAACCACTATACCACCGTGCTGCCTGTGCTGGATTATTATTATTTTTTTTTTTTTTTGGGGGGGGGGGACAAAAGGATTTTACTTATGCATATTTTGTTGTTTAAGTTTTGATATTGCCATGGCAGTGTGCATTTGTACTCTGTGCAGTGGGTACCCAAGACTATTACATGCAGTGCATGCCCCAGGGACTAATTACTACTGGTATGCACCTGTTCCTGATCAGAGTGCAATCACAGCATGCACTTAAGACTCTGCAAGCACACAGACTAAGTATACATGTTAACTCAGTATCTCAGTGTTACCAAGCCTTTGTATTGTTTTATGCTTCTCTGGCAATTGACTCTATCTTCTGTTTACCTCATCTCTGATTTATGACTGCCTCTGTTACTGTTTGCACTTCATTTGACCCTTACCTGCTTCCATTACTGACAGTATACTTCGCCAACACTATAGATCTAACTGAGGAGAACAGGCATGCTGCACAGCACCATGCCAGGGTTTCTGTTCCTCAGCCTGGATCAGTATGGTTCCTCCAGTATTTTGGATTAGACCCACCTGCACCCTGTGATGGGGCGGATTACCTGTCAGATGGATTTTTACTCCAATGCAGGCTATTTTGTGAGGACCTGGTGGAGCCCAAGCCTGCTGAAAACTTATGGGTACGGTGCATGATATACTGGCTCACTGGACTAGCATGCTGGTGGGCTGAGTACCTACTCAATCTGGAACATCCATGCCTCAGAGTCTCCAAGTAATTCAGCGCTATGCTCAAGTCCCAGTTCCACACTCTACAGAATGAGGATCCCCTAGATTTTTTTAACCCCCCCTTCACCACTGACACCCATGAGGCCAACAGGGTGGCCTCTGAGCCTCTGGTGATAACCATGGAGGACACGGGCCGTTTCATCGCATGGGTTCACACTGTAGCATAGAAAATCCCAGCTAGGTTAAAGCTAAGTAAGTGTGTTTTCTTTGACATTTTAGTCCAGGGGCACGAGAGAGAGAGAGAGAGAGAGAGGGGCGGCACGGTGGTGTAGTGGTTAGCACTGTCGCCTCACAGCAAGAAGGTCCTGGGTTCGAGCCCCGGGGCCGGCGAGGGCCTTTCTGTGTGGAGTTTGCATGTTCTCCCCGTGTCCGCGTGGGTTTCCTCCGGGTGCTCCGGTTTCCCCCAAAGACATGCAGGTTAGGTTAACTGGTGACTCTAAATTGACCGTAGGTGTGAATGTGAGTATGAATGGTTGTCTGTGTCTATGTGTCAGCCCTGTGATGACCTGGCGACTTGTCCAGGGTGTACCCCGCCTTTCGCCCGTAGTCAGCTGGGATAGGCTCCAGCTTGCCTGCGACCCTGTAGAAGGATAAAGCGGCTAGAGATAATGAGATGAGATGAGATATATATATATATATATATTAGTGCTGTCAAAGTTAACGCGTTAACGCAATCTCAATTTAACGCGATTAAAAAAAATAGTGCCGTTAACGCAAATTCTAATTTGGCCCTGCAAGTCACCCGTAGTTCCTGCTGAGGCTTGTCGTGCGCTGCGTTTAACTGTACCAACAGTTTTACCGTCCAAACGAGATCACATGGGATTACCTTTCACAGGTGAGACTGGAAAAATACTTTTCAATACTTTTCCTTCAGTCTTCAGTTTCCCAGCTCATCTCCACCGGGTAGGTGTAGAGTTATAAGCAGTGAGCATTAGATAATACAGTGCCACACTATGATGAACGTTTTTGAACGTTTTTATTTTTATCTGTTTTTTTCTTCTTTTATGGCAAATACTTCTCTTCAAAAGAAACTAATGAAGAGTAAAATAAAACATTTTTTATTTTCACAGTGATATGCACTTTATTTTTCATCCCTTGGTTTTCTCATCTAATATGGAAGTTATGGATGTCAGTGGCTGTGACAAGACGTGTTATGCTCTGCAATAAAAAAAAAAATTGGGACAAAGCAAGCCCATTCACTTTTTTATGCTGATAGGAGAATTACAATGGTTTTTCATCTGACAAAAATGTGCGATTAAATTGCGATTAATCGCGAGTTAACTATGACAGTCGCGACATTAATCGCGATTAAATATTTTAATCGCTTGACAGCACTATATATATATATATATATATATAATGACCGATCAACTTTACGACTGTCTGGTTATGACTGGCAAGTGTTTCCCAGCTGAGCGTACGACAGTTTCCGCCCCAGCTCCCGGCAGCGCCTCTTGCCGCGTACAACAGTTTCCACTGCAGGCACATGCGCAGTCTCCCTCGCGCACTCCATCATACAGTTTCCGCCCCAGCTCCTGGTTTATGAAACGAGCAAATGCTCCCGCCAGCCTGAGCGCTGCAACAGCTGATGATGACGTAGACGACCTACAGCCAAGCACCAGTGATGCCAGCGGTCACTAAATTTTGTATTTTGCTATGTTTTACATTTGTATTTTGGTATGTTTTCAAACTAAAATGTTTTTCTGTTTTTCACACCTGTATTTTTTTGTTTTGCACATATTAAACAAATTGTACTGTATGCAGTGTTTGACTTAAACCAAATAATGAGCCAAGGTAATGAAATAAGAATGTTGATAAAATAAGACTTTAAGATGATTACAATATCATTACACATCACAATATACTTGCGGTCATTCAACATAGACCGACTTACGACCAGATCGGTTTACGATCGGTCAGTCGTAACCAAACGCAGTCGTAAGTCGACGACTGCCTGGTGTGTGTGTGCATGCACATGGTGATGCTGATACCATTTCAAACAAAATAGAAAAACCAAAACATAAATCCTTCCCAACTCAAAGTTTGTTTTTCACCATTGCAAACAATCAACTTTGGTTGTAAATCAAAACATTACACTCGTTCACCCATGCATATTTCTGGTAACAAATCATCGCGTCAGGCAAGGCCTGACAACATTGGACTTGCGTGCGGCATTGTATTTAACAAAAAACTAAATACTTAAACTAAACTAGACACAACCTGTGTAATGGTAAAATAAATTTAGAAGCAAAATTAATTGCTTTCAACTTGGGAAGACAAAGGGCACAACATAAACTGGGGTTTAATGTTCAGCGGTAAGAGGTTTCAGTGAACGGAGTTGTATGCAGATAAGCCAGTGGAATGAAGAGAATTGTGAGGGAAAGAGAACTTTGGGGAAGTTTAGGGCAATTTGCCCAGCAGGAATAGTAAGAAAAAATGCCTTTCCAACCCGTCTGTCCAGCGCTGATTTTCTTCCTGTCACCATTCCTGTCCCCTTTCCAAGAAACCTGCAGTTCAGTAGCAATAAAATCCACACTCTGATTGCAGTGTCCTCCCAGGGAAAATCCAACAGTAACCGGTTTCCAGAGGCGACTACACTTGACTTTTTTCAGAACTACTGCTGCATAGTCCTCCACCATCGGCCTACCACTACACTCTTGATTCCTTAACCTCATCAGGACGTCACCAGGCTAGCCTACTGTAATTACCGTGGTGGACTGTCCAAACACTGCTTTACTGTACAGGATTTATTCGAACATTGCAGCCACCTGCTATAACACTCACAGTAACTATCCACAGGCCATTTGGGCATTAGGGACATGCACCAGCTCCTCAGGGCCAAATACTGGTGGCCCCCATATGCTCATCAACATGAATAACCATGCCTTGTCCTACGCCAAGTGTGCCCATGCCAGAATGCCAGAGCCCATGCCAAAGCCTAGACCAGTCTCTGAGCCCTTGTCTTATGGTTTTGTATTGTTTGCTTGCCTGTAAATAAACTCTTCCTGCAATTACCTCCATCTAACCACTCCATTACTGACTATCATTGTATTGAATGTTCTACCTCTGATTTGTGAAATGTTCCACTGTTTGCCAAGTGTTTATCATGTTCTGTACATAAGTTAATGGATTTTAAACATCTGGTTTCTTTGACTTTCACTCAAGAGTAAAAATCAGCCTGTAAATTAGAAAGAAATACTGACTTGACATTTGTGGTGATTATCAATATCGAATGATTATGAAAATTTTCAGTGTTAACTAGGGGTGTAACGATTCATCCACTACATCGATGAATTGATTTATTTTTCTACGATCCAACTACAACGATCTGTGCTCGGCAAGTTGGCCTTCCAGACGACATACATCGATCTGATATCGTTTTAAAAGGTAATCAATCGATTGTATCAATACTAGGAAATAACGCATTGGATTTAAGCACGTCAGACTTTATATTGGTGGGGTTTTTTTTAAGCACTTTTAATTATAAAGGCGTTAAACGTTACCCGATTCAGTCTGCCTGTCTGTGACATCATCGTCATGTGCCAGCAGCAGCACAAATCAAAACATAGCATTATGGTGGATAGCAGAGGAGAAGCTGGCGAGCGGGAAACTTTCAAACCAGCATTACAGTCCAGTAATTGGTTAAATTGGTTGCACTTTATTTTTGATATATATTTGATAATATTGTAATATTTTTGTGTTGGAAAAACAAAAGCAGAAGTTTTAGAAGTATAGTACAACCCCGATTCCAAAAAAGTTGGGACAAAGTACAAATTGTAAATAAAAACGGAATGCAATAATTTACAAATCTCAAAAACTGATATTGTATTCACAATAGAACATAGACAACATATCAAATGTCGAAAGTGAGACATTTTGAAATTTCATGCCAAATATTGGCTCATTTGAAATTTCATGACAGCAACACATCTCAAAAAAGTTGGGACAGGGGCAATAAGAGGCTGGAAAAGTTAAAGGTACAAAAAAGGAACAGCTGGAGGACCAAATTGCAACTCATTAAGTCAATTGGCAATAGGTCATTAACATGACTGGGTATAAAAAGAGCATCTTGGAGTGGCAGCGGCTCTCAGAAGTAAAAATGGGAAGAGGATCACCAATCCCCCTAATTCTGCGCTGACAAAATAGTGGAGCAATATCAGAAAGGAGTTTGACAGTGTAAAATTGGAAAGAGTTTGAACATATCATCATCTACAGTGCATAATATCATCAAAAGATTCAGAGAATCTGGAAGAATCTCTGTGCGTAAGGGTCAAGGCCGGAAAACCATACTGGGTGCCCGTGATCTTCGGGCCCTTAGACGGCACTGCATCACATACAGACATGCTTCTGTATTGGAAATCACAAAATGGGCTCAGGAATATTTCCAGAGAACATTATCTGTGAACACAATTCACCGTGCCATCCGCCGTTGCCAACTAAAACTCTATAGTTCAAAGAAGAAGCCGTATCTAAACATGATCCAGAAGTGCAGACGTCTTCTCTGGGCCAAGGCTCATTTAAAATGGACTGTGGTGAGAGATTTACGGTTTGGCCATGTAGAGATAGGCAGCAAGCAGAGCGAGCTCCCGACTTAACCTTTCAAGTAAACTTTTAAAACGCCATATCTGGCATTTTAATTTTGCAAAAACAAAAGACTCGTGTTACTGCTTCTACACTGAGAGGAAAACGTCGATATTTTAATATGAGTAAGCAATCCAACAAGACGACATCTTCACATCCAGCTACCCGAACTAGCATTGCTAGCAAGCTGGCTTGACAAGCCACCAGAACTTGAGAGGGCACACCGCTCTCTCGGCCAAAAACCCGATGATGGAAGGCCGCCCCGTCCCTTCGTGGTCTGCTTTCACCGGTTTCAGGAGAAGGAAAAAATACTGTGTTGGGCGCGGATGCACGAGGCGGTGTTCCAAGGATCTACACTCAGGATATACCCCGACATGTCGGCAAATGTGGCTAAGAAGCGTGCAGCTTTCAAGGGTGTTAAGCAACTTCTCTACGACAAGAAAATTCGATTCCACCTGCGTTACCCCGCACTGCTTCGAGTTCAGCTCGGCGATAAGACATTTGAGTTCTCTACACCCGAGGAAGCCCAGGAGTTCTATGACAACCAAATTGCCACACGCGATTGGACTGAACCTGCAGGTGCTTCGCAGACATAGTCTTCCTCTTTAACAATGCAGGTGAAACGATCCTTTTGTCTCCATGGGTATACAGAGTTTGAGTTTGCCACACAGTGTTGTGAAAATGTTAAATTTAGAATTGCTGACGAAATAATCAGGTTATCTTTGAACTAGATTTTCATGGTGGTCTGAGTTTTCTAGAATAGTTCATATCAGACTGAAATGCTAAAGAAGACCAGGCCTGGTCTATTTATTTTTGGACATTATTTCTACCTCATGCAAAGTGGTTGTAACGATAATGCCCTCTTCATATTTTTTTTTGTTGTGTTTAATTACAACAAATTTTGTTATTGTTTATTTTATTCATGGAGCATGATAATTTTGATTTGAACTACAGTTACAGCCTACATTCATTACAGATATATTCATCACCATTAGCCTATAGCTATGTCATAACCTATTTTATGTTAGATTGCAATTTATTGATTTATCCCCTCTCTTTTTTGGAGTGAATATGCTGAATATGTGCGTTTATTTGTCAAAGTGACACAAATGGGAGCAGCCTAATGTATGTTAGTAAGCTTAAAGCTTCATGGACAATTGGAAGTTTAACCACAATAGGGCTGCGGTTCATCGTCGTTCAAAAGATGAACCTAGTGTTTTCTTATATGTTCAGGGTATGGGTTGGCCGGGTTTTCTTTCTCAGGGATTTTGGTTTGTTTTCTCCTCTCCTTCCCTCCCCTCCCCCCTTGTTAAGGCTCTGCAATATACATGTTATCTACATTGTCACGTTGCTATTATTAGGAAAAGGCGATCATAGGAAGTAATGGTATGGCTGGAGGGTCACCAGTTCGGTTTATTAGTTGGAATGTCAGAGGCCTGAATGGTCCAGTAAAAAGGGCCCGTATATTTTCACACTTGAAAAGACTGGGCACTGAAATTGCATTTTTACAGGAAACGCATTTGCGTATCCAAGACCAAATCTTACTCAGGAAAAACTGGGTAGGACAAGTCTTTCATTCATCTTTCAGTAGTAGGGCTAGGGGAACAGCAATATTAATTCATAAAAAAATACTATTCACAGCTTCTGATATAATTTCAGATCCCCAAGGACGTTATATCATAGTGTCAGGTAGGCTTTTTCACAGCCCTGTGGTGTTAGTTTGCATTTATGCCCCCAATTGGGACGATGCTGATTTTTTAAAGAAAATAATGTCCTTATTACCAGATTTGAACAGTCAACGTCTAATATTTGGTGGAGACATGAATTGTGTCATGGATACCTCCCTGGACCGTTCGAACCCCAGGGTCATACCCACATCAAAGATGTCCAGGGCCCTTTCTAGCCTCATGACTCACATAGGTTGTGTAGATCCGTGGAGGTTTTTATACCCCAGCAAAAAAGAATTTTCTTGTTTCTCTCATGTACATCAGTCATATTCAAGAATAGATTATTTTTTCATAGACAAGTGTCTCCTACCTTCTATTAAATCTGTACAATATTCAGCAATAGTGGAATCTGACCATGCACCTGTAATTCTTGACGTTAACATTACACTTAATTACTCTTCATGACCAACCTGGAGGCTGAACACAGCTTTACTTTCAGATAAAAATTTTTGTAAGTTCATCTCCAAAGCAATAGATGATTTTCTGTTAACCAATCAGACTGACTCTATATCACCATCATTATTATGGGAAACATTAAAAGTTGTGACTTGTCCAGGGTGTACCCCGCCTTTCGCCCGTAGTCAGCTGGGATAGGCTCCAGCTTGCCTGCGACCCTGTAGAAGGATAAAGCGGCTAGAGATAATGAGATGAGATGAGATGAAATTAAAAGTTGTTTTGAGGGGCCAAATTATATCATTTTCAGCATCACACAATAAAGATAGAAGACAAACACAGGAAAGGCTAATTAATTCTATTTCAAACATTAATAATCAATACTCCAAGACCCCAACGCCAGAACTATATAAAGAAAAACTAAATCTTAAAACTCAATATGAGTTATTATCCACAGAGAAAACAGAGTATAACTTGTTACGGTCACGCACATTTTTTTATGAACATGGTGAAAAGGCAGGTCGCCTTCTTGCTCACCAGCTGAAGGGTAGGTCAGCATCTCGTCTTATACCCACTATTAGGAAAAATAATCAAGAATTGACAGTAGACCCCCTGGAAATTAACAATACTTTTAAGGAATTTTACTCAACATTATACACAACAGAATCCCCCCCGACACTCTGTTCATGGAAGAATTTCTAGAAAATTTGAATATCCCAATAATTTCACAGGATCAATGTGAAGATCTAGAGAGACCCCTTGATAAGCAGGAAATAGAAAACTCAATCAGAGAAATGCAGAGTGGAAAAACGCCTGGACCCGACGGTTTTCCCGTTGAATTTTATAAGAAATTTTCCTTACAGCTAACACCTCTGCTACTCAGTCTGTTCAACCATTCATTTGAGAAGTCTGCCCTTCCACAAACTCTCACAGAAGCGCTTATCACAGTCCTGCTGAAACCTGGCAAGGAACCAACAGACTGTGGCTACATCCACACAACAACGGCAACGAGATGTTATTTAAAAATATATCGCGTCCAAATGGGCAACGATCAGTAAAATATCAGGTCCATATGGCAACACAACGCTTGCTGAAAACGATGCAATACACATGTCACACCTCTAGGGGCGCTGTAAGACGGTCCCTTCGGAGACACCAGAACAATAGAAGTAAGGACGCATGCGCATAAACTATTATGCGCGAGACTTCATATTAGCCACAAAGTCAGGAAAATCTGTTCGTAAAATTACATTATAATGACCAAATACAATGAAAAGTATTTTTCCAGCCTCACCTGTGAAAGGTAATCCCATGTGATCTCGTTTGGACGGCAAACCTGTTGGTACAGTTAAACGCAGCTAATCTTTATTCTCCGCTTTGACCTATCCAATATGGCGGCGAGGATGACGTATGATTCTACGCGGAAGGCGGCGTCTTTAATGGTCCGGAATAAATTGAATGCTACACGTTGATGGATTAATTTGTTGTTTCTCACCTGTGAAAGGTAATCCCATGTGATCTCGTTTGGATGGTAAACCTGTTGGTACAGTTAAACGCAGCAAGGCAAGGCAAGTTTATTTATATAGCACATTTCATACACAATGGCAGTTCAATGTGCTTTACAGAAGCAAACACAAAAACAGTAAACAATAGAGAAATAAAATTACATAAAATAATTTTATTTTTAATCTAAAACAATTAATTAAAAGAATTAAAAGAAAATAATAAGAATTAAACAACAGTAGAACTAAAATAATAAAATGCCAAAAAGAAAAAAGGAGAAAAAGAAACCAGCGGAATAAAATAGAATAAAATTAAAGTAAATTTAAAACATGCAGAGAAAGTAAAGATTATAAAAAATGTAAAAATATTAATTATTTAACAGAAAGCATCTGAAAACAGCTTGGTCTTTAACCTAGATTTGAAGCTGCCAACAGCAGGAGCATTTTTAATGTCCTCTGGCAGTTGGTTCCATAGATGTACTGCATAGTAGCTAAAAGCTGCTTCACCACACTTTGTTTTAACAACTGGTTTTAATAGTAAATTTTTCTGTTGCGATCTGGTAGATCTGATTGGGTTAGGGCGCTGCAACATATCAGAGAGGTAATTGGGCCCTGTACCATTTAGAGATTTATACACCAGCAGCAATGCTTTAAAGTCAATTCTGTAGCTTACTGGAAGCCAGTGAAGGGACCTTAGAATTGGGGTAATGTGCTCTGTTCTTTTTGTTCGTGTGAGAACCCTCGCCGCTGCATTTTGAACCAGCTGAAGTCGTTTGATGGTCTTTTTTGGCAGGCCTGTGAAAAGCCCATTGCAGTAATCAACCCTACTAGAGATGAAGGCATGTATTAGTTTTTCCAGATCATTTTTTGACATAAGTCCTCTTAGTTTGGAAATGTTTTTTAGGTGATAAAATGCCGTTTTAGTGATTGCTTTCATGTGACTGTCAAAGTTTAGCTCGCTGTCAATGAAAACACCAAGATTTTTAACCATTTCTTTAGTTTTAATCCCTTTTGTGTCAAGAATAGTGGTAATCCTGAGTCTTTCATCTTTTTTTCCAAATAGAATTACTTCTGTTTTATCTGTGTTCAACTGAAGAAAATTTTGTGACATCCAGCTATTGATTTGATCGATGCACTGGTAGAGACATTCAAGGGGGGCATAGTCATTTGGGGGGCATAGTCATTTGGCAGCACATGAATCTTTATTCTCCGCTTTGACCTATCCAATATGGCGGCGAGGATGACGTATGATTCTACGCGGAAGGCGGCGTCTTTAATGGTCCGGAATAAATTGAATGCTACACGTTGATGGATTAATTTGCTCTTCTACGCCCTTTATGAGGAATGTATTGTAGGACTAAAACCAACATCTGAAGAGGTGAGATCGCTCCTTTTTTTCCCTATTTTTGCTGGCGGGATTGACTCAGAGTCTCTCTCTCTCTCTCTCTCTCTCTCTCTCTCTCTCTCTCTCACTTTGCACCATTACATAATAAATATTCACAGTGAAAATATTTTGTAAGTGCGTTTCATGAACCAAGTTATATGATTTGTTGACAACTCGCATCGAGTTCGTTACACTTCTACCCGGCGTGAAGCACTCACAGTCATGTGGTTGTGATGTCATCGTAAACAAATCCGTTCTACTCATCCAGACGACTTCACAATGGCAACGTTGCCAGATCTTTCCACTCTGGAACCCGTTCTCAAAAAGATTGCGTTTTGGGCACCCAAAACGCCAGTGCCGTGTGGACGCCAGGCCTAAACGATAAGCAATTGTATCGGAGTCACCTGAATCCGTTGCCGTGTGGACAGGGCCTGTAGCTCTTATAGACCCATATCACTGTTAAATGTGGATGTGAAGATACTCTCCAAGGTTTTAGCTGCTAGAATAAATACAGTGATAACAGGCATAGTTTCAACTGACCAAACAGGTTTTGTTAAGGGCCGTCACTCATTCATTAACATCCGCAGCCTCTTAAATGTAGTATACTCTGTCGTCTGGGGACACACCAGAGGCGGTTGTTTCCCTGGACGCGGAGAAGGCCTTTGATAGACTAGAATTCAACTACCTGTTTTATGTATTGACTAAATTTGGGTTTGGACCTAAGTTTGTGTCCTGGATGAGGCTGTTATATGCCTCTCCAAAAGCTGCAGTAGTCACTAATAAAGTTTGTTCTCAATATTTTCCTTTATCCAGAGGAACGCGGCAAGGCTGCCTTCTCAGCCCATTGCTATTTGTTTCGGCAATAGAACCTTTATCGCTAAAACTCAGAACCATGCAGTCTATACAGGGTATAAGAAGAATGGATACAGATTATAAAATTTCTTTATATGCAGGCGATCTTCTAATTTACGTAACAGACCCCTCATTGTGTACACCAGTGATTTTGAGTATTTTGGGGGATTTCAGTAGATTTTCAGGATACAAAATTAATTATTCAAAAAGCGTGTGTTTCCCCATCAATGATAAAACTCATACAATCAAAGAGGCAGACTTACCTTTTAGTGTTTCTGAATCTGGGTTTAAATACTTGGGAATTAATATTACCCCTACATTTTCTGGTCTGTATGAGGGCAACTTCACTCCTTTACTTGAAAAATTAAAATCTGATCTTCAACGATGGAGCACTATTTATTTGTCATTAGCTGGGAAAATTAACTGTATCAAGATGAATGTGCTGCCAAGGTTTTTATACTTATTTCAAAGTATTCCATTTTTTCTCCCGAAATCTTTCTTCCGCTCCCTAGATGGGTTAATTTTAAGTTTTGTATGGGGAGGTAAAATTTCAAGAATTCGTAAAATATTCCTTGAAAGGCCTAAGCAAAGTGGAGGACTGGCTCTTCCAAATTTTATGTTTTATTACTGGGCGGCAAATTTGCAAAAAATATTATATTGGTTTCAATCCCCTAATATAGACTGGTGCCGTGCTGAGGCACAATTTTGTAAAGGGTCATCTCTCACTGCATTACTTACATCAAGACTCCCCTTTTCCCCCTCACGCTTCTGTTTTAGCCCAGTGATAACTTCAACGCTTAGAATTTGGATGCAATTTAGACAAACATTCCATTTGACTGAACTTTCCATGCTTAGCCCTATTTGTGATAACCCTCTTTTCCCAGCTTCCAGACTGGATGGCACTTTCAAACAATGGGAACACATGGGCCTTAAGACTTGCAAAGATTTCTTCATAAAGGGGGTTTTCCTAAGCTTCACTGAGCTGGTAAACAAATTTCAATTTCCAAGAACTAGCTTTTTCAGGTATCTCCAGATACGTCATTTCACTCAAACCCATTTCCCATCATTTCCTCAATTGCCAACGCCCTCACATGTAGAGGATATATTGGTAATTCCTCTAATTTTTGGAGGTCAAATTTCAAAAATTTATAATTTGATTATGGCAGCTAACAAGGTCTCTATGGATGGCATTAAAATAAAATGGGAAGAGGAACTAGGTACAAAAATTCCAGAGGCAGCATGGGACAGAGCTTTATGTTGGGTGAATGGGACAACTTCTTGCGCACGGTTAAATATAATTCAGTTTAAAGTCCTACACCGCTTGCACTATAGTAAAGTTAAGATGGCAAAAATATATCCCAATACAACTGACTTATGTGACCGTTGTAAACAAGGCCGAGCAAACCTCTCTCATATGTTTTGGTCGTGTCCAAGACTTCAGGACTTCTGGACGTCAGTATTTGATATCTTAAATAAAGCCTTTGATTTAGATTTACAACCTACTTTTATAACAGCCATATTTGGGGTCACAGGGAGTGGAGATTATTTAATGCCTAATCGCAAAGAAGACATCATTGCTTTTGCTACTTTAATTGCAAAGAGATGTATATTGATGGAATGGAAGTCAGCAACTTCACCAAAAGCTTCAACATGGCTCTCTGACATGATGATGTTTCTGAAAATTGAAAAGATTAAGTTCACCCTCAGAGGGTCAACAGGGAAGTTCTTTAAAACCTGGGACCCTTTACTGATATACTTTGACGAACTTACCACATTGCCTTCCTCATAGCTTGACCCAGTAGTGTAGTGCAAACTATACACTTTCAACTGCGCCCCCCCCCCCACCGTGTGATTTTTGTTTGTTGTTTGTGTGTTTTTGTTTTTTTTGTTTTGTTTTGTTTTTGTTTTTTTTCCTTCTTTCCCGGCAGGAATGTTATGGGTGGGATATGGGTTATAAGGACTTTGAGAGAGTGTAATATAATATTGTACTGTGACCATATATATATCTTTTGAAATAATAAAAATACATGTCAAAAAAAAAATGGACTGTGGCAAAGTGGAAAACTGTTCTGTGGTCAGACGAATCAAAATTTAAGTTCTTTATGGAAATCAAGGACGCCGTGTCATTCGGACTAAAGAGGAGAAGGACGACCCAAGTTGTTATCAGCGCTCAGTTCAGAAGCCTGCATCTCTGATGGTATGGGGTTGCATTAGTGCGTGTGGCATGGGCAGCTTGCACATCTGGAAAGACATCATCAATGCTGAAAGGTATATCCAGGTTCTAGAGCAACATATGCTCCCATCCAGATGACATCTCTTTCAGGGAAGACCTTGCATTTTCCAACATGACAATGCCAAACCACATACTGCATCAATTACAGCATCATGGCTGCGTAGAAGAAGGGTCCGGGTACTGAACTGGCCAGCCTGCAGTCCAGATCTTTCACCCATAGAAAACATTTGGCGCATCATAAAACGGAAGATACAACAAAAAAGGACCTAATACAGTTGAGCAACTAGAATCCTACATTAGACAAGAATGGGTTAACATTCCTATCCCTAAACTTGAGCAACTTGTCTCCTCAGTCCCCAGACGTTTACAGACTGTTGTAAAGAGAAAAGGGGATGTCTCACAGTGGTAAACATGGCCTTGTCCCAACTTTTTTGAGATGTGTTGTTGTCATGAAATTTAAAATCCCCTAATTTTTCTCTTTAAATGATACATTTTCTCAGTTTAAACATTTGATATGTCATCTGTTCTATTCTGAATAAAATATGTAATTTTGAAACTTCCACATCATTGCATTCTGTTTTTATTTACAATTTGTACTTTGTCCCAACTTTTTTGGAATCGGGGTTGTTGTGTGTATATATATATATATATATATATATATATATATATTTTTTTTTTTTTTTTTCTCAACCTAAAGTGTTGGTTGCACTTAATTCAAATAAAATGTCAATGCATTTGCCACAAATTGTTGTTTTACTTGTTTGTTTATATCCATAATTATACCTGATTCCCTTACAAGAAACAGGAATCTAGAAAACTTCACCTGCACTGTCCAGTATCCAGGTATTTATTTCAGTCACACTGGCTTAATTTTTGGCTAAAAAGTTACTGAATCGATTTCAAGTGACTGAATTGTTTCGGATTGTATCGTTCTAAATGAACCAAAATCGTCCTTGAATCGTATCGGCAACCACGAATCGTGATTTGAATCGAATCATTGTTAAAACGAATCGTTACACCCCTAGTGTTAACACTTTTGGGTATATTGCCCAGCCCTAGATAAGATCTGGAGGTGAGTGTAGGACCAGTGCCTTGCTGCTGCTTCTACCCACTCACACAGCCTTGCCTCGAGCATAAATCAGGCTCTTCTGTTGCACTGGACCATACCACATCTCCCATGGATTGTTTTCCTACAGTATATTAAAACACCAATCCCTTTTCATCCCTGCCAACTTTACTGGAGGAGGTTGTTTTTACCTCCGTTTTTTTGCCTTTCCCAATGTAACTCAAAGTAGTGAATGGACTTTGATGAAATTTTGAGGAAAGATGGGCCAAGGAACAATTGATTTTAGATTTTGATGCAAATCCAAATATGTATGTAGATCCAGGATTTTTTTTTTTTTGTCCACTCCCAACGTAATCATAAAGTAGTCAATGAAATTTGGCAGAAAGGTGAGCCACAGGGCAAAAAAAACCCCAATTGATTAGATTTTGATGCAAATCCGAGTGTGTGGCTTGGCGGAGGTATACACTCTACTCGGCACCCTTCTAGTTTCCTTACCGGTATGTATCCATCCAAACTGGATGTGACACCTCCTGAATTTTGAAAAGCTATGTCAAGACATGGAAGTTCACTCTTCCACTAGACTGTTAATCTAGTGCAAGCAATGTGATTCTTAGTCACTTACCATTACCCATATGTAACTGCCATAATAAAATTGGAAGTTTTTCTTTAGTAGGACTGCACTTGAGTTAGCTCACATGATCTCTGTACTGCAATGCAAACGGCAGCTTTAATAATAATAATAATAATTTCAATTTATATAGCGGGCGGCACGGTGGTGTAGTGGTTAGCGCTGTCGCCTCACAGCAAGAAGGTCCTGGGTTCGAGCCCCGGGGCCGGCGAGGGCCTTTCTGTGTGGAGTTTGCATGTTCTCCCCGTGTCCGCGTGGGTTTCCTCCGGGTGCTCCGGTTTCCCCCACAGTCCAAAGACATGCAGGTTAGGTTAACTGGTGACTCTAAATTGACCGTAGGTGTGAATGTGAAGAATCCCTGTAGAAGGATAAAGCGGCTAGAGATAATGAGATGAGAGATTTATATAGCGCCTTTCTCAAAACCCAAGGTTGCTTTACAATAATGGGCAGAAAAAAGAAAAAAGCCCACCAAATAGAGGTCAGGATATCATTCCAGTGGTGTAGCAGCCACAGTCCCACCAAAAGGCACACAAAAACAAGTCCCACATCTCCAGCACAGCTGCCATGACACCGCCAGCAACATCGCTCGAACACCACGCCATGGATCCACAAAGCGAGCACAGAAGCACTGCCATGCAGAGCGCTGGTATGTCCCAAACTGTCTGCACAGCTGCCGCGACGCCACTGAGCAACATCGCTCGGAACATCACGCCAAGCATTAAAGCACAGAGCGCTGGACAACCACGATGTTAAAATGAGCAACGAGCTCACTGCAGTCCATAGCTGGGAGTACAGGCATCATCCACAGCGAACCAAGGCCTGGAGGGAACTGATGCCCAAAACTGGGTCTGGAGCTACACCACAACCGGTGGACAAAAACACTCAAACACAGAAAAAAGAAAAAACTTTAAGTGAACTGTGTTATCGATGCGTATCAGACTAAGTGTGCTCCATTAATTGATTTGATTCATTCAGCTGTGAGGTGGCAACACAGCTTGCTGGGTCACTGCAGCCAGAAAAAAAATGTGATTTTAGAAAATAAGAAATGGATGAAATGGAATGCATGAAGGACAAATCCGTGCACCAAGTATGAGTTATCATACTTGGTGCATGAGTTATCGAAACAATCACTCTGACCCCACTGCAAATGCAGTCACTTAAATAAAATAAAATCAGCAAATGAACCTTGATATCAATTCCAGAGATGGAATGACCAAGCTGTCCTGAACCAAGCTCTCATCAGGTGTATAGTTCTGATCTGTTTCAGTCTTGACTTGTTTTTGCCTGCCTGGATCTTAGGGATCCTAGATACAGAAATACACAAACCCAGTGAGAGCAGTACTGTTATCATTCATCTTTTTTCCCTGAGAGACTGTAATAAATGGACACCTCACCTAGTTGATGTGTAAAGAAAAAGTTTGCTTTGCATCCATATGCTCCCAAACAGCCTGACAGTCCGGTATACTTTTTTTCTTTGCTGTATACAAATAAAACACTGCCCCTCTATACAAGTTGCAGAAATGTTAGAAATAATACTAGAAAATTTATATAAGGGGCGGCACGGTGGTGTAGTGGTTAGCGCTGTCGCCTCACAGCAAGAAGGTCCTGGGTTCGAGCCCCGGGGCCGGCGAGGGCCTTTCTGTGTGGAGTTTGCATGTTCTCCCCGTGTCCGCGTGGGTTTCCTCCGGGTGCTCCGGTTTCCCCCACAGTCCAAAGACATGCAGGTTAGGTTAACTGGTGACTCTAAATTGACCGTAGGTGTGAATGTGAGTGTGAATGGTTGTCTGTGTCTATGTGTCAGGCCTGTGATGACCTGGCGACTTGTCCAGGGTGTACCCCGCCTTTCGCCCGTAGTCAGCTGGGATAGGCTCCAGCTTGCCTGCGACCCTGTAGAAGGATAAAGCGGCTAGAGATAATGAGATGAGATGAGAATTTATATAAGGCTCAAATCCTATATATTGAGTCAATAAACCAATTAAAGCCCCAATAAGATACCAGACCTCCCAAGTTACCTGCATCTGGCAAAATGATCTCCAAACCAGCTGACCACTTACAAGTAAATACACCAAAGAAAAGTGCATGCATTCTAAAATGAAGTTTAATAAAGGGTGATCTTTTGCATTTCCATGTATACATCCTGTGAAAGCTCAGCCAGGAAAAACTTTCTGCACAGTGAGCATCCATTATTTTAAATAACTTTTACAAGATCTAGCAGGGCTATGAAATGGAAAAAGTAAAATCTGAGGAAAAAAATGCAGGGGGTTTGGGGGGCGCAGCCTCCCAGAAGCTGAGAGTATGGAGTCCACATGGACCCAGAAACCAAGTAAATCTTGCATCAAATAGAACATTCTTAGCATCTGAAAGAGAAAATTGCTCCCAAAATGTGCATATTTTAATGATTATAGCTTTGTTTTGGCATTTAAAACTATCCATCAGTATTTTTCATGATATTGAAAAAATAGAACATGACTGGAAATAATTTTTCTTACTTATAAACCAACATATACATTACGTAAGAACCGTTTAATGACGAATTAAATGAAGATTGAAAATACTGATAGGCATTTCAAGAACCATAGTAAAACCATTTAGAAAGTTTTATAAAATCAGTAAAAATATCAATAACCTACCTTTTTGTTTAAAAAATGTCACTTTTAAAACTTATTTCTTGCCATTTCAACAAAACACCACAATTTTTATTTATTTATTTATTTATTTATTTATTTTTCCAGAGATGGAATATTCTAACTAATGTTTTATATACAACAATTTACAAGATAATGTTTTTGGTCATTTATTTTCTTTTCATCACCATTTGTTTGCTTTTTATTTATTCTACTCTGTCTACCGGTACATGGCTTTTCCTTGCTCTCTTTTTGTTTCTCTTTCGAGTATCTCTTCTGCTTTTCTTGATAGCAGCTTAACTGTACCTGGTGTCACACCACTCTCATGTCTCCTCTGCTTCCCCCCCCCCCCCCCCACCTTCTTGGCCTTTTCATCATTTGTACGCCTTGTATGCAGTTCTCAGATTTTGGCACAACTTTCTTAAACAAGATATAAATACCCAGTAATCTGTAATTTGACAGCTTTAATTTCACCAGTTCTGCAGGTTTCTTTCCCTGCACATGTTCAACCAAGCGTGTTCTTCCTCCTGATCCATATTTAACATCCTGATGGCATGACGTGCAGTACGCCTTGCCTGGTTCCTTGATCTTTCAGATGTGTTCATAAAGAGATTTGTTTCCGACTTTAAATTCCAGCCACCACCAATTCCACGGATTCTTGATACCATTTTCCTTGTCTACTTTTTTCATGTAATTATTGCCATACTCCCTCTGTACAATGTCTCTCCGTGACACAGACCTACCGAAAAAATCTTTCATCACTTAATCGCAAGCTATATTGTCATCACATGATTGAAAAGAGTAACCCGAAAATGGTAAGAAAGAAATGGTGCTGTCATAACGGTCTACAATGTTGTGCATATATAATTTGTATGATGTTGTAAAATACAGAGATACCTGGCATTAGATCACCCTCATCCAGTAAACCTTGTACTCATCGGCGATTATGGTCCCCAACCATTAGCAGAGTACCCCCACCCCTACTTTTTTATTTATTTATTTTCGCAAAAATGGTATTTTTGCGATCAAATCCGTGGAATTCTGCGAATCCATGGATTTTTCACAGCCCTGATCTAGACCTAATGCTTAAATTTCCCTTTATATTAGTGGTTTATAAAGAGATCCATATGCTGGAAATATCCTAGAGTTTTAATATATCTAAAATCTAGATCTGCATCTGATAGACTCCACTGTAGGCCTATAATACCCTAATGTCTGGAATGATCTCGGACTAAAGTATGATGTCAAGGTTGTTGCCCTGTCAAAATAAACACATCATTTTATATTCGATCCTCTCACTCCATTGTTTGGTGTTTCTTTTCTCATGCACTAGCTTTCATGTTTTAGTTAATGTGTGATTGTACAGTATGCTTATAGATTTTTCCACCAATTCAAACCTGAAATCCCTGACTCAAGTATGACGCTTTATTACTATTATAGGATTGTCATGATGATACACCCGCTCCAAAACTTGATATTTTTTGTTTGCCGACTCCAAGAATCATCTTTTTATTTTTAAAAAAGTCACATACGATAGCTTTAATAAGACAATAATTTGATTATAATACACTGTGCTACAGTCTCTCTTCTTTTGGCTGCTCCTACTAGGGGTCGCCAGATTTTGACACTGGATCCCTTTCCTGATGCAACCCTCCCCAAACTATACAGTCCTGGGACTGACACCAAGTATGCACTGGCTTGTGCAACCCCAGTGGTTGGGTATTTTACCTAATCTACATGTCTTTTGAACTGTGGGAGGAAACCGAAGCACCCAGAGGAAAAACGCAATGCCTCACGGCCGTGAGGGTCAAATCCGGAACTTTCTTGCTGTGAGGCTACAGCGCTAACCACTGTGCCATTATGCCACCCCTGCATTCTCTCCCTAGCCTCACAAATTTTGGTGGTTAGTTTGTTGCAAGTCATCCTTGTTGGTTTGACCAGCCTCAACACTCCTCCATCCTGCTCATTAACATTGGTAATCATCTCCCATCATTACTTGAAGCTGCCCTGTAGTTACGCATTAACAGGTTGGAAGCTATTGGCACTCACACTTTACAAGGATCAGCCAGCTGGTGAAGAGGCTGCTAAACTTGGATATACAATTATGTTATGAGCATCAGACAAGGAAGGATGCTCATTTGGATGAATTTGCCACCTATTAGTATGCATGCAGGCAGACGCTCCTTCATGAACAAATGCTGCTAATTTCACCCCAAGTCAAATAAGTGGGAAGAGCTGCTCAGGGGTTTGAGCTTTGTGCTGCACAACAATTAGACAGGCTTTATCAAAATGGGCTTTATTATTTTTATATATGCTCTGCCTAGATGTATCTGCTACATAAGAATGATGGTATCTTTTGGGATAGAGGGAGGTTATAAAAAAAATTGGCAAACAAAACACAATTTGTTCAATGCATGAGTTTATTTACATGTAGAATTAGTATCAGAGACATGTTCTGCCTACAGAGATTAATATGGAACCTGTATCAAAGCCCAACAACCCCTTACTAGTTTGGAAATGCCTCCAGTGGTGCTCTTGAACATTTAATTATCCCCTGCCCAAACGAAGTTTGGTGGGAGATATAGAAACGGGTTCCGTCCGGCTGTCCATCCATCCAATCATGTTTTCATTTCTGGGCCATACCTTTTTTAAAACTACTGAAGATATCTTCATGAAACTTTTTGTATACATATCAAGCAACATGTGAACTGGTGCCTTTTGCTATTTTGGATTTTTGGAAAAAAAAATTTTTTTCAAATTTTTACATAAATAGACTTTGACTTGGTTTCTAGGAACAATGTTTGTTTCCGGAGCATATGTATATCCAAAACTATTGATACAGATTTGAAACTTGGTATACATGTTAACAAGGTGATGTAGATGTGCCTCTTCATACTAAGAAATTTGAGAAATTTTAATTTTTCATGTTTCCATGGAAACAATTTCAGACTTAGTCTTTCAGGTTAGTCTAAGGCAGCCTTTCTCAACCGGGGTGCTGCGGCACCCTGGGGTGCCGTCTGGCTTCGTTAGGGGTGCCGTCAAAAAATTATATATTCTAACATTGAAATAAATAAAATGAATTAAAATTCCAAAAAACGATAGTTACACTAATGCAGATCATCGCCGCCTCATGCATCATCAAAATTTGTCTCACGGCCCCTTTTCCCATGTCACAACGTCACTGCCGGGGTCAGCGTATGGTCAGCGTGACTGTGTATATTTTATATGGGGGTGCCTTGAGAATTTGCATACTTCTGAAAGGTGCCATGGCTGAAAAAAGGTTGAGAAACGCTGGTCTAAGGGGTAGGTTTTGCTTCCGGAGCAGAACTTGAAAACTATAAGTGGCATGGTCTTGAAAGTTGGTATATGTGTTGATTTAAGTAATGTATATGTACCTTTTGATACTAAGAAATATGAGATTTTAATTTTTGGCTCACCTGGACCAAAAGTCCAGGGGGTTTATGCCATGGGCATATTTAACTTGAGCCCTTATTTTTGCTATTAAGCAAATCTGCAGATTATGGGGCTGTCTTGAGAGCAGAGGCACAATTTTGGTATTAAATGGACTGCATTTCCGCACAGAAAATGCAAAGAACAGCTGTCATATTAACATGCTAATGCTAACATGTTAACAGCTAGAAGAAAGAAATTGATTATTGCTTACCAGTTTCTGGAAAGTATTTATTCTGTACAGTCACTCCTTGCTGACACAAGAACATAGTCCTGTAATAGCAAAGGTGAAAGTAAGCCGGTATGGTCCGGTAAACCGTACCAGTAAGAAATTTCCTGCCTGTATGCAGCACCAGCAAAAAAAAGTCAAATTTGTCAGGAAGAAAAATGTTTGTCAAGAAAAGTGAATTTGCTTATCAGGTCATGATGACAATGATGGGACATTCAAATATGAAAATATTACATCCTTTCTCACTGAAAAAAAGTCCATGTACAAAATCTGAAAATGAAACTTTTATTTTGCACACACATGGTGTGCATGTAAAGGATCCTACTCTTGGCAAAATTCACGTGATTCATTTTAAACTAGTGACTGGTTCCATTTCCATAAGGAATATGATACACAAATTGCCTTAATGTGACTTTGGTTGAGTATTAACGTCGTGATCAATGTGTTGCTGCTTGAGTGATGTCACTTTTGATATCGCTACCTGTTAGCCTCACCTGTTTCTTCTGTACTGGTTCAATGTGGAATGTTTTTTATTAAAATTCTGATTATATCCACATAATATACATGCCCTGGTGAACATATGTACACTTAAAGCTAAAGTGAAATTTTTATGCTTTTTGGAAAGTGTGTGACCATTAATAAAATAACCTTTTTTTATTTATTTTTTTTTTACACTATAAACATTTATATGCTGTAGAAAGTTTATTACATGTGTCAAAGCAAATAATGTTTTTATTCAATTAATTTACTGGACACCTTTCAACTCTTAAAAGGGCACACACGGGTAATCTGAAAGGCAGTCTACCTTTAATATTATTCACATGTAGGTCATCAGAATTTTCCTTGACACCTTTTTTGTTTTGTTTTGTTTTGTTTCTTTGTTTAGTGGACCAAAAGCTACTGAATTCAAATCACAAACTTCCGATTTTATTACTTTTTTCCCCTAAAAGAACAATTAATGAATTTAAAGCACCATGGCCCTAAATTCTTTTTTTTTTCTTGCTTCACCGTGAACTTATTCAAGATACTGCATCATGTGGTAGGCTTTCCCTGTTCACGCAAGGCATTGTGGGATACAAATTTGCAACAGGAGAGAACAATACTGAGTGT
Organism: Neoarius graeffei; assembly: GCF_027579695.1. Lineage (NCBI taxonomy): Eukaryota > Metazoa > Chordata > Actinopteri > Siluriformes > Ariidae > Neoarius > Neoarius graeffei. The sequence continues at coordinate 34,647,935 of NC_083587.1, read as the reverse complement.
GCAAATGAAATGTGAAAGACCGACTACAGTAACAGGAAGCAAGAAGAAAAGACATTGTTGTGAAGGAAAGGAAACGCAGGACAAAACTAATAAATATCGGCGGTCAGCGAGCACCTCTGTGTGATCAGCTGTTTGTTTAGAGACAGAATGATGTAATGGTCAAGGTAAACCTACAGTAATGTAACACTGGATGCCAGCTGCCGTAAAACCCAAAAGATGAAGACGACGATGATGACCAAGTTAAACCTGTGCATGCGCACATGAACTTCCTCTGTCTGCTGGACTGCGCGAAGTGAGCGATTTCATGCACATTATTTGCTAGGGAATCACCTCAAATTAAATAACTTCCCAGCCACAGAATGGCCTGGGTGTTTTTTTTTTAAATAAAATATTTATTTATTTAGCCATTATTTTTCTAGGAAGGTCACATTGAGATACAATATCTCTTCTGCAATAGGCGGCAAATAAAAGTTACAGTAAATACAAAGACCATAACAAAAAAACGGACACTGCAATAAAACATTTCAGTTAAAAGAAAACAAAGAATAAAGAAAAGACATGGAGAAGGGTACAGTTAAGATGTATTAAGAAACCAGAGAAGTTAGGTTAGAAACAATGACCTTGTTCTGTAATGGTTGTTTTTAAAAGGTTTTAAATACATTGAGAGGGTAACTCAAGATTTAGGCTACATCCACACGACAACGGCAACGAGATGTTATTTAAAAATATATCGCGTCCAAATGGGCAACAATCAGTAAAATATCAGGTCCATATGGCAACGCAACGCTTGCTGAAAACGATGCAATACACATGCCACGCCTCTAGGGGCGCTGTAAGACAGTCCCTTCGGAGACACCAGAACAATAGAAGTAGTAACGACGCATGCGCATAAACTATTATGCGCGGGACTTCATATTAGCCACAAAGTCAGGAAAATCTGTTTGTAAAATTACATTATAATGACCAAATACAATGAAAAGTATTTTTCCAGTCTCACCTGTGAAAGGTAATCCCATGTGATCTCATTTGGACAGAAAACCTGTTGGTACAGTTAAACGCAGCTAATCTTTATTCTCCGCTTTGACCTATCCAAAATGGCGGCGAGGATGACGTATGATTCTACGCGGAAGGCGGCGTCTTCAATGGTCCAGAATAAATTGAATGATACACGTTGATGGATTAATTTGTTGTTTCTCACCTGTGAAAGGTAATCCCATATGATCTTGTTTGGACGGTAAACCTGTTGGTACAGTTAAACGCAGCTAATCTTTATTCTCTGCTTTGACCTCTCCAATATGGCGGCGAGGATGACGTATGATTCTATGCGGAAGGCGGCGTCTTTAATGGTCCGGAATAAATTGGATTAATTTGCTCCTCTACACCCTTTTTGAGGAATGTATTGTCGGACTTAAATCAACATCTGAAGAGGTGAGATCGCTCCTTTTTTCCCCTATTTTTGCTGGCGGGATTGCACCATTACACAATAAATATTCACAGTGAAAATATTTTGTAAGCGCGTTTCATGAACCAAGTTATAGGATTTGTTGACAACTCGCATCGCAATGAGAAGATCATTGGCACTACTGGTGTTAAGAATCAGACCATTTCATAAATGAATATTTTGCTGTAGAGCTGCAGTGTTTGTACAATTGCATGTTTTTGCTTCACTATTACTGTCACTATTCTGCTTCTTGCATTACTACTGTGAACTAACACTGAACATAATAATAATAATAATAATAATAATAATATCCAAGCTCGTGTTTCACTCTCACTAGTGTTCTGTAAGGCTTTTTCCTGGTGATATTCGTTACACTTCTACCCGGCGTGAAGCACTCACAGTCATGTGGTTGTGACGTCATCGTAAACAAATCTGTTCTACTCATCCAGACGACTTCACAACGGCAACGTTGCCAGATCTTTCCACTCTGGAACCCGTTCTCAAAAAGATTGCGTTTTGGGCACCCAAAACGCCGGTGCCGTGTGGACGCCAGGCCTAAACGATAAGCAATTGTATCGGAGTCACCTGAGGCTACGTTTACACTAGACCGTATCTGTCTCGTTTTCTTCGCGGATGCACTGTCCGTTTACATTAAACTGCCTGGAAACGCCTGGACACGGGAATCCGCCAGCGTCCACGTATTCAATCCAGATCGTGTCAGCTCCGGTGCTGTGTAAACATTCAAAATATGCGGATACGCTGTGCTGAGCTCTAGCTGGTGTCTCATTGGACAACGTCACTGTGACATCCACCTTCCTGATTCGCTGGCGTTGGTCATGTGACGCGACTGCTGAAAAACGGCGCGGACTTCCGCCTTGTATCACCTTTCATTAAAGAGTATAAAAGTATGAAAATACTGCAAATACTGATGCAAATACTGCCCATTGTGTAGTTATGATTGTCTTTAGGCTTGCCATCCTTCCACTTGCAAGTGGTAAGTGATATGCGCTGGGATCTCACACACAGCGGCTCAGTCCCAAATCGTGGCTTGTGCACTTCACTCGCGCGCTGTGTGAGCTGTGCAGGGCCGGAGTGCGCACCCTCCAGAGGGCACTCGCTGTTCAGGGCGGAGTGATTTGGAGCGCAGGATGCCTGCGGAGCCGAGCGTATCCGCGTATTGGCGTTGCTGTGTGCACGGCTAACGGTTTTAGTGTAAACGCGAATCGTTTTAAGAACGTTAATCTGATGATCCGCTGATTCGACGTAATGTAAACGTAGCCTGAATCTGTTGCTGTGTGGACAGGGCCTTAGTATGTTCTGAAGTTCATTCCAGGCATATGGTGCAAATGAGCTAAAGGCAGTTCTGCCGAACACTGTTCGTGTTGTTGGGATATTCAAGGTTATTTTATTTGACCTTGTGCTTTAAGCACTGGTTTGATGTGACAACAGATTACCGATATAGGGTGGTAATTTACCAATCAATGCTTTAACTATAAAAATCAGAACATGATTTTTCCTTCTATTAGATACCATATGTTTATTTTACTAATATAAGATATATTACTAAAATAAACATAGATCACAATGACAATTTTAGAGGGAACTAAAATTTCACTGATTTTATGAAATCAAAAGGCTGTCTCCTTTTAACTTACTTTACCATTCGAAGTACAATAAAAAAATCCTTTAAAGGGTAGAATGAAGAGGCAGTCTTTAGTCCTGTTTCTATCTTGGTAGTCTTCAGATACATAAATTGATGCAGTGCCTGAGTCAGTAATGCATTTTAAATAACAAGAAAATACTTCCATTTTCATTTCGGAATAGGCCAGATTGATGCATTTTATTAAGGTTTTCAGGTTTTTTTTTTTAAAGTGCACGAATTTGATTATTTTATCACGAGTGAAAGACAGAACAAAGGCATACAAAGTGCACCTGATTGGCACATTAAAAACCTGGCAAGGGGGCCCTCAGACCCTCATTGAATGTTCTGGGTTCAAACCTCATGACCAACTGAGGCCTTTGTGTGCAGTTTGCATGTTCTCCCTGTGCCTGTGTGGGTTTCCTCCAGGTGTTCTGGTTTCCTCCAGCAGTCCAAAGACATGCAGATGAGGTCAACTGGCTATTCTAAATTGCCCATAAGTGTGAATGTGAATGGTTGTTTGTCTCTGTGTTAGCCCTGTGATAGACTGACAAGCCCAGGGTGTACCCCACCTCTCGCCTGAAGTCAGCTGGAATTGGCTCCAGCTTCCCTTGTGATCCTGACAGAAAAGTGGTATCGATAATGAATGGATGGAAAGCATTTCCTAGCGCATTGTTAATCATTTGGGGTTAAAAATACAGGTGCAGGCTTTAGCTTGTGACCAGTATGACCAGTGTTTCCAGCTTTCAACCAAAAGGTAGGCATGCAGTATGCTTATTATTCATGGCATTCTTGCGGTTTTTCTGCCTCAAAGCTGCAGCGTCCCCGATTTGATCCTGAGCTGAGGTTACTGTCAGAGTGGAGTTTCTCTCCATGTACATCCCGTGTCTTTGTTGGATTCCTCTGGGTTCTCTGGTTTCCTCTCAACTCCCAAAAAATGGCAGTTGGTGGTTTGGCTACACTCAAGTGTAGGTATCATGCCGCCATTCTGTGTCTAAGGACTACAACTACCAGTCCTCTTCCGCGTGACCTACGTCACGCGTGGGTGGGATCATCTACGTCAGTCCGCCATGCGCGCATAAGTCCAAGCGGAAGCTCCGCCATTTTGTCTCTCGCGTCCGGTTTCCGAGGAGTCTAGACGCATAAAGAGATGCTCTCAAACCCGAAAACACTTCTTTCTTGCAAGATTCACCATCCAGCGCGTTCTGTGCCTAACCACTGGCCAAGGTAAAAGTCCAGAATAGCGCGATCTTTAAACTCAAGTTTAAATAGCAGAATAGCGCGATCTTTAAACTTAAGTGACGTCACGACTGCAGCCCAGACAGTTAAAAGTTAAGAAGCGATTGAATCCTTTTTAACTCAAAAGCGCTGTGCATCTTATTGTGATCAGAGACTTTTCCTCACGAACGCTGAGGTTCGGACCAAGAATCCTCTGCTTTCCACGGGAACCACCCAAGTGCTCCGCTGGACCCAGAAAGTTCTCTACACCTCCATCACGAGCGGCTCACGTGCTCCCACGGCAAGGCCCGAGACTACACCGGCGAATATTTCTTCATATCTTGCTAAAGGCAGGATTAAGTAAGATTTTGGCATCTCATCTCATCTCATCTCATTATCTCTAGCCGCTTTATCCTTCTACAGGGTCGCAGGCAAGCTGGAGCCTATCCCAGCTGACTACGGGCGAAAGGCGGGGTACACCCTGGACAAGTCGCCAGGTCATCACAGGGCTGACACATAGACACAGACAACCATTCACACTCACATTCACACCTACGGTCAATTTAGAGTCACCAGTTAACCTAACCTGCATGTCTTTGGACTGTGGGGGAAACCGGAGCACCCGGAGGAAACCCACGCGGACACGGGGAGAACATGCAAACTCCACACAGAAAGGCCCTCGCCGGCCCCGGGGCTCGAACCCAGGACCTTCTTGCTGTGAGGCGACAGCGCTAACCACTACACCACCGTGCCGCCCAGATTTTGGCATTTGGGCATAATTAAGATAGTCTTAGGAATTTGCTTTTATTGAAAGTGTGAATTTAAACCCAGGTTTATTCATTACACTGTTAGACACGCAGCGTGTTGATTTATTTTGGTTCTATGTTCTCTCAATTGTTTAATAGATAGGCTGTGCATGCTTTTCTCTCTGACTAACACTTTAATTTCCTTATCATACATTTTGACCTTATCAAGGTTTCAGTGAGTTTGGTAATGTTATGAGTGTGGAATCTTTGTTACTGAGAAAACACGTGCTCAACAGGCCTGACCAGGCCTGATACACTTTAGACAGCTTCCCTTTGTCTTTAGCAACACGTGCTCAGTAGGCCTCACCAGGCCTAACAAACACACTTTAGCTAGGCCATAGGGCCTTTCACAAACACACTAGCAACACAAGGCTAATCTAGGCCTCCACCACGTGTAGTTAGCTACACGAGGCTAAACACATGGTCAAGTCCTTCCCACACACACACACACACACACACATACAAGCACACATTAGCAACAGAGCTAATCCTTTGTTCTATTTAGATAACATTCCTTTGTTTTAGCTAGCAACAAGCTAGGCCATACACACACACACACACACACACCATATTTGTATATATTGATTTATTATTTTTAATCTTTGCATAATAAATTTATTTATTAAACAAACTGTGTTTTTGTGTGAGCAATATCTGAAGTCCCCAATCTCTCAAAGAATTCAAAAAAGGTGCATATATAAGTTATGTAATATGGTAAGTGATCGTAATAATTTGGAAATATACCATAATTTAGCTGTTTGGTAATTTATTATTAAGCACCAGGATTAATGGTACGATTCACTAAATGATTCACTAAATGATTCATTGAACGATTCACTAAATGATTCACTGAATGATTCACTTCAAATGAGACTGATTCTATGGTATGATTCAATTCAAATGAGTCAAAGTAAACGATTCAATGGAATTGATTCATTTTAATTATTAACCTTCAAAATTTAATGAGACTGATTTAACGAGATTGATCACTTAATTTCAATAATTAACTGATTGCACCCACACAAGGTGTAAATGAGTGTGCATGGTGTCCTGCAACAGCTGGTCCTGTTCAAGTTGTGTCCCTGAATGTGTCTTCACATCCACTGTTGCCCAGGATTAGCTCTGAACCCACTACGACCCTGACCAGAATAAAGTGGTTGCTGTAGATGAATGAATGAATAGTTTATTGTCCACAGGGTGGCAGCAGGTGGCAACAACTGTGTGTGCGCGTGTGTGTCAGAGAGAGAGGGCTAGAACCGCATTTTATCTTCAACAAAGGGAATAAATTTAGATTGAGATTTGACTGGACTTCATGAACCAGACATCAGAGTTAAAAAGCAGGCTTTCTAATATAAACCCAGATGCCTGGTAACCTAGGTGCAATAAATGGATATAACGGAGAATCATGGTATAAATGGTGTCTGTGATGCAGGTTTTATTTCAACTTTGGGGGATACACACTCCACAAAGCATACAGAGCATCTTATGATGAATGGTTTATACTAAGTAGTAACAAGGTTATTTTGCACTTGTAAACATATTACACTATAAAGGTGTCTTTTCATTCACAAATTAAACACTGTACAGGGTAATGCTTTTATAAGTAACATCCATAACATGATTTTTTTTTTTGTATTGATAAAGAAACTAATAAAATGTACATTGAACACTTTAAATTGCTCACATTCTATTTTACATGTTTCACTGCCAGTCTCAAACCTCTGGCTGACTCGAACAGGTTTTCCTCAGTCCTGACCAGCTTTCCTGTCCCTGCAGATGAAAAACATCTTCACAACATGATGATGCCACCACCATGCTTCGCTGTAGGAATGGTGTTCTGAGGGTGTTGGGTTTGTGCCACACATGGTATTTCCCACGATGTCCAAAATGTTCAGTTTTAGTCTCATCTGACCAGAAAATCTTCCATGTGTTTGGGGAGTCTGCCACATGCTGTTGGGCAAACTCCATATAGGTTTTCTTTTTTTTTTCTTTTTTTTTTTCTGGCCACTCTTCCATAAAGCCCCACTCTGTGGAATGTACAGCTTAAAGTGGTTCTATGGGCAGATGCTCCCATCTCCACTGTGGATCTTTGCAGCTCCTTCAGTGTTATCTTTGGTGTCTGTTTTGCATCTCTGATTAATGCTCTCCTTGCCCGGTCTGTGAGTTTTGGTGGATGGCCTTCTCTTGTCAGGTTTGTAGTGGTGACATTCTTTCCATTTTGCTATAACTGATTTAATGGTGCTCCTTGGGATATTTTTTTTATAGCCCAACCCTGATCTATACTTCTCCACAACTTTGACCTGTTTGGAGGCTCCTTGGTTTTCATCTTGCTTGCTTAAGTGTTGCAGAGTCAGGGTCCTTCCAGAACAGGTTGATTTATACAGACATCATGTGACGGATCACGTGACACTTTAAGATCCACCTGTGTGCAATCAATCAACTAATTATGTGACCTTATGAAGTGAATTGGTTGGACCAGCTCTTATTTAGGGGTTTCATACGAAAGGGGGTGAATACCTATGCACACTCCAGATTTCTGTTTTTTTCATCTTAAATTATTGTTTGTGTCACAATAAAACAATTTGCACCTTTAAAATTGTAGGCATGTTGTGTAAATCAAATGGTGCTAATCCTCCAAAAATCCATTTTAATTCCAGCTTGTAATGTGACAAAACAGAACAAACACAAAGGGGGATGAATACTTTTGCAAGACACTGTATATTTGCATCCACTTTTATGAAGCCATTTTTCCATTTTGGAGGCACTTTTTTTTAAATTTTTATTTATTATTTTTTTAAAAACAGGTGTAAGATTAATTCAACTGTGTTAATTTAAGCTGTAGTCATTTAAAAGTATGTTTGTTTGTTTTTTTTACATAAAGCAATGAAAACACCAAGTTGCAACAAAGATGAACTGATGTCCATCATGCCCTTCTGAAACCTCTGCTTACGAATGGAGTAGGAGTTTAATTTAACGCCTAAATTCACTTTTGTAAATAACTTTGAAGTGCATCCTACTGTCAAAAGAACCAGAGGTCATGGCTGAGATTTTTGCATTTCTGAAAATAATCTTGCTTGAAACCCACACATGAACATTTGTGCAGCTTTTTAGGACAAGATCAGTCAGACATCCTGCTTTTCTAACAAATACTACTTCTGTTTCTCTGTATCTGTAAGTCAGAGATTCAAGGCTTCTTTTTGTGTACATCATTTCAGCTTCATGTTGCCTTGAGCCCTGGCAAAATATGCAGAGGTGTTCAATGAAGGGGAGTTTGGTGATTTTTCACCAGTGTGTCTTTCGTTGCAAAATATTCATTGCATTGGTTTTGTTGCTTTACTTGCTTTTTAAATAATTTATCACTGAATTTGTGTGAATTGAATGTAATTCACTGTTATAGTGCATTTTACTTGCATCAGTGTGCTGAAGTTAGGCCACTAATTAAAGTTGATTTAGCTGCATGTGAATGGAGTAGATACTGAACTGCAATAAACATGAACACAGATGGTTATTTACAACAGTAAATGCTGTGTGGCTGTTGGTTTCGTTATCCTCCAGAGTCAAATACCTTAAATCGTTTATATCCAGCAATTTAATCTGCGTGTAAGCAATAACCCTTTTATGCAGCAGTGCTCACTTTCCTCTCCCACATCCTGGCCATGTGTATTGAATCCTCTTGTGCCCGTCACTTGTCCTGCCTGTGTGGAATGAGTAATGAGGTGTTAATGCATGCCAGAACAGCCACTCTTCAAACCTTTTTTTAAAAAGCAGTTTTATCACTCCTTCTGCATCCAAGACTTTTCCAAAATTCCTGCAGGATAATCAAAGCTGTGCTCAGAATGACTTCCATCAGAAATGCATCTCTTGCCATTGATTTCAATGCGAATGATGTCGAAGCAGCAGTGGAGTCCATTGCCCACTGATCATACTCGCGCTACTTGGTGTCTTTCTGACTCTCTTGAGGCTGATGGATATGACTGGCTCTCAAATGCAGTACCTGCTGAGGCTGTTGGATATAGTGGAACTTTCATGACTCCCTATGTTGTTAACTTGGATGCTGCAAAGTGGTTATATTTCTTAGAATCTGTCACAGTCTGCAGTAATGGCGTTTGAGCTAGTCATAGTGGGGAAAAAATGGAATGATATATTTGATCAAGTGCACTAGCAAACTATGTGAAAAACCTTACATTGTGAGTTGATGGCTGCAGACAGTTTTGTGCAGATATGGTTCAATTTCTTGTTCGGTGGAAGTAGGTATTAAAAATTGGTGCAAAACAAATATTCCAACCTAATCAAACAAATAGGCCATCAAACCCTGGTTTTTTTTCACCAAATTTTATTTTCAGTGATCATTAGTTTTCATAGTATCTCCATTCAGTGTCTGTTATTATTCCTGATAATGTTCTCAATAATACAGTGCCTCTTGTGTCACGGGCAGCACGGTGGTGTAGTGGTTAGCACTGTCTCCTCACAGCAAGAAGGTTCTGGGTTTGAGCCCAGTGGCTGATGGGGGGCCTTTCTGTGTGGAGTTTACATGTTCTCCGTGTCTGCATGGGTTTCCTCTGGGTGTTCCGGTTTCCCCCACAGTCCAAAGACATGCAGGTTAGGCTAATTGGTGGCTCTAAATTGACTGAGTGTGAATGGTTGTTTGTCTCTTTGTCAGCCCTGCGATGACCTAGCGACTTGTCCAGGGTGTACCCTGCCTCTTGCCCATAGTCAGCTGTGATGGGCTCCAGCTTGCCCGCGACCCTGCACAGGCTAAATGATTACGGATAATGGATGGATAGACTGCGCATCACTGAATAAACAGCAATACTTTTAATAATCCTAAGGGACAATTGAGTATATCTGCAGTTGCTCACACTCAAGTAGAGAAAAATTACAAAAATGCTTTGTCATATTAAACTACAGATGGTTCCACTAACACCATGTAGCAAAGTTTTCCACCACCGCCCTATACTCAGCCTCATTATCCTCACTGATGCATAGAGCCATCAGAAGATTTCTGAAGATGGCAGGATTCTGTCTGATAGTTGAAGTCTAGTGGTGTAGAGGGTGAACAGGAAGGGAGAGGACTGTTCCCTGTGGTGCCCTGGTACTGCTGACCACCTTAACTGACAGTGTTGTAAGCGTATATATTGTGGTCTGCCAGTCAGGTAATTTGACAATCCAGGACACGAGGGGGGCCTCCACAGGTTCTTACCAAGATGCACTGACTGTATGGTGTTGAAAGCACTGGAGAAGTCAAAATGTTACTCTCACAGTGCTTGCCGGTTTGTCCTGGTAGGAGTAGGCACGGTCTAGCAGGTAGATTATGGTGTCCTCAACTCCAAGTCAGGTCTGGTAGGTGAACTGGAGAAGGTCTAAGAGTGGTCTGACTATGGGCTGGAGCTGTGCCAGAACAAGTCTCTCCAGAGTCTTTATGATGTGAGACATCAAAGCTTGTAGTCCTTGGAGCCACTGGGGCAAGGCGTCTTTGGCACTGGGATGAGGCATGGGGAATTTCTGAAGACTTGGGCTCATGCTGAAGACATGATGTAGCACTCCACGTAGCTTGGGCCAGACTTTGAGCACCCTGGGGCCGACACCATCAGGGCCAGCAGCCTGGCATGAATGGAGATGCTTCAGCTGTTACAGTGGTGCTTGAAAGTTTGTGAACCCTTTAGAATTTTCTATATTTCTGCATAAATATGACCTAAAACATCATCAGATTTTCACACAAGTCCTAAAAGTAGATAAAGAGAACCCAGTTAAACAAATGAGACAAAAATATTATACTTGGTCATTTATTTATTGAGGAAAATGATCCAATATTACATATCTGTGAGTGGCAAAAGTATGTGAACCTTTGCTTTCAGTAGCTGGTCTGACCCTCTTGTGCAGCAATAACTGCAACTAAACGTTTGCGGTAACTGTTGATCAGTCCTGCACACCGGCTTGGAGGAATTTTATCACATTCCTCCGTACAGAACAGCTTCAACTCTGGGATGTTGGTGGGTTTCCTCACATGAACTACTCGCTTCAGGTCCTTCCACAACATTTCCATCGGATTAAGGTCAGGACTTTGACTTGGCCATTCCAAAACATTAACTTTATTCTTCTTTAACCATTCTTTAGGAGAGCAACTTGTGTGCTTAGGGTTGTTGTCTTGCTGCATGACCCACCTTCTCTTGAGATTCAGGTCATGGACAGATGTCCTGACATTTTCCTTTAGAATTTGCTGGTATAATTCAGAATTCATTGTTCCATCAATGATGGCAAGCCGTCCTGGCCCAGATGCAGCAAAACAGGCCCAAACCATGACACTACCACCACCATGTTTCACAGATGGGATAAGGTTCTTCTGCTGGAATACAGTGTTTTCCTTTCTTCAAACATAACGCTTCTCATTTAAACCAAAAAGTTCTATTTTGTTCTCATCTGTCCACAAAATTTTTCCAATAGCCTTCTGGCTTGTCCACGTGATCTTTAGCAAACTGCAGACGAGCAGCAATGTTCTTTTTGGAGAGCACTGGCTTTCTCCTTGCAACCCTGCCATGCACACCATTGTTGTTCAGTGTTCTCCTGATGGTGGACTGAGCACCAACAACGCTTTCTCTGAGGTCCTCAGAAATCTCCTTTGTTCATGCCATGATATACCTCCATAAACATGTGTTGTGAAGATCAGACTTTGATGGATCCCTGTTCTTTAAATAAAACAGGGTGCCCACTCACACCTGATTGTCATCCCATTGATGGAAAACACCTGACTCTAATTTCACCTTCAAATTAACTGCTAATCCTAGAGGTTCACATACTTTTGCCACTCACAGATATGTAATATTGGATCATTTTCCTCAATAAATAAATGACCAACTATAATATTTTTGTCTCATTTGTTTAACTGGGTTCTCTTTATCTACTTTTAGGACTTGTGTGAAAATCTGATGATGTTTTAGGTCATATTTATGCAGAAATATAGAAAATTCTAAAGGGTTCACAAACTTTCAAGCACCACTGTATGTCAATCAAATAAACATATTTCATTACCCATTCAGGTACAATATAAAATTACTATGGGAATAGATTTCACTTCTCATGGCTTTGCTTTAGATGACTGTACCATAGCAAAGTAGGAATTCCTTGCAGCTTTCCCTTTTTGAAACCTCAGGCCAGCTTAAAGCCCTTTAAAACGTGGTGGTTTTTTTCTTTTTTTGGGTACCTGTAATTCTGATGAAACATCAAACAAATGAGACAAAAATGCTTATTCGCTATATTATTCTCCCTCTTCAGAACACATTTTGTATAGCTTTGCACAAATCAAAATATTTCTATAACAATTCTACAAGTTCAAGGTTAATTATGTTGACTCATGAGTTAAAAATACATTAACAAAAAGCCAAAAATGCAACAGTAATTTCAGAAACACAACAAACCCAGAAAACCTCAAAACCCTGGAAGGACTCCTTCCAAGCATTTGAACAACACAATGGAACAGCCTAGTGAGTGCAGGTGTGTGTCAGCTTCTGTTGAGTATTTTGGCAGCTTGCAATCTGAGTGCATTACCACCATTTGCAGGACTGAGGTGTTTAATAATTTTGGGAATATGGAATGCTTTTGAATAAAAAAAAGAAAAAAGAGGCAATTGCATTTTATTTGCAAGACTCATTCTTAAAGTTATTCTTTGAAATGTTAAAATGGCTTTCGATGTGGTTTGTGTTCCAGGCACTAATCTCCACAGGCTAATTAATTGCCCCTTTAGCTAGATCCTCCGTTTTTCTACATATTCTCTGCATTCCAATAGTTGTCGCCAGCTGTCCATCGCTAGCGATGATGACTGCTTCATTAGGATGTGCATAAATGCAGATGGGCTGCCAGGCCTTCTGTGGCAGCGGGGGCGTGGCCGAGCGTCGGTCTGTGAATGGACGGCTGAGTCGGGGAAGGTGAGTGGTCGTATCACTACATCTGTCAATTAACGTGTGTTTTGTGTGTCTCTTACAGTGACGGCACCCTATAAAAGGAGTGAGAGGAATAGAGGAGGGGAGATCGGGGACCAGAACACGATAGTACTCTGCGCGTGTGTGTGTGTGTGTGTGTGTGTGTGTCCTCAACGAAAAGAGTTGCGCTGAAAAGCAAAATAAAGCAAACTCACAAGCAAATAACAGCTTGCTGTACTTCTGTGCTCCACCCACATCCGCGCTGTTTCTACAGTGGTGCCGAAACCCGGGAGTGCAGAAGGGAACAGCCCCATGGAGTCCTCGCCGTTTAAAGATCTCATCCATGCCCTCGCCACAGCACATCAGAACCAGCATCAAGTGCTGATCGCCCTCTGGAAGGAGCAGGAACAGCGGTTCGAAGCCTTGATGCTGGCTCAACAAGAAGACCTCCAGGCGTTCCAGCACCTGCTCGCGTCGGCGGGGTCCACGACCGCCACCAGAGTGGACCCTCCCCACCTGACCCTAACAAAGATGGGCCCGCACAATGATCCAGAAGCCTTCCTTGGGCTCTTTGAGCAAGCAGCGGAGGCGTGGGGTTGGCCGGTCGAACAGCGCGCAGTGCGCCTCTTCCCCCTGCTGACGGGCGAGGTGCAGCTTGCCACACTGCAGCTCCCCACCGACAGCCAGCTCATGTACGCAGACCTCCGAAGAGCCATCCTCCAGCATGTCGGCCGCTCCCCAGAGCAACAGCGGCAGCGCTTCTGCTCGCTGAGCTTGGAGGTGGTCAGCCGACTGTTCGTGTTCGGGCAACAACTCTGGGATGCCTGCCGGCGGTGGCTGAGGGCAGACGACCATGACGCCGAGGGAATTATCGACCTGGTGACACTGGAACAGTTCATCACGCGACTTCTGGAAGGAATGGCAGAATGGGCCCAGTGTCATTGCCTGGCGTCACTGGATCAAGCTATCGAGCTGGCAGAGGACCACATGGCGGCAGTTCCGACAGCAGGAAGACGTGCTTCTCCTTCTTTTTCCTCTCCCTCTGCTTCCCATCCTCGCCCCATTCCCCCACCGTGGGGGCCGGCTGCCCCCCAGCCGGCCCGGCGCACCCATGGTGTCCTCCCATTTTCCCCTTCCTTGTCTGTGTCTCCCCCCCCCCAGGTGAGTGATGTCTGTAACACCGGTGCAGAGGGAGAGCGTGGGCCGGTGTGCTGGCGCTGCGGGGAGCTGGGACATCTCCAACATCAGTGCTCTGCGATGGAAGTGGGCATGGTGGTCTGGGTCCCTGACATGCCAGAAACCGCCCTCGATCGGGCCAGAGCGTACCGTATACCCCGCTAATGCGAGCAGGTGCTGGAACACCTGGCGGTCTTCTTATTGGGCCAGCATCAAGGCTTTGAACCGTTGTTCCTGCTCCTTCCAGAGGGCGATCAGCACTTGATGCTGGTTCTGCTGTGCTGTGGCGAGGGCATGGATGAGATCTTTAAACAGCGAAGACTCCATGGGGCTGTTCCCTTCTGCACTCCCGGGTTTTGGCACCACTAGAAACGGCGCGGACGTGGGTGGAGCACAGAAGTATGGCAGGCTGTTTTCAGCACAACTCTTTTTGTTGGGGACACACTCATTCATTCATATATAATATGCACGCACACGCAGAGTACTACCGTGTTCTGGTCCCCGATCTCCCCTCCTCTATTCCTCACTCCTTTTATAGGGTGCAGTCACTGTAAGAGGCACACAAACATGTTAATTGACAACAGGTGTAGCAATATGACCACTCACCTTCCCTGACTCCGCCCTCCATTCACAGACCTACGCTTGGCCACGCCCCCACTGCCACACCTGCATAGTAAGGTAAGACGAGCATTGTCTTGTCTTGTCTTACCTTACTGTGTTATCTCTCTGGACCGCCAGACCTGATGCCAAGTGGTGCACAAAAGTGCCACAGACCTGACAAGTATGGAAGTTGCCCTGCAGTGACAACTCATTTGCCAAGTGATGCCATCCATTGGCCATTTGAGTGGCTCTGGTGGTGTGTCATTGACCCTGTTGGGTTCATCTACCACATTGCACCAAAAAGCGCTCTGCTGCCAGTGCCTTATTGGTGATGTACTATTTAACCCATAGTGGGAACCCAGGCAGGTGCTACCACTCTGGGTCAGAGCGGACCTGGGAGCAATGGTGACTTGGGGAAAGTGGACTTACCCCTTATACTCAAGTCCTCTTGGACTTGAGACTTCCTTACTGGTTGCAGTTATAGTCATGCCCAGGACTAATTCCAATAGTGCACTTCTCCACAGTAAAAGCGTACCCCAGACTGATAGATTCCTATGAATCTTAAAGCACAGTTTAGGTTTGGGTGTGGTAAGTGCCTAATTAGAGAGATCAGAAAAGATTTTCCCCCAATAAAATAATTCATAAACATTTCTCAGTTCACACAGGCTATATCGCTTTTAGATTATCTAGAATCTCTGCAGTATGTAATTTGAGTCTATTTCTTAAAATTTAACGAAAAAAATACTGGGTTAATACAGTGTTAAACCTGTATATATTATATTGGCAGCGCATATACCATATGCGGTGTGTTCAAAATAATTTTTATGCAAACAACAAGCAATAAACAATAAAGCTGGGGACAACAGTTTGACCTGGGGCATAGAAATAATCAATACAAGTCAAAAATAAAATGAAATAAAGGCACCTTCAGTAATATCAGGGCACACTTGTTATAGAAAAAGAAGCAGACAAGTTAAAAAAAAATTGTTACTATATTTTATATTTAGGAGTGACGAACTCCGTTGTCTTAATTGTCCTCTTGCTGACTCCCAGGTGTGCATCATTGAAAATATCCTGCCCTGTATGTGCACATTGTAAGTATTTCAGGTGAAAATTCAATCCAAATTGCTTGAAACTGCTTTCACTGAATTCAGAATTGAATGCAGAACAACATACTTTTTATCCGTTCTTGAGATATTACAAATCAAAGATTGAAAAAATGGCTTAATTTTTAGAAAAGTGATATAATATTCTGTATGAGGATCGCAAGGTCCAAAATGGACCTCATTTAACGAATGAGATCAAATGTTTTTTTCTTAACTTTTTAT
Source organism: Neoarius graeffei (assembly GCF_027579695.1). Lineage (NCBI taxonomy): Eukaryota > Metazoa > Chordata > Actinopteri > Siluriformes > Ariidae > Neoarius > Neoarius graeffei. Next base: position 34,631,814 of record NC_083587.1, on the reverse strand, counting down.
TTTTCAAGATATTTACATGGCAGTTGGCAGGCACATAGGTGGTTGTATACTGAATACAAAGTTTGAAAAATTAGTGAAAGCAAATCAGTATTAATTATGCTAACTGGGTAAAAACATTAAATCGGTACACAATAAAAAAGTAATAAGATTATTTCAAATAGCCTCTTTGTGCTCTATAGGCCTTTGTATTTCTCAAAAGTAGGGCCTACTAGTGTTTATATTAAAGAATATGAATGATATTCACAGCTTTCAAGGCAAACCTCAAAACTGTGAAATCCACATCCAATAAACAATTCTAATTAACTGAATTGAAATTGACACTTGCATTTCTGACTTACGGTTTTTAAAATATCATTCCAACCACTAAGACCTCAATATCTTTCATCAAAACAACTCCAGTTATATTCTAAAATAGTTATTTATTTACTGGAATCAGTTTGATTTGAAAAAATAAGTAGGTAAAGCTATGAAAACTCACTCCAAAGTCTCCCATGAAGCATAACGTCAAAATGAGCTGATGGAAAATTTTGCTGAATACTTCATCAGAAACAGTGAGCATGAGAGAACATCCCTATAAGTTATCTGATTGATATTCATGAGTAATCCAGTCAGAAACTGATCAGAAGAGAGAGAGCCTGACCACTTTCCCGTGACTCAAAAAGAAAAGCATTGGCAGTTTCCCGACATCACATGAGCAGAGTGTACTCTGTTGTACCAACTTCAACCTGCCATTACTCCCAAAGTACTGAACAGATCTTAATGAGAGACATTTCGTTGGAAAGTAGAGATTATATGCTTTTTAATGATAGTATTCATGATAGAAAATATTCAAGAGCTAAGCAATGATGGATTTGGAAACTTAGATGAGCATCTGCATGCACAATTTTCACAGCACGGCCAGTGAGCGTCTGATCTGCCTAGGCATAGGATTGGGGGTGATTTATGAATGCAGAGAATCCACACTCCATCACCTGGACTTATCACACTGGCTTGTTCAGAAAAATTATTCCACACTATAATAATAAAAGTAACTGAAGATTTAACAATTTACACTAAACTACTAGACTGAACAGACTGAAAACGTGGTTTTTCTTTCTTCCGGAGTCATATACCATATCCAATCAGCAATGAGCATATATTTAATAAGAATCTACTGCTTTGATTTTGAGTTAACACTTTTTTTTTTTAATTTTGCTATCATGTTCCCAAATTTTGTTGTTGCATTACATTTATGGTATTTTCCAGACACCCTTATCCGAGTGACTTACATTTATTTCATTTATGCAACTGTGTGTGTGTCTATCTGTCATAGACACGAGTGTTTTACTGGGAAATACGCCACTCATTTTTCACACTAACTACATTGAGAAAGACAACCAGGACATTTTTTCAATATCCTCACTTGAGTATATTAATGAATTGTTTTGATAAATTTGGGCACATTTTGTTCGTGACTGTGTCGATATAATAAAAAGAATCGCACATTGGCTTGAAGATATGAAGTTTATCTTCTCGTGTTGGGAAAAACTCACATTTTTCATATGAAATTCATCACGGATCTGAATGATGCATTTCACTCCGATGACGCCACTCCTAGTGTTTTCCCGCTGATTTGATGCGCGTTGTCAAAAGGGCGAACCGGTTCAAAATTTAAATTTTGATTAACTTGTGGTGTGTGGGGGTTTTTTTGTGGGGGGGGGGGATGTGTCTATATAATATAAAGAATATTACATAGTGGCGCAAAGATATGAAGTTTATCTTGTGTTGAAAAATATTTCACTCATTGACTTCACTCAATCGTGCAATATACATTCACTACTCGAAGATAAACATCATATCTTGATGTGACCGTGTAATATCCTCTCTCTCATATATCGGTATATCTCAGTTGAGGATTAGTAGCTATGCTCAAAGGCCTAGCAGTGGCAGCTTGGTGGTGTTGGGATTTGAATACAGACTTCCAATCAGTAGTCCAGCATTTTAAGCACTAAGCTACTGCTGCCATCAATGGCATTTGCTGTTGTACTTTTGGTTTATGAATGTGTTTTGCTTTTATGTGCCACTAAAATGAATGGTAGACATGGGATAGAAAATCTACAACCTATTACTGCAATTGCAGATTAGAGGTGCTTCTGTCATCTTGGAAAATATGATCTAATGGTGAAAATGAATCTGATGGAAACACAACCCACACTTTATTTTATGCTTGAGTGTACGATGCTGTAATGAGTGCTATTACAAAAGGCTGCACAGTCAGGAGAATGTTAGAATGATTGGGTGACCTTGTGCTGTTCATTTTTAGGAGAATATTAATATCCGAGATCAGCTGAATTGAGGCGCTCATAGTTTAAAGTGTGAGGTTATTAGTAGACTTGAATGTTTTTTTTTATATATAAAATATGGTGGTGTAGTGGTTAGCATTCTTGCCTCACAGCAGGAAGGTCCTGGGTTCGAGCCCAGTGGCTAACGAGCGCCTTTCTGTGTGGAGTTTGCATGTTCTCCCCGTGTCTGCGTGGGTTTCCTCCGGGTGCTCTGATTTCCCCCACAGTCCAAAGACATGCAGGTTAGGCTAATTGGTGGCTCTAAATCAGGGGTGCCCAATTTCTTCCCCATGGTGGGCTGAAAGTGAATATTGTTGGTGGGCCGCGGGCCAAACACAAACGTGTAACATGTACTACCACCTTAAATCTAATTAAAATGTCTCATATTGTATACAAGATGTGAAAAAGCAAATGTACATGTAAATGTACATGTACAATGGTGTTTCTTGACAAGCTTATCTGTGAGAATGCCCGTGTCTGACTGAGGCAAACACACTGTGCAGCCACAGTAAGGCACCTTTTCACGAATTCGCCACAAGAAAACGAACGTCCCTCTTTTACCAGTTCTTCAGTGATGAGGTAGCTCGCTCTTCTAGCATTTTCCTGAGCCGATGACGGCTGTAGCAGAGTGCGTTGTTGTGTTTTAAGCTGCGCTAGTAACTGGTTAGCTTTTCCCGTCCTCTCAACGCCTTGGAATTTAGCGAACTCTTGGTGTTTTGTTTCATAATGTCGGCGAATGTTGTATTCTTTCAGTACTGATACCTTCTGCCTACAAATTAGGCACACAGCCTCAGAATTGATTTCCAAAAAAAAAATACTGAGTTTCCCACGAACTTTTAAACTTTCTTTTGTCAGTATGCCACTGTCTAGCCCTCACCATTCGCTCCATATCTGCTCTTCATCGTCACCCCCCAATGCCAAACCTCTTCTAACAGAAATTCAACAGCGCCACTTTGGCAGTGGCACAAAGGGCGCGGGCCAAAAAAAAAAGCTTCGTGGGCCAAATTTGGCCCGCGGGCCCCAAATTGCCCCCCAGTGCTCTAAATTGACTGTAGGTGTGAATGGTTTTGTCTCTGTGTCAGCCCTGCGATGACCTGGCGACTTGGCCAGGGTATACCCCACCTCTTGCCCATAGTCAGCTGGGATAGGCTCCAGCTTGCCCGCAACGCTGTACAGGATAAGCAGTTACAAGTACTGGATGGATATTCTCATTTACAGTACATGTCATAGGCACTGGACTTATGTATGGGTTAACCTGGGCTGCAGCTGAGGGCCCCAGGTGAAAGCCCCCCCCTCCCCAAATTTCATCCAAGCTTAACTATTTATTCACAGCTTTTCAGTCAAATAACTGCAATATGTTCTATGAAATAATGCCATTGCCTTGTTTAATTTTAGTATGTTTTTGAAATACAGTAGATGCTGTGATTTTGTCCAAATTCTGGCTCGTCTTTATTGGTTTGGGTTTTGACATTGGGAGGGAACATGGGTGCAGTCATTTGGGCTTTTGATATCAGCTAGCTAATGTTTATAATGTTGGTTAACACAAAATACAATCCTGGAGCACATAAAAAAGAAAAAAAAACTTTGGATGGTGGATTTTTAAAGACTTTGCGACAAATGTATCCTAATGGCAATTTTTAAGAGGTAAGGGCCAACCTTTTTGTTATATTTTAGTTCCTTGATTTGGACTAGCTTTATTGTGGCTTTCATTCAATGGGTCACTTTACTGGCTGATAACAGTCCGTATAAGAGTGTGTGTTGTGTGGGCTATATAGATTTTTATTTTTTGCTAACCTGGCATGCATTGTGCCTCTTTTACTGTAGAAAACATGCTTTCAGAATCAGGTATTTTGGTATTTCTTCTCAATGGTGCATCAAAATATTTTACGACTGATTTGTTTTAAATGCGACATCAAAAGAAGAACCAACTGCTTTGGAGTTAGAAGACTTTGCACAATTTATTCCAAGGATCCAAGGATCTATATCGCTGAATCCTTAGGGATGTCTAAAGTGCAGCAAACAAGAGAAGAATAAAAACTTTGACATTCGCAACTGCCTGATAGGATCTTACTGTGTAACCACTCTAAGTACTGTGCATGCAAGCAAACTCATTAGTTATATTTTTAGAAAAAAAGACATCAATATCATAGTTTATAATGATTGTCTTATTCTATGGTAGAGCTCCTTGTAGTTTTTCTTAGCCCATGTTTACATTAGACCGTATCAGCGGATCATCAGATTAACGTTTTTAAAACGATTAGTGTGCACACAGCAACACCAATACACGATTTGCGTGCACACAGCAATACCAATACACGGATACGCTCGGCTCCGCAGGCATCCTGCGCTCCAAATCACTCCGCCCTGAACAGCGAGCGCCCTCTGGAGGGTGCGCACTCCGGCCTTGCGCAGCTCACAGAGCACGCGAGTGAAGTGCACAAGCTGTGATTCGGGACTGAGCTGCTGTGTGTGAGATCCCAGCGCATATCACTTACCACTTGCAAGTGGAAGGATGGCAAGCCTAAAGACAATCATAACTACACAATGGGCAGTATTTGCATCAGTATTTTCATACTTTTATACTCTTTAATGAAAGGTGATACAAGGCGGAAGTGGAAGGTGGATGTCACAGTGACGTTGTCCAATGACGACGCCAGCTAGAGCTCAGCACAGCATATCCGCGTATCTCAATGTTTACACAGCACCGGAGCTGACACGATCTGGATTGAATACGTGGACCCTGGCGGATTCCCGTTTCCCGGCGTTTCCAGGCGGTTTAATGTAAACGGACAGTGCATCCGCGAAGAAAATGAGACAGATACGGTCTAATGTAAACTTGGCCTTAGTTGCTCATTATCCCCTGCCCAAATGAAGTTTGGCGGGGGATATAGAAACAGGTTCTGTCCTTCTGGTCACGTTTTTGTTTCTGGGCCATACCTTTAAAAGTACTGAAGATATCTTCATGAAACTTTGTATACATATCAAGCAACATGTGAACTGGTGCCTTTTGCTATTTTGGATTTTTGGAAGAAAAAAAAAGCATTTTTCAAATATTTACATATATATTTTGATTTAGTTTCTAAGAGCAATGTTAGTTTTCGGAGCATATATCCAAAACTATTCATGATATGGATTTGAAGCTTGGTATACATGTTAACAAGGTGATGTAGATGTGCCTTTTCATGCTAAGAAATTGAGATTTTAATTTTTCATGTTTCCATGGAAACAATTTCAGATTTAGTCTCTCAGGTGGGCGGCATGGTGGTGTAGTGGTTAGCGCTGTCGCCTCACAGCAAGAAGGTCCAGGTTCGAGCCCCGTGGCCGGCGAGGGCCTTTCTGTGTGGAGTTTGCATGTTCTCCCCGTGTCCGCGTGGGTTTCCTCCGGGTGCTCCGGTTTCCCCCACAGTCCAAAGACATGCAGGTTAGGTTAACTGGTGACTCTAAATTGACCGTAGGTGTGAATGTGAGTGTGAATGGTTGTCTATGTGTCAGCCCTGTGATGACCTGGCGACTTGTCCAGGGTGTACCCCGCCTTTCGCCCGTTGTCAGCTGGGATAGGCTCCAGCTTGCCTGCGACCCTGTAGAACAGGATAAAGCGGCTAGAGATAATGAGATGAGATGAGTCTCTCAGGTTAGTCTTAGGGGTAGGTTTTGTTTCTGGAGCAGAACTTGAAAACTATTAGTGGTATGGTCTTGAAAGTTTGTATGTGTTGATTTATGTAATATATATGTGCCTTTTGATACTAAGAAATGTGAGAAATATAGACCAAAGGTCCGATGGGCTTATACCATGGGCTGCTGAGGTCAGTGTAAAGAGGTAGGGTTGGTTTCCTGCAGCAGAACTTGAAAAATGTGACAAATATCTTGAAACTTGGTATATACGGTAGTTGGTATATAGGGCTAGGCATATAGATGACTGTCTTCTTGTTTTGATGTGTACTGGATTCTTGCAATGGCTATCCTGGATGTACTGGCTATAACTAGCAAACCAACCATAACTAGCAAAACATGATCAAACAAAGTGATGGTATAAACCAAGGCAGCTAACATTTAAGTTTAATCATTTACTGTATGACCTGAGGGAACATTTGGAGGAGCTTGTTCAAGTTCTTACTAAACCTGATTAAACAAAATCCACAGACAGAATGAGCAGAGCATAAAACGGTGCACTTTAGTAATTTGGGTAATTTACTTCAGATGTTGGAGCTTGAAGATGATGATTGAGAGCAGTGACCCCCCCCCCCACACACACACACACACATGCACACAAGTTGTGTTGAATGTAAATGTTGCCTGCTGTTTACCAATCTATTTTCAGTTGGTGCCTTACAGCAGGTAGTTATAGTTACATTGATTAAAATGATGGATAAATGTCAGTGTTAGAACCTGCGTCTGTCCTAGTTCAGATGCGTCGATATAAGAGCGCTCTGGAGCAGGGCCAAAACGAACCACACGAGTTAAATCAATCTGGTTTATTCAAGCACTGCTCAGTGATACATAGAAAGAGCAGGGTTTATATACATTAGAAGCTTGCGTGACAAGACAAGGTGAAACTCGCCAGATAAGGAGTCGTTTTTGTTATACATGAAAGAGCAGACCATACACCCCCTAGAACAGGAGGAACCAGGAAGGTGGTTTCAGCGAAACTAGAAGGTACAGAGAAAACAAAAGAGTATGCTCTCGCGATTATGCACGTTTACCAGGGTGTGAAAGGGTCATAAAGCTCAGGACAGCTATGCACGAGAACACACACAATCTTACAATCCCCTCTTTTATACTTTGTTTACAGAGTATAACTACAGTTTAGACTCCAACGTATTGACAGACATAACATGATTCATTAGTATGTTGTTTAGCAGTCCAGTTGGCAAATCGCCAAAAAACGTTGTCCTCGTGGCTGGCTTGAGCGGGATTCCCTGCTCCAAGCGCTAAGACCAATACCAGAAGGAAAGTCATACTGGTCACTGACTTTGTTCTTTCTGTGTCCACAGGATGTAGATAGTTGAAGGTAGCCCAGGCTCACGTGTCTTCCAGATTCCTCAGTTCAGAAGTCTGCGGGACGCACCGACCATCCCCTCTTTGTAGATCAGCCGAAACCGGATCACTCCGGATGCTGGAAAGGGGATCCCTGAAAAGGCCGTCAGCTATTGTCACAGCAACTGTCTGAAACACAAAAACCTGTTAAGCATCAACAATATAGATTTCTATTACATTGGAGCCTTCTTTATTCGACTGGCATGAATCCACTGTGGAAAAAGGTCAGTTAGTACAGCCGTTCGAGTTACAGCGAGCACATCCGTGGGTTCACTGTAGGGTGGTTCCTCTAGAGGAGTGCCTAATTTAGCGAATTTCTTTACCAACACTTTATCCCCTACCTCAAAGGGGTGAGTGGGTGCCTCAGGAATGGGAGGCTTTTTGGAATTTAGTCTCGTCCAGTATTCATCCAACACCCGCATGAGACCCACGGCGTACTCACTGAGATGTACATCAAGATCACTCGTTCCTATAGCCTGCATACCTCTGCGCCAGGGTGTAGGAAAAGGCCGGCCCATCACGAGCTCGTACGGAGACAGGTTGTCGAGGGCCACTTGAGCGGTCATTCGCATGTCAGCGAGAACTAAAGGCAAAACTTGTACCCAATTTTTCGTGCCGGTTTCTTGCATGGCTTTACGCAGCTTACCCTTGATTGTTCTATTTGCGCGCTCCACAATGCCGGAGGATTGTGGATGGTACGGGATGTGGAAACGCCAATGGATTTTTAGGTCCTTACATAGTTCTTGGGTCACCTTAGAGGTGAACGGCGTACCTTTGTCAGAGTCTATCCCTACCGGGAGACCATAACGCGGAATGATTTCTTGCGTCAATTTGTTTACCGCCGTGCGAGCGTCTTCTTTCCCACAGGGGAAAGCCTCCACCCATCGTGAAAATTTGTCGACCATGACCAAAAGATACTTAAAGGGGCCCTGCTTTGGCATGTGAGTGAAGTCAATCTGCCATTCTTGGAACGGCGTGTCTGGTAAAGGAATGTGCTGATGTACCGCGCCTGGTTTAGATGGATTATTCTGTGCGCACGTTAAACACCTGTCCAGAATGTGATGTACATCAGTGTGTATTTTGTCAATACAAAATGTTTTGGATAGATCCTCCACTACCCCTCTTCGGCCGCGGTGAGTGGGACCATGAAACTCGCGGACGAGAAATGGAGTGCAATGTCTAGGTAAACAAAGGCGGCCCTGAGCATCGATCCGAACGCCGTCAGACGGCTGCGCGCCGCATGAGTCCCAGAAATGGTTGTCTGAGGCCGAAGCGGAGGCCTGGAGGGAGATCAAGTCAATGTCTGGAAGAACGGCACTAATCATACGGCTGGATGAGACCAGGGAGAGAGTAAGCGAAGGCGGAAAAACACCGGAGGCAGCCGCGGCTTTGGCAATGCGATCGGCGAGAGAGTTTCCCCTGATCTCAAAAGAGTCCCCAATACAATGAGCACGAGTCTTAACAATGGCTAAAGAGCGCGGGAGAAGACACGCTGTAATAAGATCAGTAACAAGCGAAGAATGAGAAATGGGCTTACCGTCTGCAGTGGTGAACCCACGCGAAGCCCAAATCCGACCAAAGTCGTGAGCAACGCCGAAAGCGTAACGTGAGTCAGTGTAGATAGTGACGTCTGTGTCCTGAGCAATAACACATGCACGGGTTAGAGCGTATAGTTCGGCAGCCTGAGCCGAGGAGAAAGGAAGAGAAAAAGCTTCAACAGTTTCATCAGGAAGGCGGCACACAGAATAACCACACACGAAAACGCCGTCAGAGGGGCGTGAGCACGAGCCGTCCACAAACAGCGAATCACCTGAAAGTAAGGGGGTGGAACGTAAGTCGGGGCGGATACTTGTCTCGAAAAGAATGCTAGAAATGCAGTCGTGTGTTTCAGAAGGAAGAAAATCATCCTGTGAATTGAGGAGGCGCTGAAGCGCGTGCGCGAGAGAATCAAAGGAGGAGGAGGGCTTAACAGTAAGGTTTTCGGTGGCCAAAAGAATAGACTCGTATCCAGAGCGACGCTGAGCAGATAAATGCTGGGTACTGAGGTTCTTTAAAACGTGCACTACATCATGTGAGGTGTGGAGAACGAGCGGGTGAGATAAGACCAGCCGTTCAGCGTCCGTGACCATGACAGCACATGCAGCCACCGCCCTGAGGCAAGCAGGGAGACCCTGAGCCACAGAATCGAGAGTTTTAGAGAGGAACGCACAAGGCCGCATACCCCCCCCGTGCTCCTGTGCCAAAACCCCAGACGCAGTTCCCTGCTGGTTGCACACATATAAATGAAACGGCAAACGGTAATTCGGAAGTCCGAGAGCAGGAGCCGAGCATAAAGCCTGTTTCAAGGCCCTGAAGGCCGACAACATCTCGTCAGACCATACCAAGGGCTGAGTCAAAGGGTCCGAGTGCAGAATTGCAGAGCGCAGACACTTGTCATAGGTGGAACAGTCAGGAATCCACTGGCGGCAGTAATTGATAAGTCCCAGAAAAGCCATGAGGGCGTGTTTGGTGGCAGGCACCTGAGTGTCTAGGATGACCTGCACACGCTCGGGGCTGAGCCTGCGGGAGCCCTGGGAGAGATCGTGACCCAGATATCGAACAGTGGGGAGGCAGAACTGAAGCTTAGTTCGTGAGACCTTGAAACCTTCTTGCGCCAGAAGAGAGAGGAGAGCGAGTGTAGCTGTAGCGCAAATGTCCTTATCCTCCGCCGTTACCAGAAGATCATCCGCATACTGGAGCACGGAGGAGCCCGAGGGGAGGCACAAATCGGCCAAGGCGTCCCTCACTACGGCTGTAAAAACCGCGGGGGAATCGACATATCCTTGGGGTAACCTGGTCCAGGTGTACTGCTTACCCCTATGCGTAAAAGCGAACAGGGGCTGCGTGTCGTGGCCCACAGGGACGCTGAAAAAGGCAGAACAGAGATCAATTACAGAGAAAAAAGCATGTTCACACGGAATCGAGGCCATAAGAGAGGGAACGTCTGGAACTAATGGGGCGACTGGGATAATTAACTCATTAATCTTACGCAAGTCCTGGGTGAAACGCCACGTGCCGTTGGGCTTCTGCACCGGATTCACTGGGGTGTTATAAGGGCTAACACAGGGAACAACCACACCTTGCTCTAGGAGAGAACACAGAACATCATCAATGCCAGACAGTTTAGCTGGGGAAAGGGGGTACTGTTTTACATATACTGGCGAAGAGTGTTTAATGACCGCCTCGTAAGGGGTACAGTTAACAAAGCCCACCTCGTCCTTATGTTCTGCCCAAAGAGAAGCTGGGAGATCAGAAAGAGAGGGTGTGAGGCAGGTAACGGCACAAGCAGCATTGAGAAGGTTATGGGGGAGAGAAAGAGAGGTGAGGGCAATCAGGCATGCAAACAAAGGAGTGAGAAAACTTCAGTAAAGGATCAAGGGCACAAGTAACAGAAAGGGGGGGCGTGCAACTGGAATGGAAAGGAACCCCTTCTATTCCCACAGAGCTTACAGACCGTGTAGATAAAGGACCCGCATATTCCCTCCCCACTGAGGACATGGTAGCCCCGGTGTCGAGTAAAAAAGGATATTCAGTCCCTGCCAGGCATAAAACAATAGTGGGAAGATCTTCGTTAAGAGGGGAGCTGAATAAAAGATTTAACATAGCAACGGTCGGGGTTTCATCGCTCTGAGGGCAGCCCTATGGGCGGGCAGGATCTCTCTGCCCTGTGGGGCTTGAACCGGCGCGCATGACGGGTTTCTCGCGTTCCTGCTCATCTCGCTGTTTCGCATGACATTCTCTTATCCAGTGCCCCTCTTTTCCACAATAGTGGCACTTTCCATTTCTCCTCCCTCCCCCGCCGCGCGGTCCCGTTCGGCGACCCCTCTCCTGTCGTCCCTCCGCTCGTCCGCCCGGCACGACGGATAAACATGCTTTATTCGTTTTACAGTCTAGGAGACCATCGCTCTCCAGCGTGCGTACTCGCTCCCCGGCCTGACGGAGGACCAGATTATTCCGGTCACTCCAGTGATGTTTTAAAACGCTCTGTATTTCGGGGCGACAATTAGACAAAAAGGTGGACAAGAACATTGGGTTCGGGTTTGTCAAATCAAGTTCAAGACCTCCCAAATGTTGCCAAACTTCCCCAAAGCGTTTCCAAAAAGCCGACGTCAGCTCAGAACGCTCCTGTTTGCGGTTAGTGACCTGTGACAGGTCTCTATTTGCTTGTTTTGAGGCGAGCAGGTATCGCGTCAACTGCTCGCGAAGCTGCTGCAGCGCGTCCGGCGTGTCTTTCCAAAAGAAGGTAGACACGGTGCGCTGGCGAGGGCGACCGTTTTCCCCTTCATACTCTTCCTTAATATTTTCAGCTTGATCATTGACGGGGGCGAGAACCTGAACGTTTTCTAACAGGGCTGTTTCAGCTTGATCATTGACGGGGGCGAGAACCTGAACGTTTTCTAACAGGGCTGTCTCATCATATGCGCCTCCTAATTTATTTTGCCGAATAAACCGGTAATCAGCTCCCGTAAGCTGACAATTACGAGATATATTTTAGGAATCGTTTTTGCAGCTGACGGCGATTTACCAGTAATTTTTCCAGCCTTACTATAAGGTGGAGGTTTACTATCTAACGAGGCTGGAGGAGCAGAATGAGATTTGGATTTTCCTAGCGCCGCCTCCTCCGTTTCCTTGGTGACGGGTGCAGCCCGAGGCTTCGGGATGGATTTCAGGACTGAACGGGGAGTATAAGCCTGTTTAAAATTATCCCAAATCTTCTTCATATCATACCATTTTGCATATCCATCCCGCATATACGGGCGATCCCAGCCGGGGTCCCCTAATCCCTCATAAATCATGCGATAGGCCGATGCAAGATAACCAGGATCGAAAGTACCTTGGCGAGGATATGAAGGAATTTGAGGGTTGGCCTCGGTCCAACCTGCCAAATTATCGAGCCAAGGAGAAACATAATAAGCAAAACCGCACCTAGTCATCCATTCGGCCGGGGTTTCCCCTGGCGCAGGCTTAGGGAACGAGTTTCCCATCGTACAATGACAACAGACGGATCTGAAGAGGAACAGACGGAAATGTGTCGTAAATTTGTATAGCGCGCTCTTCCTGGACTCGAACCAGGGAAAACTGTCCTCCGTAGGACACTACGAAACTACTGCCAACCAGGTAGTCAATTAAACATGTCTTACCTGATTGAGAGTATCACGTCGGGGTCACCAAATTGTTAGAACCTGCGTCTGTCCTAGTTCAGATGCGTCGATATAAGAGCGCTCTGGAGCAGGGCCAAAACGAACCACACGAGTTAAATCAATCTGGTTTATTCAAGCACTGCTCAGTGATACATAGAAAGAGCAGGGTTTATATACATTAGAAGCTTGCGTGACAAGACAAGGTGAAACTCGCCAGATAAGGAGTCGTTTTTGTTATACATGAAAGAGCAGACCATACACCCCCTAGAACAGGAGGAACCAGGAAGGTGGTTTCAGCGAAACTAGAAGGTACAGAGAAAACAAAAGAGTATGCTCTCGCGATTATGCACGTTTACCAGGGTGTGAAAGGGTCATAAAGCTCAGGACAGCTATGCACGAGAACACACACAATCTTACAGTCAGTTAGCTCGCAAATACTGTAGTAGCTCAGTCATGACTCAAAGCTCTAAAAAAAAATTCCTGACAGTGGTAAAATTGGGCACTTTGTCACTTTCAGTTAAGTGTTGTCCATCACCAGTTATCAGGGCTTTCCCCAGGAAAAAAAAAAATCAGAGCGGTGCTACTGATGTGGAGCTCAGCTCGTAAGGGCTGGCTGCTAGGGCGATTTTGAAATTAGAGACTTTTGAAATTAGAGACTTCAAATGGTGCATTCTGGTGGTATCTATGGCTAGTTTCAGGCACAATTTAACTTTTTTTTTGAAACCTAGTCAAATATGCAAGGGGCAAAATTAAATTTGAAATGAACACTGGAAACGGTCTATTCAGAGAAATATTTAATTTTATTGCGCAACAAAAAATGCATAATATAGCATTTAGGGAATCGAGGTCAAATCACACATCGCCATCTAGTGACCAACGCCTAGAATATGGTTTTATGTATGGTTGCGAATGGTAGTCAAGGCACATGGCAACCCTTTTTCACTTCTGGGTTGACTACCAGGATACTGTAGACTTCTTATATATTACAATATCTTCCCATTTCTATAGTTATTGCTCATTTTCAGAGGGGACTAGGAGATATTTAGGTGCAGAAAGCACTTTGCATTGTTCTATTTATGGTACTGCCTTTTTTTTGGGGGGGGGTGTGCAAGTGACGTCGCGGCGCTGATGTCGCACAGCGTGGCAGAGCGCCGCGTATCCACGCTTTGGGGAAAACCTTGCCAGTATGGACAGGTGAGAGACAGACCCACTGTCTGATCAGCAGTGTCTACTGAGTATGCTCTGGCTCCAATTTTCACAAGATGGCAACTTCCATTATTCATTCTTCAAATGATCTGTAACAAAAGGCTCACTGAGGTCTATTTGCAGAAAGCTTATTAACAGATATGGCAAGGTGAAACAATCAAGGTGATCATCATAAAACTTGAGAAGGTGGTCAAATCTGAATCATAGTTCAGAAAACAGAGCATTGTCATAATACCAGTAATCAGAGGGTGCATGAAAAACCAGAAGGTCAAAACAAAAAGCAGAAATGAGTGTGAAATTTCCACAGTCTGTGACGATTTGGGGTGCCATGTCATCTGCTGGCGTTGGTCCACTGTGCTTTATCAAATCCACTGAGCAGCAGTCCTGTTCAAATTTAAGGTACTACTAGCACTGTTTTTGGCATCCAAATTGGTCCTATTGCAAGAGGATAGTGATGACCACAGCAGTGTTTTTTATACTTTTCCTTGTTAAATAAGATTTGGTTTAGATGATCACTTTATCAGTTCCTCGTTAAGTAAAATGAGGCACGGTCGTGTTGGAATTCCAGCACAGACACTGGAATAAAATGGCTGCCATACATAGAGATGCTGATTTAATTGTTTCCAGACCTGTATATGTTCAAAAGTATGTGGACATTTGACTGATTACATGTGCCTTTGTTGAACATCCCATTCCACCTTTAATACCCACTTTTTGCTTTTATAATAACCTCCACTCTTCTGGGAAGGCTTTCAACTTGATTTTGCTTCATGGCTGTGGGGATTTGCCTATTCGGTCACAAGAGCATTACTGATGCCAGATGAGGAGTCAGTTTTTCAGTTAATCCCAAAGATGTTCAGCAGGGTTGAGGTCCGGGTTCAGAGTTTTTCACACCAAACTTGGAAAACAATGCCTTCATGGAACTTGCTTTGTCATGTGAGAACATGTTTGGGCTAGGACCTTTAGTTCCAGTGAAGGGAGATCTTAATTCTACAGCATACAGAGACATTCTGGACAATTATTTGCTTTCAGCTTTGTAGCACAAGCTTGGGGAAGGCCCACATATGGATGTGATGGTCAGGCATGCACATACTTTTGACCATGTAGTGTAGGAAAGTGTATTTCTTTCTTATGGTAGAAACGGTATTTTGGAGCTCAGTAAGGCAGTGTTTAGGTCCAGCAAGCACCAACAGTGCATCTCCTATTCGTATTATGTTAATTAACTTTTGTAAGTCATGTGAGCAGAGTTGCCAGGTTCCCTTTATAATGTCCACATATTTCAGATATTTCAGAAATGTGCACTGCTGTTAACTTATTTTCCCAAAAATGACTGAGAAAAAGAATTCAAATGTGTCTACCTTTTCCAATGCACAAGTGACTTTATTTTTTTTTGGTCCTGCAGGATCCCATTCTTGAAGCTGGCAAGCTTTCTGTGGAAAAAAATTCTTTGACCATTGGGCCTCATTTATCAACCTGGATATAAATAGATTTATGCACATGTGTTTTACACACACGCGCGTGCACACAAAAAATAAATAAATTAGGTAATCCTGTAAATTCTGAAAAATCTGTGTATCCTGCTCCTGAGTGTATGTAAATTTATGTGTAAGAAGCCATGGCCTAATGGTTAGAGAAACAGCTTTGGGACCGAAAGGTCACCGGTTTGATTCCCTGGACCAGCAGGAATGGCAGAAGTGCCCTTGAGCAAGGCACCTAACCCCCACCTGCTCCCCAGACTGCTCTGGTTATGTTGTATGTTGCTCTGGATAAAAGCGTCTGCTAAATGCCAGTAATGTTGTAGTAGTAAATTTATATTTGTGCCTTTCTCACAACCAAGGTGGCTTTACAATTAGAGGAAAAAATAAATAAATAAGAAGACTAATGTAAAGCTCAACCTAATGGACATCAGATCATATCATTTACATGGGTTACTGCACTGAAATATATGGAATATACAGTTGAGTTTTAATTGCTTATATTTTAATTGCTTTTAGAGCATTTAGCAGATGCCCTTATCCAGAATGACTTAAAGAAATGCTTTGGAGTCGCTATTAAAAACATATCCCAATGCTAGTACACAAGGTCAGGGACTAAGCATACCATTTGAGAAGTTTGTGAGACAGTCATTTTGTTTTATTTTATTGGCATTATGTAAAGAATATTAAAAATAAAGTGAGCCAACAAAAACCCATTAATTAAGACAAATAAAACTAATCATTCAATTATGACAAAAGCAAATACTCGTGCAAGTACAAAGAAAAATCAGTGTTTCTAAAATCCAGTGGAAAATTTTAGTTTGGTTTACATAAATATTTACAGACAACTTTACTCAAAGATTGGTAAATAAAGCCCATTGTTTGGATCTGTATTCTGATTAATTTAAGAGGCATTATTTGTTCAAGCCTAAAGTATAGGGCCCCAACAATGGTTCAAGCCCAGTGGTCCCTACCACCCTAAGTCTGACCCTGCCTTTCATGCTATATAGACCTTAATTAGAGGGGCCTGTAGACCCCACTGTGGAGGGAGACTCAGGAGGCATGTGTAATTTTACCCATGCCCTGGGCTCACGTTTATTCAGTCCATGCTATTCGGTGCACTTTCAAAATCTCAACAAAAGAGAACAACTCGACAGTAAAAGAGTCCATCACAGACTCGGCGTATTTACATCTGTCAAGTTCTCACTCCTTGGTTTTGTTTTTGTGTGTCGCAAGCTCCACCAGCTCTCTCTCTTTCTCTCTCTCTCTCTCTCTCTCTCTCTCTGTGTGTGTGTGTGGTTACAAGAGACCCAAATAGACTGGTGGTAATAAAATGTATTTACTTCAGATTTTCTTACACAATGGATTTCCAATGCTCCTTGTCAAACAGAACCTCTGCTGGCTAACGCAAGATGATTGTAGGGAAGGATAATGACTGTATTTAACAGATACGGTGTTGAATATCACTACTTGTTGGAAGTTCTCATCATTTATTATGTACAGTGCTCAGCATAAATGAGTACACCCCCTTTGAAAAGTAACATTGTGGCAGCGGGGGCGTGGTCAAGCGCCGGTCTGTGACAGGAGGAGGTAGGGAAGGTAAGTGGCAGAATCACTACACCTGACGGCAATTAACCTGTGTTTGTGTGTATCCCCAGTGACCGCGCCCTATTTAAGGAGAGAGAGCGAGAGCAGAGGGAGCTCTCTCCACAACCAGATGACTGGAATGTGTGTGCGTGCGTGTGTGGCTGAGAGAGAAAGATATTTCCACTGAAAAGTGAAAATAAGAGTTTTGCAAACTCAGTCTCTGTCCTGCCGTCCTCTGTGCTCCACCCACACCTAGTGAACCTTACAGTGGTGCTGAAACCCAGGATTCAGAGTGGAGCACCAGCTGATCAGCCCTATGGAGTCCTCCCCGTTCGCCGACCTGGTCCACGCCCTCGCCACGGCCCAGCAAAGCCAGCACCAGGCGCTCGTCACCCTCCGAAAGGAACAGGAGCGACGCTTCGAAGCCCTGGTGCTGGCCCAGCAGGAAGACCGCGAGGCGTTCCAGCACCTCCTCGCGTTGGCGGGGTCCACCAGCGCTCCGGCCGCGGGCCCGTCTCCCCTCACCGTTACCAAGATGGGTCCGCAGGACGACCCCGAGGCTTTCATCACGCTATTCGAAGAAGTCGCAGAAGCCTCGGGGTGGCCGATGGAGCAGCGTGCGGCACGCCTTCTCCCCCTCCTAACGGGAGAGGCACAGCTGGCCGCGCTACAGCTTCCCACCGACCGCCGGCTGGCCTACGCGGACCTCCGCCGGGCCGTCCTCCAGCGCGTGGGGTGCACGCCAGAGCAACAGCGCCAGCGCTTCCGCGCTTTGCGCTTGGAGGAAGTTGGCCGGCCGGCCGCGTTTGGCCAGCAGCTCCGGGACGCCTGCTGGCGGTGGTTGAGGGCCGACAACCGCGACGCCGAAGGGATCATCGACCAGATGGTGCTGGAACAATTCGTCGCTCGCTTACCAGCAGGAACCGTGGAGTGGGTCCGGTGCCACCGCCCGGCGTCGCTGGATCAGGCAGTCGAGCTGGCGGAGGATCATTTGGCGGCTGTTCCGGCGGCAGGACAGCAGACGGTGTCTTCTCTTCTCTCCTCTTCTCTCTGTCTCTCTCCCCCTCCTTCTGTGTCCTGTCCTCGCCCCATTCCCCCACCGTGGAGACAGGGGCCGCCGCCACCCCAGCCGGCCCGCCGCACCCGTGGTGCCCTCCCGTTTCTCCCTTCTGTGTCTGTCTCTCCCCCACCTCAGGTGAGTGAGCCCCAAAACACCGGTGCAGAGGGAAAGCCTGGGCCGGTTTGCTGGCGCTGCGGGGAGCCGGGCCATCTTCAACAGCGGTGCACGGCAATGGAAGTGGGCGCAGTGGTTCGGATCCCCGATGCGCCAGAGGCCGCCCTCAATCGGGCCGGAGCGTATCGCATACCGGTGAGTATCCAAGGGGCTACATATCAGGCGTTGGTGGATTCTGGTTGTAATCAGACCTCAATTCGCGAAAGCCTGGTTCAAAACGAGGCATTGGGGGGAGCACAGGGGGTGAAGGTGTTGTGTGTGCACAGGGATGTTCACCGCTACCCTTTGGTGTCAGTCCACATTTTTTTCAGAGGGGAAAAAGCCATAGTGAAGGCGGCGGTTAATCTTCGCCTTACCCACTCTTTAATTTTGGGGACTGATTGGCCGGGATTTCGGGATTTAATGACACATTTAGTGAAGAGTGGGTCCTGCCATTTAACAGGGGGAGGTCCCGGTGTCTCTTTGGCGGGAGCAGCTGTCACAGAGCCGTCTACGTCATCTCCGCATCAGAGTGAGGAGCCGCCAGCTCCTCCTCTCTCTATTGGGGAATCCCTCGCAGATTTCCCGTTAGAACAGTCACGAGACGAGACTCTGAGGCATGCGTTTGACCAAGTGAGAGTAATCGATGGTCAAACGCTCCCGCCGAACGCCACCCCGTCCTTCCCCTACTTTGCGATTATGAAGGATAGGTTATACCGAGTGACGCAGAACACTCAAACTAAAGAGCGAGTCATGCAGCTTTTAATTCCGAAGAGCCTCCGGGAATTGGTATTCCAGGTGGCTCACTTTAATCCCATGGCTGGACACTTAGGGCAGGATAAAACACTAGCCCGAATAATGGCCCGGTTCTATTGGCCAGGGATTCGCGGCGATGTCCGTAGGTGGTGTACGGCGTGCCGCGAATGCCAGTTAGTAAATCCAGCAGCCATTCCAAAAGCGCCTTTGCGCCCTCTGCCGTTAATCGAGACCCCATTCGAAATAATTGGGATGGATCTTGTCGGGCCATTAGATCGGTCAACACGAGGGTACCGCTTTATATTAGTTCTAGTGGACTATGCAATGCGATACCCGGAAGCAGTGCCTCTTCGCAATATCTCAGCACGCAGTAATGCGGAGGCACTCTTCTGCGTTATCTCCCAAGTTGGAATCCCGAAAGAGATTCTGACTGACCAAGGCACCTCGTTTATGTCACGTACACTGAACGAACTGTATGGGTTATTGGGTATTAAGCCGATCCGCACCAGCGTGTATCACCCACAAATGGACGGTTTAGTTGAATGGTTCAACCGCACCCTCAAGAACATAATTAAAAAAATTCGTAAGTGAGGATGCACGTAATTGGGATAGATGGCTCAAACCCTTGCTCTTTGCAGTGCGAGAGGTCCCCCAAGCCTCCACGGGGTTCTCCCCATTCGAATTGTTATACGGGCGTAAGCCGCGCGGCATCCTAGATGTGCTGCGGGAAAATTGGGAGGAGGGACCTTCACCAAGTAAAAACGAAATCCAATACGTTATTGACCTGCGTGCAAAACTCCACACGCTCATGCACCTAACTCAGGAGAATTTGCGGCAGGCCCAAGAACGGCAAGCCCGCCTGTACGACAAGGGTACGCGCCTTAGGGAGTTCGCACCGGGAGAGAAAGTACTCGTACTGTTGCCCACATCGAGCTCCAAATTAGTCGCCAAGTGCCAAGGACCCTTTGAGGTCACACGGCGAGTCGGGGACGTTGACTATGAGGTGAGGCGAACGGATAGGGGCGGGGCGCTACAGATTTACCACCTCAACCTACTCAAACTCTGGAACAAGGAGGTCCCCGTGGCGTTGGTGTCGGTGGTTCCGGAGAAGGTGGAGCTGGGCCCGGAGGTGCAAAAGGGAACATTGGCATCGCGTACCTCTCCGGTCCCCTGTGGAGACCACCTCTCCCCGACCCAACTCACGGAGGTTGCCCAGTTGCAGACCGAGTTTTCGGACGTGTTCTCGCTCCTGCCCAGCCGCACCAACCTCATAGAGCACCACATTGAGACGCCCCCGGGGTGGTAGTGCGTAGCCGCCCTTACAGGTTACCCGAGCACAAGAAAAAAGTGGTTCGGGAAGAACTCGAGGCCATGCTCAAAATGGGCATCGTCGAGGAGTCCCACAGTGACTGGAGCAGCCCGGTGGTCTTGGTACCCAAGGCCGACGGGTCGGTCCGGTTCTGTGTGGACTATAGAAAAGTCAACGCGGTGTCTAAATTCGATGCGTACCCAATGCCTCGTATTGATGCGTTGCTCGATCGGCTAGGCACGGCTCGTTTTTACTCGACGCTGGATTTAACAAAGGGTTATTGGCAGATCCCCTTGACTCCATTATCCTGGGAAAAAATGGCCTTTTCCACACCGTTCGGCTTGCACCAATTCGTCACACTTCCGTTTGGGCTGTTTGGGGTGCCTGCTATGTTTCAGCGGCTGATGGACAGGGTCCTCCGCCCCCACGCCACCTATGCGGCCGCATACCTCGACGATATCATCATTTATAGTAATGACTGGCAGCGGCACTTACAACACCTGAGGGCCGTCCTTAAGTCACTGAGGCAAGCGGGGCTCACAGCCAACCCAAAGAAGTGTGCAATTGGGCGGGTGGAAGTACGGTATCTGGGCTTCCACTTGGGCAACGGGCAGGTGCATCCCCAAATTAACAAGACAGCAGCAATTGCGGCCTGCCCGAGGCCCAAGACCAAAAAGGGGGTAAGACAGTTCCTGGGGCTGGCTGGCTACTATCGTAGGTTTATACCTAATTATTCGGACGTCACCAGCCCGCTGACTGATCTCACTAA
Source organism: Neoarius graeffei (assembly GCF_027579695.1). Taxonomy (NCBI): domain Eukaryota; kingdom Metazoa; phylum Chordata; class Actinopteri; order Siluriformes; family Ariidae; genus Neoarius; species Neoarius graeffei. The sequence continues at coordinate 34,610,964 of NC_083587.1, read as the reverse complement.
AAAGGGGGCACCAGATCCGGTCCAGTGTACGGAGCAATGTCAGCGGGCTTTCTCTGAGGTAAAGGCTGCACTGTGTGGGGGGCCACTATTACACTCCCCTGACTTTTCTCTCCCTTTTATGTTGCAGACCGATGCGTCGGACAGAGGGCTGGGGGCTGTTTTGTCCCAGAAGGTGGAGGGGGAGGACCGCCCCATCCTGTACATTAGCAGGAAGCTGTCAGTGCGTGAGGGGCGCTACAGCACTATCAAGAAAGAGTGTCTGGCGATCAAGTGGGCGGTCCTCGCCCTCCGCTACTACCTGCTGGGGCGCCCTTTCACCCTCTGTTCGGACCACGCGCCCCTCCAGTGGCTCCACCGCATGAAGGATGCCAACGTGCGGATCACCCGTTGGTATCTGGCACACCAACCCTTCAATTTTAAGGTGGTCCACAGGCTGGGGGCGCAGATGGTTGTGGCGGACTTCCTCTCCCATCGGGGGGGGAGTCGGCTGCAGGCCGGACGGCCGCCCAGCCTGAGTCGGGCAGTGGGGGTATGTGGCAGCAGGGGCGTGGTCAAGCGCCGGTCTGTGACAGGAGGGCGGAGTCAGGGAAGGTAAGTGGCAGAATCACTACACCTGATGGCAATTAACCTGTGTTTGTGTGTCTCCCCAGTGACCGCGCCCTATTTAAGGAGAGAGAGCGAGAGCAGAGGGAGCTCTCTCCACAACCAGATGACTGGAATGTGTGTGCGTGTGTGTGTGGCTGAGAGAAAAAGAGATTTCCACTGAAAAGTGAAAATAAAAGAGTTTTGCGAACTCAGTCTCTGTCCTGTCGTCCTCTGTGCTCCACCCACACCTAGTGAACCTTACAATCATTTTAAACAATATCTCAATGAACACAAACAATTTCCAAAATGTTGAAAAGGCAAAGTTTAATATAACATCTGCTTAACTTATAACGTGAAAGTAAGGTTAATAATATAAACTTAGATTACACATTTTTCAGTTTTATTCAAATTAGGGTGGTTCAAAAATGAGTACACCCCACAACAAAAACTACTACATCTAATACTTTGTATGGCCTCCATGATTTTTAATGACAGCACCAAGTCTTCTAGGCATGGAATGAACAAGTTGGCGACATTTTGCAACATCAATCTTTTTCCATTCTTCAACAATGACCTCTTTTAGCGATTGGATGCTGGATGGAGAGTGATGCTCAACTTGTCTCTACAGAATTCCCCAAAGAAGATAATTTCAGCAAAGCTTTACTTATCAGTCAGAATACTGTAGCAAAAGTGGTACAAAAATTTAAGAAAGATGGAACTGCAACCATCTCAGAGACGTCCAGGTCGTCCACGGAAGTTAATACCTCGACAGGAGTGTCTTCTTATGAGAAGGGTTGAAGAAAATCGGCATGTAAGTTCACTGCAGTTATCTAAAGAAGTAGAAAGCCAAACTGGGGTGACTATTTCCCATGACACAATACGGCGTATACTGCAGAGGAATGGCATGCATGGATGCCGTCCACGAAAGAAGCCTCTCCTAAAGCCCAGGCACAAAAAAGCCCGCCTAGAGTTTGCCAGGGCCCATGCTGACAAAGATGAAGACTACTGGGACTCTATACTCTGGAGTGATGAGACCAAGATAAATGTTTTTAGAACTGATGGCTTCAAAACTGTATGGCATCGCAAAGGTGAGGAAAACAAAGAAAAATGCATGGTGCCTACAGTGAAACATGGTGGTGGCAGTGTCCTTATGTGGGGCTGCATGAGTGCTGCTGGTGTTGGGGAGCTGCATTTCATTGATGGCATCATGAATTCACAGACGTATTGCTGAAAGAGAAGATGCTACCTTCACTCCGTGCCCTTGGTTGTTGTGCACTTTTCCAACATGACAATAATCCTAAACACACATTTAAGGCCACTGTTGGATTTCTGAAGAGGAACAGGGTGAAAGTGATTCAGTGGCCAAGTATGTCTCCTTATCTGAAACCAATCGAACCAATGGGGAATTCTGAAGAGACAAGTTGAGCATCACTCTCCATCCAGCATCCAGTCACTAAAAGAGGTCATTGTTGCAGAATGGAAAAAGATTGATGTTGCAAAATGTCGCCAACTTGTTCATTCCATGCCTAGAAGACTTGGTACTGTCATTAAAAATCATGGAGGCCATACAAAGTACTAGATGTAGTAGTTTTTGTTGTGGGGTGTACTCATTTTTGCACCACCCTAATTTGAGTAAAACTGAAAAATGTGTAATCTAAGTTTATATTATTAACCTTTCACATTATAAGTTAAACAGATGTTATCTTAAACTTTGTCTTTTCAACATTTTGGAAATTGTGTTCATTGAGACATTGTTTAAAATGTTACTTTTCAAAGGGGGTGTACTCATTTACGCTGAGCACTGTACTAAATAAGGTAATATCCAGGTGTTGCGCAATACCTCTGGTGAAAAATCTAGGTTTCATAGGCTTTAGAACTGGTGCTGGATTCTCATTCAACCAAACTGCATTCATCCTCATTTTGTTGATTGTCTTTTGTTCCAGGCAATTTATTAATGTATCTTCTCTCACCAAACTCCAAATTCCACCAATATAACTGGAATTGCTACATATAAAGACATGGATGTGTCACAAATAGGAAATCTGTCTCCTGTGCTTCAGATCTTTGGTACCTTGCTTCTCTGACCATACAGTTAAATCACTTTTTTGTTAATTTGTGATGAATTAATAGCAGTATTGTGTTGAAGGTTTGTGTCTGGTGTGTTCAGGCTGGCTGTGACATTGAAGCTTTCAGCCCTCTTGGTATAACAGATGTGTTCTGCCTTTCATCTGCAGGTCAGGGCTTGTGCAAGGGACTTTTTTTTTTTTTTTTTAAAGCTTTTTTAATGACATGCCCTTCAATTAATCACCCACACTCAAACAGCTGACAGACAAATGAAGATAGTGTATCAATGTGTACATAATTAGAACTAGTAACCCATCCTCCAGTGTGAAGGGTGCAATGAATTCGAATTTGTCAAATAAACAATCCTGACCAACACTATCTGGCCAAAAATATGTGGACACTTCATCACATGCATATGTGCTTGTTAAACATCCCATTCCAGTTTGTCCCCCACCCACGAGAACATGAGTGATACATTAGGTATTGTGCATAGGGGCGTTGTCACACTGGAGGGTTTGGCCCCTTGGTTCCAGTGGAAGCAGCATTCAAGAACTTTTTTGTGTGTGTGTGTGTGTAGCAAAAAAATGCCACACAATTTTATGTAGCAATTCCAAAATTGTGTAGCATTTTTTTGTTTCAATATATATTAAGTAATAAATGTGTGAGTGACAGAAAAAGACATGCGTCTTATGACAAGTTTACAGCAATGTTTTATTGCAGTGAGCCTTAATACCATTGTGTTAATATGCAAATGTAATGGTACAACTACTACAGCAATAGGGCGGGCCATACTCAAAAAATGTTTTAAATCAATTAAGAGGGGTGTTCAAATCATGTATTTTGGTGTGTAGAAGACAAATCTGAATTTAATTTTTAATTCTGATAACCCTAACCTACATCAATTTGCAGTTGATTGTTTTTAAATTTTGGGTTATTTTGCTATTCTTCTAGAATGATTGGAATTGTATTTGTGATACCATCTAGCTCGGAAATAGTATGAAAATTACTATTTTGAGGAGGTTTATCAAGTGAAACATTAAATTTTATATGATTAGAGGAAATTCTGGAGGGAAAAAGTCTTCTACCTCATAAGAGCCACCTGACAGTTATACAGTTATACTAGAAGTGATGTTCCAGTAAGTGTGTGAGTTTTTGTTAACTCAAAAAAAAAAAGGAACAGAGCTAGGGAAACACTTAAATAATTTGATGTTTGCATTCTCACTCATTCAAATTGCTGACTGAGGGACTGAGTGAGAATTGCATACTGTTGTGCAGTAGTAAAATGGCTTATGTTAAAGCAAGGACGAAATCAAGCTCTCATTTGAGTATTCTTGTTGGCAACGGGCGGGAGCTGTTGGTGTCTGAACTGCCAACTGTGAGGGATATCCTGAGGTATGGTATCTACTTGAGGGAATAAAGTGAAGATGACCGGAGGAACTACCCAGTGGATCAGCTGGTGGGTGACATCTACCCTGCTCTGATTTGTCAGTGGAGAAAAGGTAATGCTCTTTTCAAGCCACCTGTTATCAATGAAAAGGTGACCATCATGTCCAAGCTCAAGGATGTCTGGAATCAGGCAGTGAAGTTTTCTCTTGGGAAGGGCAAACTTGATGCAAAAGAGAGGTTCATGCTCAAGTTAGACAAGTTATTTGATATTTTGACTTGCAAGTGTCAGATAACCAATTGTGAGGAAGAAGGATGTGAGGGCTGTGTGAACCAAGCCCACATTAACTGTTCCTGCAGCAGAGAGAAAAAGATTCCTGTTAAGGAGCTTGCCTACATCAAGGGCCAGAAAGACAAGGTTGGAAGTAAAGGTCCCCACCAAATTGGGGGCCCTGATCTGCCAGAGCACAGGAGACAGGTGAAGAAATTGGAAAGACAGGAGATGGAAAAGAAGGGAGAGGAAAGGAGAAAGAGCAAGGAGGAAAATTCTGCAGCAGCAGAGAAGGCAGTCAAGAAGGACATTGAGAGATTTTTGGCAGATGATGAGGATCTGGAAGTGGAGAGATGTGGTGCTGAAGATGAATTTGTCCCTGAAACTGACCCTGAACCTGCAGCTTCAGTGAAGGCACAGAAAAACTATGATGAGATTCCAAACATAGCCCTTGCTAGTGTAAGGTATGGCATAGGGCTGAGGCCAACTGCAGCCATAGCAACTGCAGCCCTGATTGATGCGAGAATCATCACAGAAGACGACACAAGTAAAGTGATTGATAAGAACAAGGTCAAGAGAGCACAGGAGAAGTTGAGAGAGCTGGGAGAAGAGTTTGGGGAAAAGTGCATGGAGGAGGGTGGGATCTCCTGTATACTCTTTGATGGGTGGATTGACCTGACCAATGTGATAATGGAGGCTGAGGGCAGTGGCGGTTCTAGACCGAAATTACTAGGGGGGCTGAGGTGGGGCCAGTGTTTTTTCAGGGGGGCACATATAAGGACAAAACATGACAATATTTAAGCGTTCAAAATGTTTTTTGTTTAGTTTATTTAAAACCAAAACAAAATACATTGAGCATAAATACAATGAGATAAACATTCTGTCTCAATAGTCTAAACATAAAATAAATTGTGCTCAATAAATCTTAAAACCGGCGGCACGGTGGTGTAGTGGTTAGCGCTGTCGCCTCACAGCAAGAAGGTCCGGGTTCGAGCCCCGTGGCCGGTGAGAGCCTTTCTGTGTGGAGTTTGCATGTTCTCCCTGTGTCCGCGTGGGTTTCCTCCAGGTGCTCCGGTTTCCCCCACAGTCCAAAGACATGCAGGTTAGGTTAATTGGTGACTCTAAATTGACTGTAGGTGTGAGTGTGGATGGTTGTCTGTGTCTGTGTCAGCCCTGTGATGACCTGACGACTTGTCCAGGGTGTACCCCGCCTTTCGCCCGTAGTCAGCTGGGATAGGCTCCAGCTTGCCTGTGACCATGTAGAACAGGATAAAGCGGCTACAGATAATGAGATGAGATCTTAAAACCATGTTTCTATTTTTTGTAAAATAAGATTTCTATTTTTGCATACAATGAACCTTTTTATCTGTACAATGAACCTTTTATCTGTACAATGACACTTTTTTAAATTCACAGCATGAATGAATTTTCTTTTTCACAGCATGAGACTTGAATGTACAATCACTATTTAAATCACACCATCATCTCACTCTTTCTTTATGTACAGTGGGGGGAAAATAGAAAGAAAAAATAAATTCACATACAGTGGTCTCAGAATCACCCTATAGCATTCACAGCAGGCTGAAACACTACAACAACAAGATTCTGCAATTGTGACTCCTTGAGAAACGGTCTACAAATGCATCAAGGTTCAAAGCCTTGGACCTTCTGGATTCAATGCTGAGCACACCAAGATTGCTTAGACGCTCCTCACTAATGGTGGATCGGAGGTAGGTCTTCACCAGTTTCAAAGTGGAGAAACTCCGCTCACAAGAGGCAGAGCTCACCGGGAGTGCCACAGCTATTTTGCATAGTCTAAAGAGCTCAAAAAATACTTCTTTATATGGCTCAGTGAAACGTGTCAACGCTACTGTATCTGATGGCTTTTCAATCACACCACTCTGTACTTTCCTTTCTAAAAGTCTCTTAAATTGATGCAGCTCATGTCCCAGGTCATCAATGTTAGCATCATACAAATGACCAAATTCAAACAAAGTGGTGTCTTTTAAAAATGCATCACTCTTGGGGTTGAGAGATCGGATACTACACATCAGCTCACAATTGATCTTTGAGAAACGTTTGCTTAATTCACTAAGCATGCAATCAATGACAGGATAGAAAAACGAAGTCTGAAATGTTTCTTTATCACATTCTAGCTCCCTCTGACCAACAGTGCTTAGTATGTGGTATTCACGGAGCCTGGAGCTCAGCTTTCTTTGCTGTTTTGCCACTGACTGTGTGGCAGCATCACACTGCTCACAAATATTCAACACTTCATCCCATAAGTTATCAAAGAATGACTCATGCCTGAAATCATTCAAAGTCTGAACTAAAACTTCAACTAAATCAACAGCTCTTGAGAGGTCAATGGTTGGTGACTGGAGCATATCAGAAAGAAGCTTTGTTTCCCCAAACAATTTACGAAGTGTAACTAGATGCACAACAAATTCCAAGTCAATCTGGGCCAGAAGACCACGGGCCTCAGAAGATTTTTCTCCTCTGCGCTCTTGTGCCATCTCTTGCAGCACCTGTTTAAGAGCAGCTAATCTATCTGTTATGTTACGTAGAGCTAAAAATCGACATGCCCATCGTGTGTCACTTAATTGTTGGAGCTCTCTTGTGCTGCCATACATCTCCCTTTGTACAGCCAGCCATTTGGGGTGCATGTAAGATCCAGAAGTGAAAACAGAGACTCTGTAACAGAGCAAAGAACTCCTCTGCTTCTGGGACAGCTTTGACTGCATCAACTAGCACTAAATTCAGACAGTGGGCACTGCAGTGAATGTAAAAGGCATATTTTGCATGCTCTCTGGTTCTTGCCTGGACCCCTGAATGTTTACCACTCATTACGGCTGCGCCGTCGTATGCTTGGCCTATAAGGTGGTTTTTATAGTCAAGCCCGTGACGTTCCAATAAGTGGACAATTTTTTCTGTAAGCCCCACTGCATCAAGCCTCTCTGCACATTCAAAATGAAGAAAACTTTCCTTAATGTCTCCATTGTAATAATAACGGAGTATGAAAGAAATCTGTTCTTGCTTTGACGCATCTCTTGTTTCATCGGCCATGACGCTGAAGAATTCACTATCTTTATTTCTTCAACGATTTCTGACCAAACCATTTCAGCCAAACAATCCAGTACCTCATTCTGAATGGTGGTCAATCTATGTTTGGCCATCGCATAATGATTAGCAACTACATCGAGGATTTCCCTGAAGTTGCCTTTGTTGTTGGATTGCTCTGATTCAACATGTCCTCTCTGTGCTGTGTTTTGTCTAGCTGTAAGCAACATCACTTCACCAATTGTTCTAATGTATTCTCGATTTTCTTTTACTTGTTTAGTGTGCTCCTTATTAAGGACATTTGCCAGTGTTGCATTAGTTTTGACAGCCCTCTGGTAATCTCTCCATGCTATCATTGCTTGCTTGTGCCTGTCAGACTTTGTATGGACTGAAAAACCTCCCTCTCTTTCAGTTGCTTTTTTCCAGTTTCTAAAACCCAAGGGTGAGTCAAATACAGTCGCTGATACATTTGCCGGGCTAAAATGGTGGCATGCATAGCAAAACACTGAGTCCATCATCACAGAATACTCAATCCAGGGGTGGATTTCATACCAGCTAGCCTGGAAACTGCGCCTCCTGTCCCCCATTAGTGTGGTAGGGAAGGTCTTCAGATGTGGCTGCACTGGAGTATCGTTCAAGCACTTGCTGATGTCTGGAGAAAGATGAATACAGTAAATATGAGAGTGCGACTGAGAACATTTATTTATCATTATTCATTTATTAATTTATTATATCTATTTTTATTTTATATTTATTTATTATTCAGACTTCACACTTTCAGGGTAGGCTATATGAATTGTAGGCCGACACTGCTCTCACACACGCACACACATTTGTTCAACATCACAAACCTGATGGTGCTGTACTTGATATGCATGGTGAATCTGGTTGTCCCAATGACTCGTTGGGTTGTCCCTCATTCTGTCTCTCAATCTGATCCTGAATGTCTTCATCCTCACTCTCAGATTGCCTTTCAGATGCCTCACTTTCCACCTCTCCAACCACCACCTCTGGCTCTCTCTCCACCTCTGGCTCTCTCTCCTCCTGCTCCTGATGTCTTTCATAATCTTCATCTTCCTTACTCTCTCTATGTTGCTTTTTGCCAACAGGGGCAAAAAAGGACAAAATGTCCTTCTTGCTCCTTTTCATGATGATGGCCTACAGTAGGCCTATACTAAAAAGTAAAGGGAGAGGAATGTAGCCTCTACATATCGCAAGGCCATTCAAGTTTTACAAGAAGGTTAAACACTGTCGGTTATTTTACCCATTTCCCAAAAATATTAAGTTAGGCTACTTATTGCTGTGCAACGCACTTTTAAGAAAGCGCAATAAAACGGATTTATTATTGTAATGAACAACAACAGTAAAACACAGATATGTGCAAACACTGACGTTATGAAATTGAATAATTTTCCTTACCTTCGCCTCTTTGCAGTAGCCTAGTCCTTGCAGGGCTGCAGCTGTTATCTCTCATGTCTGAAGTTTACAATTCACGCTGCTGCTGGTCTTTCTGCTGCAGGTAAGTGTGCGTGTAGCGCTTTAAGGAGTCCGTGTACAACACTCCGTCATGTCAGTTCTGATCTTCGAGCCAGCGCACGTCGAAATTAATAAATCTTATTATCTGTTCAGCACAGGGGCCACAACAGGGGCCAGGAGCAATTTTACAGGGGCACTGGCCCCCGTTTAAAACCGCCTATGGCTGAGGGCAGTGTCCAGTCTTTTCCTGCAAAGATCAAGGAAGAACACTATAGTGTCGTTAGTGAGCCAGGCAGCAACTATCTGTTCCACTTCACCCCAGAGAAAGCAAGTAAAGAGGAGTCACATGCAGAGAAGATTGCTAAGGTCCTGTTTGCCTGGCTGAAAGAGCGGGGTTTTGATAAGACCTTGTGGGCCATTGGAGGAGACTCAACAAATGTCAACACCTGGTGTGAAAGCTGGAGTCATGCGCAAGCTGGAGCTGCACATTGGGAGAAAGCTGGTCTGGTTGGTGTGCAACCTGCACACTGGTGAACTTCCCCTATGCCATCTCATTGTTGCCCTTGATGGCCCTACTCTGTCAGACAACAAATTATCTGGAACAACAGGAAAACTCCTTGATTCTGTTACAGAATTGGATATCAACCCAAACTTCCCCTGGATCTCTGTTGGCCCACCACTGATCAAGCTGTCTGACAAAGTCATTCAAGATTTCTCAACTGATCAACACTATGGGTATAAAATGTCTGTGCAGTCAGGGATGGAGTACTTCCTGCAAGGATTGCTCTGTTGGAGATCAGTGATGGGAATAACGGCGTTAGAAATAAACGGCGTTACTAACGGCGTTACTTTTTTTAGTAACGAGTAATCTAACTAATTACTTTTTACATCGTTATAACGCCGTTCCCGTTACTTACAATAAAATACTATGCGTTACTTTATTAAAGCTGTTCTCATCTGGCACGCTGCTCATTCAGCCTTTCTTTACTCTGCTTTCGTGTGGGGCGGGGAGACACGAGACAACGGCACAGTAAGCCAATCAGAGTAGATTTGGACAACATACGTAGGTAGGCTCCGCCTACTGCACTACGCACTCTTTCAATCGGATGACCCAGCGATGGCGAGCGGTCAGCCCAGCACTGCGCTTTCACACTGGAAATACAGCCATTACTTTTCATTACTTGAAATAAAAGGCAAAAATGTTTACGTGCAATGCACATTATGTCAAGGAACAAAGCGTTTGTCCTCGTCAGTGGCCAGTAATTAGTAACATAATTTTAATAACTACAAAAATATATTAAATTTGTTGGATGTCTTATCTCACATTGTCCCACAAAAATATTAATATAGTGTAGATAACGTTACTAATTGGTTCTGTTAAGTGTCCATTTCAGTCATTAAACACATTTAACATTCACTTTTATTATGATTACACTAATTGAATTTGATTTTTTTTTTGAGGGGGAACAAAATGTAACGGAATAATTACTTTCCCTGGTAATTAGTTACTTTCATGACAAAGTAACTCCGTTACTAACTCAGTTACTTTTTGGGAAAAGTAACTAGTAACTATAACTAATTACTTTTTGAAAGTAACGTGCCCAACACTGTTGGAGATAGGACCAGTGAACCACAGCCGTTAGCTCACCACAGCGAACAGACTTCTCAGGCTCTGGGTGTCAAAGCACGGACTTAAAGGAAAGCACCTGACGAATCTGTGATTCATTGTGGAATTTATCATTGGAGTGTACTATCCATGTTGGTTCAAAGTGAAGGTCAATCACTCCTGGATTGAAGGGCCTAGGCACATCCTGTTTCAGCTGGACTGCCTCAAGTCCCAGAGGAAGGAGGTGCTGGACATTGTGATGCCAACTGTGAAAAGATCTGCTTGATATGCCCACAGTGAAGCCCTCATCCAGAGACTGTTGTGCTCTGAGGATCAGAAGGAGAGGATTCAGGGGGTAGAGAGAATCCTGGCTATCAGGGGAGACGGGGACCCAGACACTCAGTTGGGGGACTCCTCTGTCAGGACCAGAAGGACACCGGACATCAACTGTGATGCTTCCACCATTGGTGACTTGATCAGCTGGTCAGAGGGTGTATCAGAGCCACCTCTCACCTGCTCCCTAAGCACTTCAAAGGTGAAGAACTTCATCAACAGCCTTCTGCCAAATACTTTCTCACAGGAAAAGAGGGATGGAGGGATCAGGGCTCAAGAGACCAACAGGAGACTGATGTCCAAAAATGAATCAAAGCAGGACTTGTGCAACCTGACAATGTTCATGCATTAACCTGTTAATAAATATGGAAATTTGAATTGGATTTGTCCATTAATTTCCCTAACATCATCTTGTATCTTACAAAGGGTTTCAAAAGGGTAGAATTAGTTATTTAAATACAAAATTGATGTAGGTGAGTTATCCAATTCAAAAAATAAACTCGTATGTGAATTCCTCATTTAAAAATACATAATTTAGACACCCCTCATGTTAGGATTTCCTTTAGATTCAAGTTTTCACAGGAGTATGGCCTGCCCTACTACAGCAAACTTTAAGACCCATTTTTGGTCATTGCACATTACTTGTATCCAGCTAGGAATGTCATCTATTTGAGTCCTTGTTTTAAAGCTAATTTTGTGATCAAGAGTTCTGAGTAATGTTAAAGGCTTTGGTGTACTTCTAAATTTCATGAATATTGCTATTTATGCTTAAAAGGTTATAATGCGCCAATGAAGTTAAAGGCGAAGTCCAACACCGTAATGGCTTATTTGATATACAAAATATTTAATTTTTAATTTGTGCAAATAAACATTTGACATTCCGTTTCAAATACAGGATTCTGTGTTTTCCATCCATTTACCGCGATCGCAGAAAACCGTTGTCTCTATCTGTCTATCCATCCCCCACTGAACAATCAGCGACTAACTCAGTTACCCTGGGAATGTTAGGAAATAAGAAAAGCTTATAATTTTCTTCAAGAAGTTGGGCAACTTTTTGCATTGCATTTCTGTACGATGCACTGGGGAAATTGATTAGAATTCTTCAAAATTGGGTTGCATTTTGTGATGCGATACCGGCTATCTTGAACACTGAGTGGAAGGAAATCTAAAGCTTGCAAAGACATTCTAGCAATTGTGCGCTTTGTGGCACCAGAAAGGGAAGGCCCATGTATGGGTGTGATGGCCAGGTGTCCACATACTTTTGGTCATATCGTGTGTTTCTACATTGAGAAGATGAAGACAGTGGGGGAAAAAAATGGAATCCTGAAGATGAGATTCTAAAGGTCCATATTTAACCATCCATCCATTATCTGTAACCACTTATCCTGTACAGGATCGCAGGCAAGCTGGAGCTTATCCCAGCTGACTATGGGCGAGAGGCAGGATACACCCTGGACAAGTCGCCAGATCATCGCAGGGCTGATACATAGACAAACAACCATTCACATTCATGCCTACGGTCAATTTGGAGCCACGGACTGTGGGGGAAACCAGAGCACCCAGAGGAAACCCACGCAGACACAGGGAGAACATGCAAACTCCACACAGAAAGGCCCCAGTTGGCCACTGGGCTCAAACCCAGAACCTTCTTGCTGTGAGGCGACAGCGCCAACCACTACACCACCATGCCACCCCATATTTAACCACTGATAGTTTGTTTGTTTGTTTAAACACAAAAATTAAAATGTATTTGATGTATTATATTGTGTCTTCCGATTTTGTTTAGGCTATATGATTAGTTAGTAGAGTTATGTGTAATTTATATTTACCCACAGATTGTGTTAGTTGAAAGATGTTTATGCTGGTAATATGGAACATGTTAAAAAGTGACAATTTGTGTTAAAATGATCAAAATAACAGGTAGAATTGTGATTTTTATATTCCTAATAGCAAGTTTGTAGCATAAATAGATAATTGGTGAAAGCTGAACATATTTATAATGCTAACATAACAGGCTGAAGTCTCAAGAAAATAGAGGAGAAATAAGGTAAGTTTAAACACTTACAAATCTGTTTAAATATTTTATCACCATTTGTAATAAATAATTAAGTTTCCTTTGAGACTACACATGCATAAGAGTGTCATTTTTCATCCAGACATCACCTTTTTAGCCTCTGTCTTATGATATTAGAAATTAATCATAATGAAATATGGTTCTCATAGTGTAGTCAGGTTTTGAGGAATCAAGTGTTATTTACTGCTTGGTGCTTTTGAGCAGGAAGTTCCCAAATTAGGTAAACTTTGTATGCTCATTTACTGTTATCCATCATTACATTTCTGCAGAGACCTTTAAAAATGCCAAATCCGTGAGATGGCATTGTTTATAGAGAGCTGCTACATGGTGTTGGACTGGATGCTACAGGCATTAATCTGTCAAAGCGTTATATGACCTTAATAAAACTACTCTCTTCACTCTCAAAGTGGCTTTCTCCTGCTCTCTGGATATAAGTAGCACTTTAGCACTTTTTTCCAAACCAGGTACAGTAAAATGTAGGACAGCACAAGAGCAGCCGTGATGTACACTAATGTTACATTTGTGTCCGATCAGCCTGTGTATTGGAGTAAAACTATTTGAATTGTTTGAATTGCATGCTCCTACTTTAACAAGATTGGCCTCACTTATCTTAACTAAAGGTAGAATGCAGAATAATCAGTTTTTTCATTTGGAAGGAAGCACACAGAATGTGTCTTAACTTTCTCTCAAGTCTTAACCAATAGCTTCAAAAGAGGTAGTGATCCTCAGCCTACTACAGAGGAGGGTATACTGGTTTACCTCTGTCCATCTGACCATATTTCCATCCGTCCGAAACACCCTTTTTCTCAACAACCACAAATCATAGCCACTTGGTACCAAACTTCAGTTTTGGCTTCTATATCATGTATATGGTTTTCAGGTCTGTCGCACATCGACTTCCTGTTTGCCGACTGAATGTATTTACGAAACACACAGGGTGGATTTTGATGCTATTTAAAAATGACAGTTTACCAGGATGCTATTTGAAATACCTGGGGAGAACACTGCTCTTTACTTACTTGTTTCAGGGTTAATTATTTGTTGAAGTCAACATTCATAATAAGTGACCTTAATAAAATAGAAATTCCTTCTATTGCTTGTTGTAGAAATAGTTGAAGGTGGGTGGAGCACAGAAGCATGGCAGGCCAGAACTGAGTTCTTACAAAAACTTTATTTTGTGCTTTTCAGTTGCTTACTTCGCTCTCTCTCTCTCTCTCTCTCTCTCTCTCTCTCTCTCACACACACACTCTCACTCACTCTCGCACACAAGTGTCCAGGTTGGGGAGAGCTCTCTTTCTCTGCTCTCTCTCTACTTTTATAGGGCGCGGTCACTGGGGGAGATACACAAACACAGGTTAATTCATGTCAGATGCAGTGATTCTGCCACTTACCTTCCCTGACTCCGCCCTCCATTCACAGACCGATGCTTGACCATGCCCCCGCTGCCACATACCCCCACCGTCCGACTCAGGCCAGGAAGCTGTCCGGCCTGCAGCTGACACCCCCTTGACGGGAGAGGAAATCCGCCACGACCATCTGCGCCCCTGGCCTGTGGACCACCTCGAACTTAAACGGCTGGAGTGCCAGATACCAACGGGTGATCTGCGTGTTGGCATCCTTCATGCGGTGGAGCCACTGCAGGGGCACGTGGCCCAAACAGAGGGTGAAAGAGCGCCCCAGCAGGTAGTAGCGGAGGGTGAGGACTGCCCACTTGATGGCGAGGCATTCCTTTTCTATTGTGCTGTACCTGCCCTCACGCACTGACAGCTTCCAGCTGATGTACAGCACTGGATGGTCCTCCCCCTCCCCCTCCTGGGACAGAACAGCCCCCAGCCCTCTGTCCGACGTGTCCGTCTGCAAAACAAAGGGGAGAGAAAAGTCAGGGGAGTGTAACAGTGGTCCCCCACACAGTGCAGCCTTTACCTCAGAGAAAGCCCGCTGGCATTGCTCCATCCACTGGACCGGATCTGGTGCCCCCTTTTTAGTGAGATCAGTCAGCATGCTGGTGACGTCCGAATTATTGGGTATAAACCTATGATAGTAGCCAGCCAGCCCCAGGAACTGTCTCACCCCCTTTTTGGTCTTGGGCCTCGGGCAGGCCGCAATCGCTGCTGTCTTATTGATTTGGGGATGCACCTGCCCATTGCCCAAGTGGAAGCCCAAATACCATACTTCCACCCGGCCAATCGCACACTTCTTCGGGTTGGCTGTGAGACCCGCTCGCCTCAGCGACCTAAGGACGGCCCTTAGGTGTTCTAAGTGCCGCGGCCAGTCATGACTATAAATGATGTCATCCAAGTATGCGGCCGCGTAGTTGGCGTGGGGGTGGAGGACCCCATCCATAAGCTGCTGGAACGTAGTGGGCACCCCAAACAGCCCAAAAGGAAGTGTGACAAACTGATGTAAGCCAAACGGTGTGGAAAAGGCCGCTTTCTCTCGGGATAGCGGAGTCAAGGGGATCTGCCAATATCCCTTTGTCAAATCCAGTGTCGAATAAAAACGAGCCGTGCCCAGTTGATCAAGCAACTCGTCAATCTGAGGCATTGGGTATGCATCGAATTTAGACAACGCGTTGACTTTTCTATAGTCCACACAAAACCGGACCGACCCGTCGGCCTTGGGAACCAAGACCACCAGGCTGCTCCAGTCACCGTGGGACTCCTCGACGATGCCCATTTCGAGCATGGCCTCGAGTTCTTCCCGAACCCCCCCTTTTCTTTCTTTTTTTTTTTTGTGGGTTCGGGCAGTCGGTAAGGGCAGCTGCGCACTACTACCCCCAGGGGTGTCTCATTGTGGTCGTGGCGGATTTCCTCTCCCGTCAAAGGGGGGGGGTCAGCTGCAGGCCGGACGGCTCCCCAGCCTGAGTCGGGCGGTGGGGGTATGTGACAGCTGGGGCATGGTCAAGCGTCGGTCTGTGAATGGAAGGCGGAGTCAGGGAAGGTAAGTGGCAGAATCACTGCACCTGACGTGAATTAACCTGTTTGTGTGTCTCTCCCAGTGACCCATACAGTTCACGCAATGTGCGTGACATAAACGTAGTGCCTTGATCAGTCAGAATCTCTTTGGGGATTCTGACTCGGGAGGTGACGCGGAAGAGTGCTTCTGCAATACTATGTGCTGAGATATTGCGAAGAGGCACTGCTTCCGGATATCGCGTTGCATAGTCCACCAGAACTAAAATAAAGTGATATCCTCATGTTGACCGATCTAATGGCCCAACGAGATCCATCCTAATTCTTTTGAATGGGGTCTCGATTAATGGCAGAGGGTGCAAAGGCGCTTTTGGAATGGCCACGGGATTTACTAACTGGCATTCGCGGCACGCCGTACACCACCTACAGACATCGTCACGAATCCCTGGCCAATAGAACCAGGCCATTATTCGGGTGAGTGTCTTATCCTGCCCCAAGTGTCCAGCCATAGGATTAAAGTGAGCTGCCGGGAATATAAATTCCCAGCGGCTCTTTGGGATCAAAATCTGTGTTATCGGTTCCTTAGTCTGAGTGTCCTGCGTCACTCAGTATAGCCTATCCTTAATAATGGAGAAATAGGGGAAGGACAGGGTGGCGTTTGTTTGGAGAGTTTGACCATTGATTACTCTCACTTGGTCAAACGCATGCCACAGAGTTTCGTCTCGCGACTGCAACAAATGGGAAATCCGCGAGGGATTCCCTGAGAGAGGGAGGAGGAGCCTGCTGCTCCTCACTCTGACGCGGTGATGACGTAGACGACTCTGTGACAGCTGCTCCCGCCAATGCCATACCAGGACCTCCCCCCACTAAATTATGGCAGGCCCCACTCTTCACTAAATGCGAGGGATTCCCCAAGAGAAGGAGGAGGAAATGGTAGGGAGCCGCGGGTGCAGCAGGCTGGCTGGGGTGGAGCTGGCCTCCGCGGTGGGGGGAATGGGGCAAGGACGAGGAACAGAAGGGGAGAGAGAGAAAGAGAAAAGAGGGGAGAAGAGGAGACGCGCTGTCTTGTTGTCGAAATGGCCGCCATATGGTCCTCCGCCAGCACGATGGCCTGATCCAGCAACGCCAGGTGATGGCACTGGACCCACTCCACTGTTCCTTCCGGAAGTTGGGCGATTAATTGTTCCAGCGCCACCAGGTCGATGATTCCCTCAGCATCGCGGTTGTCGGCCCTCAGCCACCGCCCACAGGCATCCCAGAGTTGCTGGCCAAATGCAAACGGCCGGCCCACCTCCTCCAGGCACAGCGTGCGGAAGTGCTGCCGTTGCTGCTCCGGGGTGCGCCCCACACGTTGGAGGACGGTCCTGCGGAGGTCGGCGTAGAACAGCCAACCCCACGCCTCTGCTGCCTGCTCAAAAAGAGCGAGGAAGGCTTCAGGGTTGTCCTGCGGACCCATCTTCATTAGAGTGAGGTCTTAAGTTGTGTAACAGGTCATTGCTGCTATATTTTTTGTGTCAAAATTCACCACACATTCTCTATTAGGGATAGAGGGGACAGGCACCCTCTTCTTCCACAGCCTTGTGTGCAGAATGCGGTTTTGCATTATCTTGTTAAAAAATCCCTGGAAAAGACAGCATCTTGAAGGCAGCATATGCTTGACAAAGGTTTGCCAAAGTAATCCCGAGCCCATGTGGTTATATCAGCTATATATGAATGATGGTTCTTGATGCAGTGCCACCTGAGAGATCATAGATCATGGATGTTCAGCTTAAAGGTGTCATTGCATCGTTTTTTCATTAATTGTGCGGTGGTCTCTAGTATGAATGAATGCCCTGTGAGCCGGTTTTGGTGAAAAAAATGCTGTGGTGCTCCTGTTTCAGGCTGTTCTAGTTTGGTGGAGGAGTGGGTGGGGAGAGAGCGACAGGATTTCAGCTCTTACTCATGAATATTCATGACATGTAAACATATCGCTTCTGATTGGCTAACAGCACTGTGACGCTCCCTCCAGTGGGTTATGGGTGAGGCCATGACTAGTAATTTTCAAAGTGACGTAAGTTCGTATGGCTTTTTCTGATTCACTCGTTTTTCCGTCTATTTTCTTTCATAGGCTAATACAGGGCATAGGGGTAGAAGAACATTTTCACGTGCAGCATGTATATGCAACTCGGAGTGACCTATGGTATTTCAAAAAGAGCAAGTATTAAACGGTTTGTCATGGAATGACACCTTTTAAGCTTGTGCCCTTACCCTTTATGCACTAAAATTCCTCCAGATTCCTTGAATCATTTAATGATCTTATGCACCACAGAGGGTGGAATTTCCAAATCCCTTCCTATTGTTCTTTAAAGAACATTGTTTTAATTCCTCCAGATTCCTTGAATCATTTAATGATCTTATGCACCACAGAGGGTGGAATTTCCAAATCCCTTCCTATTGTTCTTTAAAGAACATTGTTTTAAAATATTTCAATCCTTTTCTCATGCATTTGCTGACAAACTGGAGATCCTCAGCCCATCTTTGCTTCTCAGAGATTAGGCCTTCCCTGGATACTGATTTTGTATTATGATTACAATCACTTGTTGGCATCACCTGTTTCAAATCACATCGTTGTTTAATTGTTTTACCTAATTACTAGCTCTAAATTGCCTCTGTTCCAACTTTTTATTTTGGAACGTGTTGCAGGCTTGAAACATGAATGGATGTATATTCCATCCACCCATTATCTGTAGCCGATTATCCTGTACAGGGTCGCAGGCAAGCTGGAGCCTATCCCAGCTGACTATGGGCGAGAGGCAGGGTACACCCTAGACAAGTTGCCAGGTCATCGCAGGGCTGACACATAGAAACAAACAACCATTCACACTCTCATCCACACCTACAGTCAATTTAGAGCCACCAATTAACCTAACCTGCATGTCTTTGGACTGTGGGGGAAACCGGAGCACATGGAGAAAACCCACACAGACACGGGGAGAACATGCAAACTCCTCACAGAAAGGTCTTCGTTGGCCGCTGGGGTATATTAACAAATAAAATGAAGCTGACCAGACAAAACATGAAATATCGTAGGTTCATCTCAACTCATTATCTCTAGCTGCTTTATCCTGTTCTACAGGGTTACAGGCAAGCTGGAGCCTATCCCAGCTGACTACGGGCGAAAGGCAGAGTACACCCTGGACAAGTCGCCAGGTCATCACAGGGCTGACACATAGAGACAGACAACCATTCACACTCACATTCACACCTATGGTCAATTTAGAGTCACCAGTTAACCTAACCTGCCTGTCTTTGGACTGTGGGGGAAACTGGAGCACCCGGAGGAAACCCACACGGACAACATGCAAACTCCGCACAGAAAAGCCCTCGCTGGCCACGGGGCTTGAACCCGGACCTTCTTGCTGTGAGGCGACAGCGCTAACCACTACACCACCGTGCTGCCTGGTTCATATCGTAAGCATTTAAATTTAGAAATTGCTGGTTTCTTTTTTTTATTTGCATTTTCCATGCTGTGTGCGCGCGTGCGCACACAAAAAAAAAACAACCAAAAATACCCCACAATAACCACATGCGTTCCACCTGCAGTGCATCCTGGGAAATCTAGTTGAAAATCTTAGTGCTTTATTCTTTTATATTGCAAGTTCGAGAAGGAAAGCCTACGTGAACTGTGGCATCTGTGGTGTAAGAACATTGATCCAGCCTTGCAAAGTGAAATGATCTGGTTCCTTGACAGTAAAAACAATTTTTTGAGGGGTTTTTTTTCCTTGCAAATTTATAACTTTATAATCTCAGAGATTATGCCTGTTTCTTCTTTTAAATGTATGACTTTAATCTTGGAAATTCTGAGGTGCCCCCCCCCGATTATCCCCACCCTCAGCTTCATAATGCACAAAAAAGTACATTTTTTTCCAGGTTTTTTTTTTTCTTCATAAATTTGTGAATTTTTAATTTTGAAATTTCTGAGGAGGGCGGCACGGTGGTGTAGTGGTTAGCGCTGTCGCCTCACAGCAAGAAGGTCCGGGTTCGAGCCCCGTGGCCGGTGAGGGCCTTTCTGTGCGGAGTTTGCATGTTCTCCCCGTGTCCGCGTGGGTTTCCTCCGGGTGCTCCGGTTTCCCCCACAGTCCAAAGACATGCAGGTTAGGTTAACTGGTGACTCTAAATTGACCGTAGGTGTGAATGGTTGTCTGTGTCTATGTGTCAGCCCTGTGATGACCTGGCGACTTGTCCAGGGTGTACCCTGCCTTTTGCCCGTAGTCGGCTGAGATAGGCTCCAGCTTGCCTGCGACCCTGTAGAACAGGATAAAGCGGCTAGAGATAATGAATGAAATTTCTGAGGATTTTTTTTCTCAAAAATGTATGACTTTAAATAGTGTTTTTCTTGGAATACAATCACCCTCCCTCAGATCCATATTTCTTTCTTTTTTGTACATACGCTGGCCCTAATGCGCCACTGTAATGATGCCAGGTAACCCCTAGAAGTTGTACATGGTGTTATGGAGGATTTGCAGCTTTATTATCTCCCTCACTGTAGTTCAGAACAATGGCACTGCTCTTGCACACACATTCTCAAACTAAACATTAAATACGTAATCATAACACACTGCTTCACAGAAAATGCTTAAGCAATTTCAGTCAAATTTTACTTTCATGTTCAAAATGAAGAAAATGTATCAGATTTTACCCACAATGTACTAATCACATTTGACTTTATTGAACAAGTAGCCATACCCACAAGTTCTTGACTACATTTTCAAGAGCGTCTATTAATCTTCATGCCAGCTCTCAACCAGTCACAAAAAATCCACAGCACACACATCCTACATCCTGGTCACCGTTCTTCTGATCCTGTGTCCAGATTAACTTGTGCTACATTTTCTCACTGTTTGCCTGTTTCTTATGGTTTGACCATAATTTGTTACCTACCTGGTTAGTCTTAAATAGTTTATGCCCCTGGTGATTATTTGAACTGAGGGGAAACCTCACTAACCAGCATTCAGTGCCCCTTAGGCAAGATTTTCCTTCTGCACACTGTGATGCTTTCATTACATAGGTTCTAACTTCCATTGTCACTGAATGCCCAGTAGTAAAAAAGATCCAATACATCCTCAGCGTACAACCCCGAGTCCAAAAAAGTTGGGACAGACTACAAATTGTAAATAAAAATGGAATGCAATCATTTACAAATCTCAAACTGATATTGTATTCACAATAGAACATAGACAACATATCAAATGTTGAAAGTGAGACATTTTGAAATTTCATGCTAAATATTGGCTCATTTGAAATTTCATGACAGCGACACACCTCAAAAAAGTTGGGACGGGGCAATAAGAGGCTGGAAAAGTTAAAGGTACAAAAAAGGAACAGTTGGAGGACCAAATTGCAACTCATTAGGTCAACTGGCAATAGGTCATTAACATGATTGGGTATAAAAAGAGCATCTTGGAGTGGCAGCGGCTCTCAGAAGTAAAGATGGGAAGAGGATCACCAATCCCCCTAATTCTGCGCTGACAAATAGTGGAGCAATATCAGAAAAGAGTTCAACAGTGTAAAATTGCAAAGAGTTTGAACATATCATCATCTACAGTGCATAATATCAAAAGATTCAGAGAATCTGGAAGAATCTCTGTACGTAAGGGTCAAGGCCGGAAAACCATACTGGGTGCCCGTGATCTTCGGGCCCTTAGACGGCACTGCATCACATACAGGCATGCTTCTGTATTGGAAATCACAAAATGGGCTCAGGAATATTTCCAGAGAACATTATCTGTGAACACAATTCACCGTGCCATCTGCCGTTGCCAGCTAAAACTCTATAGTTCAAAGAAGAAGCCGTATCTAAACATGATCCAGAAGCGCAGACGTCTTCTCTGGGCCAAGGCTCATTTAAAATGGACTGTGGCAAAGTGGAAAACTGTTCTGTGGTCAGACGAATCAAAATTTGAAGTTCTTTATGGAAATCAGGGACGCTGTGTCATTCAGGCTAAAGAGGAGAAGGACGACCCAAGTTGTTATCAGTGCTCAGTTCAGAAGCCTGCATCTCTGATGGTATGGGGTTGCATTAGTGCATGTGGCATGGGCAGCTTATACATCTGGAAAGACACCATCAATGCTGAAAGGTATATCCAGGTTCTAGAGCAACATAATGCTCCCATCCAGACGACGTCTCTTTCAGGGAAGACCTTGCATTTTCTAACATGACGATGCCAAACCACATACTGCATCAATTACAGCATCATGGCTGTGTAGAAGAAGGGTTCAGGTACTGAACTGGCCAGCCTGCAGTCCAGATCTTTCACCCATAGAAAACATTTGGCGCATCATAAAACGGAAGATACGACAAAAAAGACCTAAGACAGTTGAGCAACTAGAATCCTACATTAGACAAGAATGGATTAACATTCCTATCCCTAAACTTGAGCAACTTGTCTTCTCAGTCCCCAGACGTTTACAGACTGTTGTAAAGAGAAAAGGGGATGTCTCACAGTGGTAAACATGGCCTTGTCCCAACTTTTTTGAGATGTGTTGTTGTCATGAAATTTAAAATCCACCTAATTTTTCTCTTTAAATGACACATTTTCTAGTTTAAACATTTGATATGTCATCTATGTTCTATTCTGAATAAAATATGGAATTTTGAAACTTCCACATCATTGCATTCCGTTTTTATTTACAATTTGTACTTTGTCCCAACTTTTTTGGAATCGGGGTTGTAAAATACTCATGAAAATTTCATGAAGGACATTCAAAACGTCATCAAATCGTATTCAGTCTGTGCTCAAGCTAAGGTTCCAAGGCAAGCTCCTCCCATTTCCTATTCTCCAACATCCTTGGTCTCACATTGATAGAGTTTATTACTAACTTACGACCATCGCATGTCAGGACAATTCCCAGGTTAATCTTGTTGGCAATAGACATCTTTTCTCAGTCTTTTAGATTCATTCCTCTCCTAACAGCACGGTGGTATAGTGGTTAGCACTGTCGCCTCACAGCAAAAAGGTTCTGGGTTGCAGCCAACGGGGTCTTTCTGTGTGGAGTTTGCATGTTCTCCCCGTGTCTGTGTGGGTTTCCTCCAGGTGCTCCGGTTTCCCCCACAGTCCAGAGACATGCAAATTAGATTAACATGGGGCGGCTTTGGGCTGAAGTGCTCTTGAGCAAGGCACCTAACCCCCAGTTACCCCAGGTGCTGTAGCATAGCTGCCCACTGGGGTGGGGTGTGTGTGTGTGGTGGTGGTGGTGGGGTTTCACTGCTTCAGGTAGGTTAAATGTAGAGAGAAATTTCACTGTGCTTGAGTGTGCATGTGACAAATAAAAGCTTTTTCTTCTTAACTCTACCTTTTGACATGCCTGGCAATATAGCATCTGACCGAGAACCCCGAGTCACATCAAATGTGTGATCATTCATAGAAAATTTGGGAGTTTAATAATGTTTGCTTTTTGAGAATAGCAAAGTAAAACCCTTTCCTAACTGAGAAGTGTTAAACTATACTTTTTTAAAATTTTCCTCATTAACATTAAACTTGGTGGCACGGTGGTGTAGTGGTTAGCGCTGTCGCCTCACAGCAAGAAGGTCCTGGGTTCGAGCCCCGGGGCCGGCGAGGGCCCTTCTGTGTGGAGTTTGCATGTTCTCCCCGTGTCCGCGTGGGTTTCCTCCGGGTGCTCCGGTTTCCCCCACAGTCCAAAGACATGCAGGTTAGGTTAACTGGTGACTCTAAATTGACCGTAGGTGTGAATGTGAGTGTGAATGGTTGTCTGTGTCTATGTGTCAGCCCTGTGATGACCTGGCGACTTGTCCAGGGTGTACCCCGCCTTTCGCCCATAGTCAGCTGGGATAGGCTCCAGCTTGCCTGCGACCCTGTAGAAGGATAAAGCGGCTAGAGATAATGAGATGAGATGAGACATTAAACTTTTTGCCTTAAATGCAACTCTGGCTCTGCATCAGCTGGTTTGTTATTCTAGAAATTGCTGTATTTTTGTTCACGTTTAGTTTTCATATTAGTTAATTAATGCTGTTAACAAAACAATTGGTTTTAACATTTTCTCAAAAGTACTCTTAGTACTTGACTTAGTGAACTAGCATGAGGATGTGATTTTCAGGCCCTCAGACAACACTGCATTAAAAACACACGATTCTGTAGTGGAAATCACTGCATGGGCTCAGGAATACTTAACTATTGTCTGTTAACACCGTGTCGCTACATCCCAAAAATGCAAGTTAAATCCATATATACACAGAGGGGTGTGTGTGTGTGTATCTGGCTTATTTCATCAAGACAATGCCAAACTGCATTCTGCACATATTAAAACTGCATGGCGCCGTAGTAAGAGTCCAGGTGCTAAACTGGCCTTCCTGCAGTCCAGACCTGTCTCCCATTTAAAACATTTGGTGCATTATGAAGCACAAAATACAACAAAGGAGACCCCCAACTGTTGAGCAACTGAAATTGTATATCAGGCAAGAACGGGACAACATTTCTCTTTCAAAACGACAGCAACTGGTCTCCTCAGTTCCCAAATGTTTAGAGTGTTGTTAAAAGTAGAGGTGATGCAACACAGTGGTAAACATGCCCCGTGTCAACTTTTTTGAAATGTATTGCTGACATCAGATTCAAAATGGGCATATATTTTTAAAAATAAAACAATACAAATGTCAAGTTCAACTTTTGATATGTTTTTGTACTATTTTCAATGAAATATAGGGTTTCCATCCATCCATCATCTGTAGCCAGCCACTTATCCTGTCCTACAGGGTCACAGGCAAGCTGGAGCCTATCTCAGCTGACTATGGGCGAGAGGCGGGGTACACCCTGGACAAGTCTCCAGGTCATCGCAGGGCTGAGAAATATAGGGTTTCCATGATTTTGGAAAACATCACCTTCTGTTTTTATTTATGTTTTACACAGTGTCCCAACTTTTTGGGATTGTATATTACGAGCATATGCAGTGTACTGACAACAGCAAGACTCTTATGTCCAGGTCAGACGGCAGAAAGATGCATGCTGCGACCTGCGATCAGTTGGGTGGTGACTGATCACAGGTGGACACGGGCGTTTTGCATCAGATCCTTTGTTGTGGTCAGACATACTGCAAGACACAGAGTTTTTAAGCTGTTACAACAGGACGCAACCAATTGGAAGCAGATGCAGCTAGGCGCAGGTTGGCACAGCCCACAGAAAACCTTTTAAAAAATATAAAGCCATAAGACTGCTCACAGGTTGTTGTAAACTATTTGCAGGTGCAGTCTGCGTCTACCTGCGATGCATCGCAGTCATCTCAAGGCTTGTCTAGCTGCCACTACCTGCTTCAACCTGCGATTGGTCGCTCAAGCGTTGCATAACTGCTTGCCTCTACATGCATCAACCTGCTATTTGCACCAATTGGAAGCGAATCGCAGCTGAAATGCGAACAGATCGTGATCCACTTGCGTCAGCCTGCCTCTACTAAAGACCCTCTGCAACACTCTGCCATTATCTGCGTCGTCGTGTTTTTGTTATCCGATTTTGTTATCACAGGTAGACGCAAGTAGTTGAAAACTACTTGCAGCCTGCCGTCTGACTTGGGCATTACTCAAAGTTCTCCTATGGCAAGTTTGGAAGAAAGTTGAAGGAACCAGAATGTGATCAAGTATAGACTAATTAACTTGTAAAAATGTAATCAAAAACCTAAACCAACCTGGTAATGAGCCAGGGAAAGTCCTGGCACTTGTGTAGCATTAGAAAAACACATGCAATACAGCATTAGCCATTAACTGCTTTGGTTTCGGCAGCCGTGGCCAGCTGCTGATTTCCTATAGGCGTTCTCACAGTATACTGTATCTGTAATTAATCCTCCTTGCTCAACATTTTCTGTAGCAGAAGCTGATATAATAACCATTGTTTGACCTCTTTCTGCAGGGAATTTATAACTTGTGGGCTGTTGCATTAAAAAGTTGCCTGGCATATATTACCCTCTCTGTCTTGTTCCTTATTAACGACACCTTGACATTGGCAGATGGACTTTTTAATCTGTGGAAAAATGCATCACTTATGGGTATTTTGAGATACCTGAACAGTATCAGCTGGTAGTCCACAAAATTTTGTGTGTAGTATAGTATGTATGTTCGAGGACGAGTACTGTTATTATTGTCTCATCTCATTATCTCTAGCCGCTTTATCCTGTCCTACAGGGTCGCAGGCAAGCTGGAGCCTATCCCAGCTGACTACGGGCGAAAGGCAGGGTACACCCTGGACAAGTCGCCAGGTCATCACAGGGCTAACACATAAACACAGACAACCATTCACATTCACACCTACGGTCAATTTAGAGTCATCAGTTAACCTAACCTGCATGTCTTTGGACTGTGGGGGAAACCGGAGCACCCGGAGGAAACCCACGCAGACACGGGGAGAACATGCAAACTCCGCACAGAAAGGCCCTCGCCGGCCACGGGGCTCGAACCCGGACCTTCTTGCTGTGAGGCGACAGCACTAACCACTATACCACCGTGCCGCCCTGTTATTATTGTCACAGTATTTATTGCAACAAACTAGAAATATAGAATGACAAAACAGTACAGTATTAAATAAGTGTTATCCTTCATCGTCTAAGTGGAAATGACTAGAGAAGGGCAAGCAGAGGACAGATGCTCATGAGAGGTTGCTTCTTGCTCAAACTATTTGCAGATGGAGCATTATGCTAATTGAGTCATTATCTTTTCTGCTGAATCTTAATATTTACATGTGGTTAAATTGGTGTGATGAAAACCAGCAACAAGAAATGACAAGTGGCATTTTGCAGACATTCAGGAGTTCAGGTGAACAGTGCATATAAATCACTTCTGTTTTCTTTGTTCTAAGTGTATAGTACATGAATGCAAGTGTGTAAACACTGATCTTGTATACATGGACAACAGAGATAAAATGATTCACTGTCAGATTCCATAAGAACCAACAGTAACTGTTTACAAAGGATGACTAGTTTAACTAGTTTTGGCAAGTAGTTTTATGCATATTTTTGACACAATATCCTTAATATTTTCTCCCAATTGTGACTGACTTACTGACTTGGGCCCTTAGCTCCTCCTGGAGCATAGGCCATCGACGATCTCCCTCCTCCATCTTGTCCTGTCTTGGGCTAGCCTCTCAAGCGTGTTCCAGGTGTGGCCCTAGCTCTTCATCACAGCCTCAACATCATGCCTCCAAGTGTTTTTGGGGTGTCCTCTTTTCCACTTGCCCTGGGTATTCCATTTTAAAGCTTGCCTTGTAACACCAAATGGATGTTTTCTCAAGGTGTGGCCAATCCATCTCCATTTACGCCGACTGATTTTGTATTTGAATGGGTTCCTGACCTGATCATTCTCAAAGATCTTTGTTTGTTCCTCTGTCTGTCCATCTTATCTTCAGAATTCTTCTCAAACAGTTGTTAATAAAGGTTTGTAGTTTGTTGCTAGATGTCTTTGTAGTTCTCCATGTCTCTGATCCATACAAGAGGACGCTTTTCACATTGGAGTTGAAGATCCTGAGCTTTGTTTTACAGGAGAGGACACAGGAACTCCACATTTTCTTTAACAAGTTAAAAACCACTCGTGTCTTGTTGATCCGGACTCCTGATATCTTCATCAGTTCCTCCATTCACACTAACTGTGCTACCCAAATACACAAATGACACTTCTAGGTATCTATCGTTGATCTTAATTGGCCTATTGGAGGTCCCAGTTGTTACTCCTAGTGTATGTGAATTCTATATCAGAATAAGTGTTCGAATTTGTTCAAAAAAAGTATTTTAACCTTTTTTCCCAAAGTATAAACAATTTTAGTCATTTTTAATAGTACACTTGCATTCCATTCAGCCAGCAAAATGGAAATTGACTTATCACACATTTTAATCAATATAAACAAATGAAATATTTATCACTATTATATTTTATTATCTGTTCTAAAATTTGTCAGGAGACACTTGGCTTTCATTGTGTCGAGTTTCATGTCTGTTTATCTGCAGGCGAACAGGGTGATGGAAAATGGGAGGGGTGTGAGCTGCCTTCTGGGCAAACAATTCACACCTCTCCACAATAACCAATTGCTGGGCTTCCATCACGTGACTTTTCTTAGCACTTTTACTGGAAGTGAAATAGTTGGTGGTCTAAACGGCTGCCGAAGTGCAAACAGCTACCGATAACTTATCAGAGTATGCTCGTAATCTAGAAGCCACTGCTGGCTTTAGATATATTCAGAAGATTGCTATGTGCAATGGAATCGACCCCTACAGTCTGGGAAAGAAGGATTTAACATAAGATCTTGAAAACTACCCTTCAGTAGAGTTCCCCGACATCTCAAACTATCTGGTGTTGCAAACATCCTTCTACACCACTAAACAGATGAAAGCATGGAAGAGTATGGAGGGTTACAACTTTTTTTGCCCGTGTAAGGTTTTTTTTTAAAATATAAAGCTTTTTGTTTGCGTCTTTACAACGAAGCGCTGCAAACTGAAATGTAAACAAACAGTTGGCTTGATTCTCACTTGTGTTGGCTCTTATCTCTCAGGTAAATCATTCACAAAGATCATCAGAAACCCCTTTAAAGACCTGGATCTTAGTTAAACAAGACAGAGAAGTGATCACGGTGCATTGTAACTGTATGGCTGCGTAAGAATTTTGTCGTGACCTTCATGCATATGGACTTTGTGAGGAGTAAACAAAGAAACAGCTGGGGACTTTAGCGCTTCGTGACTAAAAAATGTACCGTAAAATAATGACACATAGCAAGAAAAGTACTTGGAAAACACTAAGGACGTAACTGAGAGGGAGATACAAATCTTTCACCAAGTGATTACTGCAAACTCGAGCATGCTTCGACTCGGCTCCCTTCGATTTCACTGAGAGGTTCAAAAGCTACCTTTCTCAACGTCTTTTTGTGAAATCCTGTGTTCATTCACCCTTTATTAGTTCACAGGGAACCCTGAAGAAACCTTTTATCAGTTTCACTGTTTGATCGATTCGACCAACCCAAAACAACGCAAGCGTAAGGCATTTCTCATGCGAGCAATGCACCTTCATACAAACGCTTTGTCAACTGAGCTTTGGTAGACCACCAGCTAAAGTTTTGAATAACTAATGAGGCAGATGTGATGTCACGTCAAACCCAGCAATAACATCGCTTCAGAAAGAAATGGACAACACCTCGTGTGTGTGTGTGTGTGTGTGTGTGTGTGTGTGTGTGTGTGTGTGATAACCAGAGGTGGAAAGTAACGAATTACATTTACTCACGTTACTGTAATTAAGTAGATTTTTTTTTGTGTAATTTGTAATTTTTTAAGTAGTTTTTGAAATGGGTAATTGTTAGAACCTGCGTCTGTCCTAGTTCAGATGCGTCGACATAAGAGCGCTCTGGAGCAGGGCCAAAAGAAACCACACGAGTTAAATCAATCTGGTTTATTCAAGCACTGCTCAGTGATACATAGAAAAAGCAGGGTTTATATACATCAGAAGCTTGCGTGACAAGACAAGGTGAAACTCGCCAGATAAGGAGTCGTTTTTGTTATACATGAAAGAGCAGACCATACACCCCCTAGAACAAGAGGAACCAGGAAGGTGGTTTCAGCGAAACTAGAAGGTACAGAGAAAACAAAAGAGTCTGTTCTCGCGATTATGCACGTTTACCAGGGTGTGAAAGGGTCATAAAGCTCAGGACAGCTATGCACGAGAACACACACAATCTTACAATCCCCTCTTTTATACTTTGTTTACAGAGTATAACTACAGTTTAGACTCTAACGTATTGACAGACATAACAAGACTGATTAGTATGTTGTTTAGCAGTCCAATTGGCAAATCGCCAAAAAACGTTGTCCTCGTGGCTGGCTTGAGCGGGATTCCCTGCTCCAAGCGCTAAGACCAATACCAGAAGGAAAGTCATACTGGTCACTGACTTTGTTCTTTCTGTGTCCACAGGATGTAGATAGTTGAAGGTAGCCCAGGCTCACGTGTCTTCCAGATTCCTCAGTTCAGAAGTCTGCGGGACGCACCGACCATCCCCTCTTTGTAGATCAGCCGAAACCGGATCACTCCGGATGCTGGAAAGGGGATCCCTGAAAAGGCCGTCAGCTATTGTCACAGCAACTTTCTGAAACACAAAAACCTGTTAAGCATCAACAATATAGATTTCTATTACATTGGAGCCTTCTTGATTCGGCTGGCGTGGATCCACTGTGGAAAAAGGTCAGTTAGTACAGCCGTTCGAGTTACAGCGAGCACATCCGTGGGTTCACTGTAGGGTGGTTCCTCTAGAGGAGTGCCTAATTTAGCGAATTTCTTTACCAACACTTTATCCCCTACCTCAAAGGGGTGAGTGGGTGCCTCAGGAATGGGAGGCTTTTTGGAATTTAGTCTCGTCCAGTACTCATCCAACACCCGCATGAGACCCACGGCGTACTCACTGAGATGTACATCAAGATCACTCGTTCCTATAGCCTGCATACCTCTGCGCCAGGGTGTAGGAAAAGGCCGGCCCATCACGAGCTCGTACGGAGACAGGTTGTCGAGGGCCACTTGAGCGGTCATTCGCATGTCAGCGAGAACTAAAGGCAAAACTTGTACCCAATTTTTAGTACCAGCTTCTTGCATGGCTTTACGCAGCTTACCCTTGATTGTTCTGTTTGCGCGCTCCACAATGCCGGAGGACTGCGGATGGTACGGGATGTGGAAACGCCAATGGATTTTTAGGTCCTTACATAGTTCTTGGGTCACCTTAGAGGTGAACGGCGTACCTTTGTCAGAGTCTATCCCTACCGGGAGACCATAACGCGGAATGATTTCTTGCGTCAACTTGTTTACCGCCGTGCGAGCGTCTTCTTTCCCACAGGGGAAAGCCTCCACCCATCGTGAAAATTTGTCGACCATGACCAAGAGATACTTAAAGGGGCCCTGTTTTGGCATGTGAGTAAAGTCAATCTGCCATTCCTGGAACGGCGTGTCAGGTATGGGAAGGTGCTGATGTACCGCGCCTGGTTTAGATGGATTATTCTGGGCGCACGTTAAACATCTGTCTAGAATGTGATGTACATCAGTGTGTATTTTGTCGATGCAAAATATTTTGGATAAATCCTCCACTACCCCCCTTCGTCCGCGGTGAGTGGGACCATGAAACTCGCGGACGAGAAATGGAGTGCAATGTCTAGGCAAACAAAGGCGGCCCTGAGCATCGATCCGAACGCCGTCAGACGGCTGCGCGCCGCATGAGTCCCAGAAATGGTTGTCTGAGGCCGAAGCGGAGGCCTGGAGGGAGATCAAGTCAATGTCTGGAAGAACGGCACTAATCATACGGCTGGATGAGACCAGGGAGAGAGTAAGCGAAGGCGGAAAAACACCGGAGGCAGCCGCGGCTTTGGCAATGCGATCGGCGAGAGAGTTTCCCCTGATCTCAAAAGAGTCCCCAATACAATGAGCACGAGTCTTAACAATGGCTAAAGAGCGCGGGAGAAGACACGCTGTAATAAGATCAGTAACAAGCGAAGAATGAGAAATGGGCTTACCGTCTGCAGTGGTGAACCCACGCGAAGCCCAAATCCGACCAAAGTCGTGAGCAACGCCGAAAGCGTAACGTGAGTCAGTGTAGATAGTGACGTCTGTGTCCTGAGCAATAACACATGCACGGGTTAGAGCGTATAGTTCGGCAGCCTGAGCCGAGGAGAAAGGAAGAGAAAAAGCTTCAACAGTTTCATCAGGAAGGCGGCACACAGAATAACCACACACAAAAACGCCGTCAGAGGGGCGTGAACACGAGCCATCCACGAACAGTGAATCACCTGAAAGTAACGGGGTGGAACGTAAGTCGGGGCGGATACTTGTCTCGAAAAGAATGCTAGAAATGCAGTCGTGTGTTTCAGAAGGAAGAAAATCATCCTGTGAATTGAGGAGGCGCTGAAGAGCGTGTGCGAGAGAATCAAAGGAGGAGGAGGGCTTAACAGTAAGGTTTTCGGTGGCCAAAAGAATAGACTCGTATCCAGAGCGACGCTGCGCAGATAAATGCTGGGTACTGAGGTTCTTTAAAACGTGCACTACATCATGTGAGGTGTGGAGAACGAGCGGGTGAGATAAGACCAGCCGTTCAGCGTCCGTGACCATGACAGCACATGCAGCCACCGCCCTGAGGCAAGCAGGGAGACCCTGAGCCACAGAATCGAGAGTTTTAGAGAGGAACGCACAAGGCCGCATACCCCCCCCGTGCTCCTGCGCCAAAACCCCAGACGCAGTTCCCTGCTGGTTGCACACATATAAATGAAACGGCAAACGGTAATTCGGAAGTCCGAGAGCAGGAGCCGAGCATAAAGCCTGCTTCAGGGCCCTGAAGGCCGACAACATCTCGTCAGACCATACCAAGGGCTGAGTCAAAGGGTCCGAGTGCAGAATTGCAGAGCGCAGACACTTGTCATAGGTGGAACAGTCAGGAATCCACTGGCGGCAGTAATTGATAAGTCCCAGAAAAGCCATGAGGGCGTGTTTGGTGGCAGGCACCTGAGTGTCTAGGATGACCTGCACACGCTCGGGGCTGAGCCTGCGGGAGCCCTGGGAGAGATCGTGACCCAGATATCGAACAGTGGGGAGGCAGAACTGAAGCTTAGTTCGTGAGACCTTGAAACCTTCTTGCGCCAGAAGAGAGAGGAGAGCGAGTGTAGCTGTAGCGCAAATGTCCTTATCCTCCGCCGTTACCAGAAGATCATCCGCATACTGGAGCACGGAGGAGCCCGAGGGGAGGCACAAATCGGCCAAGGCGTCCCTCACTACGGCTGTAAAAACCGCAGGAGAATCAACATACCCTTGAGGTAACCTGGTCCAGGTGTACTGCTTACCCCTATGCGTAAAAGCGAACAGGGGCTGCGTGTCGTGGCCCACAGGGACGCTGAAAAAGGCAGAACAGAGATCAATTACAGAGAAAAAAGCATGTTCACACGGAATCGAGGCCATAAGAGAGGGAACGTCTGGAACTAATGGGGCGACTGGGATAATTAACTCATTAATCTTACGCAAGTCCTGGGTGAAACGCCACGTGCCGTTGGGCTTCTGCACCGGGTTCACTGGAGTGTTATAAGGGCTAACACAGGGAACAACCACACCTTGCTCTAGGAGAGAACACAGAACATCATCAATGCCAGATAGTTTAGCGGGGGAAAGGGGGTACTGTTTCACATACACAGGCGAGGAATGTTTAATGACCGCCTCGTAAGGGGTACACTTAACAAAGCCCACCTCGTCCTTATGTTTCGCCCAAAGAGAATCTGGAAGGTCAGAAAGAGAGGGTGTGAGGTAGGTAGCGGCACAAGCAGCATTAAGAAGATTATGAGGAAGGGAAAGGGAAGTGAGAGCTTGGGCATCCGATGGAGCGTCGTCAGGTATATCCACACGCATGTGCGAACCACTGAAGGAAATAGAAAGCCCCAAAAGGCTCATGAGGTCCCGTCCTAGCAGATTGAAAGGGCATTCAGGCATGCAAACAAAAGAGTGAGAAAACGTTAGTAGAGGATCAAGGGCACAAGTAACAGAAAGGGGGGGCGTGCAACTGGAATGGAAAGGAACCCCTTCTATTCCCACAGAGCTTACAGACCGTGTAGATAAAGGACCCGCATATTCCCTCCCCACCGAAGACATCGTGGCCCCAGTGTCAAGTAAGAAAGAATACTCAGTCCCTGCTAGGCATAACACAATGGTAGGGAGATCTTCGTTAAGGGGGGAGCTGAATGAAAGATTTAACATAACAACGGTCGGGGTTTCATCGCTCTGAGGGCAGCCCTATGGGCGGGAAAAATCCCTCTGCCCAGAAGGGCTCGGGGCAGCGTGAATGACAGGCTTTTCACGTTCCCGTTCATCACGCTGTCTCGCATGGCACTCTCTTATCCAATGTCCCTCTTTTCCACAATAGTGGCACTTTCCATTTCTCCTCCCTCCCCCGCCGCGCGGCCCCATTCGGCGACCCCTCTCCTGTCGTCCATCCACCCGTCCGCCCGGCACAACAGATAAACATGCTTTATTCATCTTACAGTCTAGGAGACCATCGCTCTCCAACGTGCGCACCCGCTCCCCGGCCTGACGGAGGACCAGATTATTCCGGTCACTCCAGTGATGTTTTAATACGCTCTGTATTTCGGGGCGACAATTAGACAGAAAGGTGGACAAGAACATTGGGTTCGGGTTTGCCAAATCAAGTTCAAGACCTCCCAAGTGTTGCCAAACTTCCCCAAAGCGCTTCCAGAAAGCCGACGTCAGCTCAGAACGCTCCTGTTTGCAGTTAGTGACCTGTGACAGGTCTCTATTTGCTTGTTTTAAGGCGAGCAGGTATCGCGTCAACTGCTCACGAAGCTGCTGCAGTGCGTTCGGCGTGTCCTTCCAAAAGAAGGTAGTCACGGTGCGCCGACGCGGGCGACCGTCATCCCCTTCATACTCTTCCTTAATATTTTCAGCTTGATCATTGACGGGGGCGAGAACCTGAACGTTTTCTAACAGGGCTGTCTCATCATATGCGCCTCCTAATTTATTTTGCAGAATAAACCGGTAATCAGCTCCCGTAAGCTGACAATTACGAGAAACATTAATTAACTGATCAACAAAAAGCAAGGGCTTATCGGGTGACGGAAGAAGCGAGATGATGTCCTTAAGAGCCGACGGGGACGGGGGAGTTATATCAATACCACTGCGCTTTGCAACCCATACACAAGCAGCGTTTTGTGGCGGATAAGGACGCGAGCCGGCGTCTGGACCCACACCATCGGGATTATCCCAATCGTCATCATCAGTGTCATCATCGGTATCGTCACTACTTTCTTCGTCTTTGCCGTTCTTGGCTGATGCAGGTGCACCTTTTATCCCTCCGGGACGCTGCCCTCTGTCAACCGTGGGGGGGGGGGCACGCAGACACAGCAGCCAGGGACGGATAAATTTTAGGAATCGTTTTTACAGATGACGACGATTTACCAGTAGCTTTTCCGGTCTTACTATAAGGTGGAGGTTTACTGTCTAACGAGGCTGGAGGAGCAGAATGAGATTTGGATTTTCCTAGCGCCGCCTCCTCCGTTTCCTTGGTGACGGGTGCAGCCCGAGGCTTCGGGATGGATTTCAGGACTGAACGGGGAGTATAAGCCTGTTTAAAATTATCCCAAATCTTCTTCATATCATACCATTTGGCATATCCATCCCGCATATACGGGCGATCCCAGCCGGGGTCCCCTAATCCCTCATAAATCATGCGATAGGCCGATGCAAGATAACCAGGATCGAAAGTACCTTGGCGAGGATATGAAGGAATTTGAGGGTTGGCCTCGGTCCAACCTGCCAAATTATCGAGCCAAGGAGAAACATAATAAGCGAAACCGCACCTAGTCATCCATTCGGCCGGGGTTTCCCCTGGCGCAGGCTTAGGGAACGAGCTTCCCATCGTACAATGACAACAGACGGATCTGAAGAGGAACAGACGGAAATGTGTCGTAAATTTGTATAGCGCGCTCTTCCTGGACTCGAACCAGGGAAAACAAAATCGAAACTACTGCCAACCAGGTAGTCAATTAAACATGTCTTACCTGATTGAGAGTATCACGTCGGGGTCACCAAATTGTTAGAACCTGCGTCTGTCCTAGTTCAGATGCGTCGACATAAGAGCGCTCTGGAGCAGGGCCAAAAGAAACCACACGAGTTAAATCAATCTGGTTTATTCAAGCACTGCTCAGTGATACATAGAAAAAGCAGGGTTTATATACATCAGAAGCTTGCGTGACAAGACAAGGTGAAACTCGCCAGATAAGGAGTCGTTTTTGTTATACATGAAAGAGCAGACCATACACCCCCTAGAACAAGAGGAACCAGGAAGGTGGTTTCAGCGAAACTAGAAGGTACAGAGAAAACAAAAGAGTCTGTTCTCGCGATTATGCACGTTTACCAGGGTGTGAAAGGGTCATAAAGCTCAGGACAGCTATGCACGAGAACACACACAATCTTACAGTAATTTTACTTTTACTCAAGTACATTTTGAACCAAGTATTTTACTTCGCTACATTCAAAAATCGCCCGTTACTGAGTAAAAAAATTAAATGCGGGGGAAAAAAAACAATTGGCCTGAACTGAAAGGAAACTGGCGCAGGCGCGGAATATCCATATTAACCTACATGTATGGTTGGATGATGGCTGGTGCCGAGGTAGCCGAGCAAGAGATAGAGGTCATGGAGGAGGTTGAGGATTGCCAAGAAGAGAATTCCCATGGAACAGATGCGCCGGACAGCGAGGGAAATCCTTGGCCGTATCTCAGCCAGTACTTTGCATTCAGACGCAAACGAGGCAATAACATAATAATGCAATGCAAAATGTGCCTGCCCTGCCGTACAGAGCCATCAGTCTACAAAACTTCCACATCAAATCTGCGGAAGCATGTGGTGGTAAGTAGATATGTGCATTTACCTGTGTATCCCAAACGTTATATTTATTGTTTGGTTAAAACCTTCCACTGTTGAGTAAAATGTGCCTTCATTATCAATTCTTTTGGCCGCCTAGCATCCATACTGATCACTAACGTTTCAAGTGAAGTAGCCTAAATGAAATGAATCACCTCACGTTTACAAATTTGTTTTATCAGAACGACAGTCAGAAATAATACGAGTGCATGGTTTTAGTTGCAATTGGTCTCTTATGAAAAAATCCTAATTCATGTATAGACTAGCTCCTGGGTTGTTAGCTGTAGCCTAGACTAGAGCTTTGGGAGGTCACTGATAGGCCATCAAAACATTTTCACTGTCTTGGATACTTTGTTTGAGTTTGGTTTTCTTTTCTTTTTTTATTGTGGTGTTTGAGTTGGACCATACAATTCAGAATTTGGCACTTTGCTTAAAAATGTTTTATGGGGTGGTCTCAAAATAGTTTGCACATTACCTCTCGACAGGTTGTAAACATTATGCAGTTAATTTGTCAATTATATTTTCTATATAAGGAAGAGCACAGTGTTACTAAGGAATTGCTTAGCTGTCTTTAAATCATGAGAGCCCTGGACACTTTGGGTTTGGTTGGTTTACGTTTCATATGTGTCATTTAGTAAGTCTGCTTTAGTGGCTTTAATAGATTAGATTAGATTCACTTTATTCAACCCACATCGGGGAAATTCATGTGTTACAGTAGCAAGAAAATGTCAAACAGATAACAAATAAAACTGAAATACAAATTAGACAAACGAAGGATTAAATACAGAGGGCTATTTGCATTATCTACCGTGAAAAAGTATAGAAAAATTGCCTTATTGAGAGGCTCGGAAAAATTGCACATTACAGGTAGACTCTGTATATATACACACACACACACACACATATATATATATGTGTGTGTATGTATATATAAGTATGCATAAAAATAGCAGGCGTTTGTCAGTAAAGAAAAAAATGGATGATAGAATTTACAAGTTATGCCACTTGTACTTGAAAATGTTTTATGGGGTAGTCCAAACAAAGCTTCATACATTATACTGCCTGAAAGGTTATTATGTGGACTAATAGTTCATTAAAAACAATTTGATTTATGACTTGTCCTTTCTTTTTTTTTTACATCAAATAATTGAAAGTAACTAAATAACTTTTACTCTAAGTACATTTTAAATTGAGTCCTTTTTTACTTTTACTCGAGTAGATTTTTAGATGGGTACTTTTACTTGAGTAGAATTTAAGCAAAGTAAAGATACTTTTACTTAATTACAATTTTTCAGTACTTTTTCCACCTCTAGTGATAACCTGTATCCAACTGTCACAATAAACCCACTTAACAGTGCTAACTTCCATGGTTTCCTACAAAGATGAAAATCCAGTTCTATTCTGGCTTTATACAACCCCGATTCCAAAAACGTTGGGACAAAGTACAAATTGTAAATAAAAACAGGATGCAATTTACAAATCTCAAAAACTGATATTGTATTCACAATAGAACATAGACAACATATCAAATGTCGAAAGTGAGACATTTTGAAATTTCATGCCAAATATTGGCTCATTTGAAATTTCATGACAGCAACACATCTCAAAATTGGGACAGGGGCAATAAGAGGCTGGAAAAGTTAAAGGTACAAAAAAGGAACAGCTGGAGGACCAAATTGCAACTCATTAGGTCAATTGGCAATAGGTCATTAACATGACTGGGTATAAAAAGAGCATCTTGGAGTGGCAGCAGCTCTCAGAAGTAAAGATGGGAAGAGGATCACCAATCCCCCTAATTCTGCGCCGACAAATAGTGGAGCAATATCAAAAAGGAGTTCGACAGTGTAAAATTGCAAAGAGTTTGAACATATCATCATCTACAGTGCGTAATATCATCAAAAGATTCAGAGAATCTGGAAGAATCTGTGTGTAAGGGTCAAGGCCGGAAAACCGTACTGGGTGCCCATGATCTTCGGGCCCTTAGACGGCACTGCATCACATACAGGCATGCTTCTGTATTGGAAATCACAAAATGGGCTCAGGAATATTTCCAGAGAACATTATCTGTGAACACAATTCACCATGCCATCCGCCGTTGCCAGCTAAAACTCTATAGTTCAAAGAAGAAGCCGTATCTAAACATGATCCAGAAGTGCAGACATCTTCTCTGGGCCAAGGCTCATTTAAAATGGACTGTGGCAAAGTGGAAAACTGTTCTGTGGTCAGATGAATCAAAATGTGAAGTTCTTTATGGAAATCAGGGACACCATGTCATTCGGACTAAAGAGGAGAAGGACGACCCAAGTTATCAGTGCTCAGTTCAGAAGCCTGCATCTCTGATGGTATGGGGTTGCATTAGTGCGTGTGGCATGGGCAGCTTGCACATCTGGAAAGACACCATCAATGCTGAAAGGTATATCCAGGTTCTAGAGCAACATATGCTCCCATCCAGATGACGTCTCTTTCAGGGAAGACCTTGCATTTTCCAACATGACAATGCCAAACCACATACTGCATCAATTACAGCATCATGGCTGTGTAGAAGAAGGGTCCGGGTACTGAACTGGCCAGCCTGCAGTCCAGATCTTTCACCCATAGAAAACATCTGGTGCATCATAAAACGGAAGATATGACAAAAAAAAGACAGAAGACAGTTGAGCAACTAGAATCCTACATTAGACAAGAATGGGTTAACATTCCTATCCCTAAACTTGAGCAACTTGTCTCCTCAGTCCCCAGACGTTTACAGACTGTTGTAAAGAGAAAAGGGGATGTCTCACAGTGGTAAACATGGCCTTGTCCCAACTGTTTTGAGATGTGGTGTTGTCATGAAATTTAAAATCACCGAATTTTTCTCTTTAAATGATACATTTTCTCAGTTTAAACATTTTGATATGTCATCTATGTTCTATTCTGAATAAAATATGGAATTTTGAAACTTCCACATCATTGCATTCTGTTTTTATTTCCGTTTTTATTGGTACTTTGTCCCAACTTTTTTGGAAGCGGGGTTGTATTATGTAGTTCCTGGCTGTACTGTTTGCTTTCTTTGTGGTCTGCACACAATTTATTCGCATCTTTTATTGATGACATGTTGGAGAAAAGCCTGAATTTGTCAGAGGTTTTGGAAGATGTTTTATGAGGAAGGCAGTGTGGAGTTAGCTAAGAGCAAGTAGCAAGTACTGAACCCAGTCCTTGAAATATACAGAAATATACAAAAGTATATTTCTGTTTTGAAGTTGTGCTTTTAGTGTGGAAATGTATTTTTGCAGGTAATGCGGAAATTCATATAGAGGCACCTGTCGGGATGTGTATGTTTAACAGAGTTCGAGCGTGTTTAAGAAATGTAATTGGTGTGCCAGCCTTAGGTAGCGATTCCACAGTTGCGGTGTGGTGTTATTGTGTACTGACTATGTAAGTGCCATGTTACATAACCTCAGTTGGTGACGTAATCCTCTGTGGCTGAGTGGTCTACAGTGCTGTTTAGGAAAGGAACAGATTTTGCACCGTTGGTTTGAATCCTGGCATTGATGTAAAAGGCTGAGCTCACACCTGCGCAGATCTCTTGTTCTATCCAGAGGTGTGGGTAGGTTTTTTTTTTTAAATAAATAATAAACTTTATGCGCACAAGTTATTATCCATCCATCCATTATTCGTAGCCACTTACCCTGTGCAGGGTTGTGGGCAAGCTGTAGCCTATCCCAGCTGACTATGGGCGAGAGGTGGGGTACACCCTGGACAAGTCGCCAGGTCATCGCAGGGCTGACACATAGGGACAAAACAACCATTCACATTCTCACCTACGGTCAATTTAGAACCACTGACTAGCCTAACCTGCATGTCTTTGGACTGTGGGGGGGAAACTGGAGCACCTGGAAGAAACCCACACAGACATGGGGAGAACATGCAAACTCCACACAGAAAGACCCCCGTCAGCCACTGGGCTTGAACCCAGAACCTTCTTGCTGTGAGGCAACAGTGCTAACCACTACACCACCGTGCCACCGTGCATTGGCTCATGTGAAACCCCTTAGGAAGCAGCACTTAATGACACGCAGATAATACTACCAGCTTCATCAGGACCTGGCCATTGATGAAAAAATAGTAGCTACAAGGTCTATAATTGTGGATCTTGGGAGTGATGAAGCCACAAGTTCACAAGAGTCATGAGGATCTGAACCAGTGGAGGCTGCAGCTGTCAGTGAAGTGTCCAGGTGCCAAGCCATCTATCCAGTGACAACTCTGGACACAACCTGTGGGAGAAAAGTGTATTCTCTCTTCAAAGGAAAAAGAATGCAAGACTATTTACAATACAGGTCTTGTGATGTGCTGCTGTCTTCTCGTGGACCATCTTTGTTTCACTGAGTGGTGATGTCAGTGACAGCCAAGCTTAGTGATGTAACTAGACTTTTGTTTGTGTTTTGCATGTATTAGCTTATTTTGACCTTGTTGTAAATGGTTCTTTTTCTTCCTAAAATCTAACCCCACATCCATGCCATAGGAGGTGGAAACCGCACCTTCTACACATCTGTATTGCATGAGGCAGTGTTGACAGGGCTCTGGTGCTCATCTCATCTCATTATCTCTAGCCGCTTTATCCTGTTCTACAGGGTCGCAGGCAAGCTGGAGCCTATCCCAGCTGACTACGGGCGAAAGGCGGGGTACACCCTGGACAAGTCGCCAGGTCATCACAGGGCTGACACATAGACACAGACAACCATTCACACTCACATTCACACCTACGGTCAATTTAGAGTCACCAGTTAACCTAACCTGCATGTCTTTGGACTGTGGGGGAAACCGGAGCACCCGGAGGAAACCCACGCAGACACGGGGAGAACATGCAAACTCCGCACAGAAAGGCCCTCGCCGGCCACGGGGCTCGAACCCAGAACC
Source organism: Neoarius graeffei (assembly GCF_027579695.1). Taxonomy (NCBI): domain Eukaryota; kingdom Metazoa; phylum Chordata; class Actinopteri; order Siluriformes; family Ariidae; genus Neoarius; species Neoarius graeffei. The sequence goes on along the minus strand of NC_083587.1, from coordinate 34,569,904 downwards.
TTCTTGCTGTGAGGCGACAGCGCTAACCACTACACCACCGTGCCGCCCCGGCTCTGGTGCTGATTTCAATAAATATGAAATGAAATGAGTATGGCTTAGACTGGTGAAACTGTGCATTTTATAACCAAGATTTTCATGTGATTGTCATTTGTTATTTCATTTTGTGCCACTGGGAGATATTTTCTCTGATATTTGCTGGTGATTTGTTCCATTTGGACATGTGCCATTTTAGCAATGCTTGTTATTTCTAGAGGTTGTCTGTTTTGTTTTTTGAGGCTTTGTGCCATTTCTAGAGGCATTGTGTCAATGAGAGAGGTTTGGTGCCATTTGGAGATGTTTTCTGTGACATTTCTTGGTGGTTTGTGCCTTTTGAGCAATGTTTGCTATTTCTTGAAATTGTTTGATATTTTTTGAGGCTTTGTGCCTTTTCTGGCAGCATTGTGCCAATGGGAGAGGTTCAGTGCCATTTGGAAACATTTTTACATGTCTTTTGGATAACCTTAAACAGAATTTTAGTGGTTGATGATAACCCTATCAAATTTTGGATGCTTATGAACAAGCCCTTGAAGCATATCAAAGAGCAGGAATGGGATTGGTTGGTATCACAATTTACTTTGAGGATATAAACATGTATGGGAAATGGGGGGGGGTTCTTTTTTTTAATTAAACATTTCTCTGAAACGTTCACCCCTAGCAGGCTAGGTACAAATAGAAATTCTTATGAAAAACTGTAAATGTTTAAAGCACTGACTGTTGACTTTCGTATGAGCCAATTTCCAACTACTGTGGAGTGTGACATGAAAACTAAATTCAAGGTTGAACATGGGCACACACTAAACAGGCGGAACTTCCATTTTTTGGCCTCTGGTGAAAAGGGTTAAATCACCATGACCATGATCAGGATAAAGGTGCCTAAAGATGAAGGAATGCTTGTCGGAAAATATGTCTTACAAAGCCGAATGCTTTATATCTAATGGCCTGTAGTTTAAAAAAAAAATCTGACAACCAGTTTTGTCCTGATGCACATCTCATCTCTACTCTACTCTGTGTATTTGTTTTGAACATTGTTTTCAGTAGAACCTTGCATTCTGACCCCTACAGTTGACCTGATAAGCCCTCTTCAGATAAAGTATGTAAATAATATACATAAATGTTTGTGATAGTGTAAACCGCAATAGTCTGACAACTGACAAGCATAGCCAATGAGTTAGTGATTTTTTTTCTATTACAGTAATGTAAATGACAGTGCACCATAATCAAAGATATTATTTATTACTGAGCTCCTATATTTTGACAGACTGTTTAATTAATGACTTGAACTGAATGGGCTTAATTCAAACATTAAAAAAGTCAGCCTTTAAATAATGTCAAGTTCAGCCTGATTTTTACTGAATCTGTGGGGTCCCCCCCCCATGGATGTTTCAGAAATAAGTTTTATGGGTCAAAAAATTTACCAGAATATTAAAACTAGACGGGGCGGCACGGTGGTGTAGTGGTTAGCGCTGTCGCCTCACAGCAAGAAGGTCCTGGGTTCGAGCCCCGGGGCCGGCGAGGGCCTTTCTGTGTGGAGTTTGCATGTTCTCCCCGTGTCCGCGTGGGTTTCCTCCGGGTGCTCCGGTTTCCCCCACAGTCCAAAGACATGCAGGTTAGGTTAACTGGTGACTCTAAATTGACCGTAGGTGTGAATGTGAGTGTGAATGGTTGTCTGTGTCTATGTGTCAGCCCTGTGATGACCTGGCGACTTGTCCAGGGTGTACCCCGCCTTTCGCCCGTAGTCAGCTGGGATAGGCTCCAGCTTGCCTGCGACCCTGTAGAAGGATAAAGCGGCTAGAGATAATGAGATGAGAATGAGATGAGATTAAAACTAGACGGCCTTTCAATTTCATAAAATCAGCGAAATTTAGTTCCCTCTGAAATTTGGTCATTGTGATTGTTTTTTTTTTTTTGTAATATCTAAAAAAAAAAACCCCTAGGCCAGGGGTTTTCAAAGTGTGGGAGAGTCAGCCCCCCCTCGGAGAGCAAATAAACAACAGCGCCCCCTTACAATTTTTGTTGTTGCTATACTTAATGTTCCATTCATATTTTTAAAAAATGGTTGTTGTACACATTTTTCTTTTTTCTTTTTCACATTTTAAACATCTGTGCTTTTTAAAACATCTTGTTTTACACATTTTAAACATCTCATAGCATCGTTAGCTAGCACCTCTTGGCAGACAACACACTGTGGCAGTGGAGCATCTTCGGATCCAGTCCATGAAAATCCAAACTTTAAATAATAGTGGTCATACTTCCTTCTTTTTCCAGTCCCCCAGGATTCCGTGGGCCTTTTTTGTGATTGTTGCGGGCTAAAATGTCTGATGTTGTGGGGGGGGTTCCAAAAAATTGCGATGAAAGTTGCTGTGTTTTTTAGGTTTTTGTTGCGATTACATTGCGGGAGGAAGTGAAAGTTGCGAAAAATTGTTGCGATTTTCTCTTTTTGTGATTAAAATTCAGTGATATGTTAAATATTAAGTTATTACTGAAAAACTATTGATTAAAAAAACAAAGACACTGAGAAATGGTCCTATAAACAACTTTACCAATATAAAAGATTACTAGGACTACAAAAATAATGCAGAAAAATAGGCTTTACTTATCCAAATGCACCTGTTGGTTCAAAAGTTAAAGTGCATAGAACCTCACAACACAACATGAAATTACCTTAAAATATAATATAAATGCCTCAGCTTTCATGTAAGAAAAAAAAAAACTATTAACATTAGTACTGTGTGCAGGCAGTCTCTCCTGAAGACTAAATTAAACAATAATTATAAACTAATAAAATAAATGGCTCAGGCTTCATAGAAGAAAAAAAAACAATTTGAACAGAATCTCACAGTATGATGCTGAAGCTGCCTAAACAATGGAAAATAAAATACCATTTTGGCAAAAATGTTGGCATCCATTAATTTCTTGTATTAAGTAAAAAAAAAAAAATAATGTAAAGTGCACACAGTCCTTCACTGTAAACATAACACACTTTCAGTAACAGAATTTAAGCCTATATAAACACTGACTCGCACATCATGCAATGTTGCCAGATACTGCTGACGTTTTCCAGTCCAAAATATGTTCAAAACCCGCCAAAATGCACTTGAAACCGCCCAATCTGGCAACACTGCGCGCATGCTGCTTCTCTTGAACATATACACGGAAGTAAGGCGGAAGGTAGTTTGTCGACGTCACCTCAAGACGACGCCAACGATTGGTCAAATTTGCGGGAAAGTTGCGGTGATTGGATATAATTGCAACACTGCCCTGAATTCGCGGGGATTGGTTGAATTTGCGTTGAAGTTGCAAATCGCAACATCCTGGAGGCTCTGTTTTTTTGCTTGGCCCAGACTCTGTCTCCTCACTCACTGTAGCTTTAGGTACTAAAAATCGATCCATTTTGTCTCTGGTAAAGGCTAGCTGAAGTTCACTAAATGTCCGCAATAGTAACTTATTCTGGTTTATTTTTCCTCACGTTGTGCCCCCCCGAAGAACTCTGGCGCCCCCCGGGGGGCGCACCCCACACTTTGAAAAGCCCTGCGGCCTAGGCCATTCTGTGACTGGGAAGTTATTTAATTTGAGGGGATTCCCTGGCAAATAATGTGAATGAAATCGCTCGCTTTGGGCAGTCAAGCAGACAGAGGAAGTCCATGTGCGCATGCACACACTTGCCTTAGTCGTCGTCCTCGTCTTCTTTTGGGTTTTACGGCAGCTGGCATCCACAGTATTACATTACTGCCATCTACAGGTTTACCTTGACCGTGCACTGACAATTACATCATTCTGTCTCTAAATGAACAGCTGATCACACCGAGGTGCTCGCTGACCGCTGATATTTATTAGTTTGGTCCTGCGTTTCCTTTCCTTCGCAACATAACTTCTTTTCTTCTCGTTTTCCGTTACTGTAGTCGGTCTTTCACATTTCATTCGCACACTCGCGTCCGCCATTTTTCTCTCCTGTTTCAAATTTGTATCCCACAATGCCTTGAGCAAACGGTGAAAGCCCACCACATGATGTATGATGTAGTATCTTGTATTGCGTCATGGTGAAGCAGGAAAAAATAGCAGAGATTGTTCCAATTTAAAAAATAAAATAAAATTGGAAGTCTGTGATTCAAATTCAGTAGCTTTTGGTCCACTAAACAAAAAAAATTGGGTGTTGGGGAAAATTCTTTTTTTGACCTACACTTGAAAAATCTGAAAGGCAGTCTACAGTACACAATTCATTAAAGGAGTCTTGTATTTAAATACTAGTTGGATGACCTTTATCAAATTTATGCTGAGGGCATCTGTGAAAATTTTATTTTACAAATAAAGGTCCCTGACTCTTAAAAAGTTTGAAAAACCACTGTGCTACAGGGGAGGAACTAATCAATGTCTTAAACTAGTTATCGAATTACAGCCTGTGTTTTTCATCGGCTACGTTGCTCAACTCTGCTACAGTATTTGATTGCTTTGGTCTCATCCAGGCTACAGTTCACCAGCTGATTACTTGTGCACAAGAACGTCTCATAAGTGTTGGCCAGAATCTTTCTGGATCTGTGTCGTTAATTATCTCGAAACAAGTCCAGCTCTGTCTTCACACATCATGTTTGTCCATCCTTTAAAGCAGTATATGACCATGTGTTATGACTTTAACAAGGAGCAAACCGACACTGCTCCATATTGAAGATTCAATTATGCAAATCCCTTCAATTTTTTAGAAAGACTCTTAATTGATGTGTGTTGCCAGAGGGATGTCAGTTTAATTCATGTGAGCTAATGAGCTATAAATCAGAGGTGAAGGGCTTGCATCCTCATGATCATGATCAGCATTCTCTGATCTGATCTTCCTCTGCTTCATCAGTCTTCCAGTCACATACTCGCTCACCATTCCCTCTGTCACAGCAGTTGATGGTTCATACATCACTTATGCCCATTCATATTCACACAGACAGGAAGGAGGTACACACATTTACACAATAGTTTGTTTTTCTTTTGACTTGTGTATGAAATGTATCATAACTGTAGGATGCTTCCAGCATACCGTACCTCAAAGCAGTTGTAACCCCCAGCCAGTAGCGAAAGATTGGTTTCACTTATCATATACTCGAGACCATGCCACCTTGGGCCTTTCACCCAAAGACATACTTTAACCCAATAAGTGTCTACACACTGGTGTTACAGTGAAAGAGCTCCCCTTTGGTTCTGTCAATAATTGAATGCAGAGTCGAATAAAAAAATGTAACTTTTATTAAACATCAGTAAAACACTGCCAAGAAATATTATAGCAAGTCATAATTTATTAACACATCACAAAGCATCATAAAAAGAAGTTTAAAGGAATCAAGAGACTGTAAATTAAAATGGAAAGTACCAAAATGCAATTCCAGTTTCCCTGTAAGAGGCACTCTGAGGAAGGAGTTTTGGCATCGGCTGTGGAGGAAAACTAAAGGATTTCATTAGGGCCCGGTCCCACAACACCGATAACTATAACAACTATACCTGAATTTTGTTCCAGTCTGGAGCAGTCACACCACAATTATAATCCCAACTATAATATCGGTTAGTCCTGCCACTCAGGTAAATAACTACAAGCAACTTAGAAATGGTCATGGAAGTTTTTTCCAAGTAGTAGCACATTATTCCAGGTCATACTGTACAGCTTGGACTTCAAAACAACCCATGCATATACTCCGGTGGTTGACAAAATACAGATAGGTCATGGACTACGGAAATATAATAAAAAAGAGGATACAAAATACGGAGTGGCTATGGATTTTAATATGGATTGTAATAATTTATGGATTGGTCATGGATGTTTCAGTATATTACAGACCGGTTACGGATTACATAAGGATTATGCATCACAGATTTAAAAAAAAAAAAAATTAAGAAGTCTAAAACAAATCTTTGGACTGCTGAGGTTCATAATTAACATATCTTACCTGCATTTATGTTTATTCATTTATTATTGATATTTCACGGAAAATCACACATCTGTGAAATAAAAGATCTGTACTTTGTATTATATTTTTTCAGTGAATCTGTATTCCGTGACTTCATGATGCAACAAGGATGCTTCTGGAGGGAAAACAGCACGTGCTCAGACAACATCACATGTAAACAATTACCTGATTGGAAACATCTGACCAGGTTCAGGCCTGGAAAAATCGCTCCAGAAGCAATCTCACCGCTATGGACAAACCCAGGCCTGGGCTATAGTTATTGTTATCGGTCTGGTGTGACCACCAACCACATGAACTGCAGGGGACCAATTTATTTATAGTTCTCATTATAGTTGTAGTTATAGTTATCGGTATTGTGGGACCAGGCCGTAAAGGGCCCCATTATCTACCACCACGAGTGCTCAGGTAGAGCACTCACACTAAAATAAAGCGTTTGGTGGAAGTTAACATGGCAAACAAGCGAATGTGAACAAAAGTGTGGGTACAGGGAACGTCCTCCACTGCAAAAAATTGAAAACTGAATTTGAGGAGAAAATTACTTAATACGAGTGAAATTATCTTGCTTTATGGACAGATATTTTTACTTGATAAGCAGGGATGAGAGTTTTCCGCTTTTCGGCGGATTTCCGCTTTTTCTGAGCAAAAATCGATATTATGCCAAATCCGTTGAGATTTTTTTTTTCATTGAGGGGGGTTGGGGTATGTTCCTTCGTGATACTCAAGCGTACGACGATGTTACATGTTTACATTTTCGCCATCTTTAGTCTCGCTAAGTCTCGCGGTAGAATACGTGTTCTCTACAATGTAATTGGCCAAAACATCGCTGGCGAGAGCATGATAGCCAATCATAACAGTTCTTACAAGAGTGTGGGAGAGAACAAAAGCCAATCATAACAGTTCTTACAAAAGTACCCACATCTGTTCTATTTTATCGAAACTTGCACATGTTCATCGTCGCTGCGCTTCAAAAATACGTTTCTCTTTCGTATCGGCTTTTTTACTCAAAATGCCGAATACAATTGACAAGCGAGACGAAGCGAAGGTACGTGAAATCGATGCTGGTATAAAAAACAGAGAGAGGACTGACAAGCTTTTGTCTTTGGCCAAAAAGCTGAAGAAGTCAAAATGATTAAATGAAAATGAGGAGTGACTGTGAACTATAAATAATTGTATAAAGTGTACATAGACATTATCCCATAAACTTAGCATTCGTTTGATTTAATACACTGAACATGTATATGATGGTCAGTAAATCTGAATTAATGCTGACAGTTTTGAAAACTTAAATATTTCAAAAGACTTTGAAATCATATGCAACTAATGAGGACATAGGGTGACTGACCTTTTCTCCCTAAGAAATTTTTTTAATATATAAACATTTTGATAATTAATAAAACTTATGTTTAATGTGAATTTAGTTTGTCATTTTTGTTGATCATAAATTATAACAATACTCCTATTGATTTGAAACATATTTTCATGTAAATGTATAAAAAAGACAACAGATTTTTTATCTACTACAGCTCAGATTGCAGGAAAAGTGGTTTGTAAGGCCTTATTTTTCAAAATTTTCCTGGGGGGGTATCCCTCCCAGACCCCCGGCTTCGGGCGCCATCTTGTTTTCTGCTTTTTTGGTGACCACCCACTCTCATCCCTGGATAAGACTTCTTGGAATAAGTTGGTTACAATCTAGAACTAGGTTTAATAATCTCAGAATTTGGTGTCTTATATTATTCTACTAGGAAATGCTAGATCCTTTCAACTATTTTCAAGATATTTTCACTTACTAAGATATAATTTTTTGCAGTGTCCACCCCAACCAAAACAACCAATCACCACTCGGACCTGACGAGTCCCTGAAACAGATTGGGGGGGGACCCAGTTGGCTTATCCAGATGATTAGTTTCTGTAAGTAATAGTCATTTCTAAATGGGTTATCAGTAAACAAACAAGACAGAATAATAATAATATCAAAATATTCGAGCCTGGGCAAACCAATAAACAAAACAGAACAATAAGCTATGAGTAAAACATTAAGCAAAATAGCAGCTGACGGCACAAAATCTAATCGATCAGTCTCACTCCCTGAGGACATGCTTTGTATTACTGCACATACCAGCCTACAATTACCTCAGCTGGTTTAACACTTGGGCACAAACAGACTTTGTGCACATGTGAATAAATAATTGCCTATGAATGCATAGCAAGGGTGAACTTAGCTTTAGCATTTTGGCAAAACATAATCCATACAAAAAAAAAAACACCACTTGCACTGCAAAAACCTGAATCACACTGGATCGAGTTGCAGAAGTGTAGTGAAGGGAGCAAAGTGAAGGAGAGAGAGAGAAAAAGAAAACAAGAACGTCACAGGTAGTTACTTTTTTTTATTATTAAACATGATAATTGGCTGATGAGCTATGTGAGGGTGAGACCACACCTCTCCAAAGTAAGTTTGTGTGAGAAAACAAAGGGGGTGGAGCAAGCTAGTTGAAAAGGAAGCAGCCTACCTGTTACACAATGAAATCAAATAATGCTTGTGAAAAATGGTCTTCAGTCTTTGTCCATTTTAGCACTCTCTGTTTAGATGACTTACAAACCTCACTGTGAGTCATAGCCGTATGTATGTATACATACTGTATGCTGTACATATGTAGATGAGTAACAGTGAGCCGGCTAGCGTCTGTCAAGATGAAGCAATCGGCATATGTATACATACTGTATATACCATATGGTTTGGTGTATGCATACATACATAAATGTTGTATGTATGTACACCAATCAGCCATAAAATTAAAAACACTGACGGGTGAAGCGAATTACATTGATCATATTACAGTGGGGGGCGGCACGGTGGTGTAGTGGTTAGCGCTGTCGCCTCACGGCAAGAAGGTCCGGGTTCGAGCCCCGTGGCCAACGAGGGCCTTTCTGTGCGGAATTTGCATGTTCTCCCCGTGTCCGCGTGGGTTTCCTCCGGGTGCTCCGGTTTCCCCCACAGTCCAAAGACATGCAGGTTAGGTTAACTAGTGACTCTAAATTGACTGTAGGTGTGAATATGAGTGTGAATGGTTGTCTGTGTCTGTCAGCCCTGTGATGACCTGGCGACTTGTCCAGGGTGTACCCTGCCTTTCGCCCGTAGTCAACTGGGATAGGCTCCAGCTTGCCTGCGACCATGTAGAACAGGATAAAGCAGCTAGAGATAACGAGATGAGATATTACAGTGGCACCTGTCAAGGGGTGGGATATATTAGGCAGCAAGAGAACAGTCAGTTCTTGAAGTTGTGTTGGAAGCAGGAAAAATGGGCAAGATTAAGGATCTGAGCGGCGTTGACGAGGGCCAAATTGTGATGGCTAGATGACTGGGTCTGAACATCATCTCCAAAATGGCACATCTTGTGGGGTGTTCCTGGTATGCAGTGGTTAGTGCCTACCAAAAGTGGTCCAAGAAAGGACAACTGGTTAACCGGCGACAGGGTTATGGGTGTCGAAGGCTCATTGATCCTCATGGGGCATGAAGGCTAGCCCATATGGTCCAGAAGAACTACTGTAGCACAAACTGATGAAAAAGTTAATGCTGGCTAAACCAGAAAGGTGTCAGTATGAACTTTCTCAGCAGTTTGTGCTACAGTAGCTCTTCTGTGGGATTGGACCATATGGGCTAGCCTTCATGCCCCATGAGAATCAATGAGCCTTCGACACACATAACCCTCTTGCTGGTTCACTGGTTGTCCTTCCTTGGACCACTTTTGGTAGGCAGTAACCACTGCACACTGGGAACACCCCACAAGATGTCCCATTTTGGAGATGCTCAGACCCAGTCATCTAACCATCACAATTTGGCTCTTGTCAATGTCGCTCAGATCCTTACGCTTGCCCATTTTTCCTGCTTCCAACACATCAATTTCAGGATCTGACTGTGCTCTTGCCGCCTAATACATCCCACCCCTTAACGGGTGCCATTGTAACATAATTTATGTAATTCACTTCACCAGTCAGTGATTTTAATTTTATATCTGATCAGTATATGTACATACAATCTCCTCTGAAAGTACTGTAAGGGCAAGGTCAATTCTCTGGTTTTTGCTGTAGACTGAAGACTGAAAACATAACAGGAGCGTTCAGTGATGACTCTCACGCCCCAATTTACTAAAGGTTTTCATATTTAAAACATGCAAACTTAATAACTTGAAAATTATGCCTTAATAAATTAATCATTAGGTTTCTGAAATTTAGGATTTATTGCCATGACAAAGTTAGTTTAATATACCAGTAGCATTTAAACAGTCGTTGTTGGTTTTTATTATGTATGCCTGATGAACAGAACATAGACTCAAGTCTACATTGGACTACTACATGGTCATGCTATATTTTTAATAGTTATTTCCTGTATCTCTTCACCTCAAACAATTAGCACAGACAAAAATACAATTTTTAAATATTTATTCGTCCACACTTTTGCATGTGACATTTTTCACAGACAACCCCGTTTCCAAAAAAGTTGTGACTGTTTAAAACATCACTAAAAACAGAATGCAATGATTTCCAAATGATGGAAACCCTATATTTCAGTGAAAATAGTACAAAGACAACATATCAAACGTTGAAGCTGAGAAATTTTATTGTTTTTTGAAAAATATATGCAAAAAATTATTTGATGTCAGCAACACATTTCAAAAAAGTTGGGACAAGGGCATGTTTACCACAGAGTTGCATCACCTCTACTTTTAACAACACTGTAAACGTTTGGGAACTGAAGAGACTGATTGCTGTCATTTTGAAAGTGAAATGTCTCTCTCTGGCGGCACGGTGGTGTAGTGGTTAGCGCTGTCGCCTCACAGCAAGAAGGTCCTGGGTTCGAGCCCCGGGGCCGGCGAGGGCCTTTCTGTGTGGAGTTTGCATGTTCTCCCCGTGTCCGCATGGGTTTCCTCTGGGTGCTCTGGTTTCCCCCACAGTCCAAAGACATGCAGGTTAGGTTAACTGGTGACTCTAAATTGAGCGTAGGTGTGAATGGTTGTCTATGTGTCAGCACTGTGATGACCTGGTGACTTGTCCAGGGTGTACCCCGCCTTTCGCCCGTAGTCAGCTGGGATAGGCTCCAGCTTGCCTGCGACCCTGTAGAAGGATAAAGCGGCTTGAGATAATGAGATGAGATGTCTCTCTCTTCTTGCCTGATGTCGGACTGCAGTTGCTCAACAGTTCGGGGTCTCCTTTGTTGTATTTCTCGTTTCATAATGAATCAAATGTTTTCAATAGGAGACAGGTCTGGACTGCATGCAGGTCAGTTTAGCATCCAGATTATTTGGCTACAGAGCCATGAAGCTTTAATATGTACAGAACACAGTTTGGCATTGTCTTGCTGAAATAAACAAGGCCTTCCCTGAAAAAGACGTCATCTGGATGGCAGCATGATTCTCCAAATCCATATCGTTCAACATTAATGATGCCTTCCCAGATGTGTAAGCTACCCTTGCCTTATGCACTAATGCACCCTCATACCATCATGGATGCTGTACGCTGATGATAAGCCGGATGTTCCCTCTCCTCTTTAGCCCAATGAAATGGGATATCCATGATTCCCAGAAAGAATTTCAATTTGTCAGACCACAGGACAGTTTTCCACTTCACCTCAGTCCATCGTAAATGAGCTCAGGCCTAGAAAAGCTGGCGGTGTTTCTTGATTTTTAATTTTTTTTTTAAATATTTGTTTTCTTATTTGCATGGTAAAATTTTAACATGTATTTGTGGAAACCGTGACTGTTTGATTTGTTTTCTGAAGTGTTCTTGAGCCCATGCAGTGATTTCCACTCCAGAATCATGTTTGTTTTTATTGCAGTGCTGTCTGAGGGCCCAAAGATCACAGGCATCCAATAGTGGGTTTCAGCCTTGTCCCTTGCATACAGAGATTTCTCCCGATTCTCTGAATCTTTTAGGGCTCGTTTACACGAGGACGCTGTCAGGTAAAAACGACTAAATATTTTATCGGAAGTGCCTTTCGTCTACACGGGGACGGCGTTTCCGAGGCGGAAAAACGGAAAAAATTGAAAACGCCTTCCAGAGTGGATAAGTTAAAAACAGCCCCCGTTGCATATCCGTCTAAACTACCCAATACGCCAAACTCTGCTCGGATCTGCTCACGTTGGGTACGCGTTTACGTCATACATATGTCATATACTGTACATGCCAGCCCGGGAAGTAAGAAAGTAAGTAAAAAAGTAAGAGCATGTCTGATTACATTGATCCAACGGACCTTCAAGCTGCTCTGGCAGCTTTAATAAACGTCCAGGAGTCCTTCGAACATCTATACCGAATCTGCACATATACCGTTAATGAACAGAGGCGGGTATAGTATGCTCTTACTTTCTTACTTACCATAGCCAGAGTAGTCAAAGTTTTCGCGGCGCAGATGTGCAGATCAGACAAGACGGAAGACGTTGTGCATGCGTGCAGACATAGCGGAGGTCTTTCACAGCACCACCTAGCCGCCTGGCATGCACATCCAATTGAATTCCACACATTTATGCGTCACCGTATAGATGCCGATTTCCTCCTTGAAAACGGTCATGTAGACGCGGAAAAAAGTGAGAATGAAAACGGACTTTTGCGTTTTTGTTTCAGACCGTCCCCGTGTAAAGTGGGCCTTTATGTTGTTATGTACCATAGATGAGGTAATCCCAAATTCTTTACAATTTTACACTGAGGAATGATGATCTTAGATTGTTGCACTATTTGCCCACAGTCTTTCACAGAGTGGTGAACCCCTCCCCATGTTCTTTTTATACCCAATCATGTTACTGATCTGTTGCCTAATTAGTTAAGATGTTCCACCAGGTTTTTTTTTTTTTAAATAAACATTATGCAACTTTTTCCAGTCTTTTGTTGTTCCGTCCCAACTTTTTTTTTTTAAATTTGTTGCTGGCATTAAATTTAAAATGAGCATATGTGTGTGTGTGTGTGTGTGTGTGTGTGTGTGTGTGTGTGTGTTTAAAAAAAAATGCTCAGTTTTAACACTTGATTTGTTGTCTTTGTGAAATATAGGACTGCCCTGATTTGCAAATCATAGCATTGTTTTTATTTACACAATGTCCCAACTTTTTTGGAAATGGGATCATAAATTATTTCTTCTTCTTTCCAGTCATCTGCAGTTCTTAATACCTATGCACACAATCCTGTTGCATATGTCAGGCTTGTAGTACTCGAGTCCGACTCGTGCCTTAATTTTAAGGACTCATGACTTGGACTTGAGCACTGATGACTTGGACTTGTGCATTAACTGCATTCAGACTCTTAAATTGGAGACGAGGACTCGGATTTTTTCTTTATTTTTTGGAACATGCCATAATAATTTGGCATAAGCTATTTATATCTACGTTAATTTTTGTACTAATTTCATGCAAGAGTGTCACACCTGCGCGCCTTGGCACATGCATCAGATAGACTCTCTGGCGTGCTCTGGACAGCGCGCACGCCAAGCAGACTTTTGCGCACACCGTAAACGACTCGCACCTGCACAGGATTAAGGTGCAATCAGCACACTTATATAAAAACTGTGAAAACACACTTACTTTGTGAAGCATTGAGTTGCATTGCTGCCACATTACCGAGCCCTGTTTCCTGATCCCTGATTTCCTGTTTCTCGTCTTTGATTCTGCCGAGTCTGCGATAGCCTGTTTGTGCCTCGCACAAACTATTGCGTGTTTCACCGTTTTACGATTTTGCCTACCGTTCTGGATTGTTTACCCGTCTTCACTTGTATTAATAAACACACCTTCTGCACTTACATCCGTCTCCCAACCATCTCTGACAGAATACTTCACACTCCCTGACAAAGAGAAGCGCATTCATCTGTTCATACGTCATGTTCAGGAACAAACTCATGTTAATGGCACTAAAACAGCCACTGTCAAATGGTGCGGTTGGAGTCTTGTTCTCGGACTCGACTCAAATTAACAGTGGACTCGACTTGGACTCGAAGTTTAGTGACTCGACTACTAGCATATGCAAATTAATACTTATTTGGATTCTTCGTATATCATGGCCTCCTTTCAGCAAGCTTGTGACTCTTTTTCAAACTTATCATAAAGGAAAATTAAGAAAACCAAATGCCTTATACAACACTTTACAAATAAGTACACAACTGGTTGAATATGCTAGGACGTGAACCTGAATCTGCAGCATGAGAGAGAGAAAGACAGAAAAAATCCTTCATCCATACATGGGCTGAAATATAACCATTCATGAGTAATGCTTCTCATTGGTGTTAAGTGCAACTCCTTCCTGATGCAAAAGCGCAGCAGCATGTACATGTTTACAAACTGCTGCAGTTCAGCAAACCCATCTGTCACGACAGCAAGTCAGATGTGAGGAGTACAGATTTAATTTGATGCTCGACTACCCTTCTTAAAACTCACATGGAATTATTTCTCAAGGTCTCTGCAGTATGGGCCTTCCAAATAAATACGACAGCTGGGGGGGGGGCTCAGTTTGGCAAGAATATCTTCCTGAAATTTGCTCAATAAACTAGTGCAAAAAAAGGGGGGGGGGGAAGACGACTATGGAATGAAGCCATTACAATTACTTAAAGCTCCAGCTCTGCGGTTGAGTGCCTGATTTGTTGGATGTTAAGAATAATGCAAACATGCCTCCTTTCATGTTTCCTCTGAATGGAGAAGAAAGTGTTTTGACTTCATCATGAGTTCACAACAGAAAATACTAGCTCTCAAAAATGGAAATTTTACTTCTTGTTTGATATTTTCAGAATTTCTTATCAAGCTGAATCAAATCCACTTCCACCAAGTGTACAAATCTTACTATAGTTATGCAGGTGTTTGTTCAGATTTCTAGTTTTTTTTTTATGTGCACATTCAAAGTTGCCTTTTATTTATCCAACGTTTTATGTGGTGTAGAATTATGACATGCTTATAATTATAAAGGAGTTTACCAAATAGTCACATCAGTATCAGGTTTATACTTCTGCACAGTTCAGACAAAGAATGGACACGTGAATTGTTCATACAAGGGGGGGGGGGGGTTAAATTCATGAATATCTCATGAATTTAAAAAAAATCATTTACATTCTACTCATGCTCCTGAATGTGGAGTGGCACAGTGGTGTAGTGGTTAGCACTATCGCCTCACAGCAAGAAGGTTCTGGGTTCGAGCCCAGTGGCCGACGGGGGCCTTTCTGTGTGGAGTTTGCATGTTCTCCCTGTGTCTGTGTGGGTTTCCTCCAGGTGCTCCGGTTTCCTCTATAGTCCAAAGACATGCATGTTAGGTTAATTGGTGGATTTAAAATTGACTGAGTGTGAATGGTTGTTTGTCTCTGTGTCAGTCCTGCGATGACCAGGTGATTTTGTCCAGGGTGTACCCTGCCTCTTGCCCATAGTCAGCTGGGATAGGCTCCAGCTTGCATGCAATCCTGCACAAGATAAGAAGTTACAGATAATGGATGGATGGATGGACGGGCAGATGCTCCTAAGTGTGTGTAAATTTACACACAAGATGACTCGTAACGAATGTAAAACCTCAATTTGATCAACTTCCAATCATATAATTTGCATGAATTAATGCACTTTTACTTAGGATTATACTGTCGAGTTTAAATTTCTTAATTTAATTACATTGGCAGAATTTAACAGATGTCCTTATTTTGAGGGGCTTATAGATGTTCTTGGAGTCTGTCAATAACACATTCTCATACTAGTTTACTAGGTCAGGAAAGAAGAGTGCAAAAAAAGAAAAAAGAAAAAAAAGAAAGTGAAAACTAGTTGTTTTATAGTGTGTGTGTGTGTGTAAAAGACAGCAAGTGAATGTAAACCCATTCAAGATGGCGGCGCACATAGTTGTTGCGGCCCGGAGCTCCCAAAACAGATGCAACTTTTTATTTTACTTTATTGTTTTTAACCTTGTTTTAGTAAGGATTAGCAACAGTCTACAATCAGTGAGAGCATGCATTGTTTACAGTCTGGAAGAACTCACCGATATTGGACTGGAAGGCTTTATTCCTCCACCACCCACGGATATTCCTGAAGAACTACTTAGAACCACTGTGCCTGCGTGGTTAAACAATCGAGCCAAGTCATACCATCGTCGGAGGAGATACAGGAGAAAGAAGCGGGGTAAGAGAGGCGGCATCCAGATGAGGCTGAAAAACTGCCCTCACAAACCTCCACTCCCCAGCTTAGTCCTCGCGAACACCCAGTCCTTAACCAGCTAGATGGACGAGTTGAGACTTAGGATCTCGACACAGAAGTGGAACAGCTGTGCCCTACTCTTCACGGAGACATGGCTAAACACTAACATCCCCGACTCGGCTATTCAGATTGCCGGCTGGACTGTATACCGGGCCGACCGAACTGCTAACTCCGGCAAAGACAAAGGTGGAGGTGTGTGTACTTACGTGAGTAACTCTTGGTGTACCTCTGTTATTATCACAGAACAACATTGCTCTCCGGATTTGGAGTTTATTTCTTTACAATGTAGACCGTTTCATCTTCCAGGAGAATTCACCGCGGTGTTTCTCCTCACTGTTTACATTCCTCCCCAAGCTAACGCCAAGATGGCACTGAGCAAACTTTATGACAGCATCAGCGACTTGCAAAACTCTCACCCCGATGCTGTGTTCATTATAGCTGGAGACTTTAACCATGCTAAATTGAAGTCTGTTCTGCCTAAATTCTATCAGTTTGTGGATTTTCCAACCAGAGGAAAGAATACACTAGATGTTGTTTACTGTAACATTGCCAACGCATACAAGGCATCCCCCTCCCCCCACCTCGGACGCTGTGACCACATTCCTCTGTTCTTAACCCCTGCATATAAGCCTCTCATTGCCAGGTCAAAGCCTACTAGCCAGATCATCAGAGTCTGGCCTGAAGGAGCTATTGAATGCTTGCAAGACTGTTTTGAGGACACTGACTGGGAACTTTTTAATTCTATCTCTACCTTGGATAGACAATCAGACCTAAATACATATGCATCTTCTGTTCTGGATTACATTAGCTTCTGTGTAGACAATGTTACCACCCACAAGACCATTCGCACCTTTCCAAATCGCAAGCCCTGGATGAACAGACAAGTCCAGAACCTGCTGGCAATCAGAGACAAGGCTTTTCACTCCGGCGACCAGACAGCCTACACAGTAGCCAGGGCCAACCTGAAGAGGGGCATCAGGGAAGCTAAGCGCTCCTATAAAGAAAAAATAGAGCAGCACTTTGTGGACTCTGACCCCAGACGCATGTGGCAGGGCATCAAATCCTACACCGATTACAAGAACACCAACCCCTGTCTGCCCAGCTCTCACAACCCAACCCTCCCTGATGACCTCAACAAATTCTTTGCACGGTTTGATGAGGGACCCATTCCCCAACCCCCCATTGAACTTATGGACACTGCATCACATGCACTGGTGCTAAGCAAACACGAGGATAGGTGGGCCCTCAGCAGCATTAACCCTCGCAAAGCACCAGGACCAGACGGAGTTCCCGGAAAGGTCCTAAAATACTGTGCAGGCCAACTAAGCACAGTCTTCACTAACCTGTTCAACATCTCCCTGGACCAAGCTGCAGTCCCCACCTGCCTTAAAACCAGCACCATTGTTCCTGTCCCCAAGCAGGCGGCCATCAAGTCTCTGAATGACTATCGCCCAGTAGCACTCACGCCCATTGTGATGAAGTGCTTTGAACGACTGGTGCTAGCTCACATCAAATCCAACACCCCCCCATCCCTCGACCCACATCAGTTTGCATACAGGACTAACAGATCAACGGAGGACGGTATTTCATGGGCCCTTCACACTGCCTTCTCACACCTGCAGGAACCAAACAGTTATGTGCGTATGCTATTCATTGACTATAGCTCGGCGTTTAACACCATCCCCCCTCTCAAGCTGGCCACTAAGCTGTACAACCTCGGCTTCAGTCCCCAGCTCTGCAGATGGATACTGGACTTCCTCAGTAACAGACCTCAGTCTGTGCCCATGGGCAAACTCCACTCAAGACCCATCACCTTGAACACAGGTGCGCCGCAGGGATGTGTGCTCAGCCCCCTTCTCTACTCCCTCTTCACACATGACTGTGTTCCTAAGCACAGCACGAACACAATCGTGAAGTTTGCTGACGATACAACTGTGATTGGCCTGATTTCCAACAACAACGAGTCGGCCTACAGGGAAGAGGTGGAGCACCTGGCACGTTGGAGCCAAGATAACAACCTGGCCCTGAACTCCAAGAAGATGAAGGAGGTGATCTTGGACTTCAGGCGGCATGGCCAGGGTGACCACCACCAATCCATCAGCATTGGAGGGGAGTCAGTGGAGGTGGTGCAGAGCTTTAGGTTCCTGGGAGTTTACATAAGCCAGGACCTGTCATGGGCCACCAACACCTCGGCAGTAGCCAAAAAGGGGGCCCAAAGGCTGCACTTCCTGCGGACACTGAAGAAGGCCCAATTACCACAAAATCTGCTCATCAATTTTTACCGCTGCACCATTGAATCAGTCATTACATACTGCATTACATCATGGTACTCCAACTGCACCTCCGATAACAAGAAGATGCTACAGCGCATCATTAAAATGGCACAGAGGATCATTGGCAGTCAACTCCCCACACTTGAGGAGATCCATCACACACACTGCACAAACAGAGCAATAAACATACTGAAGGATCACACACACTCCGGTCACAGGCTCTTCACCATGCTGCCATCTGGCAGACGCTTCAGGACGCTGCGCAGCCGCACTACAAGACTGAAGAACAGTTTCTATCCTACTGCCATCAGACTTTTGAACTCCATGCATCACCTGCCCCCCCTCATTACTTCAGGATGTGCTGAACTGTGAGATGCCAGTGGTCCCCCCAGGCTGGGAAACCTGGAGGTATGTGTGTGTGTGCCTGTAGCTGCAGGCTGTGTGTGTGTGTGTGTGTGTGTGTGCGCGTGTGTGGGGTGGGGGTAGGGGGGATGTCTGTCCAATAGTGTGATCACTGTCTGTCCAATAGTGTGATCACTGTACTAGGACATTACTGATACTGACCCCTGCTTTCCTGGACTGCATAGTGGGGACTGTGCAATAAGACCCTGTGCATTGGTCTGGGTAACTATACTGCATTCTGTGGCCACAGCTTTGTAATGTAATATGATGACTCACTTGCACCTTACTTATTACTATTACTATTTATACCTCTATTTTTAACTTACCAACTGTGTGTGTGTGTGTGTATGTGTCCCATACCAACATTAATCTATCTCTACTGCGCTGCTAACTTGGTCAGTGAATACCTGAACCCTGCACCTATTTATTATTTATCTTAATTTTATATCATCACTTCCAACCTTACCAGTACATTTGATTGTATATATTTATTGTGTATCTTATATTTTCTATATATATTTTAAATATTGTTGTACAGTACCTATATTGTTTAAAATACTTAATTTACTTATTATTTTATGGGCATCTGTGGGCTGTTTCTAAACAACATCTCACTGTACTTGTATGGTGACAATAAAGTACTACTACTACTACTACTACCCATAAATGAAGACAACTAATCTGTAAAGAGAGGCAAAATTTTAAGCTGTAAACAAATGCCTCATCTGATGAAGTGAGGAAATACATTCAAATATGCCTTTCAGCCTTTACCCTCATTTTTTGTTTCAAGTCAGTATAACCTCCGCTTTTGTTCTTCAGCCCAAATTCTGAGTCCAAATACTGTAAATTCCTCTTCTGCTTTGCAGACTTTCTTTCCCCTATTTGTACATTTCATGCACCCAGCTGTGGGTGTCACTAAATGCAAATGAACTGTCTCAGGAAAATGCCTGCATGGACTTCCTTGCTTCCATGCACATCATTCTGGCAAGTTTATCTTTACAAAACCATTGTAGTTTAATTTACAATACAATACATGGTGGCACAGTGGGGAGCATTGCCACCTCACAGCTACAAGGTCCTTGTTTTGATTCTGAACTTGGGTTACTGTATGGACTTGGACAACCTTTATTGTCATTCAGTGTGCAACAAATGTACACCAAACGAAATTTCGTTGCAATTTGGCTCAGCACAGAAATAAATACTGTATGAAGTGTCTCATCTCATCGCATTATCTCTAGCCGCTTTATCCTTCTACAGGGTCACAGGCAAGCTGGAGCCTATCCCAGCTGACTACGGGCGAAAGGCGGGGTACACCCTGGACAAGTCGCCAGGTCATCACAGGGCTGACACATAGACACAGACAACCATTCACACTCACATTCACACCTACGGTCAATTTAGAGTCACCAGTTAACCTAACCTGCATGTCTTTGGATTGTGGGGGAAACCAGAGCACCCGGAGGAAACCCACGCGGACACGGGGAGAACATGCAAACTCCGCACAGAAAGGCCCTCGCCGACCCCGGGGCTTGAACCCAGGACCTTCTTGCTGTGAGGCGACAGCGCTAACCACTACGCCGCCACCTGTATGAAGTGTATTAAATTAAATTATGCAGCAGCAAAAAAAAAGCTTATAAAGTGCAATAGTATAAAGTGACCTGTGGAATTAGGAATGTTCAAGTTATAAATAGAAGTTTAGAATTTGGGTTTGGAGTTTAGCAGTCTGATGACCTGGGGGAAAAAGCTGTTACAGAACCTGGTGGTCCTGCACCGAATGCTGTGGAACCTCTTGCCAGAGGGGAGAACAGTCTATAGTGAGGGTGTGAGGGGTCACTGATGATGTTTCTGGCTCGAGACATGCAACACCTTGGTGCAATGTCCTGAATGGAGGGAAGAGAAGTCCCAATGATTTTCTCCGCTGTCCTCACCACTCTCTTCACATTCTTCCAGTCAGAGGCACTGCAGCCTCCACACCACAGAGAGATGCAGCTGGTTAGAACACACTCTTATACTTCTGGGTGCAGTTTTGCATGTTCTCCCCATGTCTGAGTGGGTTAATCTGGGCTATCCAATCTCCTCACACCTCCAAAAAACAAATCACAATGCCATCCATTCATTGCACTAATTTGCTGCTAGCTATAATGAATGTGGTAGATTGGCATCCTGTCTGTTGTGTATTCCTGGGATAGACTCCATATCCACTGCAACCCTGACCAGGATAAAGCGCTTTCTGATAATGACTGAATGAATGAAAAGTACAAGACATTCAGTATTCATCTCATCTCATTATCTCTAGCCGCTTTATCCTGTTCTACAGGGTCGCAGGCAAGTTGGAGCCTATCCCAGCTGACTACAGGCGAAAGGCGGGGTACACCCTGGACAAGTCGCCAGGTCATCACAGGGCTGACACAGAGACACAGACAACCATTCACACTCACATTCACACCTACGGTCAATTTAGAGCCACCAGTTAACCTAACCTGCATGTCTTTGGACTGTGGGGGAAACCGGAGCACCCGGAGGAAACCCACGCAGACACGGGGAGAACATGCAAACTCCGCACAGAAAGGCCCTCGCCGGCCACGGGGCTCGAACCCGGACCTTCTTGCTGTGAGGCGACAGTGCTAACCACTACACCACCGTGCCGTCCACATTCAGTATTGCTTCTAATTAAGGTTACTATCACATTGTCTTGTATCTTGCCATGTAAGCGGCGTGTGGGTCAAACGCCAAGAAATGAGGCGTATTTTGTCCAAAATTAAAGTCCTGTGACGTACACGGTGTACGTGTGATGTTCCTGTGGTGTATCTGGGGTTTGTATGGGGTTCAAGGGACGTAAAGTTATGGCGTACTGAGACATATGCATGGCATATGATGCATTGCCACAGCGTAACCGTTTCGTTGCTTTTGTTGGCGTGGCGTTTTGTTCTTCCATGTGACGTTGCTGCTGCCAAACCAAAACCCATGACAGCTACTTGCACTTCAGGTTCTTCCAGGTCCATGACTGTGGAATGAATGGAAACAAGTAGAGAATGTTGGTCTTTTACTGGTACACATCATGTGACCTGTCACGGAATGCCACAAATTCCAAAAAAAATGCCGTGTGGATGATGTAGGTACTCTTGCAACACCACAAATACTTCGACAACACAACACCTACGCAGCGGCAATGACATGGCAGCGAAAGGTACGTAGTATGTACGCCGTACATATGCCAGAATCAGGGCTCTACACTAACTTTTTTTTTTCAGGAGCACACGTGCTCCTAAGTTAAAAATTTTAGGAGCACAGGGAAAAAAAATGGGGGCACAAGCACAAGTAGGTTTTCATTTTAAAGGTTTATTGCAGCGCAAACCTTAGACACACCAACACATAAAACACAAAATTCAATTGAGAATGAATGAATGAATGAATGATGAACAACTGAATGAATGAACAAACAGTGCAACCTCACAGAGCAACTTTTTAGTTTTTATAGCTTTTGTATATTTTATATTTCTACACTTTTACATCCATACCCAATACAATGCAATACCAAATACAGTGCAATATCCTGAGTTTTGAATGAATGAACAAACAGTAGCTAAACAAAGAGCAGAGCTCAGCAGAGCTAACATCATCATCAAGGACAGCTCCCACCCTGGCTCGGAGTTCTTTAACTTGCTGCCCTCAGGCAGGCGTTACAGGTGCATCAAAGCAAGGACCAACAGACTCAAAAACAGTTTTTTTCCCACAGGCCATAACCACCTTGAACAATTAGCCTTTTTCACATTACATCACTTCCAGGGGAACTCGTATCCGTTTTCAGCCTTTTGAATGGAAGAAGAGGTATACGGCGGCAACACGTTAACAAAACTGTGTCATTCACAGATAAGATTGATAATAATATTGCGCATTGTTGTTTATCATTACGTATTGTTAGCGACCATTCCAGTCACCTATCTGCCTTGTTTTGGAAAGGACGTTTACTGACTTTCTATGGTTGCTACTTGTTAACCAGCAGATTAGCATGCCGTCTCTTCTTCCATTCAAAAGGCTGAAAACGGATGTGAGGTTCTTCTGCAAGTGACGTAATGTGAAAAAGGCCAATTACATGCCAGAAGTGATGCCACTTCTGGCAGGTACAACAATGCACCAACAAGGACCTAAAAGGACAATATTCTCACACTTACCTGATGCAGTGCAGTACTTATTACAGTGCAACCTCACAGAGCAACTTTTTAGTTTTTATAGCTTTTGTATATTTTATATTTCTACACTTTTACATCCATACCCAATACAATGCAATACCAAATACAGTGCAATATCCTGAGTTTTGTAGCTGAACTGAGTTTCTATAACTAATGTGCAGTTAACATCTGCAACTCAACATGCCCAGTTGTATATATATTCTTTGTTTTTCTGCTGTGTTGTGACATGCACCATTTGTATATACTGTATGTTATTTGTTTTTCTGCTGTGTTGTATGTTCCCATCTAAATGTTTGCACTGGGGTGTGTGCTTTCCATCTCATTATATAATTTTCCCGCACCTTCTCCCATCGTTCTAGCTTTCTTCACTACACTTTCTTCCTCGTCCGTTCTGTTATTCTTGTTTTCACCATCATTGCTTTTAAAAAACGCCGTTATTCTCTGCATAGCGAATATATTTCTCAGCTCGGTCCAAACCAGCTCTCAGTTATCTCTCAGTTGAATGATCTGATGAATCCCTAAAAAGCACTTTTTCCCACCTAATGCCACACCCACAACATACAACCGTGGGAAAGAGGGGCAATCACAGAAAGATGAGTAGAAAACGGGAAATGTTACGGGGGACATTTATTGTGATAGTAGGCTATTGTAGCGTCAGCACAAAAGCACCAGACTCAAGTTTAACTGAAAGTGTTATTCAGTAGCCTAAACTTATTCAAGCTACAGACCGAGAAGAATAAAAATGCTGAAATCTCATGTCCTGGTAAAACGCACTAGCATGGCAGAACGGCAAAAAAATTTAACTTTTTCACCCCCCCCCCGGCTACCGTGGGAACCACCGCAGTGCAAGACAGAGGTAATGCACACAACTACAGACAGGGAGCAAGGCGCAGGCAGAACACACACACACACGTACACAACACTGAACACAGACACTTACAACAATACAGGCCGTTACTCGTTACACTATATTAGGTAGGCTATCCAGCGCTGGATTTACATACTTTGCAGTTTAACGTTTGATACATTTTAGAATGTTAAACTCGTCGCGTCTGTGCTCAGTGCTTTCCTAAATTGTCGGCCGCAAGAAGCCCTCGCACGAATGCGCGTGTTTTTTTTTTCGTCGTTCGCATGCCGAAAAATTCGCTCGCAAATGCGAGTGAAATGTGCGCACTGTAGAGCCCTGGCCAGGATACGCCAAAGAAACAAAAAATACGCCATTGATACGCAGTGCATAAGAAAAGAACGCTGTGGGTACACAGTGGCAACGCTTTGTATGCCACGGTTACATCGCATGTCAACTAAAGCTTCGTATGGTGTAACCGGTGTTCGAGCAACGTTCCCGCTGTGGCACTGCTGCATAGCTTTCATTTTTACGGCGTACATGTGACGCATCAAAGCTGCTATGTATGTGCTACGGGTTTTTAAGTGCGGACTTCAAAATACGCTGCACCCTGGCATACAAGGAGATCATGTTACGTATCCTAGAGTATTAGTTATGTAAGCTGGCGATGCTGTGACGTTCCTTTCTTACTTCCATGTATCCTGATACGCTGTACTTACGCAAGGCTGAAACGCCAATGTGTGAACCAAGCATAAAATCAGTAGTAAAGTCAGTGCTAACTATACACAGTTAATAGTGAAGTGATCAATGTGGAAAGAATAATTTATATTAAAAAAAACCTGAGCAGAATATTTAAAAAATCACATATTAGGAGTGTCTTTCAATATTTAGAGGTACACAATACCTTGTGTATTTTAATGTTTGATCACAAGATAATGTTTTTATTTTTTTCCCAGTATCTTGCTTAAATAACTAGTGCAGTGCATCAGGCTTTATACATCATTATAATACATCATTAGAAGTTCTTTATTGCTGTGACCTTAATACTAATTTGGTCTCTAGTAACCAATTTCTGCCAGTCAGTCTTTTGCCTATCCTCTCATGTTTCACCACCCACTCTGTGAATACAGATTTCGTTGAATATTTACCATATAAAATGTGTATTCTGAGTCTCTACTCGACTTGAGATTAGAAGAGCTCCTTCTAAGAGTGTCACAACATATTTAGAATAACAAGACATGCAGTCTAGCTCACCATGAAAGACACTCACCTTCACCTGTATCTAACTGATCTTCATTGATGGGTATTAAAAGATCTGAGAAAAAAAATTCATTCCATTTTGTGTTTAATTGGTGGAAAAATTGTGAGCCATCCAGTTTGCATATTTCATACTCGAAAGTTGGGGCAGCACGGTGGTGTAGTGGTTATCATGGTCACCTCACAGCAAGAAGGTTCTGGGTTCGAGCCCAGTGGCTGATGGGGGGGCTTTCTGTGTAGAGTTTGCATGTTCTCCCCATATCTGTGTGGGTTTCCTCTGGGTGCTCTGATTTCCCCCCACAGTCCAAAGACATGCAGGTTAGGCTCATTGGTGGCTCTAAATTGACCGTAGGTGTGAGTGTGAATGGTAGTTTGTGTCCGTGTCAGTCCTGCGATGACCTGGCGACTTGTCCAGGGTGTACCCTGCCGCTCACCCATAGTCAGCTGGGATAGGCTCCAGCTTGCCCGCGACCCTGCACAGGATAAGCGGTTACGGATAATGGATACTTTAAAGTCACGTTGAAGTCATGCTGGTGAAATTTGGACCTGAATGTAAAAGGAGGTATTCAAGTCACTGAATGGATCCCTTCAGGCTCCTATAATTCAGCATTTGTAGAAAACATCTTTTTTTTATCCTTTATTTTTCAATTTTGAGTTCATGCAGCTTTTTTTTTTTTTTTAAAGCAGTGATCGAGGTAGGGTGAGAAAATGAGCTTCCTGTTGAATTGCACAATGAGGCTGAGACAAGTTCTCAAGTTGGAGCTTGAGATGATTGTCAAAAGGAGGGTGAGTTGCTTGAATTTGATCCATTTGTGGTGGTCATTTGGTTCAACCAGAGGGCTGTGGGTTGTTGGCAGCCTTGAATCAGATACATAGACTGACTATCCTGAATTCACAGAGAGAGTCTGTCTCAGAGTGAAAAAAAAAAAAACAACCCAACAGCAAACTGACAAACATCTTGGAAATAATGAGTCTATATATGTACCAGATGTGTCTCTAGTTGCCCTTGGTGAGCCCATTTCTTCTGTATTAACGAGGGATCTACAATCTGACCTACGATCAATAGTTTTCACTACACATACATCTTCATTCATGTGCTACATGTCCCAAGACATTACGGGGTGGAATTCAAAGGGTAGGGTATTATTACTTAGAAAGATGGATACTTTAATAACCAAGCCACTGACATGAGCTGGATGGGGTAGGGACATATTTACTCGCAAATCACATCATTCATATTTGTCAGGGTACTTTTAGGGTCAACCAAAGACCAAAGAAGATGCACAGTTTGAAAGAAAATGAAAATACTGTACATTTTACACAGCTGCTCCTCCTGCAATACAGACCACATATAATAAATGGTCAAAAATCCGTTACACTCTCTAACCTGTTTCTGAGACATAAAAATAACCAAAGGTACTAAACAAATTCTGTTCGGACAAGCATCCAACAAAAGCCCTACACATACACATCTAGAAGATGAGGTTGAAAATTCTACCATCTCAACCATTGCATGGAGTTTTAGACCAATTTCCCCTGTCCATGAACATGCAGACCGGAGCCCTCAACTTCTGGGTACAATTATATAAAAATAAATAAGTAAACCTTGCATTAAAAGTTATTACAGACTCAAGTTGGACCTTGAAAAGGCCAGAGCAGCACTGGTAAATACAGGCAACAGTCCACATCCAAATTGCAAATGCTTATCCCAACCTTCACCTGGAAATAATTGCAGATCTTCCTTGGGAATGGGCACACAGCAGCACTTCCCACAAAGTACTATATGTAGCAGCATGTCATGGAGATATGAGAGATAAATCCTCATTGAATTGAACAGTAGCCTCTAACTATCAGGCACAAACTGGAGTCTTATTCTCCTGATATACAGTGTCTTGCAAATGTATTCATCCCCCTTGGTGTTTGTCCTGTTTTGTCACATTAAAAGCTGGAATTAAAATGGATTTTTGGGGGGTTAGCACCATTTTGATTTACACAACATGCCTACAAATTTAACCTCCTAGGGCTTAGCGGTCACATGCGTGGACAGCACTTTATGGAAATTCGGAACAAGAATCCACATATGGACATACTTTTTCTCTAAAAGTACATCTTATCAAAAGATGATGCTTAGTTTTTATTCTAATCAGGTTCTAATAAGCCCAAATAGCAAAGAGAAATAAAAAAAAATGCATGTAAAAAAAAACAGCTCGGGCCTTAGGAGGTTAAAGTTGAAAATTGTTTTATTGTGACAAACAATAATTAAGATGAAAAATAGAAATCTAGAATGTGCCTAGGTATTCACCCCCTTTCGTATGAAACCCTTAAATAAGAGCTGGTCCAACCAATTCACTTCATAAGTCACATAATTAGTTGATTAAGATCCACCTGTGTGCAATCAGTGTCACATGATCTGTCACATGATGTCTGTATAAATCAACCTGTTCTGGAAGGACCCTGACTCTGCAACACTACTAAACAAGCAACATGAAAACCAAGGAGCCTCCAAACAGGTCAGAGACAAAGTTCTGGAGAAGTATAGATCAGGGTTGGGTTATAAAAAATATCCCAAACTGTGAATATCCCAGGGAGCACCATTAAATCCATTATAGCAGAATGGAAAGAATATGGCATCACTACAAACCTGACAAGAGAAGGCCGCCCACCAAAACTCAGACTGGGCAATGAGGGTATTAATCAGAGATGCAACAAAGACACCAAAGATAACACTGAAGCAGCTGCAAAGATCCACAGTGGAGATGGGAGTATCTGTCCATAGAACCACTTTAAGTCATACACTTCACAGAGCAGGGCTTTATGGAAGAGTGGCCAGAAAAAAGCCATTGCTGAAGAAAACGCATTTGGAGTTTGCCCAAAAGCATGTGTCAGACTCCCCAAACACATGGAAGAAGATTCTTTGGTCCAGTGAGACTAAAATTGATCTTTTTGGCCATCATGGGAAATGCCATGTGTGACACAAACCCAAAACTCTGAGAACACCATTCCTACAGTGAAGCATGGTGGTGGCAGCAGCATCATGCTGTGGGGATATTTTTCATCTGCAGGGACAGGAAAGCTGGTCAGGACTGAAGGAAAGATGGATGGCACTAAATACAGGACAGTTCTGGAGGAAAACCTGTTTGAGTCAGCCAGAGGTTTGAGACTGGGACGAAGGTTCACGTTGCAGCAGGACAATGACCCTAAACAGACTGCTAGGAGTGGTTTAAAGGGAAACATTTAAATGTCTTGGAATGGCCTAGTCAAAGCCCAGACCTCAATCCAATTGAGAATCTGTGGCATAACTTGAAGATTGCTGTACACCAACGCAGCCCATCTAACTTAAAGGAGTTGGAGCAGTTTTGCCTTGAGGAATGGGCAAAAATCTCAGTGGTTGGATGTGGTAAGCTAATAGAGACATACCCCAAGAGACTTGCAGCTGTAATTGCAGCAAAAGGTGGCTCTACAAAGTATTGACTTTGGAGGGTGAATACCTATGCACGCTGCAGATTTCTGTTTTTTCATCTTATTGTTTGTGTCACAATAAAACAACAATTTTCACCTTTCAAGTGGTAGGCATGTTGTGTATATCAAATGGTGCTAATCCCCCCCCAAAAAAATCCATTTTAATTCCAGCTTGTAATGCGACAAAACAGGACAAACACCAAGGAGGATGAATACTTTTGCAAGACACTATATCTAGGAAAAGTTGATTTGTCTTTGA
Organism: Neoarius graeffei; assembly: GCF_027579695.1. NCBI lineage: Eukaryota > Metazoa > Chordata > Actinopteri > Siluriformes > Ariidae > Neoarius > Neoarius graeffei. The sequence goes on along the minus strand of NC_083587.1, from coordinate 34,541,055 downwards.
AAAGTAAAAAGGACAGAGTGTGGGGAAACATGGCGTGTTTAGTTTAGTTTCAGTATTTGTGAAGTCAAAGCTCGTATGCGAGAAGTCAAAGTATGTGAGCCAGACACTCCAGTACAACTTAATGGATAAAAAGCTTTTAAGACCTGAAAGAGCAGTGTAATTTTCTGGTAATTTCTACAATTATGGTCACCACTTCAAATACAGGTTTAAATGTCTGTAGCTTGGATTGCCACCTAATCCTATTAGTCAATAAATCTCTTTTATTTGTGCTAATTGGATGCAGGGGAGTCCATTGGTCTGTTTGGTTTGGCATCGATAATATGACTCACTCCCTGCTGGCATGAAACAATGGGGATCCAAAGATTGATCTATATTGGTGCATCTACTTTTCCCCTTCAGTGTCATGGAGCCACAGCAAAGTAGAAGAACTCCTATCTGTCTACTAAAAAATTTTTATGCACTGTTGATATTATCTGGCCGAAACTAAATTTACCTGAGAATGAATGAATGCATGAACAATCACAATGTTTAGGATATCTCCTGTTGGAAGGAAATACTTGGACAAGTGATGATAAATGGTAATAAAAGTGCATATACTGTATGTTCACTAATACTGTTTAGTGCCAAACCAAGAAGAGAGAAACAGGAAGGAGATATGGGGTGGGGGGAACACTCTTGTTAGAAGCAGGCTGGTGTTCTTGCTGCCAGACCTCAGTGCAACATTTGAAATGCAAAGGGCTTGATGTGGCTGGATGGGGAAGAGTAAGCATGATGGAGTGAGTGAATGAGTGTGGGTGGCAGCACGGGGAGGGAGGAGAGCTGAAATTCATTTCCACCAATTCGGTGTCTTAACAGGGTACTTGTACTGCTGTCCCTGCAGCATCTTCAAAGAGGGCAGCAGTATGAATTATATAACACTCCCTGTCTATGACCTGTCTCAATCCAGTAAAAGTGTGTGTGAGAGAGAGAGAAGGGTACAGAGTATTTCATAGTTATTTTTCCACAGAAAGAAAGACTCAAAAAGTCATTGCAAAGTGGCCAAAAAGGCTTTTTCATATTTAATTCATTTCTGAGAGAAACAAGTAAATGCTAGTGGCGCACACACACCTATGGACTACTCACCTCTCTTCTCCCGTCTACCTAAAAAGGGAGAAAGTGTGTAATTTGCTATGTCCATTGAGCCTGATTTTTGTTGATGATTGAATGTTCCTCAGTGTGACCATGTACAAAATTGACTAGCATGTATAAAATCCATCGACTATAACCCATATCTTTCTCTCCCCCCCCCTTCTCCCATCCTCATATTGGTAAGGTAAGACTATAAAATTTAGGTTTAACTCAGACACTGTATCTACAGTGAATATAAAAAGTGTACACACCCTGTTAAAATGATAAAAATGTAAAATAAAAAATAAGTGAGACCACGATAAATAATTTAAAAACTTTTCCCACCTTTAATGTGACCTACGTATAACCTGTACAATTCAGTTGAAAAGCAAACAAATCTGTTAGGGGGAAAATCATAATAAAAACGTACAATAAGCTGGTTACATAAGTGTGCACACTCTTAAACTAATACTTTGTTGAAGCACCTTTTTAATTTAATTACAGCATTCAGTCTTTTTGGGTTCACACCTGCCATCAATTAAAATGACTCTCTGATTAACCCCAAATAAAGTTTAACTGTCCTAGTAGGATTTTCCTGACATTTACTCTGAGCATCAAACCTCCAGCAAAAGCCATGGTTCACAGAGAGCTTACAAAGCATCAAAGGGATCTCATTGTTGAAAGGTATCAGTCAGGAGAAGGGTACAAAAAAACTTTCCACAGCATTAGATATACCATGGAGCACAGTGAAGACAGTCATCAAGAAGTGGAGAAAATATGGGACAACAGTGATGTTACCGAGTACTGGACGTCCCTCCAAAATTGATGAAAAGACAAAATGAAAACTGGCCAAGGAGGCTGCCAAGAGGCCTACAGCAACACGGAAGGAGCTGCAGGAATTTCTGACAAGTACTGGTTGTGTACATGTGCGACAACATGTAATCTCCCGTATTTTCCATATGTCTGGACTGTGGGGTAGGGTTGCAAGATGGAAGACTTTCCTTACAAAGAAAAACATCCTGGCCCAGCTAAATTTTGCAAAAAAAAAAAATACATCAGCTCTCCATAAAGCATGTGGGAAAATGTGTTATGGTCTGATGAAACCAAGGTTGAACTTTTTGGCCACAATTCCAAAAGGTATGTTTGGTGCAAAAACACTGCACATCACCACCAAAAGAACACCAAACCCACGGTGAAGCATGGTGGTGGCAGCATCATGTTTTGGGGTTGTTTTTCTTCAGCTGGAACAGGGGCTTTAGTCAAGGTGGAGAGAATTATGAACAGTTCTAAATACCAGTCAATTTTGGCCCAAAATCTTCAGGTATCTGCTTGGAAGCTGAAGATGAGGAGGAATTTCATCTTTCAGCACAACAATGACCCCAAACATGCATCAAAATCAACAAAAGAATCGCTTCACCAGAAGAAAATTAAAGTTTTGGAATGGCCCAGCCAGAGCCCAGACCTAAATCCAATTGAAAATCTGTGGAGTGACCTGAAGAGGGCTGTGCACAAGAGATGCTCTCACAATCTGACAGATTTGGAGTGCTTTTACAAGGAAGAGTGGGCAAATATTGCCAAGTCTAAATGTGGCAGGCTGATAGACTCCTACCCAAAAAGACTGAATGCTGTAATTAAATCAAAAGGTGCTTCAACAAAGTATTAATTTAAAGGTCATAGGCAATGGTCGGATGTGAAACGTAGAATATCAACTTTGTCTAGAAGAACGACCCAAAAAGCGAATTCAATCTTCCTAGTGTCTAATTTGCACCCTAAAATTGAATAAAACGGTTAAAATATACTGTTTTGCCCAATTTCCGAAGGTTTGTTTGCATCTCACTTATACCCACTTTCACCACCAGGTGACCGTCGTCGTGACGTCATTTAAGGCAAACAGACTGGGAGCAGTTCTGTGTTTACTTGTGAACTGAGCACACGTGTATGGACTTTGGTTGTGAGAGGTTGTGTAAAATGTCTGATAGCGATTTTGAAGCAGGAACTCTCCAAATTTAAATATCAAGAGGTGAAACCATATATGTATGAACCTATGGCTGTTGCGAAGCAATCGGTGAATGTGGCTCACTGGTTTGACCGTGCGGCCTCGGAATCGGACAGCGACTTGGCCAACTCTGATCGCGGTGACCCCGGACCTCAACAAGACTCGCGCCCAAACGATTTATCCTGGTAATTATGATAAATTCCTACTTTCGTCATAATACTAAATAAGAGCCCTTTTGAAGAATAATTAAAGCACCCTCCCTAGTGGATAGAGGGAACGATTACTTGACAGTGTGCCGGTAGGCCACATTAGCCTGCCATCCGCAGCATTATACTATTTATAGCCTACTCTAAGCAAGGAAATATCCCTTTGTCTCATTTCCACAATGATTGTACAGGACCCCTCAGGATTATTGACTTGTCAATTGCAAGCAAAAATAAAAATGTTTACCTCCAATCTTGAGCGTTGCTGGTCCGTTTCTTTTTTGACTGCTTGATTTTGTTTCACGCGCACAATCCACTCTCTCCACCTTGTCTCCTCTTCCGGAAAAAGCCAATCCACTCTCTCCGCCTCATCTCCTCTTTCGGAAAAAGCCAGCCTACTCGCTCTGCCTCTTCTCCTCATCTCATCTCATCTCATCTCATCTCATCTCATCTCATCTCTAGCCGCTTTATCCTGTTCTACAGGGTCGCAGGCAAGCTGGAGCCTATCCCAGCTGACTACGGGCGAAAGGCGGGGTACACCCTGGACAAGTCGCCAGGTCATCGCAGGGGCCTCTTTTCCTTTTTCGGAAAAAGCCAACCCTCTCGCTCCGCCTCTTCTCCTCTTCCGGAAAAAGCCAATTCATTTTCTCTGCCTCTTCTCCTCTCTCGGTAAAAGGTAAAAACTACTTCTTCCTGAACCGGTCCCATTGTTACAGTTCACTGCACAAAAATAAGGCATGGTTTTTCTTTGGAAATTCCTGAATGCACGTCTGCACTCAAGCTGAACGGCAATGTAAGTAAACGGAAGTGGACTCAACTCAAGCGGTTTGTCTTAAATGACGTCACGCGCCGAGTGGTCACGAAAATAGCCGAACAGAAATTTGCTGCGATCTGCGCTAACTTATTTTAATTATTACTTATTAACAATACTTCTTGGGACCAGAAGAAAATTACACAGGGTTTTTTAACATATAAAGTTTCAAATGTGCATAAAATTAAAACCGTTGCCTATGACCTTTAAGGATGTGCACGCTTATGCAACCAGCTTATTGTATGTTATTTTTTTATATTTTCCTCCTAACAGATTTGTTTGTTTTTCAATTGAATTGTACAGGTTATAGGTCACATTAAAGGCGGGCAACATTTTGAAATTATTTATCGTGGTCTCATTTTTTAACATCAGAAAAACCTATCATTTTAACGGGGTGTGTACACTTTTTATATCCACTGTAAATCTCCACATATCTATTCCAAATAGTACTGCAAATAAGTATATCTTTATCTGCATTCAGATTTATCCCATGTAATGGGAAAAGCACATGGTCAAAAGACTGGAAAACACTGCAAAATAGTCAGTGATATATGTATGTAAACCCCCTAAACCAGAAAAAAGTTGGGACGGTATGCTGAAATCAAAAGGAAAAGTGAAAACAATGATTTATAAATAATCTTTAACCTGTATTACACTCAAAACAATACAGAAGCAGATTATTTGATGTTTTCTCGCATGAAGTTATTTTATTTTATTTTTCCAAAATAAAAACTCATTTCAATTTTGATACTTGCAACACATTTCAAAATAAGATGGGGCAGTAAAGCATTTACCACTTTGTACTGTTTCCATTACTTCTCACAACACAAGTGATATTTTGGGACTGAAGACACCAAGTGATGAAGTGTTTCAGGTGTTTTGTCACATTTCTTCCTTCAAACAGGTCTTAAGGTGTGAAACAATACAGGGTCGTCGTCACATTTTTCATTTAAAAATTGTCCACACATTCTCTACTGGGGAGAGAGGGAACAGGCACCCTCTTCTTCCACAGCCATGCTTTTGTAATGTGTGTGGAATGTGGTTTTGCATAATTTTCTTGAAATATCACTGGAAATGGCAGCATATTTTGCTCTAAAATGTCGATGTACTTTTTTGTATTTATGCTGCAATCACAGAAGGCTAAGTTACCTTTGCCAAGGGCATTGACACAATCCCATACTATGACAGATCCCTAATTTTGGACTTATTCTTGGTACAGTTTGGATGGCCCTTTTTGTCTTTGGTCAAGAACACACTGCATCCATTTCTTCCAAAAATAACCCGGAATACTGATTCGTCTGACCACAGTACATGTTTCCACTGTGTGATTATTTATATATATATAAAATTTTTCTGACAACAACAGCCTGGCCGCCAATATAAAACCATGACGGCACCCTGATATTCCCTTAGCGGTGGTGCTGAAAGGACAACTCCGCTCCGGCACCACTGTTGTCAAACACCATGCACATGACAGAGGGGCAGGGAAACCTAATTTTGCACAGCTGGAGCTCACTAAGCAGTGCTCCTGATCACCCTACATGAGGCACGGAGAGGATATAAAAGCATGCCACTTCTGCAAATGAGTGAGGAGGAGTATGGAGGGAAGTAAGTATGAATCTGTGCTGCTATCTCTGTCTGCCCCCAGGTTCCAGCTCCGACAGCGCTCACCACCACACTGACAGAAGTGGTTCCCCTTCTTGACATCTCTACTGTGTGTATATATGTGTGTGTGTGTATGTGTATCTCATCTCGTATTATCTCTAGCCGCTTTATCCTGTTCTACAGGGTCGCAGGCAAGCTGGAACCTATCCCAGCTGACAACGGGCGAAAGGCGGAGTACACCCTGGACAAGTCGCCAGGTCATCACAGGGCTGACACATATGGCCCTTTTCCACTACCCTTTTTCAGCTCACTTCAGCTCGCTTCAGCTCACTTCAGCCCGACACGGCTCGCGTTTCGACTACCAAAAAACAGCACGACTCAGCTCGCTTCAGCCCTGCTTAGCCCCTAAAACTCCCACCGTTTTGGAGTAGGGCTGAAGCGAGACAAAGCGAGCCGAGTGAGGTTGGGGGCGTGAGCAGACACTCCCCTGTGCACTGATTGGTGAGGAGGAGTGTCCTCACATGCCCACACACGCCCCGCGAGCGCGCTGGGATCTGTAAACACCGTAAACCCGGAAGGAGAAGAATTACGAGAATTATGAAGCCTTATGCGCCTCGCCTCATCTATACGCTCTTGCCAGTATCTGTCCGCGTTGTCGGTGACAACAAGCCACAGCACCAAGACCAGCAACACTAACGACTCCATGTCCTCCATGTTTATTGTTTACTATCTGGGTCGTGAGACTACCGCTTAAAAGATCACTGATGTCACTGTTTGCGCTGCTTAACGACATCACCTGACGTCCACCCACTTTCGCTAACTCCACCCAATGTGTCCACCCACTTCCAGCCAGCACGGTTCAGCGCGGTGGTAGTCGAAATGCAACTCCAACAGCCCCGCTCAGCCCGACTCAGCACGGCACGGCTCAGCCCGACTCAGCCGCGTTTGTAGTGGAAAAGCGGCAATAGTCACAGACAACCATTCACACTCACATTCACACCTACGGTCAAGAGTCACCAGTTAACCTAACCTGCATGTCTTTGGACTGTGGGGGAAACCGGAGCACCCGGAGGAAACCCACGCGGACACGGGGAGAACATGCAAACTCTGCACAGAAAGGCCCTCGCCGGCCGTGGGGCTCGAACCCGGACCTTCTTGCTGTGAGGCGACATCAGATTGAGATCTGGGAATTTGGAAGCCATGTCAACACCATTGAACGGTCATCTTCCTCAGGCCACTCCTGAGCAATTTTTAGTGTGGCAGGGCACAATATCCTTCTGAAAGAAGTCACTGCTATTAGGGAATACCATTGGCATGAAGGGGTTTACTTGGACTGCAGTAATGTTCAGGTAAGTAGGACGTGTCAAAGTAACATCCATATGAATACCAGATCCTAAGGTTTCCCAGCAGAACATTGTAAAAAGCCTCCTTCCCATAGTGCACCCTGGTGCCATCTCTTCCACAGGTAAGACACACACACACTGCTGTTAACATGATGTAAACGCGTGATTTCAGACCAGTCTTCCATTGTTTCATGGTCTAGTTCTGATTCTTATGTGCCCATTGCAGTCACTTTTAGTGGTGGAGTGGGATCAGCATGGGCAATCTGAAAGGTCTGCAGCTTTGCAGCCCCAAAGACAGCAAGCTGCGGTATATGGTGTGTTCTAACACCTTTCTATCATAGCCAGCATTCATTTTTTCAGTACTATGTACTACAGTAGCTCTTTTTTGGGATTGGACCAGATGGGCTAGCCTTTGCTCCCCAAGTGCATCAATGAGCCTTAGGCGCCCATGGACCTTCCAACATGTCAGCTTCAAGAACTGACTGTTCACTTGCTGCCTAATATTTCCAACTCCTGGACAGGTGCCACTATATTGAGAAGCAATGTTATTGACCTGTCAATATATATTCACTCACTGTCCATTTTGCAAGGAACATCTGTACACCTGGCTCATTTAGGCAGTTATTAAATAACCCAATCATCATCTGCACAGACAGGTCAAGTTAATGCTTAGATCAAACATCAGAATGGGGGAAAACTGTAATCTCTGTGACTTTCTGATACCAACAGCAGTGCCATGATCAGAGTCACAGATCAGCTTGTTTCCCCATTCTGATGCTTGATGTGAACATTAACTGCAGCTCTTGACCTGTATGTACCTGCTTTATTTGTTGGTTGGTTAGTTTTTTTGTTTTTTTTTTTGGGGGGGGGGGGGGGGGGGGGGGGGGTACAGTGACGATATTGCTCATACAACCCCAATTCCAAAAAAGTTGGGACAAAGTACAAATTGTAAATAAAAATGGAATTCAATAATGTGAAAGTTTAAAAATTCCATATTTTATTCAGAATAGAACATAGATGACATATCAAATGTTTAAACTGAGAAAATATATCATTTTTAAAGAGAAAAATTAGGTGATTTTAAATTTCATGACAACAACACATCTCAAAAAAGTTGGAACAAGGCCATGTTTACCACTGTGAGACATCCCCTTTTCTCTTTACAACAGTCTGTAAACGTCTGGGGACTGAGGAGACAAGTTGCTCAAGTTTAGGGATAGGAATGTTAACCCATTTTTGTCTAATGTAGGATTCTAGTTGCTCAACTGTCTTAGGTTTTTTTTGTCGTATCTTCCGTTTTATGATGCGCCAAATGTTTTCTATGGGTGAAAGATCTGAACTGCAGACTGGCCAGTTCAGTACCCGGACCCTTCTTCTACGCAGCCATGATGCTGTAATTGATGCAGTATGTGGTTTGGCATTGTCATGTTGGAAAATGCAAGGTCTTCCCTGAAAGAGACGTCGTCTGGATGGGAGCATATGTTGCTCTAGAACCTGGATATACCTTTCAGCATTGATGGTGTCTTTCCAGATGTGTAAACTGCCCATGCCACATGCACTAATGCAACCCCATACCATCAGAGATGCAGGCTTCTGAACTGAGCGCTGATAACAACTTGGGTCGTCCTTCTCCTCTTTAGTCCGAATGACACGGCGTCCCTGATTTCCATAAAGAACTTCAAATTTTGATTTGTCTGACCACAGAACAGTTTTCCACTTTGCTACAGTCTATTTTAAATGAGCCTTGGCCCAGAGAAGACGTCTGCGCTTCTGGATCATGTTTAGATACGGCTTCTTCTTTGAACTATAGAGTTTTAGCTGGCAACGGCGGATGGCACGGTGAATTGTGTTCACAGATAATGTTCTCTGGAAATATTCCTGAGCCCATTTTGTGATTTCCAATACAGAAGCATGCCTGTATGTGATGCAGTGCTGTCTAAGGGCCCGAAGATCACGGGCACCCAGTATGGTTTTCTGGCCTTGACCCTTACACACAGAGATTCTTCCAGATTCTCTGAATCTTTTGATATTATGCACTGTAGATGATTATATGGGGCGGCACGGTGGTGTAGTGGTTAGCGCTGTCGCCTCACAGCAAGCAGGTCCTGGGTTCGAGCCCTGGGGCCGGCGAGGGCCTTTCTGTGTGGAGTTTGCATGTTCTCCCCGTGTCCGCGTGGGTTTCCTCCGGGTGCTCCGGTTTCCCCCACAGTCCAAAGACATGCAGGTTAGGTTAACTGGTGACTCTAAATTGACCGTAGGTGTGAGTGTGAATGGTTGTCTGTGTCTATGTGTCAGCCCTGTGATGACCTGGCGACTTGTCCAGGGTGTACCCCGCCTTTCGCCCGTAGTCAGCTGGGATAGGCTCCAGCTTGCCTGCGACCCTGTAGAAGGATAAAGCGGCTTGAGATAATGAGATGAGATGATGATATGTTCAAACTCTTTGCAATTTTACACTGTCGAACTCCTTTCTGATATTGCTCCACTATTTGTCGGCGCAGAATTAGGGGGATTGGTGATCCTCTTCCCATCTTTACTTCTGAGAGCCGCTGCCACTCCAAGATGCTCTTTTTATACCCAGTCATGTTAATGACTTATTGCCAATTGACCTAATGAGTTGCAATTTGGTCCTCCAACTGTTCCTTTTTTATACCTTTAACTTTTCCAGCCTCTTATTGCCCCTGTCCCAACTTTTTTGAGATGTGTTGCTGTCATGAAATTTCAAATGAGCCAATATTTGGCATGAAATTTCAAAATGTCTCACTTTCGACATTTGATATGTTGTCTATGCTCTATTGTGAATACAATATCAGTTTTTGAGGTTTGTAAATTATTGCATTCCGTTTTTATTTACAATTTGTACTTTGTCCCAACTTTTTTGGAATTGGGGTTGTATAAAATTTGAAAGTTTATATCACTTTTGGTATTTGAATATGTATTGTCTGAGTAAAAACTGAATAAAGAGAAATCTGTTTTGTAAATAACAAACATTCCATAGAAAAGTTGTCTAAGTAACAAAAACCCCTACTAGTAGTTTCATCATCTGTCCTTTTATGTAATTTGTACTTTGATTAGACAATGTGTGTACAGTCGATCAACTTTCAACTTTCTCCTCCAAACATTTTAGCAGAAAAATAATGACCAAGTAAATAATCCACTTAGTAGATTAAGTTGCTTCATCCTACACTGAGAAAATGAGAAATCCATTATTTAATTGAAATAAATTTATTCAGAGAAAAAAACAATCCCTTATCAAGAAATCATCATGGTCAACAAAAACACTTGCCACAATTATTGGCACCCCTGCATTTAATGCTTTGTACAACCTCCCTTTGCCAGTAAAACAACAGAGTCTCTCCTATAACATTTTATAAGGTTGCAGATACAGAACAGGCCATCTGAGACCATTCCTCTTTACACAATCTCTCCAGATCATCTAGGGTTCTTGTGCTCTCTCCTCTTCAGCTCACCCCACAGGTTTTCGATGGGGTTCAGGTCAGGGGACTGAGATGGCCACAACAGAAGTTTGGTTCTCTGGTCACCTCACCATTTTTGTGTTGATTTGGACATATGCTTCATATCATTCTCCTGCTGGAAGAGCCAATGACGACCCAATTTTAGTTTCCAGACAGAGGCAGCCATATATTGATTTAAAATGGCCTGGTATTTCATGAAGTCCATGATCCCATGTACCCTAAGAAGGTTTCCAGGGCCTTTGGAGGAAAAACAGCCCCAAAACATTATAGAACATCCACCATATTTTACAGTTGGAATCAGGTTCTTTTCATTATAGCCAACCTTCTTTTTACACCAAACCCACCTTGAGGCCCAATCCCAATTCTAATTTCTACCCCTACCCCTACCCCTCCCCCTTGGCCCTTCCCCTTGAAACTGAGCTACAAGGGATAGGGCTTGAAATTCAACCCCTACGTATTGGGATAGCCCTTCAACGATCGCATACGTCATCGCGTACCTCCGTCAGCGTTTACGTTAGCAAAACGCGACCAAATGCGTCATTGGCTGCGACCAGCCGCTACAGTCAGAGCCAGAACCAGAAATCTCTGCTGGCAGGGTGTGATTTGTTAACTAACACCACTGAATGGGATATCTTTGGCGCTTCGTGCACCACATCCGACAGAATGAGGTGTCAGAACACTCATGTAAACAATAAAAGCGAGAATAACAGAACAAAACGTACGCAGTCAAGCAACCGAAAACAATACTCACTCCCAAAGCTTTTTAGCAGCAGCTTGGATTTCAGAAATCGCTGCTCATTCTCAGCTCGAAAGCGAATCAAGCGGCGTGTTTCCTCTGGATAACAACTTAAAACACGTAAATAATGGAGAAAATACATTTATGACAATCTTTCGCCGCGGGAACCGCCATCTTTCTGAAATCCGCATGAAATCTCACTGAAATCCGCATGGCATTGTGGGAAATCACTCAAACCCCTTCGTTCGGAGTCAGCTCCTGGAAAATCTCCGTTTGGAGGGGTACAGAAGCCCTACCCCTTCCCCTACCCCTCCACGTTAACTGGGATTGGGATACCCCTACCCCTTCACGTGAACGCGCAAAATGGAGGGGAAGGGCCAAGGGGTTGGTCCAAGGGGTGAAATGGGATTCGGCCTGAGTGTTTATTGCCAAAAAGCTCAGTTTTTGTGACATCAGCCCATAGAACATGTTTCCAGTCAAAGTTGTCGTAGCATTTCACAAACTTCAGGTGCTTACGTGTATGGTTAACTGACAGATTTTTTTTTCCTGGCACCTTCCAAATAATCTGTTGGTATGGAAGTGGTGTCTGATGGTGGTTTTGGAGACGTGGAAACCCCAAGATTTAACTTTTTCTTATAATTCACCAACAGGATTTGTCCCCCCTTCTCTTACCATCCTCCTCACTGAATGTGAGGGCAAAATAAACTTGGGTCCTCTTCCAGGCAAGTTTGTAATCATTCCAGCTGGTGTCGACTTTTTTTTTTTAATTGCCCTAACAGTAGAAATGGACATTTTCAGGCGAGTAGCTGTTTTTTTTTTTTTGTTTGTTTGTTTTTGTTGTTGTTGTTTTTTATAACCATTCCCTGACTGATGAAGGTCAACACACTTCTCCCTCCTTTGGTTTGCGTGTTCTCTCTTATCTTACCCATGTTGATGGATGACAAAAGGAATTTGCCCTCTGTGTCACCTCATATTTGTACCCCAGTTAAGTCATAGATTAAAAAAAAAAAATCAGGGTCTTGAAGTAATGATGGATGTCATTTCTCTTTACTTAGTTGAGCGGTTCTTGAACATAATATGGATTACTACAGTTGTGGAATAGGGCTATTTACTGTATTGTTATTTACTGTTTGATCTCAAACACATTAAGAAGGCAAGAAATTGCACTAATTAACTTTTGACGAGACACAGGCATTAACTGAAAAGCATTCCAGGTGACTACCTCATGAAGCTGGTTAAGATAATGCCAATAGTGTGCAAAGTGTCAAGGTAAACGGTGGGTACTTTGAAGAATCTGAAATATGACCCTTTTTATTTTTTAACCACATAATTTCACACATGTCCCATATGTTATTTCAAAGCTTTGATGTCTTCAGTATTAAAATTCTGCTCTTTATTTTTAAAGTCTTGCATGGCCTCCTTTATCCCTACTCAGGACCGAAATCACTTTGGTCATCCAGCCAACTTCTTAGAATTCTAGGAATGACAGGACATACTCGATTGTTGCCCCTAGGCTTTGGCAAGTTCTTCATCTCCATGTTGGGTCATTTTTAAATTGTGTCTAAAGAACAATCTCTTTTTCTCCGACTTTAATTGTGTGTGGGGTGATGATTAAACTTGCTGTCTACTTTTCAATGGTCTGTTTATTTTGACTTTTTTTTATCTTGATTGTTTATGCCTTATTATTGTGCAGCACTTTGGGTCAACATGTGGTGTTTAAAATGTGCTGCAGCTGAGATGAAAATCAGCACCTCCAAGTCTGAGGCCAGTCAACACCTCCAAGTCTGGAAAAGAGTTTAGGGGAGCAGTCTTGCCCCTGGTGATTAGGTATCTTAACATCTATATTGCATTGACCTTGCCAGTCTGTTGACGCCCATCAGGGAAAGAGGACGGAAAATGAAACAACTAATTATTTGATGTATAGTACTATAATTTGGCAGAAATACTTATCATTGAATTAATTTTGAGATCTTTTGAGCAGCTGTCAAATTTTTTTTTCAACTGCTGATAATGCAGCAACTAATTTGAAAGTTATTAATTTAGGAAAAAATGAAAAAGAATGTAACTAACTTTAAAAACTCAGACATTTTGAAGTGCAAAGGTGATGTTTGAAGATAAAACACTATTCAAATTCCAACTGTATTGGTCACGCATGCATCCATACACAGTATGATGAAATTCTTCTTTAGGGCTGTGTGGTGACCTAAAAACAAAATTTACATACACCTCTACCAAAGGCAATGCTTACACAACAGATTAAAGTCCATGATTATCACCCTCAAGTTTGACACTGAGATTTATTTGTTGATTATTTGATTTATTTGTTTTACTTACTTCCTTTTCAAAAATGCAAATAACTGCATTAAGACTAATGTGAATTGTGCCATGGTGTGCCATTATCGTTGTCTGTCATTGGCATGAAGTGGCAGGTTTATCCAGTGTCTCCGGTGTATTCCTCCTATCTAACTTATAAGGGGACCAGTAGCTCCGCTCTGGCCCTTTCATTGTAATACACTTCCTGACCTTGACTCACTGTTATGTGGAAATGGCAATAAATCAACAAATTGATGGTCCATTATGCAAGCCTGACTCATCACCAGCCATGTTGCTTCTTATTCTCACCCTGTCATAAATTCATGAATGTTGAATTGCTTTTGACAGAAATGGAACGGCTACAGGCTTCAACTTGATATTATTGGGAAATCACCTCAAAGAGGATAAGGTGATTTGAGTCTGAAACTTAAAAAAAAAATGGCAAAGGCAAGCGGATCAAAATCAATGCTTTACATATAGCAGGAAGGAAGGAGGAGGAAACCTTTCAGAGTTTTTATTTTTATTTATTTATTTACTTAATGTACTAGGAGACGATGAAACCACTCCTGTAATTCTTCCCGAGAAATTTTGATGGCTGGAGCTGTCAGAGCAGCCACGTTACATGAAAGAGCAAGCGAGAGAGAGAGAGACTGACTATAGTGGCAGCATGGTGGTGTAGTGGTTAGCACTGTTTCCTCACAGCAAGAAGGTTCTACGTTCGAGCCCAGTGGCCACCGGAAGACATTCTGTGTGGAGTTTGCATGTTCTCCCTGTGTCTGCGTAAGTTTCCTTCAGGTGCTCTGGTTTCCCCCACAGTCCAAAGACATGCAAGTTAGGCTAACTGGTGACTCTAAATTGACCGTAGGTGTGAGTGTGAATGGTTGTTTATCTCTGTGTCAGGGCTGTGATGACCTGGCGACTTGTCCAGGGTGTACCCTGCCTCTCGCCCATAGTCAGCTGGGATAGGCTCTGGCTTGCCTGCGACCCTGCACAGGATAAGCGGCTACAGATAATGGATGGATGGAAACTATAGTCACCAATGTTGAGGGTAGTTCAGTCAGGTTTTAACAGCAATACATACACAGGACATCTTAAAAGGCTCCGTGTGCTTTCCTCCCTTGCCTTTCTTAGGTTAACCTTTATGGCATTTATATATCATAAACATATTATGACATACACATATTTATATGTACGAGAGGAACACCAATTACCAGGAACCTGCTTGAGCACTTGTTTTAACAGGCTGTGGCTCAAATCATAGGAGTGAAAATCCTTAAAATGTCACTGTTTGTTTGGTTAGTAGCACAGGTAGCTTCATTTATGCAGTAATACATAAGAATGGGGATATGATTAGGGTGTTGTTGTTGTTTTTTTCAGCAGTGAGGTGATGCACATTTTCATAATTATACTGGCAGTGGCTCAATAACTGATGTATATGTAGCGCTCTATCTGTGTTCTTGTCCTGCATGAGTATAGAAAAATTAAACTGTGGTCATCTGTGTTTCTGGTTCAGCTGGTTCTGTATTTGTAGTTCCTCTGCTTAGTTTCCCCTTTCCTGTTAATTTAATTTATTCTTCTAGTACTCTTTTTTTTCTTATAAACCCCATTCCCAGAAAAGTTGGGATATTTTCCAAAATGCAATAAAAACAATAACCTGTGATTTGTTAAGTCACATGAACCTTTATTTCACTAACAAAAGTACAAAGAAAATATTTTCAATAATTGTACTGACCAACTTAATTGTATTTTGTAAATATAAATGAAATTAGAACTTGATGCCTATAATACACTCCAAAAAAATTGGGACAGAGGCAGAATAAGCTGGCAAAATTCATAGGATATTCAAGTAACACCAGTTTAGAAGATTTCACAATAACCGGTGTAAAGGAGTAACAGATGAGGGTATCATGATCGGGTGTAAAAGGATCATGCACCAAAGGCTCAGTCTTTGCAAACAAGGATGGGTCGTGGCTCACCGCTTTGTGCCAAATTCATGAAAGAATTGAGAGTCAATTAAAAAAAGAAAAAATTTTTCTCAAGGCAAGATTGCAGACATTTTACTATAGGTCTTTCAAAATCTAAAGTACATAATGTGAAAAAATTCAGGGAATTCGGAGACATCTCAGTGTGTAAAGAGCAAGGACAGAAACCACTGTTGAATGTGCGTGACCTTTGAGTCCTCAGGTGGCACTGCCTGTGAAACAGTCATGCTAATGTGACAAATATAGCCACATGGGCTCAGGAGTACTTCAGAAAGCCTTTGTCACTTAACACAATCCACCACTGCATCCAGAAATGCAACCTGAAACTGTATTATGCAAGGAGGAAGCCATTCATCAATTCTATGTAGAAACACTGCTGATGTCTCTGGGTCCAAACTCATGTGAGATGGACTGAAAGACAGTGGAAACGTGTGCTGTGATCAGATGTGTCTACATTTCAGCTTGTCTTCAGGAAAACCAGGCATTGGGTTCTCAGTGCCAAAGGTGCACACAACCATCCAGTTGGTTATCAGAGAAAGGTGCAAAAGCCAGCATCTGTCATGGTATATTGGGGCATATACTGGGATTTTAGAGAGACATTCATCAAGGCAGCATCTCTTCCCGGGAAGTCCATGCTTATTTCAGCAGGACAATGCCAGGCCTCATTCTGTATGGGCTACAACAGCGTGGCTTCATAGACAGAGTGTGTATGCTTGACTGGCCTGCTGCCAGTACAGATCTGTCTACTATTGAGAATGTATGGTGCATCATGAAGAGGAGGAAATTGAAGCAATGGTGACCACAGACTGTAAAGCAGCTGAAGTCTTGTATCAAGCAAGAATGGACAACAATTAGTATCCTCAGATCCCATACGATTAAAAAGTGTTATTAAAAAGTAAGGTGATGTAATACAATGGTAATAATGCCTCTGTCCCAACTTTTTTTGAGTGTGTTGCAGGCATCAAATTCTAACTTCATTTATTTTTACAAAATGCAATTAAGTTGGTCAGTAAAACTATTGGAAATATTTTCTTTGTACTTTCTGCCAGATAAAGGTTTGCATGAATGAACAAATCACAGATTTTTGTTTTTGAAAATATACTTTTCTGAAAATGGTATGTGTGTGTATGTATGTATGTATGTATATATATATGTATGTGCGTGTGCATATGTATGTCGCATCTCATCTCATTATCTCTAGCCGCTTTATCCTTCTACAGGGTCGCAGGCAAGCTGGAGCCTATCCCAGCTGACTATGGGCGAAAGGCGGGGTACGCCCTGGACAAGTCGCCAGGTCATCACAGGGCTGACACATAGACACAGACAACCATTCACACTCACATTCACACCTACGCTCAATTTAGAGTCACCAGTTAACCTAACCTGCATGTCTTTGGACTGTGGGGGAAACCGGAGCACCCGGAGGAAACCCACGCGGACACGGGGAGAACATGCAAACTCCACACAGAAAGGCCCTCGCCGGCCCCGGGGCTCGAACCCAGGACCTTCTTGCTGTGAGGCGACAGCGCTAACCACTACACCACCGTGCCACCGCATATGTATGTGTGTATATATATATGTACACATATATATGTATATGTGTGTGTGTGTGTGTATATATATATATATATATATATATATATATATATATATATATATATATATATAGTGTGTGTGTGTGTGTGTATATATATATACTGTATGTGTGTGTGTGATATATATATATATATATATATATATATATATATATACACACACACACACACACGTGTGTGTGTGTGTGTGTGTATAATATATACACATACATACATACATATATATGTGTATATATATGTATATATGTGTGTGTGTACACACACATATATACATATAATATATACACATGCATACATATATATATATAATGTATGTATGTGTATGTATATATGCGCATACATGCATGTATGTATGTGTATATGTACGGTATGTAAAATGACAATAAAGGCCATCTTCTCTTCTTTTCTGTGTCATTGAAGTGCATTGAATGTCAATTGTTAATATCCAAACTTTCAAGTTATTTTTATTTTTGTAGTTGTGGGAGTTGTTTAAAATGTACAGAATAAAATGTTTACATACGCCGTAGGCTGATCATAAGCTAACCTTGTATTAAGCAAAGCAGTGACTGCTGTTCTGTATGAAAGAGCAAGAGGAATGTGACTGCAAAAAAGTGCAGAAAAAGTGGAAAAGAAATGGAAAAAAATCAGGAAACTGAAAAGTAAGGCCATGAAAATGGGTACAGAGAAATCTGAGGATATTGATATCTGGTATATTGTAAGCCAAGGTGAAGGTCATTAGTACTCTGCTCACACCAAGAAGCAAACAATTGGGAATTAGAAATACTTTCTGCATTTGAATGCAAAAGAACATGGCCACTTTAGTGCATGTTTCTGTTGTGAGTGTATATGCTTGCTGAGCCTGTTTACAAGCTTACATTTCTACTCCAAAGTTCCCTCATAGACTATCAATAGTCTCCAAGTTCACCTACGGTATGTTGTATAGTTTGCTTTGCTTTTTAAAAAGCTTAATCAAAATCTCCTCCCAGACTGCTTTATATTGTGTCAAAATTAAATTAAACACCTGTGCCAGTTTATATGTCTTGTATTTAAATTATCTATCTATTTTATGATTAAAATTCATTAAAAAAAACAAGACAGATGACAGGTTTGATTTATATTATTATTTATATTAATATCATTCATAATCTTGTGTGTTGCCATTTCACATTTATCCATTGGAAACAATCCTGGTCAGAAAAAGGGTGTGAGGAGGAGAGTGAGGTAAAAGGTGATATTCTTAGTTGTATATGGCTGCGGCAGGAGACGATCTTTGTCTTGCTGCACTCTGCATGATGGTGTGAAAAAATAACAGCTTTGGAAAGTCAATTAATTTGAGTAAGTCTGCAGATATTCCAACAGAAAGAGAACGGTTGGCACACTTCATAAAGTTTGCGATTGATCATCTTTTCTCATTGCTACTTGTATGCTGATTTGAAATATCTTCAACAAATCTTTGACATTCCAGCTGTCTAAACTCAAAAATGTACTGAAATTTACATTTACAGCTCAATAATGACTACACTTTAAGACTACAAATTACATTTACAGTTATTAAATTTACACCCGGCGGCACGGTGGTGTAGTGGTTAGCGCTGTCGCCTCACAGCAAGAAGGTCCGGGTTCGAGCCCCATGGCCGGCGAGGGCCTTTCTGTGCGGAGTTTGCATGTTCTCCCCGTGTCCGCGTGGGTTTCCTCCGGGTGCTCCGGTTTCCCCCACAGTCCAAAGACATGCAGGTTAGGTTAACTGGTGACTCTAAATTGACCGTAGGTGTGAATGTGAGTGTGAATGGTTGTCTGTGTCTATGTGTCAGCCCTGTGATGACCTGGCGACTTGTCCAGGGTGTACCCCGCCTTTCGCCCGTAGTCAGCTGGGATAGGCTCCAGCTTGCCTGCGACCCTGTAGAACAGGATAAAGCGGCTAGAGATGATGATGAGATGAAATTTACACCCTTGTAATTCTGAGATGGTTAGAAAGTTAGTTTTTCTGGCCAAACACCGATAGAATTCAGGATGCTTCTTATGTAACCTTTTCATCTCATGGTATAAATATAAAGAGGAATAAACTCAGCAGAGAAAAAAAAATTGGGGCCCAAGAACACATCATGATCATATATGTTGAATATATTCTCTAATATCTTTAAAAAAAATAATAATTATATATATATATATATATATATATATATATATATATATATAGGCATTTCGATGTAAAAGATTTAAATAATATTGGCTGGCTTTTTTTCATGGTCTATCAGATATATTTCATTCAGCTAGCATGATACTGAACGAGTCGAAGACTCGTTCAGTATCATGCTAGCTGAATGGAATATATCTGATACACACACTCTTCATATCAGCATTCTCAAAGGCCAACGCTAGCTTACCCACAACTTGGTGCTGTTAGCATGGCAGTCCAGTTACCTTCCAGTTAGTGTAGTGTTGGCAAAGGCCAATGCTAGTGCAGTCAAGCTGAATATTATTATTATTATCTTCTGTGTAATTTACTTAGTTACTTTTAAAATAAACATCAACTACACACAATGGAGTGACCTGGCAGCCAAAATTCTCTCAAAAGCTTCCACTTTTACCAAAGCAAGCCTTGCGGCCATGTTTGTTTACAAATTGTCATTGTCGCTCACTAGCGTGGAAGTTTTACATCTCCGATGTGTCTCTTTTCCAGTTTTTCGATGTCCGTTGGTATGTTTTTCTTTTGTAAATATGTGTGAAGAATATATCATGAAGTTTTGGTAGCCTTTCAGGTGTTCAGCACGGCTTGAGTTTCAGTTTTTAGTTTATTTATTTAGTGCTTAATCCTAGCAGTAGCACTGGATTAGCCTCGTCTTCTCTCTTTCCCGGCCGACAAAGAAATGATTCTGTACATACGCAGTAGAAAAGTTTTGTCATTGGATCTTTGCATGAGCTCTGATGTGTGACATCGTGTTGTCTTGACAATGCAATATTATAACAATATTGCACGCTCATTCTCCATTGGGGAGAGCGGCGTAATACATGAAGGATAAGTGATATGATAATATTGCATGCCATTAATAAACCCACTAGAAGGGAATAGAATACATGTTTTTATTCCATGGAAAAAGTGGCCAGTATGTATAATAATTAACAAAATCGAAATACATTAGAACATGCATTGTGTGGTTGTATACAACCACATAAACATCTTACATAGTGCCATACTGTAAAGTTTAAATTATCTTTGAGTTTGGAGATAATATTTACAAAAATGTTAAGCATATAAACATTGTTTTTGTCTGAAATAACCGGCAGAACCTTATAACACTGATGTCACAAAAGATTATTATACAGCACTGTGGAAAAGTCTGAAAAGGCACATACAAAGAAATGTTGTAAAACAATGGTGCCTTAAAAATAATACAAATTCATCATTTCTACATAAAAATATATTATAAAGAGCAGTAATCTTGAATAAATCAAAGAAAGGCAATATTTGCTTTTTAAAGGTCCCATGGCATGAAATTTTCACTTTCTGAGGTTTTTTAACGTTAAAATGAGTTCCTCTGACCTTCTTAAGTCACCCCAGTGGCTAGAAATTTCATAATGTGTAAACCAAACTATGCCCAACATTTGAGAATGGCGCGTCAAAATGGCGCGTTGATAAGCTCTTCCCTTTACTATGTCAGCAAGGGAGATGATCCCCACGCCCCCCCCCCCCCCCCCGGATTCCCACCCACTGTATGGATTGCCCCGCCCAGTTGTAGTGAGGAGACCATAGAGGGAGGACACAACAACATGGCATCACCTAAGCGAGCGAAAACATGGAAATTGCGCTGTACATGGATGTGACAACACAGAAAAGAGTCTGTTTTTACTGCCGACGGGAGAGCCCCTGAAGACGCAGTGGCTTAATTTTATTTACTTCAATAATACGCTGTCGAGTCTACCTAAGACGGTGTATGTTTGTCGGAAGCATTTTCCTGAGGAATGTTTCCACAACTTGGGACAGTACAGGGCAGGTTTTGCACATCAACTGTCACTGAAGCCTGGGTCCGTACCAAGCATCCTTGCCGCATCAGCAACAAACACCGAACAAGTAAGTGTATAACTGGTCGTTTTGCCGTGTTTTAAAATCGGTGCGTTAGCCTAGCAATGGCTACATTAGCTGTGCAGCTAACCGCTTCCTGCAGTTAGCCAGGTAATCTGCGCTACAAAACTAAAGAGCATGCAGCATGCTCTGTTAAACTGAGTTTAGTCTGGAAATTGACTGTAACTTATGAGCTTATGTTTGACTATTGCTCCGCAATGCATGTCTTCTGTTGGATAAGCGATATGTTGCTGTAGTTGCTGCTTCTATCCTCTTTGGTTATGGAGTGCGTGTTCAAGCCTAGGGTATTATACGTTCGTAAACTACCACTCCGAACACTCTCACTCTCTGTTCTCTGTGTCACGTTGAGTTTACGAAAGGAGTCCGAGGGAGAACGGGGTTTTGTCTTAGCAGCGTGGCTACAGGCGCTGATAGCAGCAAGTATGTGTGTGCGCGCAGCTTGGTAAAGCCCCTCCCCCTCCCCCCATAGCCCGCCCCCACCCTCTACCCTTCCCCGCCTCCTGCTTCTCATTAGCAAAACGACGCACTGGGAAAAGCGCTGAAATGGGGCTTTCTCCCAGGAGGCTATATTTACGTGCCGAGGGTTCATTTCGAGAAAGGCTGCGGATATAACATCCGGAAACCTCCACGAGCCCGTTTAAAGCATCAACAAACCACCATCCCATGGGACCTTTAAAAGTGAGCATCTTGGAGAATCTGTTGCAGTTCTTCTGGAATCTCTGCCTGTCATATTTGCTTTTGTAACACTTTGTTTGCTTGCTTAAAATGAATGTTTGGTAGTCAAGTTTGTACTGACTAATTCAGAAGTCATAAAATAACTATAAGAAAATTTATATTAAAAACAGTGAGAGTGCCTGAGACCTTTGCATAATGCTGCATATGTTTTCACATATGCACATTCGGCATGGCTAGTTCTTGCTTATTTCGTGTATTTGATAATGAGGTTGTGGTTCAGATTCCCTTACTCTGTGGAACAAGCAATCCTGAAAATAGGTTATAAAGGTGCAGTGATGTAGCAATGTTCATTATGTCATTATGGCAAAATCGGCTTTTACTCCATATGTAGGATCTGTAAGGAAGTTTACCCTTTCTTCCAGACCTATTCACCTTGTTATAGTTCAAAAATAAGGACATTGTGTCAAAGAACACACACATCCGTGTGTAAATAGGTCTATGGCTCTCATTTGACATGATTAGGTGCTTGAGTTTCACACAAAAGTTCATGACACACTTCTGAACTTTTCAGGTCACTGTTGGTGTTGTAATTAAGAAGCTGCACAGTTGGAGCAGTTACACTTATGATGAATAATGTATTAGAGTGGTGTTGGCTGTCTCCAGCATATCAATGCAACCCAGGTCAGTGAATTTGATGTTGGGCTGCTAGGACAGGGCAAAATATTTATTTGTTACTGAGAAAATGCAACAAAATTAAATGAAAATTAATACCATTGAGAATTCGAAGCTTAAATATGAAGTAGAAGTGTCCAAAATTACCAAAAAAAAGAGAGAGATATAAACTGCTATGAAGGGAACTCCAAATATTCAGTGGAGCTTGTTGAACTTATGCTTAAAAAAGAGTGTTTGGAAACAAAGGGTTTTTTTTTTTTTTTTTTGACTCAGTAATACAGATATCATAGCAAAATCTGTATTAAAAAAAATAGGGTGCCCAAGGCCTTGGCACAGTGCTGCATGTTTTCTCAAGATTAGGTTATTTGTTCATGAAAAGTTTGAATTTTTTTTTTTCCCCCCTGGGAGCCATTGCTGTTTTTCAAGGGCATATTCAGAGTTTGGGATTTAAGACAGAATCTGAAGCATTTAACATATGTCAGTAGTTGAAAGTTAGAATTCGGCTACACATTACAATGAACACTGAAGTCAAATCTAAATATCGGGCCTTAGTAAGTTAGTTTAAAAAAATATTTTCCATATTTTAAAATGAACACTTGGGCACATACTGTATGGCTTATATATATATTTTTTAAATGTAAACATTAAAGAAATGTAGCTGCTTGAATAAATGTTACTCATTATGTCTGGGTTTTATGAACAGAGTGTATGCAAAAATAGAAAGTTTGATATGATGACTGGATTAAGGTTATATTCTCCAATCAATTTACTTACAACAATCCATCTATCCGTTATCCGTAACTGCTTATCCTGTGCAGGGTCACAGGCAAGCTGGAGCCTATCCCAGCTGACTATGGGCAAGAGGCGGGGTACACCCTGGACAAGTCGCCAGATCATCGCAGGTCTGACACATAGAGATAAACAACCATTCACGTTTATAGCATCAACGAAGCTGACTTTATGTTAGGACTGTTAATGTTATAGTCATGTTGTCTGTTGTTGCCCAAATGAGGATGGGTTCCCTTTTGAGTCTGGTTCTTCTCGAGGTTTCTTCCTCATGTCGTCTGAGGGAGTTTTTCCTTGCCACCGTCGCCACAGGCTTGGTCACTGGGGGATAGGGTAGGGATAAAATTAGCTCATATGTTAAGTCATTCAAATTCTGTAAAGCTGCTTTGCGACAATGTTTATTGTTAAAAGCGCTATACAAATAAACTTGACTTGACTTGACATTCACACCTACGGTCAATTTAGAGCCACCAATTAGCCTAACCTGCATGTCTTTGGATTGTGGGGGAAACCGGAGCACCCGGAGGAAACCCATGCAGACACGGGGAGAACATGCAAACTCCACACAGAAAGGCCCCTGTCGGCTGCTGGGCTCAAACCCAGAACCTTTTTGCTGTAAGGTGACAGTGCTAAGCATTACACCACCGTGCGGCCCCTTATTTACTACAAGCTCATTCTTATTTGTATTGAGGTCATTTATTTGCAGTGAATATTAAAATATCTAAGCTTGGTACTGTAGCTGTTGCCTGATGAGAGACGGGGATGATGATGACGACAACAACAACAACAGGTTTTTTGGTGTTATATAGAGAAAACAAACAAATGGGCTTTCTCTCTTTACGTTCAAACCTTTTTCAGAGAGCAATTCATTGTTTTCTGAATGCTCTTTACTCAGTTTTTTAACCAAACTTCAAAGTGCTCCCCCCAACATCATTTAGTGGTCTAATTAATTCACACTAACAAGTCTGTGCTAAATGAATCATTTGAACAACTTACTTTGCTTTTCCAAATTTTCTGGTTTTCTCTTTCTTTGTCTCTTTTGGGGCATTGCTATTGACGGTTGCATGTGTGAAATGCGTAAAAATGTATGTGTAGGCTCCAGGCAATTCAGAGGAAATCATGTGACAGAGTAGTTTTTAAGAAATGAGTGTGTCCAAAAAACACAAACAGTAGCCAGTTAAGATAGTTGAAGGTATTTACAGTGCCTTGCAAAAGAATACCTATGCACACTCCAGATTTCTGGGTGTGGTTTTTTTGTTTGTTTGTTTTTATCTTAATTATCGTTCATGTCACAATAAAACGATAATTTTCACCTTTAAAGTGGTAGGCATGCTGTGTAAATCAAATGATGCTTACCCTCCAAAAATCCATTTTAATTCCAGGTTGTAATGCGACAAAACAGGATAAACATAAAGGGGGTTGAATACTTTTGCAAGACACTGTATTTAGCTTGTAGATGAAAGTAAAATACAAGAGAGAGTGCAATCTGAATGTTCCCATGCAGGATTTGGTTTGGTGGGTAAGCATTAAGATGGGCTTTGACTGGGGAGAGAGGAAACAGCAGAATGTTCCAGAACAAACAACACACTTTGCTCTGAATGCTTTGTCTTTGTCTTCTCTGTTTGCTGCTCGTCCTTTCTCTTTCACTCTGGTTGCTGTGCAAGGACCTGAGTATATGTTGCCAGTGTTCCATGAGAGGGATGGGTCTCATCTTAGTTACCTACTTAGTACCTGAAAAGAACATCTGGGTACCTTCACTAATAAAGACGATATGACTGCCTTGAAAATGGTATTATGTCAGTTTCTTATGGTTCTCACTTACCTGTTGTGAGTTTCAAGAAGCTGTCTGATCAGGGGTGTGTTTCCCAAAATGTTTGTAATGCTAAATAATTATCTCATCTCATCTCATTATCTGTAGCCGCTTTATCCTGTTCTACAGGGTCGCAGGCAAGCTGGAGCCTATCCCAGCTGACTACGGGCGAAAGGCGGGGTACACCCTGGACAAGTCGCCAGGTCATCACAGGGCTGACAGACACAGACAAACATTCACACTCACATTCACACCTACGGTCAATTTAGAGTCACCAGTTAACCTAACCTGCATGTCTTTGGATTGTGGGGGAAACCAGAGCACCCAGAGGAAACCCACGCGGACACGGGGAGAACATGCAAACTCCACACAGAAAGGCCCTCGTCGGCCACGGGGCTCGAACCCGGACCTTCTTGCTGTGAGGCGACAGCGCTAGCCACTACACCACCGTGCCGCCCCGTACATCACCTCATTAATTAAAAAAAAAAAGTAACCTGACACACTTCTTACTCATTAAGTACTTGTTTAAAGGGTACCCGCAGTGAAAAATAAACATTGGCTAGAAATATTACACATTTTGCGCAAATGCACTCTGACTACACTCTGTCACTCTGTGTCACATAAAGCAGTGCTTTAAAATTCTTTTGTATTCCCACTCAGGCGTCACGGTGGTGTAGTGGTTAGCACTGTCACCTCTCAGCAAGAAGGTTCTGGGTTCGAGCCCAGTGGCTGACAGGGGCCTTTCTGTGTGGAGTTTGCATGTTCTCCCTGTGTCTGTGTGGGTTTCCTCTGGGTGCTCCAGTTTCCCCCACAGTCCAAAGACATGCAGGTTAGGTTATTTGGGCACTCTAAACTTTGATAATAGTCCAGTAGAAGACAATGGGAAACCACTACTGTAATTCTTCCCGAGAAACTTTGATAGCTGGAGTCTAGATAGATTGATTTGATTTCCATTCACTTACTGGTAAAGTCAAACAAAACCCAAAAATAAACACTGTTTGCTGATTATGATAAGTGCTCTGATGTGCCCCAGCACATGTTTAAATCTCATCTCATCTCATTATCTCTAGCCGCTTTATCCTTCTACAGGGTCGCAGGCAAGCTGGAGCCTATCCCAGCTGACTACGGGCGAAAGGCAGGGTACACCCTGGACAAGTCGCCAGGTCATCACAGGGCTGACACATAGACACAGACAACCACTCACACTCACACCTACGGTCAATTTAGAGTCACCAGTTAACCTAACCTGCATGTCTTTGGACTGTGGGGGAAACCGGAGCACCCGGAGGAAACCCACGCGGACACGGGGAGAACATGCAAACTCCGCACAGAAAGGCCCTCGCCGGCCCCGGGGCTCGAACCCAGGACCTTCTTGCTGTGAGGCGACAGCGCTAACCACTACACCACCGTGCCGCCCACATGTTTAAATGGAAAAATAACATTTTATATCTATTTATCCATTTTAAAAGTTATGATACTGTTAAAAATAGGCCTACCTGGATTCAACCATTTGCACTGAAACTGGATATCTGCCTGTGATGTAAACGGATCACTAGTACACCGTTTACCTTCGTTATACAGGGCTATCGAATAACGGCTTCAAAAAATAAAAAAAAATCCCTGGGCACTACTGCTCTGTGTGTTCACGGATTCAGATGGGTTAAAAGCAGAGGGAGAATTTCACTGTGCTGTAATGTATATGTGACAAAAAAGGCTCCTAATTCTAAAAATCTATTCAGAAATTTTCTGTATCCATGTGCTTTTATTTAATTCTTTTTGTATTTATTTATTTATTTATTTATTTATTAACTGGCAACAAAATACGTGAATCAACAGACTTCACTTTTATGAAGATTAAATCTCACTCGGCTCGATAACGTGTACGCAGTACTGACACAGATACTAGTAAACAATGACCGTCATCATAGCAATGCGATTCTCGCCATCTAAAAAGATCACTTTTCTCAGTGAATAATAAACAAATAAAAGCATTTTTGCTTAAAAATACAAGGAAAAATCAAAATTTTTTGGAGGGGGGGACAAGAAACACTGAGTAGCCAGTGATGTAGCGTTTATAGGCAGCAGAAGGTTCCCAAAGGTTGGGTATGAGTCTGCTCAGTGTGTGTGTGTGTGGGTGGGTGTGTGGGTGGGTGTGTTCACTTTTTCAAATAGGTTCAATGCAGAGGTTAAATTTCACTGTGTACTTGTCTATGCTTGAGTGTACATGTGACATGTAAAGGCTTCTTGGCTTGTATACAGGTAAAAATATGGACAAGTGAACACTCAAACATGTCTTGTATGGATATTACCGTATCTGTCAGTTAAAAAGGAATTTATTTTTTGGGTTTTGTTGAAGGTCGCAGCCATATTGCTGGGGTTAAAGGTCAGCATGACATAGTATTATTGATAGGTTTCCTGTATCTTGATTGGCTCTCTGCTCCTGACACTGCAATGTAGCCGGATGTACAAAACATTGTTGAAAAATGGTGGAGTACAAAGCCTATTTTTGCTAAAATTAGAAAGGCTAACAAGTATGTTTATATCAGCTACACTTAACTTCTGCTACCTGGCTATCAACAAATTTATGTCACATCCTGGATGCCATATTGGTTGCCCATGTGCAATAAAACTTGACATGCTTTTGGACTTTTAAGCTTATGATGACTAGTCAGGTGGCTGTACTTGTGTGCATTATAATAATTAGGGCTTGTACAACCCCGATTCCAAAAAAGTTGGGACAAAGTACAAATTATAAATAAAAACGGAATGCAATGATGTGGAAGTTTCAAAATTCCATATTTTATTCAGAATAGGACATGGATGACATATCAAATGTTTAAACTGAGAAAATGTGTCATTTAAAGAGAAAAATTAGGTGATTTAAAATTTCATGACAACAACACATCTCAAAAAAGTTGGGACAAGGCCATGTTTACCACTGTGAGACATCCCCTTTTCTCTTTACAACAGTCTGTAAACGTCTGGGGACTGAGGAGACAAGTTGCTCAAGTTTAGGGATAGGAATGTTAACCCATTCTTGTCTAATGTAGGATTCTAGTTGCTCAACTGTCTTAGGTCTTTCTTGTCGTATCTTCCGTTTTATGATGCGCCAAATGTTTTCTATGGGTGAAAGATCTGGACTGCAGGCTGGCCAGTTCAGTACCCGGACCCTTCTTCTACGCAGCCATGATGCTGTAATTGATGCAGTATGTGGTTTGGCATTGTCATGTTGGAAAATGCAAGGTCTTCCCTGAAAGAGACGTCGTCTGGATGGGAGCATATGTTGCTCTAGAACCTGGATATACCTCAGCATTGATGGTGTCTTTCCAGATGTGTAAGCTGCCCATGCCACACACACTAATGCAACCCCATACCATCAGAGATGCAGGCTTCTGAACTGAGCGCTGATAACAACTTGGGTCGTCCTTCTCCTCTTTAGTCCGAATGACACGGCGTCCCTGATTTCCATAAAGAACTTCACATTTTGATTTGTCTGACCACAGAACAGTTTTCCACTTTGCCACAGTCCATTTTAAATGAGCCTTGGCCCAGAGAAGACGTCTGCGCTTCTGGGTCATGTTTAGATACGGCTTCTTCTTTGAACTACAGAGTTTTAGCTGGCAACGGTGGATGGCACGGTGAATTGTGTTCGCAGATAATGTTCTCTGGAAATATTCCTGAGACCATTTTGTGATTTCCAATACAGAAGCATGCCTGTATGTGATGCAGTGCCATCTAAGGGCCCGAAGATCACGGGCACCCAGTATGGTTTTCCGGCCTTGATCCCTACGCACAGAGATTCTTCCAGATTCTCTGAATCTTTTGATATTATGCACTGTAGATGATGATATGTTCAAACTCTTTGCAATTTTACACTGTCAAAATCCTTTCTGATATTGCTACACTATTTGTCGGCGCAGAATTAGGGGGATTGGTGATCCTCTTCCCATCTTTACTTCTGAGAGCCGCTGCCACTCCAAGATGCTCTTTTTATACCCAGTCATGTTAATGACCTATTGCCAATTGGCCTAATGAGTTGCAATTTGGTCCTCCAACTGTTCCTTTTTTGTACCTTTTAGCTTTTCCAGCCTCTTATTGCCCCTGTCCCAACTTTTTTGAGATGTGTTGCTGTCATGAAATTTCAAAATGTCTCACTTTCGACATTTGATATGTTGTCTATGTCCTATTGTGAATACAATATCAGTTTTTGAGATTTGTAAATTATTGCATTCCGTTTTTATTTACAATTTGTACTTTGTCCCAACTTTTTTGGAATCGGGGTTGTACTATCTATATCAATCATGTTTAAATGTTGTGCTGGAGTCTTTTAATTAGATATTGCATGTCATCCACTATTGGCTAATTTTGATATCTACAAAGGCTACTAATTTCTGTACAACACACACTAATATCATCTCATTATCTCAAGCCACTTTAACATGTTGGACAGGGTCGCAGGCAAGTTGGAGCCTATCCCAGCTGATTACGGGCGAAAGGCGGGGTACACCCTGGACAAGTCGCCAGGTCATCACAGGGCTGATACATAGACGCAGACAACCATTCACACCTACAGTCAATTTAGTGTCACCAGTTAACCTAACCTGCATGTCTTTGGACTGCGGGGGAAACCCATGCGGACACGGGGAGAACATGCAAACTCTGCACAGAAAGGCCCTCACCGGCCGCTGGGCTCGAACCCGGACCTTCTTGCTGTGAGGCGACAGCGCTAAGCACTACACCACCGTGCCGCCTATATATATAAAAAAATTCAGAAAGGGAGAGAGCAGTTTATATCCATCTTTTTAGTCTTTTTTTTAATTATTAAGTAGCAGGTAACTGACATAAATTTGTTTATGATTTGTCTGTAGCTTATTAGAATTTCCCAGAGTAATGGTTGCACTAAAATGCACAGAAATCACTTTTAGAGTATCCCTGTGGGTGCATGGATCTAACAATATTAAAAGGAAATCAGTTTATAGCATCAATGTTCAGGTAGTCTATTACTTTGGACATTTCCTGAAATGCGTCGAAGTAAATGGGCGTTAACAGAATACAAATATAGAACTCCTGAAGACCTATTTTTCCCCTGTATACATGACCTGTGATCAGTCCCTGAGTAACAGCATTAAGGGAAAATGGCCTGGGTTGCTGCTTGGAGACAGAGGGGTACACCTGCAAGAAGTACTTTTTGACTCCATATCCAGAGCTACTGCCTGGGTCAATTATGCAAGTCGTGAGAAAAAAGTAGAGTTAAGACAAATGACCCTTGGGATACTCAAGTCACAATTAAGTTGTTTAAGAATGTTAAGTATAGACCCAGCCAAGGCATGTGACATAAATGCTGTGCAGTATAGCCCAGATTTGATTTCTCACGGGGCCAGAGTGAACTACGCTGTCATTGACAGTCTCGTTTCACTTACAATTGCTTCTTCCATATGAATTGAAATTAAATTGTCTATTATAACCTGTCCATTTACACAGCCAGCTATTTTTTGCCACATGCCTTCACACATCTTGTCGGCAGTAACAGTATTGCTTTTGGCTGTTATTTTATATTTTAATTCTCTAAAGAAATTAAATATTATGGTTTGTCCTTCTGGCTCTAAACTGACTGTAGGTGTGAATGTGAGTGTGAATGGTTGTTTGTCTCTGTGTGTCAGCCCTGCGATGACCTGGCGACTTGTCCAGGGTATATCCCACCTCTCGCCCATAGTCAGCTGGGATAGGCTCCAGCTTGCCTGCGACCCTGTACAGGATAAGTGGCTACAGATAATGGATGGATGAATGGATGGATGGTTTTTCCTTCTGTCAAGTCCTTGCTGAATGCATCTACCCAGAATCCCAGGGTGGATTCAGGTCCACTTTTGACCTGGTTTTCTTCGTCTGTCAGCTTCAAGAGAAATGTTGAGAACAGCAGATGCCTTAATACATTGCTTTCATCGACCTCACAAAGGCATTTGACCACATGAACAGGAGAGGACTGTTTCAGCTGCTGAAGAAGATCGGCTGCCCCCCGCAGTTGCTCAGCATTATCACCTCTTTCCATGAGAACGTTCAGGGTGTGGTCAGCTATGACTGGGAAACCTCAGAGCCCTTCACAGTTCAGTGTGGTATAAAACAAGGATGTTTTTAATGTCCTTGCACCAACTTTGTTTGGCATTTTCTTTTCACTGCTGCTGAACTTTTTGCTTTCAGACACTCTACACAAGGTGTCCACTTACACACCAGAAGGGAAACTTCAAACTGTTTCAACCTAGCCCATCTGAGGGCCAAGACCAAGGTTCGCACAGTCATCATCAGGGAAATGATGTTCGCTGATGATGCAGCCCTGACATTGTGCAAGGAGGAGGATCTCCAGCAGCTGATCAACCAGTTTGCCTGTGCTTGCATTGAGTTTGGGCTGACTATCGTCATCAAGAAAACAAATCTCATGGATCAGAACATCCCCACACCACCATCAATTACCATCAACAATGAACTGCTTGAAGTCACTGACCATTTCACTTACCTGGGCTCTGCCATCACCAGCAACCTGTCACTCGACAGAGAAATCAACAAGCATATTGCAAAAGCAGCTGGTGTGATGGCCAAGTTGAGCAAGAGAATCTGGACAACAACCATCCAGCCATCTATCGTCCGTAAGCGCTTATCCTGTGTAGGGTCACAGGCAAGCTGGAGCCTGTCCCAGCTGACTATGGGCAAGAAGCGGGGTACACCCTAGACAAGTCGCCAGGTCATCACAGGGTTGACACATAGAGACACAACCATTCACACTCACACCTACGGTCAATTTAGGGCCACCAGTTAGCCTAACCTGCATGTCTTTGGACTGTGGGACAAACCGGAGCACCCGGAGGAAACCCACGCAGACACGGGGAGAACATGCAAATTCCACACAGAAAGGCCCCTGTTGGCTACGGGGCTCGAACCCAGAACCTTATTGCTGCGAGGTGACAGTGCTAACCACTACACCACCATGCCACCTTCTTTCTGTTACCATAATTGACAAATTTTTGACCCTCCTCCTTGATGAGTGGATGAGCTGGAGAAATGCAGTACATTTCATGTGAGCAATTTAGTACTGTGTAACCCCACCACAATTTTGCTAAGAATCTAGAGGTCTGACTCACTCACCTGTCAATTCTCTAATGGCCCTTTTCCACTACCCTTTTTCAGCTCACTTCAGCTCGCTTCAGCTCACTTCAGCCCGACACGGCTCGCGTTTCGACTATCTAAAAACAGCACGACTCAGCTCGCTTCAGCCCTGCTTATCCCCCAAAACTCGCACGGTTTTGGAGTGGGGCTGAAGCGAGCCAAACCGAGCTGAGTGAGGCTAGGGGCGTGAGCAGACACTCCCCTGTGCACTGATTGGTGAGGAGGAGTGTCCTCACATGCCCACACACGCCCCGCGAGCACGCTGGGATCTGTAAACACCGTAAACCCAGAAGAAGGAGAATTACGAATTATGAAGCCTTATGCGCCTCGCCTCATCTATACGCTCTTGCCAGTATCTGTTGGCGTTGTCGGTGACAACAAGCCACAGCACCAAGACCAGCAACACTAACGACACCATGTCCTCCATGTTTATTGTTTACTCTCCGGGTTGTGAGACTACCGCTTAAAAGCTCACTGATGTCACTGTTTGCGCCGCCTAACGACGTCACCAGACGTCCACCCACTTTCGCTAACTCCACCCAATGTGTCCACCCACTTCCAGCCAGCACGGTTCAGTGCGGTTGTAGTCGAAATGCAACTCCAACAGCCCCGCTCAGCTCGACTCAGCCCGACTCAGCACGGCACGGCTCAGCCGCGTTGGTAGTGGAAAAGCGGCATAAGTCTTGAGACGCAGCCAAAACAACAATGTACTACCTTCTAGTCTTGGTTCTCCAGCTCATCCGCTCCAACACCTCTGCTTCAACAGGGCACCACTTTACTCAGATAAGACAATGTGGTCTATGTGGTCTGTAACCAATCACAAAACCAGGATCCATCTGCCAGTTCGCCGACAGAAATTGCATGAACCTGCCTCCAAACTGTCAACCATCACTCGAGCACAAAAATTTAAGTGTGGTATGATAAACGCATACGCAGTTCTTTTTTATGTGCTTTCAAGTTTCACATTTGCGCTCACCAGTGGGATATTACATGTGCAAGATGTTAAAACTTAGTTTTATTTTTTCATCTTGTGTTTTAGCACCCTCTAGTTTTGACATTAATGTGCCACAATAGAGATCGCCTTTTATATCCTAACAGCACTGATACTGCTGACTATCATTTACATACTACTTGATATAAATTATTTAAACTGTTATTTTAAGAGTGTAATGTTTTAATGGATCTCTATGGCGTTTACTCATAATAAAAACAGCAAGAGGTGATGCAGGATTTTATGGTGTTCTCATAGTTGGTGTGGATTTAAACACTGGTTAAAATAAGAGCTTGTGTGACTAAAAGAAACTTCATGAAAACATTTGGTGAGATTTTGGATTCAATAACCACAACTGACTTCTTTCTTCTATTTTCTTATGAATAAATAGTAAACTCTTGAATTCAGTTAGTATTTGGGTGAAGTTTCCAATTTATGTTGCAGACGGATGACACAATTAATGTTGTAAACATTAAAAAAAAAAAATGCTCTCCGATTCCTGCATATGTGCTTAAAGGGGTCTCAGGAGGCACTAACAAACACGTATGAATCTTTGGACTAAAAGTTACTTTGAAATTTTTACTGGGTCAGCAGATTTTAAGTGTTATGAAATTAGCAACAGCATGCATGCACATGCAAAAAAAAAAAATTCTGCCCAGTCAAAATATCAAAATACCAGCATTAATTTTGCTGTTGTAGAGACAAACAACCATTCACACTCGCACCTACGGTCAATTTAGAGTCACCAATTAGCCTAACCTGTAGGTCTTTGGACTTTGGGGGGGAAACTGGAGCACCCGGAGGAAAACCACACAGAACATGCAAACTGCACACACAAAGGCCCCTGTCAGTCACTGGGCTCAAACCTAGACCCTTCTTGCTGTGAGGCAACAGTACTAACACTACACCACCATGCCACCCAACTAGTCTGACAGTGATTTCTATAAAATAAAGTCTCTTTGAATTTTCATTTGCTTTTATGCTTTTATGAACATCAAAAGTTGAATCTAGTATTTCTACATTTTAACTGATTTGGTCTTCTTGCATTACTTTAAGTCAGTAATTCAGAGCTGATTAAAATAAATGCTTTTTGGGAATTAAAAATGACGACTAAAATGCTACTGCAGACAGAAAACTGTAAATCTTAAGCTTTTGTCTTATAAATTTCTGTCTGGATTAAGAATGAATGGGATCTAAATCTGAAGGCCTCCCTCATTATAAAGTACTGAAGCATCTACTGAAAAAAAGAGTGCGCTCTCTCTGTCTGTCTCTCTGAGGTGTCTATATGAAGGGAGTGACTTTTGCAGAAACTCCGCACACACTTTCGGTGCAAAAAGGGGATACAATACACTATAGGGTCTTTCTCATAAAAAAAGACCTGCGTGAGTAATCCATCATTAATGTCTGAATAGCAACTTTCCATGTTTGATTTAAAAGGCACACTGGGTGAGTGTAAGAACACACAGTAGTGATAGTGTAATCTGATTGGTCTGTTGAAGTGATACAGACTGCAAATAATGTTTAGGAGCAAAGACAGTCTGGTTTTGCCTTCAAAATGTACCCTAATGTTTCTTGAAAATTAAAGAAAAAAAATCATTCACATGACTTTGTCACTTGAACAAACAACCTTCACTCAGAACTGAAAAATAACCACTAAATTCCCATAGCCCCTATAAAGGGTTAAACCCTGGCCAGAGGCTCATACGCTGCTGGCTCTTGCAAGCTGAGGAGCTGCTGTATATGCCCATGTCATTCTTTTGTGAAAAATTGCCAGCTTTTGTAAACAATAATGGCAGTGCTGGTTAGAGTTTTCACAAAGCTGAAAGCCTTGAAGATTAAATCAAACCACAAGAACCCGTTCAGCTCATTGCATCAGTTTATGTGTTAGGGAAAGTCCACTCTGTATCAGGCTGAGAGAGACTTTGTTTGGCTGGCCATTCTAGGAGTTCCTGGAGGATAGCATGTTTGGGGTACTCTGCTTAAAAGTAGACTGCCTTTCAGATTTTTCAAGTTTAGGTCATAAAAAAAAATAATAATAATTCCCTGACACCCAACTATTTTTGTTTAGTGGACCGAAAACTACTGAATTCGAATCACAGACCTCCAATTTTATTATTTATTTATGTAATTATTTATTTAAAATAGAACAAGTAATGAATTTAGGGCCAAGTGGCCCTAAATTCTCTATTTTTTCTTGCTTCACAATGACCCAATTCAAGATACTACATCATGCATCACGTGGTGGACTTTCCCCGTTCGCGCAAGGCACTGTGGGATACAAATTTGAAACAGGAGAGAAAACAAATGAAACATGAAAGACCGATGACAGTAACAGAAAGTGAGAAGAAAAGATGTTATGTTGCGAAGGAAATGAAACGCAAGACCAAACTAATAAATATCAGTGGTCAGCAAGCACCATGGTGTGATCAGCTGTTCATTTAGTGACAGAATGATGTAACTGTCAAGTCACAGTCAAGGTAAACCTGTAGATGGCAGTAATGCAACACTGGATGCCAGTTGCCATAAAACCCAAAAGATGAAGAAGAAGCTGAAGGTAAACCTGTGCATGCGCACACGGACTTCCTCTGTTTGCTTAACTGCGTGAAGCGAGTGATTTCATGCACACTTATTGGCTAGGGAATCCCCTCAAATTAAATAACTTCCCAGCCACAGAATGGCCTGGGCTTTTTTTTTTTTAAAGATATTACAGAAATATATCACAGTAACCAAATTTCAGAGGGAACTAAATTTCACTGATTTTATGAAATCGAAAGGCAGTCTAGTTTTAATGCTTTCATGAGTATTCTTGCGGCATGGAAGTTATGGGGTTGTATTTAGAGTC
Organism: Neoarius graeffei; assembly: GCF_027579695.1. NCBI lineage: Eukaryota > Metazoa > Chordata > Actinopteri > Siluriformes > Ariidae > Neoarius > Neoarius graeffei. Next base: position 34,504,879 of record NC_083587.1, on the reverse strand, counting down.
GAGAGCTCCTCATTCAGTTGTAATGCAAATGCAGACTACGTCAAGGTTGCCAGGTTCTTCTTGCATTTAAGAGCTTGAGACAAGGTTTTTCAATAGAGTCAAGACCACCAGCTAAACATCAGCACTTTACATTTAAAATTGAAAAAAATAAGGGATAGAAAATTAAAAAAAATATTTAGTTGCTGTCAAATAGAATAAAATGCAACACAAAAATGAAAAATAAAAAGACTAATACAAAGATATATGAATGTGATTTATGAACTAAACATAAAATATGACTGTCATACTGTATGTTGCCAATATATTGCCACATGAATAGACCTAGAAATTATGAATCACTGCAAATTCAACAGTATGGCTTCCAACCTCACATCTTTTAATTTAGCTTTTTTTCTGGCCCCATCAGTTAACGGTGTACACAGTTTAGTGTAACCATGAAATACTTTATCTTGGTTATGGTTTTAATTCACTCATTTGAAATGGCAAAATGATAAAATAACGCCAATATTTTGTTTAATGTCATGCTCTCCTGTAAAGAAACGTCCATGGTTTGAAGGACAAGCTTACTGAGCAATGATGAGCAGTGATGTTCTTGGTGTCACTGGCAGGCAGGGTGGCGTCCTCAGCATAGTATCTAATGAGTTGAGTGACGTTCTTGATGGCGCTGGCAGGCAGACTGACTTCATCCTGGGTCTCATGCATTGGCAGAACATGAGAGGTTGCCTCATTGACCTCTGACTGGGGCTGGACTGGGTAGACCTCATCCTGGGCCTCATGCATTGGCAGAACATGAGAGGTTGTCTCATTGACCTCTGGCTGGGGCTGGACTGGGTAGACCTCCTCCTGGGCCTCAGGCATGGGCAGAACATGAGAGGCTGTCTTGCTGACCTCTGGCTGGTACTGAACAGGTTAGGCTATTTTGTCAGCCTTAGTCATGAGTGGGGCATGTGAGGTCAGCTCATTGAACTCTGACTGGAACCGGACTGGGTAGGCCACTTCATTGGTCTCCAGCTGGAGCTGGGCAGTTGCCTCATTGATCCCTGGCTGGAGCTCAATGAGCTTAGCTCTTGGGTGGAAGCTGCCATGCTAATCTTTGATGTGAATGCTCCGGTGGAGGTCACCCTGTCGGTCTCTGGTGTAAGCTCTTGGTTGGAAGCCACCCTGTCGACCTCTGGGGAGAGCTCTGTGGTACAGGCTGCCTGGTTGGCCTGCAGAGACAGCTCTTCTACTCCCAAAATAATTTGGGAGTTGGTGTCCTTCCTCCCAAGAGTCAGGAACAGGGACTTGAGAAATGATGCAGAACTTTATGAAGCTCCCAAAGCATGGGTGCTTGATTGTCATCAGATATTTGTCCTAATGGAGTGCAGGGCCTGTCAGCTGAGACAGCATGATTTCTCACCCATTCAGTTTCATCCAGTTTGGGCTTCAACAGGCTTGCACAATATAGGATGCATTGCGGGAAGTACCCATTAGGCGGGTATTTGATGCCCTGATAGGGAGCCAGAGTAGACATAGGCCAGCGCTGGGGAAATGACCATGGAGTTAGTCAGGCATGGTGACTCTAGCATGGCGCCATCTTGCTGCTGCAGCCATTGGTCCGGTAAGGTATTCGGTCATATAATGCAGGGATAAGTAGACATGGATGCAAGTGCAGTGAAACAGTTCTTTTATTAAACATGCTGACAAATCCAAACTGAGATCAAAGTCAGAGTCTGAATACAAACAAGGGTTGGGATTTTGCACTCCGAGCAAGGAGGAATTCATGACAATTTAAATATTTAATATTGCCCTAAACGGGGCAGCATGGTGGTGTAGTGGTTGGCACTGTTGCCTCACAGCAAGAAGGTCCTGGGTTCAAGCCCAGTGGCTGACGGGGGCCTTTCTGTGTGGAGTTTGCATGTTGTCTGCGTGGGTTTCCTCTGGGTGCTCCGGTTTCCCCCACAGTCCAAAGACATGTAGGTTAGGCTAATTGGTGGCTCTAAATTGACCATAGATGTGAGTGTGAATGGTTGTTTGTCTCTACAGTATGTGTCAGCCCTGCGATGACCTGGCGACTTGTCCAGGGTGTACCCTGCCTCTCGCCCGTAGTCAGCTGAGATAGGCTCCAGCTTGCCTGCAACCCTGCACAGGATAAGTGGCTACAGATAATGTATGGATGGATATTGGCCTAAAATGGCATTCCATATTTTTTGACTGTGAAGGTTCGCAATCATCCAGGTCATTGTAAACCTAGGTGCTAAAGAAGGCAACTGGACTTGCTTGAAATTCTTGAAGATGTTTCACCTCTCATCCAAAAGGCTTCTTCAGTTCTGTCTGACTAGTGGGGAGTTCCAGGTATTTAACCTCTAATGGACCAAAAGCAAACCTAAGGAAAGTCGTTGAGGTCACATGGGTCATTGACACTGTCATCCTGTAGGTGTTAGGGTCACTGGAGGCCAGGTGTGAATGGTATTAGCAGTCTAGAGGATCATTAGGTACACTCATTTGGGCTGTAAATACACTCATATTTTGAGTGTATTTACAGCCCAAATGGTCAATTTGAGCATGACACATGGTTACATCAAACTTAATACGGTTCCTCACTTGAACTCCTATCACACAAGAAAATGTGCTTATGTCCAAGGTCAGAACTGTGCCGAACTGAAACACACCTAAGTTTTAGGCAAACTCTACCATGTGTGCACAACTCTCGCATAAAATTCTGAAGCCTGTAGTTATGTCTGAATACCAATGTGTGCAAATTCAGTATTAAATCCTCACTATGCACATTTAAGTTAACTCTGGATATGGCCCATGGTACTTTTTGTGAAAAACCCTGTAACAGGATGTCATCATACTGGGAGCCATTCAGTTTGTTCCAAAAGAACATCGTAGCTGAAAGCTTTGCCAAGTTGTGGAAAGAACATGTGAAGCAATTAAACCATCTAACTGAAAAGCTTCATAATTGATTGGCTGAGGTTCCTACTCTGGAGAGACAATCACAGAAATGAATGAGATAAATGATAGCAGCTTCGAAGCAGCTAGCAGCTGCTTAAAACTCATATTTCTGAAGATGCTGAGATGCTGGAAACTTCAGTACTACTGTGAATGAATACTTGTGAAGAACTTCCAGAGCATAATGAACAAATAAAAAATGAATAAGCAGACAATAAATCAGATAAAATCTGGTTTACTGACTATTTTTGCCTGAAGTTCTCTTTTATGGCATCCATTAATATTTTTCTTTTTTTTTTTTATAAAGCTGTCATCGCGCAGTTGCTTATTTTGGGTGCATAATAAAGGAGCAAAGTCAGGTTTCCTGAAAAATATTAACAACGCATTTGAAGTGGGAGCTGACTTAGTTTATTTTTTGTTTGTTATTTAGCCATTCATTGTCACTCCATACACTGATGTATTTGATTGTTCTCGTAAAATATGGCTGTTTGAGATAACAATGTGCATTATTAAAGCTGGGATCAGCTTTGAGTCACCGAAAATGCTGGAAGAAGGAATATGAGCCTCTTCTGAAACTTGAAAAGGATGAACTCTGAATATAAGAACATACAGTCGTTCTTGTATGAGGAAAAAAAACCGCTAAAATTATAAAAATGTTGGAGTTGATGAGTTTCCCCCCCCATGTGCAGTTAATATTTTGCAGAAATAATACATATCAGCCTTACATACTTTTCCTTGTGAGTTTTTTTTTTTAACTGTAACAATGCTTTTATCTCAGCTGACTATAATCTCTCTAGGTTTTAACTTAATCACAGTGTGGGTTTGCTTTGTGATATTTATATGTAAATCTTGTCCAGTGAACAGTTATTGGCTTGCCATCTTTGAATACAAGCAATGCTTCTTCAAATGTATTTATTTGAAAGGAATGGAGGAATATAGTCCCAAAAACTGATGTATCTATTCACCCATCCATTATCTGTCAGGCCTAGAAATTCATATACTTTTTCACCAGCCAGCCGGACTAGTTACCTTCCAAAGTAACTAGCCAAACAGAAAATCAACTAGCCAAAATTTGTTCATGTATGAATTTTACTTTTGTCAAAAATAACACAAAAGAAAGTAGTTACCATTGTTCATGACTAATGTGCATTTATTTCAAGACCCGAGTATTTTGATACTGTTGTTAAATACATAAATGAGAACAACATAGAGCACCATAATATAATATCAACAAATAATAATATATTGGAAAACTTGGCAACTTGGTGTATGAGTATTGAAAACAAATATACTTACTATCATGACTAGAGCACCCAAAATATGTCCAACATGCTTTCTGTATTTAACCATTTATGAGAGAGAAAGCATTAGGAGCTTCATATTGACTAGGAATTAACTTGAAAAAAATTAATTATTCCATAATCGTATCGCAGCCAAGGCCTACCCTGCTCCCACGTTTGCTTATAGACCCTTTTCACTCACGTGACCTTCGTAAATGCGACCGCCATTTTGGACATGAAGAAATAACGGTTTATGGCACAGACCCTTTCGGTTCTCGCTCATCTAGCTGCTACAATGACTGCTTAGACTGCAACAATAATACCTAACACACATTTAAGTATCCGTCATAAAGACATGAAACTCGTCAAGTGACGAGTGTGTTCACTGATAAGCTAACACAATCTAAAAGTAGACATACCATCACACTGCCCTGGCGCTGTGTACAGTTTACCTTCTATGGTTTGTGCACTCACTATTTGCCATTACTTTCTCCAACCCAGTGTTCGAACTATGCCGATATTTTCGGGGGGTCCCTTTTTTTCCCTTGGGGGGGGCTGCTTGCGCTTGTCTCAGAGCGTGGATCTCCAAACACATGAGAAGCCTATCTTACGCACATATCACGCGGACTCCACACCTCCACACACGCATCGCGTCTGAAGTCATAACTCATCAGGGGAAATCGTGTCCGCATTGGCATGTTCAAAAAACAACCTCGTGTCAACAATGATACCACACGCAAGAAAAAAAAAACAGTCAGGCTACTCAACACATCTGATCCACAGCAGCACCAAAGCATCACTGGAAATCATGTCGACAACCAATCTTCCATTTCAACACGCGTCAACAAACAAATGGCACCACAAACATGAACGAATCGGTCAGGCTACCGATTCCAAACCCACAGCAGACGAATAATTAAATGCATCTTACCTTGAAGCAGAATTGACCACAAAGGAAGTCTGTTGGCACACTTCCTTTCTACTAGTTTGTGTCCCCAACCTGGCAGCAGCAGTCGTTGTCATATCGGTTTATTTTATCTTTGACGTAAACACAACACTTCTGATATGCAAATGCTTCCCGTTACACACGATTGCTATGTCAATAAGCATCATTTTGCCAGTATTTTAGAGACCATCCATCTTCTCCGTTGGTCAGCATCTATCGGGATCCGATAAAATGATAAATCTTGCCTTGTGTGTTGATGGTTACTACATCCAGGTGCACAACAATATAATGGCATGATGGAAGTCTTGCTGAAAGTAAAAACTTTCTTTGATGGCTATATTCCTTTCGATGCTTCGCCGTCGTTCCTCGTTGTTGACTGTGGTAGACTACTGGTAGTTCATGTCCAAAATGGCGGCCGCGTTTGTCGTGACGTCACATGAAAAGGGTCTATAAGTCCTTTGTTGTTTCTCCTTCTCGTACGCTTTATCAGCGGCCTTTTTCTCCTCTTCATACCAAGGTCACTTTGTCCCCGTCTCTGGCGGTTTCTGTACACCTTTCAGAAAATTCCACATCACAACGTAGCTTTGGCAGATGTAGATGTAAACAACAACAAAAACACATGTTTAAATGGGCGATAATGTGGCCACATCTATTGAATTTGATAACGTGATTACCGCGATATTCAACGAGATGCGTTATATGCATGCGCAGTAGTGAAAAAAACGACAGCCTGACTTGTACACGATATGATTCGGAATTCTTCGGTATTTTCCGTCCTGCCGATAAACACATCGATTAACACAGACACGGCACACGTTTAATATGTGGCGGCTTTAGTTGACGGTGTGTCTGAATCTTCGCTTCATATATATTTTTTATTTTCAACTAGCCAGCCGGGCTGGCTAGTGACAGGAATTACCCGCCAAATGACAAATTAAGTCGCCTCGGGCGACCGGACCACCACGAATTTCGAGCCGTATCTGTAACTGCTTATCCTGTGCAGGGTCGCGGGCAAGCTGGAGCCTATCTCAGCTGACTATGGGCGAGAGGCGGGCTACACCCTGGACAAGTCGCCAGATCATTGCAGGGCTGACACATAGAGACAAACAACCATTCACACTCATGGTCAATTTAGAGCCACCAATTAGCCTAAAGCTAGCCGCACACTACAGCGATCCACGCGGTACCGAACCGACCCATTTCAGAGCCGACTCCCGACAGGGCACGCACATATCCCCCGACTGTTGACGAGTGCAGTCGCGATTGAAGCGACACGTGACAACTTAATAGCTTTGTGATTGGCTGTTGGATATAGTTACTGTTAAATCCAACACTTGAAGATGCTACAGGCTGAATTACAAATGACACAACATGGAATATGTAGCGCACTATCTAGGCTGCATGAGCTATTATTTCCAACCTTAAATAGTGCACTTATATAGGGGAGTTAAAGCGATTTGGAATTCAGCCACACAACTTGAGCAAAGTGGCTTTCCAGCCCACTGTGTCTATGGATAAAGCTTCAGTCTATGGAATTACAGTATATACCTGCATTAGGTGCTACCAACACGTATTTCTCGCGCTAGAAATTGTGTTTAATGATGTCACGTATTATATGCGAAATATATGATTGGCTATTGCTAGCGACTCTCACCGATCAGTCTGGCTCCCGATTAGTTTTTTGAATCGGCTGTGAGATGAGTCGGTACCATCGAAAACTAGTCTTTACGCCTGACTCGCGACTTCAGTTGGCTCGGTACGCTGAAAATCGGTGTAGTGTGCGGCTAGCTTAACCTGCATGTCTTTGGACTGTGGGGGAAACCGGAGCACCTGGAGGAAACCCACGCAGACACGGGGAGAACATGCAAACTCCACACAGAAAGGTCCCCGTCGACCACTGGGCTTGAACCCAGAACCTTCTTGCTGTTAGGTGAAAGAGTGCTAACCATTATGCCACCCTGATGTATCTATAATCATATTTTATTTTCTGGAGGATGTGTAGGATATAGGATATGTGGTATGCTATTATAGGAAAATAATCAATAATAGGGTGGTGTGATGCCACCTGAAGTTGATTATTTTTCTTCAGCAGTATGTCCTGAAGTATTTTCTTTCTTTTATAGGACATCAATTTACAATTATAATGTTTTATTCAGGCGGCACGGTGGTGTAGTGGTTAGCACTGTCGCCTCACAGCAAGAAGGTCCTGGATTCAAGCCCAGCGGCCGACAAGGGCCTTTCTGTGTAGAGTTTGCATGTTCTACCTGTGTCTGCGTGGGTTTCCTCCGGGTGCTCTGGTTTCCCCCAAAGGCATGCAGGTTAGGCTAATTGGTGGCTCCAAATTGACCATAGGTGTGAATGGTTGTGTCAACCCTGCGATGACCTGGCGACTTGTCCAGGGTGTACTCCACCTCTCGCCCATAGTCAGCTGGGATAGGCTCCAGCTTGCCTGCGACCCTGTAGAACAGGATAAGTGGCTACAGATAATGGATGGGTGCTTTATTCATTAAAGAATATCGCATTGTACTTTTTGTTTGTTTGAAATTACATTAATTGGTGTTGAACGCTGACAAAACAAGCTAGCATCTGTTATCACTGATGTTATACCTATAAACAGTACTTCCCTCACAAACCTCGCTTTTTTTTTAATAATTAAAATAATTTCGTTATTTTTAAACCATTTTTGGTCTACGGCATTTCTATACATGTGCCTAAGACTTTTGCACAGGACTGTAGATAAAATTGATCTTATTTATGGTATGTAATAATGTCCACTCTTAAACAGAGTGGCTATATGCCCTATGCGTCCTCCTCTGACATTTCCAGACATCTCGTTTTATATCTGGTGTGTGGATGAGTGCCTATTTTCTTGAGAAGCCAATGTACACTTGAATAGGTATAGGACTTGCAGAACTAAAAGAATCCAAAACGTGGTGATAAAGGTGGTCAAAACAGTATATGTAGAATTACTGTGCCATCATTGTCAACACAATTTATTTTATTTATGTGTTATTGACACTCAGCAGTTAAAATACCCTGTTTCTACCCTGTTTCAAGTGAACCAATTGTTACAGCAGTCCTTTAACTCATTACAGAGTACTTTTGCTGACTTAAGATTGATTTTAAATGCCAAAAAGACTAAGGTCATGCAGTTCACTAAATCACGATTAGCTTCCACTCCCTTAATAATAACCACCCTAGATGGTCAATGTATCGAGAAAGTCTCAGTATACAAATACCTAGGTTTGTGGATTGATGATAAGATCATTTTTAAAGTTCACATAGAGAAACTGGCCCAGAAACTGAAAATTAAGCTTGGATTTTATTTTAGAAACAAAGCGTGTTTTACTCTTCAAGCTAGAAAGAAACTGATAAATGTCACCTTTCTTCCTGTACTGGACTATGGTGACATCTTATACATGAATGCTGCCTCTACCACCCTACACGCCCTCGATACAGTTTACCATGGTGCACTACGTTTTATTACGAATGCCAAACCACGCACTCATCATTGCACTCTCTGAGTTGACTGGTTTCAGCTCTCTCTCACTGTGCAGATGGATCCATTGGCATATTTTTATCTATAAAGGTATTATTGACAAACTGCCTTCATATCTTTCTAATCTACTGTCTCAAATGCACTCCTCTTATAGTTTGCGTTCAAATAACATTATACTCTTAGATATACCACGAACCCAGACTGAGTTAGGTAAGACAGCTTTTAACTTTGCAGCTCCCTGGTGCTGGAATCTCCTTCAAAAAGATCTTAAGTTATCTGTTGCTATTCCTCTTAACCATTTTAAAAAGCTACTTAAACACCTTAGATCTGACAGTTGTAAATGCTTTCACTAACTAACCATTCAGTTATTTTTGTGTTGTGCGGTATTTGTCTTGATTTGCTTATTTGTTTTTGTATCTTAATTTCTCCAGTGTTATATATGTTTTGTTGAACCTGTTTTTTATGTGCTCCGTTTCTATGTTTCGTCATACTTTGTGCAATGTCTATACATCTGTATGTCAGGGCTCCCTTGTAAAAGAGGCTGAATGTCTCAATGGGACTCACCCTGGTAAAATAAAGGTCAAATAAAAAAAAATTTAAAAAATAAGCGTGTGTGTAAAAAGATAAGCATATTGTGTGCTAAGCATTACCTAGTTTTACCTAACTAAATATCGGTAAAATGGCAGTCTCTTATAGATTTTCTTTTTACTGCAGGTGTAATGAGTGCTGTTCTAACAGTTTAGAAGATAAAATAGCTTCCCACCATAATGGTTCAAACATTCAGCTTATATGAAAGCTACTACTAGCTTGACTGTTTATCTAACTAGATGACTGACTAACCCTGACAAAATGGATCACCTATCAAACACTATCATGACATCACATTCTCACACTATATAATGATGTATTCTCAAGCCTTTTGTTAATAGTGTTTGAGGTAAAGGAGTAGATCTGGAGGGTCCTCAGCAATGGTGACTCCTCCATTGAGGAAAGGGAGGAAGATCCTCCCTTAAAATTTTAAAGAAAGAATTTCCAGGACACATTAGTTTAAAAAAAACGCATATAATTAATAGACAAACGTTTAAAACATGTCAAAACAGTTGAAATAACTATATTTTATCAATTAAAAATGGAAGAAAAACTCGCCAAAATATCGTCCTCCCTAACCTCCTCATTGACATCCATTGTATGCGCTCAAAACATGGGCGATTCGCGGGCTCCTCTTTTAACATGGGAGTGAATGGGCGAAAGGGAGGTGATTCCTCCGTTTGGGCGGGTCTATTTGCCTGTCATCAAGCAGCCAATCAGCAGAGCTGCATTCGTCAGTGCGGCCAATCAGAATGAAGGGATGAGTTGGCAGGTTGAAATCATAGCATACTTACTGTCAGTGTCACTGCCGAGCTAGAGTAGTGTCGTTTTGAGTAGTGCGGACAGCGGAGAATTTGACTAATTGTTGGCTATTGCTTTGTTGTAGTTTATCAACTTAATAAAACGCGATGGAGGAATGTGACATTGTGTACACGATGTTAAACACGCCATTTCAAACACTGGGTTATGAGGAGAAGGTTAGAATCAAAACCGAAGGGAGACCAGTTCCCCAACTTAACATTCAGAAACCGAATGGTAAGCTAAGTGTGTTTAACACCAACACCTCATGGTATCGGAGATACCCATGGCTAACAGGCAGTGTCACAACCAAATGTCTGTATTGCTGGCCTTGCCTGTTGATGGGTAGCAAATCCCAAACATGGTCTGTGCAGGGATTTAATGACATTAAAAATTTGGACAGGGCCACCAAGCGCCACGACCAGACCAAGGAACACGTTGATGCAGCTATTCGCCTGAAATTGCTAGGCAGTGTGCCAGTTGACCAGCTAGTGGACGAGGGTGTGCGGATACAAGTGGCACAGCACAATGCTAAAGTGCGTCGCAACAGAGATACACTGAGGCGTCTGATTGATGCTGTGGCGTATTTGGGCATGCAGGAGCTGGCATTTAGGGGGCGGGATGAAGGGCCAAATTCAGACAACAAGGGAAACTATAGGGAGCTGACGGAACTGATTGCACGGTATGACAATTTGCTGGCAGAGCAGTTGCAGTCTTCTGGTGTTTTTAGTGGCATGTCCTGTGGCATCCAGAACGACTTGATCTGTGCAATCGGCACGTCAATCAGCCACGAAATATCGAAAGAATTAAACGTGACTCCGTTTTTTTCATGGCAGATTGACGAAACCACTGATATAAGCTGTCATTCCCAGCTCTCAATTATCGCGAGGTTCGTGGACAGTCAGGGCATTATTCAGGAACATTTTCTGGGCTTTTTCGACGTGTCTAGTGGGAGGGATGCGCAGTCATTGTTTCAGTTTGTGCAGTCCGAGATGTCCCCTTACAACTTCGCTGAGAAGTTGGTTGCACAAACTTACGATGGTGCTGCGGTGATGGCCTCGGCTCTCAATGGACTGCAGGCTAAAGTGAGAGAGGTTGCTCCAGCCTAGAGCTGTGCAATATATCGTATTTTTATCGCGATATCGATATTGGTGTCAAACGATATCAAAATTCATAATATCGATATGAAACGATTTTTTGTCATTTGTCGAAAGGGACGTGCACAATATTTCTACAATGGCAATAAAACAACAATAACATTGACGTGACAGTAAGGTAAAACGAACCCTTCTGTCCCCTAAGGCACACCGTAGCCTTGCATACGTCATCCATTCTACTCCCGCGATATCTCCGCAACAGTAAAAAATCAATTCTTCTGTTTTCATACGTGTCGGGTGATTTGATATATTGATTTGTTAATATGTTGTTTGATTTGCTTGCTAATAGTTATAATAATACAATTAACATATTTACGTCATATTTTTGGATGTGGGACTGGGTAATGTAAAAATGGCATCTACGGAAGAAAACAAGCACAACAATATTAGCACATATCCAGCTTGCTAGCTGTGTTAGAGGTGTTAAACCGTGTGGATTTAAGTGGAATAATTGCGAGTCGTCCTGTGGTCGAGGCAGCGTTTTAAGGTAAGGCAATTTGGTTATTAATGTTGCCCGCCGCGGCATGTTTACTTGGGTTCATTTGATTTTGACTTGTGCATCTGCAGCTCGCATCATGCTTTGAAGTAGGTTCTGCTAAGGACGGGTTTATTGCGCGATGTAGACGGACTCAGATGTAATTACATTGTTTTTCAAATTCCGTGCGCTTAAAACGGTGTCCCCCTGCTAATCATGTAGCCCTAATCATGTGTTGCTTTTACTTTTCGAGTGAAATATCTCTGCAAATGGTATTTCAATGCTGACATGCCAAAAAGATAGCGGAGTCCACATTTGGAAGATGAAGGAAGAGAAGCCTGATGCTTGAAAATAGATCGCTTAATCCACAACGCATATCTGTATTTGAGACATAACCTGCAACTAGTGGGGATGTTTTGGAATGACTGTGCATAGGGTGTTTTTGGCCACAGAACACTAACCCACAGTAGCAGGAGGACTACTGGGTTCGTGGATTTTGTCTGTTGACTGAGCGAAGCATGGTGTTTGCCTTGTGCCATTTCACGTAGCATCTAGCCGCAGTGCCACCTACACTTTCAGGGAATGTTTACATGCCGCTGAGCTATTTTCATGCATGTTAATTCTTAAGGACTTGTCTCTATATTGTGCGTGTTCACACACGGACTGGCCATCGGGAGTAGCGGGAGTTTTCCCGGTGGTTCAGCGTGGGCCGGCGGAGAAAAAAACAAAACAGTTGCGCGCTGGCCTTTAATATGATAAGCAATGTTAACAGTTTCTTTAAGAAACTGTTAACATTGTTTATTACAGTTGCGCGCTGGCCTTTAATATGATAAGCAATGTTAACAGTTTCTTAAAGAAACTGTTAACATGAGCTACAGGAAAAAAAAAAAAAGTTGCGCGCTGGCCTTTAATATGATAAGCAATGTTAACAGTTTCTTTACTATTATAAGAAACTGTTAACATTGCTTATCATATTAAAGGCCAGCGCGCAACTTTTTTTTTTTTCCTCCGCCGGCCCACAAACTCCCGCTACTCCCAATGGCCAGTCCGTGTGTGTGCGTGTTTTAATGTTGGTGTCTTAACAACACACAAGCTTACGTTGTAGTGTGTGTGTGTGAGAGAGAGATTTTATCCTTGGCTGGCTACGAGCCAGTGTGGACGTTACGCAGTAATCACTGGTAATAGCAGCGCTGGCTCCATCCTCTGTGATCGGAAATGTTGAGTGAGGAGAACGTGAGCCTTGTGCAGGCGATAGGACCTATGCAAAGTACGCGCTTGCACAGTAAATAGTTTAAGTAAAAGGCGTTTCAGGGTACAACGGGAAGGGTTGACAGGTAGCCTATGAGGCCTGTACTATAAAAATGTGGCCCGGTGCCTCAGGTGTTGATGATCAGGGCTTTAAAAAAAGGTGTGTAAATATCGTTTTAAAAATCGCGATATCGATATTTACTGAAAAAATCGTGATATTGATTTTTTCCAATATCGAGCAGCCCTACTCCAGCCGCAACTTTTGTTCACTGTCACGCCCACCGCCTGAATCTCGTCCTTAGTCAAGGTGTCAAGGCCATACCCAAAGCGCGAGTCTTTTTTGCAAACCTGGGTGGGTTCACGTCGTTCTTTTCCAAATCAAGTAAGAGGGTGGCACTACTTGAGGAATCTGATTGCGCGAGAATGCCAAAGACCGCTCCAACACGTTGGAATTTCTCATCCAGGGTCGTGAATACCGTCGCAGGTAACCATAAAAAATTGCTTAACACGTTTACCCGCGTTCTAGAACATCCTTCTATGGATGATGAAACAACTCGATTGGCGGATGGCCTGAAGGCAAAATTGGAAGACTTTGAGTTCATGTTCTTGCTTTTTACTTTTGAGGAGCTGTTTGCACAGACCGACGTTTTATTTAACATACTGCAACAGAAAGTCATGGATGTTGCCTTCTGCAAACAGCGCATAGAAAACTTTATGCAGTTGCTTAATGAGCTGAAGTCAGACAGGGCTTTTGAGAAAACATACAGCAAAGCTGCCAGTCTCACAGAAGACCCCAAATTTGGTCACAGGAGAAAGAGAAGGCAGGGTGAGCAAGACCATCGCCAGGTCTATAAAACTCTCTATGACTCAGTGCATGACAGCATCAAGGCCCAACTCACACAGCGCTTCCAGCAGCTTGGCCGTTTGCATTTCATGGAGCTGTTAGACTTTGACAAATTTGAATCATTTAAAGCAGAATTCCCTTCTCGTGCATTGTCCAACTTGTCAGAGACATATGGGAATTTCTTTGATGAGGCCAAACTGAAGGTGGAACTGCAGCATTTCTACAGTGATGCAGAGATCCACTCTTCCCGAAAACTGTGTGAGGCTATCAGCTTCATGAAGTCAAACGGGCTTGATGAGGCAATGTCTCAGGTGTATAGACTCATGTGTCTGATTGCCACCATTGGTGCCACCTCAGCAGGAGTTGAGAGGAGCTTCTCATGTCTGAAGCGCATAAAAAGCTTCACCAGAAACACAATGGGACAAGAGAGGTTGAAAAGTTTAGCAGTCATGTCAATTGAAAGGAGGATGCTTAAATCTCTTCAACAAGATCCCCAGTGGTATGAGCAAGTCATTGACAAATTTGCCACCCAGACATCCAGGAGACTTGACTACTTTTTTAAATGAATTACTGTTTTAAATTTGACCCATTCACACCTCACATAGCTCATTCAACAAGCATTACACTACATGGTATTTCCCATGCTGATGTGTCCTCAAAAACATTTTACTTTTATTTCTTGCAGTAACAAAAAACCCCATTTTTAACAGAGCTTATCTTTAAAAATATACAAACCCCCTAACAGTTGTAAACACCCACACAACTTCCAACCTCTCTCTCTCTCTCTCTCTCAACCATCCACCTATCTATTCACTCACTGTCCTCCCCTATTTTTATGACCACCAGTCGCCACTGGTCCTCAGACATAGAGTGTTTGGTAAACTGGGATGTATTGATGCTGTCAGTCCCCCACTCACTTGCTCACTTGGGTTTGTTGACAGTGTAGTGGCTGGCTGCTTTATGTCCTGGGGCACCCTCATGCCTGTGTTACCTTCTGGCTCTCCCCTTTTAGTTATGCTGTCATAGTAAGTTTTGCTGGGGTCCCTGCTTGTGCTCAGCACAAAATCTATACTGTTCCTACTAATCAGGTGACATTGGGCATACCTAACAACCTGGGTTTTCTCTCTCTTTCTCCCCCCATCTGTCCCTCTGAGTTACATGTCAATCCTGAGATTGAAATGCTAACCTCTTCTGCTTCTCGGACCTGCCTGATCCATCCTGATGCACTATGTCTGGCTGGAGTCTCATCACATCGCTCCTGTGGAGGACGCCCCCATATGGACAGATGAAAGTTACATTTGGAAGACGCTCTGGACACTTACAGTAATGCTTTTATGGCTGAGGACTACAGTTGATGTGCTAACTTTAGGACTGCAGTTGTCATGAACAGTTTTGCACTCAAGTTTCCATCAATGAAGAATTATAATGTCAACGAAACATACTTCATGTTAAAACTGTTAATGTTATAGTCACGTTGTCTGTTATCACCCAAATGAGGATGGGTTCCCTTTTGAGTCTGGTTCCTCTCGAGGTTTCTTCCTCATGTTGTCTGAGGGAGTTTTTCCTTCGCCACAGGCTTGCTCATTGGGGATAGATTAGGGATAAAATTAGCTCATGTTTAAAGTCATTAAAATTCTGTAAAACTGCTTTGCGACAATGTCTATTGTTAAAAGCGCTATAAAAATAAACTTGACTTGAATATTCATTTGAGCATTTAGCCTGAGCAAGTACAGTAATTAGCTAATGACCACATCAATTTTGTAGTCTTGTACAGTTTTTTTTTTTTTTTCTGCCTGGAACAACTTCTAATAAATGCTTTGATCAAGTTTCCTTTTCAGCAGCACAGTGGTGTAGTGGTTAGCACTGTTGCCTCACAGCAAAAAGGTTCTGGGTTCAAGCCCAGCGGCTAATGGGGGGCCTTTCTGTGTGGAGTTTGTATGTTCTTCCTGTGTCTGTGTGGGTTTCTTCTGGATGCTCCGGTTTCCCCCAAAGACATGCAGGTTAGGCTAATTGGTGGCTCTAAATTGACTGTAGATGTGAGTGTGAATGGTTGTTTGTCTCTGTGTCAGCCCTGTGATGACCTGGCAACTTGTCCAGGGTGTACCCTGCCTCTTGCCCATAGTCAGCTGGGATGGGCTCCAGCTTGCCTATGACCCTAAAGAGGAAAAGTGGCTACAGATAATGGATGGATGTCATCTAATGATAGTAGCAATGAACAGCCAGGAGTTTCCCTTCTACGTGAGAGCACATGTAAAACAGAACCCGAATGTACCAGCCGTATTTATTTGCTGTCAGTATTAATCATGCAGCATTTTTATGCTTTAATTCTTTGTAGTCTGGCTGTCAGCTCTAGGTTGATGAGTGCATTCATAATCTATTATGAAAATGGAATTTGTCATGAAACCCATTTTCTCTCAAACTCTGTTTGTGCTTTGTCAGCTGCCATGACAGTTTTTGACAAATGCATATGTCGTTTTCATTTTCACATATTTGCTACTTTAAAAATAATGACCAGTCATAAAATTGGCAAATTGCCAATTCAGTCAAAAGGTTGCATTAGTCAGAGCCATTCTGTTTCTCGATTTAATGTTCAATTGAGTTATGCCAAGTGACCCAAACAAACATTTCTATTAAAATGTCAGCTTCTGCCCACTTAAACACACAGGCTCCATTATCTGCCTGCTCAAATCAAGCTGAATGATGGTTTAAATCTTCTGACAAGTAACCTTTCTCTTTGATGTCAAGGTTTTCAGACAAGGATGTTCTAGTTAAATAATCATTCATGTCTGATTTTGAGTAACAGTGTTCATTCAGAGTTAGGTTTCATACATATATAGGGCTTGGGAATCAGTGGTATGTCATGCTATAATTCAGTGTTGCAGTCGAGTCACTAAACCTAGAGTTTGAGGCCCTGTCCACACGGCAACGGATTCAGGTGAATCCGATACAATTGTTTATCGTTTCGGCCTGGCGTCCACACGGCACCGGCGTTTTGGGTGCCCCAAAACGCAATCTTTTGAGAACGGGTTCCAGAGTGGAAAGATCTGGCAACGTTGCCGTTGTGAAGTCGTCTGGATGAGTAGAACGGATTTGTTTACGATGACGTCACAACCACATGACTGCGAGTGCTTCACGCCGGGTAGAAGTGTAACGAACTCGATGCGAGTTGTCAACAAATCCTATAACTTGGTTCATGAAATGCGCTTACAAAATATTTTCACTGTGAATATTTATTGTGTAATGGTGCAAAGTGAGAGAGAGAGAGAGAGAGAGAGAGAGAGAGACTCTGCCCTTAGGGCAGAGTCAATCCCGCCAGCAAAAATAGGGAAAAAAAGGAGCGATCTCACCTCTTCAGATGTTGGTTTAAGTCCTACAATACATTCCTCAAAAAGGGCGTAGAAGAATAAATTAATCCATCAACGTGTAGCATTCAATTTATTCCGGACCATTAAAGACGCCGCCTTCCGTGTAGAATCATACGTCATCCTCGCCACCATATTGTATGGGTCAAAGCGGAGAATAAAGATGCCTCATTCATGTGCTGCGTTTAACTGTACCAACAGGCTTACCGTCCAAACGAGATCACATGGGATTACCTTTCACAGGTGAGACTGGAAAAATACTCTTCATTGTATTTGGTCATTATAATGTAATTTTACGAACAGATTTTTCTGACTTTGTGGCTAATATGAAGTCTCGCGCATAATAGTTTATGCGCATGCGTCCTTACTTCTTCTATTGTTCTGGTGTCTCCGAAGGGACCGTCTTACAGCGCCCCTAGAGGTGTGGCATGTGTATTGCATCATTTTCAGCAAGCGTTGCGTTGCCATATGGACCTGATATTTTACTGATCGTTGCCCATTTGGACGCGATATTTTTTTAAATAACATCTCATTGCCGTTGTCGTGTGGATGTAGCCTGAGTCCAGTCTTGAGTCCCCAGAGTTCAAGTCCGAGTCATTAAAGAAAATTGAGTCAAGTCCACTATTGATCCAAGTCGAGTCTGAGAACAAGACTCCAACCGCTCCGTTTGACGGTGGCTGTTGTTGCCTTTATGTGAAACTGTCTCTGCTGCTGTGTTGGACTAACGTTACTGCTTGACTGCCCCATTTTAGTTAATAGGCTACAGATAAAAAGCTTGTTCATCGTTCAGCAAGCCCCGCCCACTATCAACAGGGCAAATAAGATGAGAGAGCTAGTTCATCGGTCAGCAAGCAAGCCCCGCTATCAACAGAGCAATGAACATAGCGTGTCACTTACTTCTCTGGGTGGAGTCTTACCAAATGACGATTGAAGTTCGAGGTTGTCCCTGTCATCTCCTCGAAAGTTCTTCTACATATGGAACACACAGCACTACATTTTTTTTCCCACTGCACAAGAAATCTGTATAAGCAAAACAGACAATCCTGGGGCTTCTCTCCAGGCATTTTAGCACCATTAATGTTAGTTTGTTCCTGGACGTGATGTATGAACAGTTGACTGTGCCTTCTCTTGCATGAAATTAGTACAAAAATTAATGTAGATATAAATATCTTATGCCAAATTATTATTATGGCATGTTACAAAAAAATAAAGAAAAAATCCGAGTCCTTGTCTCCAGTTTACAAGTCCGAATGCAGTTGATGCACGAGTCTGAGTCATCAATGCTCATGTCCAAGTCAAGTCATGAATCCTTAAAATTAGGGCACGAGTCGGACTCGAGTACTACAAGCCTGCTACAATTTTCATTTCACTATTTTGTTAGGGCAAATTCTTTGTTCAAATGCTACATGCTGTGATCACGTACATACACTGCAGGATGTAAAGAGTGCTGTTTTATTGTGTTTTTGGACTTGTCATGTTTAAAGGTGAATCTAATGAGAAGAGGTTATATCAGAACCTTCCAGACTGATGCCAAGCAATATTACAGGATAGTATATACAGTACTGTGCAAAAGACTGATACCCTATTTTTTCATACAAACTTTGTTATAGATTTCTGTTTTATGACTTCTACATTATCGAGTCAGTACAAAAACATTTTAGAGTTCTAAATGTTCATTTTCCAGCACAAAATTAAATATTACAGAAAAAAAGTTTGTATCTGAGTAGCATATTACATTAGAGAACACTTTTCAGATTAAAAAAGAAAACAATGAAGGCTACTGGGTTTTGGTGGAAAATTAAGAAGCAAGTATGATAGTCAAAGTTTCCAGAAGAACTGTGGCTGGTTCTGTAAGATGGTCAGGAAAATCTACAGCTTATTTCCTTATAAAACTGCACTCATTGTCCCTGAGACTGCTATTTTTTTTTTTTTTAAAGCAGAGGTTCGTCTCACACCAAATATTGACTTTGTCTTATTTACTATGGCTTACTGCTGTTTATAGTATTTTTTAATATTGAAACATTTAATTTCATTATTTTTAAGCCATTTTTTGTCTACAGCATTTCTCTACATGTACCTAAGACTTTTGCACAGGACTGTAGATAAAATTGGTCTTATTTATGATATGTAATAATGTAAGCTCTTAAACGGAGTGGCTATATGCCCTATGCGTCCTCCTCTGACATTTCCAGACATCTCGTTTTATATCTGGTGTGTGGATGAGTGCCTATTTTCTTGAGAAGCCAATGTACAGTTGAATAGGTATAGGACTTGCAGAGCTGAAAGAATCCAAAATGTGATGATAAAGGTGGTCAAAACAGTATCTGTAGAATTAGTTACTGTGCCATCATTGTCAGCACATAATTTTTTTTTTATTAATATGTTATTGACAATCAGCAGTTAAAATACACATGTGCGTAAAAAGATAAGCATATTGTGTGCTAAGCATTACCTAGTTTTACCGAACCAAATATTGGTAAAATGGCAGTCTCTTATAGATTTTCTTTATTTCTTTTTACTGCAGGTGTAATGAGTGCTGTTCTAACAGTTTAGAAGATAAAATAGCTTCCCACCATAATGGCTCAAACATTCAGTTTATATGAAAGCTACTACTAGCTTGACTGGTTATCTAACTAGGTGACTGACTATGACAAAATGGATCACCTATCAAACACTATCATGACATCACATTTTCTCACACTATATACAATGTATTCATTTGAACATTTAGCCTGAGCTAGTACAGTAATTAGTGAATGATCTCCACATCAATTTTGTAGTCTGGCACAGCTTTTTTGCTGCCTAGAAGAACTACCAATAAATGCTTTGATCAAGTTTCCTTTCTGGTGGCACGGTGGTGTCGTGGTTCGCACTGTTGCCTCACAGCAAGAAGGTTCTGGGTTCGAGCCCAGTGGCCAACAGGGGCCTTTCTGTGTGGAGTTTGCATGCATGTTCTCCCCATGTCTGGATTTCCTCCAGATGCTCCGGTTTCCCCCACAGTCCAAAGACATGCAGGTTAGACTAATTGGTGGCTCTAAATTGACTGTAGGTGTGAATGTGAGTGTGAATGGTTGTTTGTCTCCATGTGTCAGCCCTGCGATGACCTGGCGACTTGTCCAGGGTGTACCCCGCCTCTCGCCCATAGTCATCTGGGATAGGCTCCAGCTTGCCTGCGACCCTGCACAGGATAAGTGGTTACAAATGATGGATGGAAATTTCCTTTCCTTTGAAAAACCCAATGGAACTGCTGAGATACTTAGACTTGTACTTCTTCTGAAGATATAGCAATAATCTTGTACAGTGGATTGTCTTAGTACAGTATGAAAGATCACTCTGAAAGTTCTCTGCTTTAAGGATTTTCATGAATTCATATTTCTGTGAAGTGAATGTACCTGTACCTCATGGCACTAATCTATTAGTCATGACTCTATTCTAATCCAACACTTCCACAGCTTTTTTTTTTTAAGATTAGAACTATAACTAGAAAAAAAATAAGTAAAGTGCTATTGGTTATTTTAAGTTAAACAAGCCTAACATGGGGAACCATAATGGCTTCTCAGAGAGATTCCATCTGGAAATGGCCAAAAGCTTCGACTCCCAGAAGAATCAATCACTCTTGCTGAGCAAGACATTTGGGCATTTTCAATGATGCTCCAAGCAGAGCTTTACATTATCCTGCAATTTCTGCACCATTGCTAGTATGGCAGAAACATTTATAAGCATGACTAACCTTCCCAATCCACTCTTGTTTCTAGACATCCATTACAATGTCCTAACAGCTGGGTGCCAGAGGTGGGGACATGGGTACACGGTCTGTTTAATTCTTCATTTGCAACCACGTGACCAAAACTGCTTGCATCATTGACCGCCACCATGTTGGAGGATATACATATATAGATATACAGTGGTAAGAGTGCAGACTGGAAGGTAAAGAGGAGTTACATATTAGAAGCTTGTAGTCATTTCTCAAATCTGTTTTAAAAACAATCATTTTGACTGCTTCAAAAGATAGGTATCCAACACACTATATAACATATTTAGTTATAAAAGTGCACTCACCAGGTGAGGAGGCTGTAGTGTTTGAGGTAGAGGATTGGCATGAATCTTGTTTGATTGACTCTGTGATCGTTTTGGAAGATTCTTCAATAATTTTTTTTTGTTTCTTTATGTGCTCTGTTAACCTAGCATTTCGAGCTACCACTTTAGTAGCTACAGTACCATCTTTGATTTTGTTGTGGCCCACATTTTGTGTTGAAGCCTAGTCTGGATCTGTAAAATTGTAGAGATCAGCTAGTTTCCTTAATGGAAAGAAAAAGCAAAATAAAAGTAGCATCATCAAAAATTATATACAGCTCTTTTTAAAATGAAATCATCATAGAAGCCTTTGATTGTCGGCTCACACACTCGATCATGGCTTTGTCACGTTTGACAGCAGCGAGTTTCTGCACAACCAGGCTATTAAACAGTCCAGTGTTTCTTATATACTGCGATCTTTCATTAATACCTAGTTTGTAGCACTTACCACTGATAAAATGTTCACTGCAGACTCGTGTGGTTTTTGCTTTCTCATCACTTAGATCAGCCTGGTTTATGTTGGACAGCCATTGACGTCTACGCTCTATGGACAACCCTCTTGTTTTTTCTCCTTGATTATTTATAATTGCTGGAATTCTAAAGAACTTAAGTCCCCTTGTCTCGAATAGAGTTGTGCTCGCATCCAATTATAGCACAAAGAGTCGGCATAGCAAAGAAACAAAAGGAATTCTTGAACATAACCTCTTGAGCATACAGGTATCTTCAATAGCAAATGTGTGCCGCGTGAGTTTGTGTATATCCTCCAACAAGGCCCACTTCCAGTTCAAAGCCACATGCATAATTAACTATGATGTCACGTGCAAACGAAGAATAAAACTTCCAAAAACAAAGACAGTTTTATAAACAGATCTTTGTTGCACCTTGTTTGGAATCAGGTTATTTGTGATATTCTTCAAAAGTGTGCTGTAAACAGGGCAATATAAATATAAAATATCATTATAAAATTAATTAAGCTTCATAATCAGAAGCTTCTCCTTTTAGTAGGCTTTACCCAATTAACACTAGCGCATTCATTTCTACACACATGGAGATCAGATTCTAGACTGTGATTATTCTGAATATAAGTACAGATACAAACCCCTCCCTTGCTTAGCTTTTGGAAAGGTCTCTTGCCTGAAAAACTATTGCCCTGTTGCACAGACCTCGACAATCAGAAGTGCACCAAATGGGTAGTTATAATCTGTATCGGCCACCATGAACACGTTCCAATTTCCAGAGCATATCAGCAGATTTGCTGATGGTGCCATTTCCCCAAGGATACACACTGCTCCCACCCATCTTGGGGGAAAATAAAAAATAAAAAAGAATGCTGTTCATGAATTACAGCTTGGCATTTAGCACTATTACCAAGCTGAGAGATATGGAGCTGGACATTTGGCTGTTTAACTGGATCCTGGACTTGTGGACCCTGATAGACAAGTGATGACAATCAGTAAGGCCAACTTCCATGCTTACTTGCAACACAGGTGCCCCTCAGGGACATGTATTCAACCACCTCCTGTACTCCCTGCATATAGATATAGGTCCAACATGATTTTTATGATGTCAAGAAAACATGATGTCAAGAAAGCATACAGAGAGGAGATGAGAGCACTGTCAGGGTGTGCTGTGATAACAGCCTCACTCTCAACATCAACAAGATGAAAGAGATGATGGTGAACTACAGTAAGTTGCATGGAGGAGAAGACATCCCTATAAATAGAGCTGTAGTGGAAGGAGTAAGCAGCTTCATGTTCCTCAGTGTACACATCACAGGCTTTCTTAACTATTCCCCCCACTGTAATACAATATTAAGATTGGCTTATCAGAGACTTCTTGTGGGAGCTCAAGAAGTTTGAACTCCCCATAACATCCCTCCTTAACATTGCTGTGCCATACGGTAGAGAGCATCCTGACTGACTGCATCATTGTAGGGTATAGCAATTGTTCTGCCTACAGAAATATTAAGAACAGGAGAACACATCACAGGTGACAGTGCTCTCTTAGCTTTACACAACCTTTACAAGGCAGGGTGTTGGAGGAAGGCTAGCATAGTGTTTTCTGGCAGAAGTTACCAGAGCTTTCAGTCATAGACAACCAGGTAATGTTTTGTTTTGGGTTTTTTTTACTAACAGCATATCCCATTACCAATTTATCACTCAGTCACTTTAAAGGGGAACTAAAATAATTTTTTTTTTAATTATCAAAATTCTATTTATCTAATTTTATTAAATATACGAATGCATCTTTGATAGCCATTTTGTCACTGCTGTAGTAAGTTATGAGTATTTTGAAATATGCTATGTAATATATCAGTCCATATGTCAAAGCAATGGCTGTAAACGAGATTCGTTGAGACCTGTGCAAGACATCGTAGGACGGAAGTAAAACATACAGCGGAAACCAAAGTGACCAACATCTACCAACGTTGTCAAAAGACGCACGCGCCCTCTTTCGAAGGCTGATGTAATCAAGCCAGAAGGTTTTTTTTTTTTTTTTATAGCAATCAGGAAAGTTTGAAAAAAGTAGAGAGTAATCGTCATTTAAACTCATTTTTGTGCAATATTTCATTTGGAAAACAGTTTTCAAAATGGCGGTGCTGACACCTGGCTGACGCTTCACGTTTCGAAGTCTCGCACAAGTCTTATGAAGATTGCACAGATAAGTGACGCCTGTCATGAACCAAACGAACTACATTCAACATGGCTAAAAACCAAATAGGCCGATAAATATAATATTTAATTGCAATTAGTTGCCAATACGAGTCACGATATAAGGTTACTAAAACCAAAAATGTAATTCAATAACATGTTAATTAAGAAATAAAACAAGTTTAAAAATGACTTCAGTTCTCCTTTAAATGTCCATTACACATCTATTATCCCTGTTTTATTGCACTTTACTGTTATATTCACTTTAGTACAATATTTTTATTTGGTCCTGTTCTCTCCAACTTCTTACTCCATGTCTCCCACATTCCTGTGTCAGCTTTATCATATTTTGTATTTTATATTTTGTACTTTATCTTCTATAAATAAATGTATATCAGTTGATATTCATTCTTGTTACTCTTGTTTTGTACACAGAGTGCCATTGTCTTGTGATGAGTTAGCAATGTACGAAGGTATTGCCACATGCATTTCAATGTACATATGTCCCTGATATACAGTTCACATTAAAAAAAAAAGATTTGTTGACTTTTCTTTGATATTACTGAGTTAGTTGTTGCACTTTTGTCTAATCTTTTATATAGAGTGTGTTTTCTGTCTTAGTGTCTTGTAAAAGTATTCATTCCCCTTGGTGTTTCTGTTTTGTCGCATTACAAGCTGGAATTAAAATGGATTTTTGGAGTGTCCGCATCATTTGAGTTGCACAACATGCCTACCACTTTAAAGGTGAAAATTGTTCTTTTATTATGACAAACAGTAAGATGAAAAAACAGAAATCTGGTGTGTGCATAGATATTCACCCCCTTTCATATGAAACCCCTAAATAAGAGCTGCTCCAACCAATTAACTTCATAAGTCACATAATTAGCTGATTAAGATTCACCTGTGTGCAATCAGTGTCACATGATCTGTCACATGATGTCTGTATAAATCAACCTGTTCTGGAAGGACCCGGACTCTGTAATACTACTAAGCAAGCAACATGAAAACCAAGGAGCACTCCAAACAGGTCAGAGACAAAGTTCTGGAGAAGTATAGATCAGGGTTGGGTTATAAAAAAAAATCTCAAACTTTAAATATCCCATGGAGGACCATTAAATCCATTATAGCAACATGGAAAAAATATGGCACCACTATAACCCTGACAAGAGAAGACCGCCCACCAAAACTCACAGATCGGGAGGGCATTAATCAGAGATGCAACAAAGACACCAAAGATAACACTGAAGGAGTTGCAAAGATCCACAGTGGAGATGGGAGTATCTGTCCATAGGACCACTTTAAGCTGTACACTCCACACAGCGAGGCTTTATGGAAGACTGGGCAGAAAAAAAGCCATTGCTTAAGAAAATATGTTTGGAATTTGCCCAACAGCATGTGTCAGACTCCCCAAACACATGGAAGAAGGTTCTCTGGTCAAATGAGACTAAAATTGATCTTTTTGGCCATAATAAGAAATGCCATGTGTGGTGCAAACCCAACACCCTGAGAACACTATTCCTACAGTGAAGCATGGTGGTGGCAGCATCATGCTGTGGGGATGTTTTTCATCTGCAGGGACAGGAAAGCTGGTCAGGACTGAAGGAAAGATGGATGGCACTAAATACAGGGCAATTCTGGAGGAAAACCTGTTTGAGTCGGCCAGAGGTTTGAGACTGGGACGAAGGTTCACATTGCAGCGAGACAGTGACCCGAAACATACTGCTAAAGCTACAGTGGAGTGGTTTAAAGGGAAACATTTAACCCTTGTGTGGTGTTCGTATTTTTGTTACTCAGCCAGTGTTGGTGGGTCTGGTGGACCTGCTGCATTTTGGTGCTTTAAATTCAACACAATCAAACAATTTTACATTAAATACTTAACAGATGTTTACTTCACCCTAATTACAAGCAACATAAACAGCATATATGGTTAATATTTGCCCTTTACCTTTGTTAGATTACATTTATTTAAAAAAGTGCTACTCGTTTTTTTGTTACTATTTTTAATAAAATGTAATTTTACAAAAAGAAAATCAATTACAGTCAAGATATGAGTGGAAAAAAAGATGTTTATCTTCAAATTTACTAATGAAGCAAGGGTTTTCATAACAACTGCTTTTTATTTCTTTGAATTTCATTAGAAATTTAACCCATTCAGTTCAGTTTACACAACACAAGCTGAACACATACAGTAACCATGTCAGTCTATACAACACATCATCCCCATGCTCGTCTTCGTGTTGGGACTGGCTGATGCTCCGTCTCACCCTCTTCTTCAAAGTCACTGTCAGACTCTGAATTTTCAGAAATGTGATCCTCACATTCTGAAACGTCTTCCTCTACATCATCATCAAAAGCTTCTCTCTCTTCCAAAATCATTTGCAAGTCCATCTGAGCAGAGAATCTTTTGGTCATCTTGATCAGTTGTGATAAGGAGCCACATTGGAAAAGCTATATTTATTGTGTCCCGCCCCCAATTTATGAGTAATGCAGAGGCAGAGTGAAGGTACACACTTTTATTAGCCCCAGGTCCAGTGGACCCGAACATCCTGTACCGTATGTAATATAAACGTGTGTGTGGGTGGGGGAGTGTACAGTGTGTGGTCATCGAAAATGTGTTCTGATATATGTTCTTCACAGAAAATGAGCCAAGGCCAATGAGTCCGAGTTTGAAAAAATAATCATGTCATTGTTCCTATGTGATAAAAAATGAAAACAGGTCCCACAGACCCAAACACCATACAAGGGTTAAATGTCTTGGAATGGCCTAATCAAAGCCCAGACCTCAATACAATTGAGAATCTATGGCGTAATTTGAAGATTGCTGTACACCAATGCAACCCATCTAACTTGAAGGAGTTGGAGCAGGAACCTTGAGGAACAGGCAAAAATCCCAGTGGCTAGATGTGCTAAGCTAATAGAGACATACCCCAAGAGAATTACAGCTGTAATTGCAGCAAAAGGTGGCTCTACAAAGTATTGACTTTGGGGGGGGAGGTGAATACCTACAGTATGCACATTCCAGATTTCTGTTTTTTCATCTTAATTATTGTTTGTGTCACAATAAAACGACAATTTTCACCTTTAAAGTGGTAGGCATGTTGTGTAAATCAAATAGTGCTAACCCAACCCCCCCCCCCCCCCCCCCCCCCCCCAACAATCCATTTTAATTCCAGCTTGTAATGCGAGAAAACAGGACAAACACTAAAGGGGATGAATACTTCTGCAAGACACTGTATTTCTATGATTAGATCTCATTTCCAGTGCTTTATTTATTGTATAATGGTGATAAGATATTTTGCACCATGTATTTAATTAGAACTAAGAATAACTTTAATAATTAGAATTAAAAAAGTTTAGAATTAAAAATATTACATTTATATGTAAATATAAAATGCTATGATATATTACTAGATGGTTGTTATACATTTGGCAGAACGATTTAAAGAAAATTCAGAAAGAAATAACATTGGGTTGTTATTCCCAAACACTTTCCAGTATAAGAATATATTATAATTACTGTACAGTACAAATAGCTTTAATGGCATTATATGAACCACTATAAACTCACCGCCCACTTTTTTTAGGGGCACCTACTGTATATACCCACTCATTCACAAAATTATCCAATCAGCCAATCATGTGGCAGCAGAACATTGCATAGACTCATGGAGAAACAAGTCAAGACCTTCAGTTAACAGTCACATCAAGCATCAAAATGGGGGATAATGTGAACTCCTGAGACTTTGCCCGTGGCATGGTTGTTTGTATCAGATAGGCTGGTTTGAGTATTTGAGAATACAATAGATACAGGCTCACCAAAACTTGACAGTTGAAGATCGGGGGGGGGGGACAGGCAATGCTTTTCCAGTCTTCAACTGTCCAGCTTTAGTGAGCCTCCGACCACTGTAGCAGTCTTCTGCTGTTGTAGCCCATCTATCTCAAGGTTTAGCAAGTTCATTCTATAATGCTTTTCTGCACACCACAATTGTAAAGAGGTACTATTTGTGTTATTGTACTGTTACTGACCTCTTGTCAGCTTGAACCAATCTGGGGTGGGTTTCCCGATAATGGTGTACTTTAGGGCTAATGAACGAGTTTAAAGACGGTCTTAAGCAATGAACGTTGTCTCTGCACATGGCTTTCCCGAGCACACTTGTAAGAAGGACTCTTAAGAGCAACTTTGCTAAGAGCTTCTTGGCAATCCGTGTCCTCCCTAAAGGCATTAGTAGTTGCTAAATCCGAGGTCACATGGTGTTTGTTTTTAACCAGAAGCCAATGAAATTTAAAGTGCTTAAAATATGTTGATATATTGTATTGTAATTAAGCCTTACATCTATAATGTGGTAATTCATAATTGAAACTCTTTTACATTTTTGTAAAATAACATTTTTTATTCCAAGTGTGTTTTTTAATTAAATGAACAAACGTTCACATGAAAGAATGAGCAAATAATAAGCTCAATAATTAAATTAAATGTTTCCTTGCACCTGCTCATTTCATTGTTACCCAATCAAGAGCTTAATTTCCCTTATAAATCGGCATGCAACTGAGTGATATTTGACATGTGCATTGGAGGCTAAGAAAACAAGAAAGGCTGAATTTACTAAAGATGACTTGTCTTTCTTTTTTTCTGGATACTGTGGAAAAGCATAAAAAAGCACTGTTCCCCAAATCCAAGACCCACACTGCAAATAAAACTAAGAAGCAGATGTGGAAGTCCATCACTATGCACCTCAGTGCTTCAAACACTCAATCAAGTAGTTAAGAAGTAAGGAAAAAGTGACAGGACTTCTCCAGCCAAGCAAAGTTGGAGGGGAGCAGAAGTGAGGAGAGAGAGTGAAAGGATGATTGGTGGTGGTTTGTCCACTGTGGCTTCCCTGATCCCAGACGAAGAATGGGTCCTCACAATACTGGAGCAAACAGCCACAGAGGGCATACCTGGAGACATTGATGTCTGTGGGATGGAGGTATCTATTGCTGGGTTTCACGTGACGTCACATCCGCCTCATTAGTTGTTCAGAATTTTAGCTGGTGGTCTACCAAAGCTCAGTTGACAAAGCGTTTGTATGAAGAAGGTGCATTGCTCACATGAAAAATGCCTTACGCTTGCGTTGTTTTAGGTTGTTTGAATCAATCAAACCATGAAACTGAAAAGTTTCTTCAGGGTTCCCTATGAACTAATAGAGTGAATGGACACAGGATTTCACAAAAAGACGTTGAGAAAGGTAGCTTTTGAACCTCTCACTGAAATTGAAGGGAGCCGAGTCGAAGCATGCTCGAGTTTGCAGTGATCACTTGGTGAAAGGTTTGTATATCCCCCTCAGCTATGCCCTTGGTGTTTTCCAAGTACTTTTCTTGCTATGTGTCATTATTTTATGGTACTTTTTTAGTCACGAAGTGCTAAAGTCCCCAGCTGTTTCTTTGTTTACTCCTCACAAAGTCCATATGCATGAAGGTCACGACAAAATTCTTACGCAGCCATACAGTTGCAATGCGCTGTGATCACTTCTCCGTCTTGTTTAACTAAGATCCAGGTCTTTAAAGGGGTTTCTGATGATCTTTTGAATGATTTACCTGAGAGATAAGAGCCAACACAAGTGAGAATCAAGCAAACTGTTTGTTTACACTTCAACTTGCAGCGCTTCGTTGTAAAGACGTGAATAAAAAGCTTTAAAAAAACATAATTACATGGGCAAAAACAATACAGGATTCATTCGGCAGCGACTTGATACCGAGGTCCTTTACCCAGCTACATACAAAAAAGTTGTCAGCCCCCATACTCTTTCACGCTTTCATCTGTTTTGGGGTGTAGAAGGATGTCTGCAACACCAGATAGTTCGAGATGTCGGGGAACTCGACTGAAGGGTAGTTTTCGAGCTCGTATGACAAATCCTTCTTTCCCAGACTGTATGGGTCGATTCCATTGCACATAGCAATCTTCTGAATATATCTAAAGTGAGCAGTGGCTTCTAGATTATGAGCATACTCTAAGTTATTGCTAGTTGTTTGCACTATGCCAGCGGTTTTGGTTTGCTAGACCACCAGCTGTTTTTACCAGAAATGAAATCACTAAGAAAAGTCACGTGACCAAAACCCAAGAATACCATCATCTGCCTCCCGCACCATAGACTGCAGTGCCTCACCACCTGCTGCTTCTTCATCCCCTGGACCTGCTCGGTTGATCGCTTCCCAGGCTGCACACAGCCAAAGTGCAGCTGGCCGAGAGGGTCAGTGCAGCTGGGAGCTGCTCAACATTGAGAAAGAGCGGCTCCAGTTACTCCGAGACCTGCATGACCAAAGGGAGTGGCACCATCAAGAGCAGATGGCTCTTAAACAGGCAAAACTAAACCTGCTTGCCAGACAAGTGGAGCTTCCGAGTGGATTCGCTGGAGTGCAGCCATGATTATTTTAACTGTTCTCTACAATGCCAAGTTGGCAATGTTTTGTCTTTATATATACACAATGTTACAGCTTCAGCAATTTATCTAATTTAGTGTCATAAATTAGATAATCACTTGCTTACTAATGGAGTTAAATTTGATTAAAATGTGGCAATATCAACGTGATATTATATTTCATTTAATACACGTAAATCCATAACAGTAAAATATATTCATAATGTTCTGCATACGGGCGGCACGGTGGTGTAGTGGTTAGCGCTGTCGCCTCACAGCAAGAAGGTCCTGGGTTCGAGCCCTGGGGCCGGCGAGGACCTTTCTGTGTGGAGTTTGCATGTTCTCCCCGTGTCTGCGTGGGTTTCCTCCGGGTGCTCCGGTTTCCCCCACAGTCCAAAGACATGCAGGTTAGGTTAACTGGTGACTCTAAATTGACCATAGGTGTGAATGTGAGTGTGAATGGTTGTCTGTGTCTATGTGTCAGCCCTGTGATGACCTGGCGACTTGTCCAGGGTGTACCCCGCCTTTCGCCCGTAGTCAGCTGGGATAGGCTCCAGCTTGCCTGCGACCCTGTAGAAGGATAAAGCGGCTAGAGATAATGAGATGAGATAATGAGATGAGATGTTCTGCATACATTTATTTAATAATTACCTCGCCCACGACGGAGTAAGTGGGGCAAAGTATTGTAATCAGTGTGGTTTGTTTGTTTGTTACTTGTGAAAATCGGAGATTTTTGCAAGTATGTTGATTTGTTTGTTTGTTGGTGCTCTAGCATCATCATTTCTTGACCAATCTTCGCCAAAGTGCACAGGACAACTCACTAGGGTCACACAAAGACATCATTAGTTTTTGGTAGGTCAAGGTCACCAAGATCAAATCTTGTAAAAAACACCTAATTGGCCATAACTTCAGTTTCTTTGTGATTTTCACAAGTATCGTGCTCTGCACGACTTTTCATTTGTTTGTGTGTCTGGCTGTTAACAATCTAGCGTCTAGAGACGGTTGCACCGATTGACTTCAAATTTTCAGGGTAGGTAGGTAATGGTCTGTAGATTACCTGATTAAATTTTGGGTGTAATCAGGTCAAAGTGAAGGTCAAGGTCACCGGAAAGATCAACCTTTCGGTCAAAGTAACATATTTTCCATTATAACTCAAACGGTTGCCGAGAGACAGATGTTTACTACAACCCCGATTCCAAAAAAGTTGGGACAAAGTACAAATTGTAAATAAAAACGGAATGCAATAATTTACAAATCTCAAAAACTGATATTGTATTCACCAAAGAACATAGACAACATATCAAATGTTGAAAGTGAGACATTTTGAAATTTCATGCCAAATATTGGCTCATTTGAAATTTCATGACAGCAACACATCTCAAAAAAGTTGAGACAGGGCAATAAGAGGCTGGAAAAGTTAAAGGTACAAAAAAGGAACAGCTGGAGGACCAAATTGCAACTCATTAGGTCAATTGGCAATAGGTCATTAACATGACTGGGTATAAAAAGAGCATCTTGGAGTGGCAGCGGCTCTCAGAAGTAAAGATGGGAAGAGGATCACCAATCCCCCTAATTCTGCGCCGACAAATAGTGGAGCAATATCAGAAAGGAGTTCGACAGTGTAAAATTGCAAAGAGTTTGAACATATCATCATCTACAGCGCATAAGATCATCAAAAGATTCAGAGAATCTGGAAGAATCTCTGTGCGTAAGGGTCAAGGTCAGAAAACCATACTGGGTGCCCATGATCTTCGGGCCCTTAGACAGCACTGCATCACATACAGACATGCTTCTGTATTGGAAATCACAAAATGGGCTCAGGAATATTTCCAGAGAACATTATCTGTGAACACAATTCACCATGCCATCCGCCGTTGCCAGCTAAAACTCTATAGTTCAAAGAAGAAGCCGTATCTAAACATGATCCAGAAGCGCAGACGTCTTCTCTGGGCCAAGGCTCATTTAAAATGGACTGTGGCAAAGTGGAAAACTGTTCTGTGGTCAGACGAATCAAAATTTGAAGTTCTTTATGGAAATCAGGGACGTCGTGTCATTCGGACTAAAGAGAAGAAGGACGACCCAAGTTGTTATCAGCGCTCAGTTCAGAAGCCTGCATCTCTGATGGTATGGGGTTGCATTAGTGCGTGTGGCATGGGCAGCTTGCACATCTGGAAAGACACCATCAATGCTGAAAGGTATATCCAAGTTCTAGAGCAACATATGCTCCCATGTGGACGACGTCTCTTTCAGGGAAGACCTTGCATTTTCCAACATGACAATGCCAAACCCCATACTGCAATCAATTACAGCATCATGGCTGCGTAGAAGAAGGGTCCGGGTACTGAACTAGCCAGCCTGCAGTCCAGATCTTTCACCCATAGAAAACATTTGGCGCATCATAAAATGGAAGATACAACAAAAAAGACCTAAGACGGTTGAGCAACTAGAATCCTACATTAGACAAGAATGGGTTAACATTCCTATCCCTAAACTTGAGCAACTTGTCTCCTCAGTCCCCAGACGTTTACAGACTGTTGTGAAGAGAAAAGGGGATGTCTCACAGTGGTAAACATGGCCTTGTCCCAACTTTTTTGAGATGTGTTGTTGTCATGAAATTTAAAATCACCTAATTTTTCTCTTTAAATGATACATTTTCTCAGTTTAAACATTTGATATGTCATCTATGTTCTATTCTGAATAAAATATGGAATTTTGAAACTTCCACATCATTGCATTCCGTTTTTATTTACAATTTGTACTTTGTCCCAACTTTTTTGGAATCGGGGTTGTATTATGAGCATATAAGAACTCCCATATGGCCTTTCATTTGGCACCATGATCTTTGACCTTGAGTGACCTTGAAAGGTCAAACTGAAGGTCATGGGTTTTCAAAGGGGTATAACTTTTAAAATGGTTCATGATAGTCAGATGTTTACTATTATCAACATATAAGAAGTCCCATATGGGCTTTCAGTTGCTGCCATGACCTTTGATCTTGAATGACTGAAATGTCAAACTCAAGGTAGGACTACAACCTGACAGCTGATGATTGAGAAATATTACCATTATCAACATATAGGTATAAAATAAGTGTTGCCGGGTGAAGTTTGCTTTACCTGGCAACACTTGTTAACTTGATGTACTTGCAATGTGCAAGAAAAAGAACTGAATACAGCCAGCATATTCAACAACACTTTTTGCCCATTGATTGGAAGAGTCCCTTGGAGGCGCCTGCGCATTCTGTGTATTCAGCTGTGAGCGAGATCTTAAAGACGTTCTTTGCTGGAAAATAGTGATCCAGGTCCATCATAATGCTACAATGGTGTTCAGGAAAACCACGTTAACTTAAAGATGGTTCTTAACAGGCAGTTAAGATGCTTGTAGCGTTAAGAGGCTTTTAGGAAACCCACCCCTGACCACGCTCCTCTTGACTTCTCTCATTAACAAAGCTTTTCTCTCTCTACATAACTGAGGCTACATCCACACGACAACGGCAACGAGATGTTATTTAAAAATATATCGCGTCCAAATGGGCAACAATCAGTAAAATATCAGGTCCATATGGCAACGCAACGCTTGCTGAAAACGATGCAATACACATGCCACACCTCTAGGGGCGCTGTAAGACGGTCCCTTCGGAGACACCAGAACAATAGAAGAAGTAAGGACGCATGCGCATAATGCGCAAGACTTCATATTAGCCACAAAGTCAGGAAAATCTGTTTGTAAAATTACATTATAATGACCAAATACAATGAAAAGTATTTTTCCAGTCTCACCTGTGAAAGGTAATCCCATGTGATCTCGTTTGGACGGCAAACCTATTGGTACAGTTAAACGCAGCTAATCTTTATTCTCCGCTTTGACCTATCCAATATGGCGGCGAGGATGACGTATGATTCTACGCAGAAGGCGGCGTCTTTAATGGTCCGGAATAAATTGAATACTACACGTTGATGGATTAATTTGTTTCTCACCTGTGAAAGGTAATCCCATGTGATCTCGTTTGGACGGTAAACCTGTTGGTACACTTAAAGGCAGCAAATGAATCTTTATTCTCCGCTTTGACCTATCCAATATGGCGGCGAGGATAACGTATGATTCTACGCGGAAGGCGGCGTCTTTAATGGTCCGGAATAAATTGGATTAATTTGCTCCTCTACGCCCTTTTTGAGGAATGTATTGTCTGACTTAAATCAACATCTGAAGAGGCGAGATCGCTCCTTTTTTTCCCTATTTTTGCTGGCGGGATTGCACCATTACACAATAAATATTCACAGTGAAAATATTTTGTAAGCGCGTTTCATGAACCAAGTTATAGGATTTGTTGACAACTCGCATTGCATCGCAATGAGAAGATCATTGGCACTACTGGGGTTAAGAATCAGACCATTTCATAAATGAATATTTTGCTGTAGAGCTGCAGTGTTTGTCCAATTGCATGTTTTTGCTTCACTATTACTGTCACTATTCTGCTTCTTGCATTACTACTGTGAACTAACACTGAACATAATAATAATAATAATATCCAAGCTCGTGTTTCATTCTCACTAGTGCTCTGTAAGGCTTTTTCCTGGTGATATTCGTTACACTTCTACCCAGCGTGAAGCACTCACAGTCATGTGGTTGTGACGTCATCGTAAACAAATCCGTTCTACTCATCCAGACGACTTCACAACGGCAACGTTGCCAGATCTTTCCACTCTGGAACCCGTTCTCAAAAAGATTGCATTTTGGGCACCCAAAACGCCGGTGCCATGTGGACGCCAGGCCTAAACGATAAGCAATTGTATCGGAGTCACCTGAATCCGTTGCCGTGTGGACAGGGCCTGAGTCACTAGATCACATTTATTCCTATTCCATTTGATATACAGTGGTGCTTGAAAGTTTGTGAACCCTTTAGAATTTTCTACATTTCTGCATAAATATGACCTAAAACATCATCAGATTTTCACACAAGTCCTAAAAGTAGATAAAGAGAACCCAGTTAAACAAATGAGACAAAAATATTATACTTGGTCATTTATTTATTGAGGAAAATGATCCAATATTACATATCTGTGAGTGGCAAAAGTATGTGAACCTCTAGGATTAGCAGTTAATTTGAAGCTGAAATTAGAGTCAGGTGTTTTCAACCAATGGGATGACAATCAGGTGTGAGTGGGCACCCTGTTTTATTTAAAGAACAGGGATCTATCAAAGTCTGATCTTCACAACACATGTTTGTGGAAGTGTATCATGGCACGAACAAAGGAGATTCCTGAGGACCTCAGAAAAAGCGTTGTTGATGCTCATCAGGCTGGAAAAGGTTACAAAACCATCTCTAAAGAGTTTGGACTCCACCAATCCCCAGTCAGACAGATTGTGTACAAATGGAGGAAATTCAAGACCATTGTTATCCTCCCCAGGAGTGGTCGACCAACAAAGATCACTCCAAGAACAAGGCGTGTAATAGTCGGCGAGCTCACAAAGGACCCCAAGGTAACTTCTAAGCAACTTAAGGCCTCTCTCACATTGGCTAATGTTAATGTTCATGAGTCCACCATCAGGAGAACACTGAACAACAATGGTGTGCATGGCAAGGTTGCAAGGAGAAAGCCACTGCTCTCCAAAAAGAACATTGCTGCTCATCTGCAGTTTGCTAAAGATCATGTGGACAAGCCAGAAGGCTATTGGAAAAATGTTTTGTGGACAGATGAGACCAAAATACAACTTTTTGCTTTAAACGAGAAGCGTTATGTTTGGAGAAAGGAAAACGCTGCATTCCAGCATAAGAACCTTATCCCATCTGTGAAACATGGTGGTGGTAGTATCATGGTTTGGGCCTGTTTTGCTGCATCTGGGCCAGGATGGCTTGCCATCATTGATGGAACAATGAATTCTGAATTATACCAGCGAATTCTAAAGGAAAATGTCAGGACATCTGCCCATGAACTTAGGCCCTGTCCACACAGAAATGGATTCAGGTGAATCCGATAAAATTTTTTATCGTTTCGGCCTGGTGTCCACACGGCACTGGCGTTTTGGGTGCCCCAAAATGATATTTTTTGAGAACGGTTTCCAGAGTGGAAAAATCTGGCAACGGCGCTGTTGCGAAGTCGTCTGGATGAGTAGAACGGATTTGTTTACGATGACGTCACAACCACATGACTAGAAGAAGGGGTTTATGCGCATGCGTCCTACTTCTTCTATTGTTCTGGTGTCTCCGATGGGACCGTCTTACAGCGCATGTAGAGGTGTGGCATGTGTATTGCATCGTTTTCAGCAAGCGTTGCGTTGCCATATGTACCTGATATTTTACTGATCCGTTGCCCATGTGGACGTGATATTTTTTTTACCTGCTAAAAAAAAAAATCTCGTTGCCATTGTCGTGTGGATGTAGCCTGAATCTCAAGAGAAGGTGGGTCATGCAGCAAGACAATGACCCTAAGCACACAAGTCGTTCTACCATAGAATGGTTAAAGAAGAATAAAGTTAATGTTTTGGAATGGCCAAGTCAAAGTCCTGACCTTAATCCAATCGAAATGTTGTGGAAGGACCTGAAGCGAGCAGTTCATGTGAGGAAACCCACCAACATCCCAGAGTTGAAGCTGTTCTATATGGAGGAATGGACTAAAATTCCTCCAAGCCGGTGTGCAGGACTGATCAACAGTTACCGGAAACGTTTAATTGCAGTTATTGCTGCACAAGGGGGTCACACCACATACTGAGAGCAAAGGTTCACATACTTTTGCCACTCACAGATATGTAATATTCTGTACAAGTCGCCAGGTCATCACAGGGCTGACACATAGACACAGACAACCATTCACACCCACATTCACACCTACGGTCAATTTAGAGTCACCAGTTAACCTAACCTGCATGTCTTTGGACTGTGGGGGAAACCGGAGCACCCGGAGGAAACCCACGCGGACACGGGGAGAACATGCAAACTCCGCACAGAAAGGCCCTCGCCGGCCACGGGGCTCGAACCCGGACCTTCTTGCTGTGAGGCGACAGCGCTAACCACTACACCACCGTGCCGCCCCAGCATTGATAATCAAAAGGTAAATTTTCTTAAAATAAACACCACTGACTTGATATCGAATCAGTAGCCTTGGCGAACCACAAGGTGAATTTCGTTTATCTTTTTATCTGCCGATTATCTTCCGATACTACGACGTTATGAGGTTTCTCTTATTTCGTTTCTGGCTCTGATTGGTTCCGAAGTTAACAGCTAATCAAACTTGATCAGGATAAGTGCTGATTGGTTACAGAGTTTTGCTATTGTTACTCATTCTTACATTTTCACAACATGATGACATAGTGGCTTCACCACTTGTTCTTGTGTATCTCTGATAACGTGAGATTAACTGTTCGTATAGCGTGATCACAATTCACCATTCTGGTGATTGTAATGCTCGTGCTCATGCGCAGTGCGCTATTGTTACTCATTCTTACAACACAATGACATAGTGGTTACTGCCTCGCTACGCCTCTATGAGGCAGTAGCCACAAAAATACAAACCTTAAATCATAAATCCTTGCATTAATGGCCTTATTATGTATTTCCATCCAGAGGAAGGAGAATGCATTTAATCAGCAATATTTTCAAGCCTCTGAATAGCTCCTGATTTAACATTACTGATTTACATACACAAGCTTTCACTGGATTATAAATAGAGGACAACTCTATTATTATACTTTAGGCAAATTTCCAACCTCTTATCCACCTGCCTGAAATCAGCTGCTCTATTTTCTGTGCTTATATTCAATATATGCTCTGAATATATGGTCTTCATATTCAGTGTGAAGTAAGAAGGTTGGGGGTTTTTTTGTTTGTTTTTTGTTTTTTTTTAAAGTCACTTTACCAGCGTTTCTCACCTTGGTTGGCATGAAAGAAGAAGAAGAGCTGCTTTGTCTTGTATTTAGCGCAGTCACATAAAGAAAAAAAATTGCATAAACTAAAAAGAAAAGTGTGGAAAGCAAGAATGTGGTGTGTCTAGCCACTCAATGACGACAGGACCAAAGCTGATTTCAGCCCATTTGATTGCCATTTATATTGTTTTGAAGATGAATTGTACAGATGCGGGAAGTGGCGGGCTTCTTCACATCACCTCTCTTCGCATTCAGCATCTAGTTTGGTTTTCCAGCGCATGTGCAATTGGTGCCCTTGGCATAGTCACAAAAAGACTGGAGGGTATGTGCATGTCTGCACAGAGCCTCACATACACCCTCTGATGACAAAATTTATGTCAAATGGATCCTAGGGTACTATCATGTACATGCAGAAGTCTTTGTATCGTTGCAAATAGTGAAACCCAGTTTAGTAGGTAGTTAGTCATGGTTACTAAGCCTATACATTTCAACTGAAGAACCTTTTTCAAATTATTTGAATATTCATCCAGGTGTTTAAAAATGACCTAATTGAATACAAGGTTAATATGCAATTTGAGTATTGAACAAGAACATCCATCCATCATCCATAACCGCTTATCCTGTACAGGGTCGCGGGCAAGCTGGAGCCTATCCCAGCTGACTGTGGGCGAAAGGCGGGGTACATCCTGGACAAGTCACCAGAACATCGCAGGGCTGATACATCGAGACAAACAACCATTCACACTCACATTCACACCTACGGTCAATTTAGAGCCACCAATTAGCCTAACCTGCATGTCTTTGGACTGTGGGGGGAAAACAGAGCACCCGGAGGAAACCCACACAGACACGGGGAGAACATGCAAACTCCACACAGAAAGGCCACTGGGCTCGAACCCACAACCTTCTTGCTGTGAGGTGACAGTGCTAACCACTACACCACCGTGCCACCCCTACTCTACCATAGTGTGACCATTCATGTTTCTTTTTTGAATGAAGCTTCTGCCTGAGAAACAATTTAAGCAGATTATCCCCCTCTTCTGTTCTGCTGTTGTGGACTATTAGTTGTGTTAAGGGAGGCTAACATTCATTCTCTGATCTTTTCTCTTTCAACCTGTAGCATGAATGGCACTGTGCCTCAAACGGCAGTATCTAGCTGTGCTGTAAAGTCCTAAATGCCTGAAGAGAGTATGATGTCTCTATCTTAAGGATGTAAGTGGTCCCAGAAGGTTTAATCTTATGTGACCTGCCCTATCTCTAATGAACATGGTGCATCTGTTTGCCAGAAGCTGAATCCAGCCTATTTTCATTCAGAAAGAAGAAAATCCTCTTGCCTTATCACAGAGACATTCAAAAACAGCCTTAATTTTAATATAGATATGGATATCCAGGGATGAAGGAATTAGGAGAAAAAAATACAGACCTTGAGAGGCAGGACATGCTCTGAATGCTCTGTGTACAAGTCTGTCATTTCAAACTCCAATCCTTAAGTAATGTGTAAATGATTTGTCTGTGTGCTGGGATGGGAGTCAATGGGCCAGTGGCAATTTGATGTGTAATAACTAAATTTCACTCCACTGCCCTTTCCTGTGTGTGTGTTGAAGATGCTAATTGGGTGCATCATGTCACAGGATTTCTTTTGTAACAAGATTGCAGCATGACACATTTTAACATTCATTATCGCTCTCTCTCTTTCACATGTGTGCCTCCATTTATCCCTCAAACTGGCTTACGTTTCCCCCACAGTCAGTGCGTTTACATGCACATAGAGAAAATCGAATTTCTGCCGTAGCTCGACTGAAATCAAAGTTCTAAATGCCATGCAAACACCTTAGCTCGGCTGAAATCAAACCAAACTGGATTTCTCGTAATCGAGCTACGCGACCTAGATTATGCGATTGTAGCCGAGCTACTTAGTGCATGTAAACCCTATCGAGCTTCGTAGTCGAGCTACTTACTTCAGCACTGCCCCTTCTGGAAGTGACGAGTGACGAGACCACAAGTGGGGGAAACAACAGCCTCGGTTGGCATGAACAGTAGTAGAAACGTGCACTTCTGGAGCAATGAGGAGACAGAGTTCATGCTCATTCAGCTTAAGGAGTTGAATATATATATATATATATATATATATATATATATATATATATATATATATATATATAAAATCTCCTTCTCACCCCCAGCAGGGGGATGGTATCCATGTCATCCTCAAGCTCGGGTCCTCTACCAGAGGCCTGGGAGTTTGAGGGTTCTGCGCAGTATCTTCGATGTTCCTAGTACTGCGCTCTTCTGGACTGAGGCTTCAGATGTTGTTCCTGGGATTTGCTGGAGCCACTCTCCCAGTTTCGGGGTTACTGCCCCAAGTGCCCCCACTACCACGGGGACCACGCAACCCTTGACCTTCCATATCCGTTCCAGCTGCTCTTTCAACCCTTGATACTTCTCAAGTTTCTCATGTTCCTTCTTCCTGATGTTGGCGTCAGCTGGGATCGCCACATCTATCACCACCACCCTCTTCTGCTCTTTGTGCACCACCACTATGTCCGGTTGGTTAGCCAGGATCTGTTTGTCAGTCTGGAAGCTGAAGTCCCACAGAACCTTGGCCCTGTTGTTCTCAGCCACCTTCTGTGGTATGGCCCATTGGGACTTGGGTACTTCTATTCCATACTGGTTGCAGATGTTCCTGTATACTATCCCAGCCACTTGGTTGTGCCTCTCCATGTACGCTGATCCAGCTAGCATCTTACACCCTGCTACTATGTGCTGGACTGTTTCAGGGGCTTCTTTGCACAGTCTGCATCTTGGATCTGATCTACTCTGGTAGATCCTGGCCTCTATGGCTCTTGTGCTTATGGCCTGTTCTTGTGCTGCCATGATTAGTGCCTCTGTGCTGTCTGTCAGTCCTGCATTATCCAGCCACTAGTAGGATTTCTTGATATCAGCCACTTCCTCTATCTGACGGTGGTACATGCCATGTAGGGGTTTGTCCCTCCAGGTTGTCTGTTCCTCCTCCTCCTCTGCACTCTCATCAGGGTTCTGCTGCCTGAGACATTCACTTAGCAGTTCATCCTTTGGGGCCATCTTTCTGATGTATTCTCGGATTTTCGATGTTTCATCCTGGACCGTGGTCTTGACGCTCACTAGCCCTCGGCCTCCCTCTTTCCGCTTAGTGTATAGTCTCTGGGTGCTGGACTTGGGGTGGAACCCTCCATGCATGGTGAGGAGCTTTCTAGTCTTGATATCTGTGGTTTCTATCTCCTCCTTTGGCCAGTTTATGATACCAGCGGGGTATCTGATGACTGGTAGTGCGTACATGTTGATGGCTCAGACCTTGTTCTTACCATTCAGCTGACTTTTCAGGACCTGCCTTACTCTCTGGAGGTATTTGGCTGTGGTTGACTTCCTTGTGGCCTCTTCATGGTTTCCATTAGCCTGTGGGATGCCAAGGTACTTGTAGCTGTCTTGGATATCACCTATGTTGCCCTCTGGTAGGTCAATCCCCTCAGTCCGAATCATCTTGCCTCTCTTTGAGACCATCCGGCCACACTTGTCCAATCCGAATGACATCCCTATGTCATCACTGTAGATCTATATATATCGATGTTGCTGTCCTCGTCGTCGTTCTTCTTGTGAACACGGAACTGATAACTTTGTTTATACTCTTGAATAGCTCTTCTTCATGATGACAAATGGAAGTGTACCAACACGATGGGGCGTGTAGCGCCACCTGTGGCTCGGGTGCACAATGTACCTCACACAATAGCTCGATTTCCTTGTGTGCATGTAGGATTGGATATCTCTGGCACCCCTGCTGGGACCCTTAGCTC
Organism: Neoarius graeffei; assembly: GCF_027579695.1. Classification (NCBI taxonomy): domain Eukaryota; kingdom Metazoa; phylum Chordata; class Actinopteri; order Siluriformes; family Ariidae; genus Neoarius; species Neoarius graeffei. The sequence goes on along the minus strand of NC_083587.1, from coordinate 34,462,941 downwards.
GATTACCGACAGTAGCTCGATTTGGATGTGCATGTAAACGCACTGAGTGTAATGTGGATTGCAGTGCTAGCAATGTGAGGGACTTATTCACTATAAAACATTCAACATTATCAAAGCTACTTAAATAGGGAGGAAAAACTGTGGCTCTATGATAAGCAGTGAAGAATTATTTAATGACCGAGTTGAGATAAAAGCCATTATTCTTTGTGTTTTCATTTTTGTTCACAAGAAAACAAGAAAATTCAGACATGAAATATAGTATTCAAATAGAATGGACTGAATTAATTGTCATTTTTATACCAATCTGAAAAATCTACTGAGCCAAAATGTCTACTAGTTCTGAGGTCTGATTTCAACTAACTTTGTTCCAAATCTAATTTAAATGTTACATATAGCACTTAATTAAATACAATTGTAGCACGATAAACTTAATTATTATACATACAGAGCACTTTTTAGATGGAATAAAAACATGTATTCTATTCCCTTCTAGCGGGTTTCATTCATTTGGTTCAATGGCATGCAATATTGTAATCATATCGCTTATTCTACATGTATTACACCACTGTACCCAATGGAGAATGAGCGTGCAATATATGTATCCCATCAAGATGGATGAAGGGGACCTTGAACATTTCGTCTCTGCCTCTGGTGGCGACATTCGCATCTCTCTCGTGCATGCTCCACAAGCGGTGATGTGGCCAACAAACTGCCTCAGTGGAGGAAGTGCCGCCATCTGACTTTGTCCTGGGTTGCATTGTACCAATCTTGCTCCATCTGGAACAGCTTGAGATCTTCCTTGACACAATCTTTCCAGTGTTTGTGTGGTCTGCCTCTTTTTCTGTTACCATTGACTGACTAACTCACCAAACAGAACAATTTTGGGCAAACGGTTGTCTGGCATGCAGCAAACATGCCCAAGCCAACGTATTCTACTTTTCCTGATGGTTATTTCTGTTGGTGCTGTGCCCGCCTGGTTCTGTATTTCAATGTTTGTCACATGATCTTGCCATCTGATGCCGAGGAGCTGACGGAGACATCACTGCTGGAAATGCTCAATCTTCTGCAAGTGGCTCGTGTGTGTAGCCCATGTCTCACTGCCATATAAAAGTGTGGGTGTTATGATGGCATGATACACTAACAGCTTTGTCTTGATTGTGAGCCCATTTCTGTCCCATACTTTGGATTTCATTGATTTGAAGATCATGCTGGCTTTGGAGATTCTGTTGTTGATTTCTCTGTCCAGCTGGCAGTCATCTGAGACAGTTCCTCCAAGATAGCAGAATTTGGATGACACTGTAAGGGGGGTGTTATCCAGTATCACTGGAGTGGGCTCATGGCAGAGCTGATGAAGAACCTCTGTCTTTTCCTTGCTGACAGTTACCCCTTTTCCACCAAATCAGTTCCAGGGCTGGTTCGGAGCCAGTGCTGGTGCTGGTTCACAACTCGTTCAACTTGCGAGCCAGCTGAGAACCAGTTTGCTTTTCCATCGCTCGCGGTGCCACGTCATTACGTCGCTGTATATGTCATTACATCGCTGTATACGTCAGTTACGTCGCTACGGTTGCTTAAACCTTGGCGCGAATATCGAAGCAAAAACAACACGGAAGAAGCAGCAGCAACAACAACAATAATAATAATAATGGATGACTTTGCATTTGTACAGCTGCGGCTTCTCACCGCTTAAAAATGGCGATCTTTCGCGGTCTTGTTATTGTTGTTGGTCTTAACAACTCCGCCCCCCCCGCTGACGTAAGAGGTTCTTTCCTCTGGCCCAGCAGAGAGTTGGTGCTAGCCTGGAACCGGTTTTTCTGGCCCCAGAGCCAGTTCTTTGTCAGTGGAAACAGAAAACCCGGTTCCAAACTAAGCACTGGCCCCGAACCAGCCCTGGAACTGCTTTGGTGGAAAAGGAGCAAGTGAGACCCCACTTTTGACAGGAGGAGTTCAGGTTGTTGGTGAGATTTTGGAGGGCCTGGGCTTTGTGACTTGCAAAGCCAGCGTCATCAGTGTAAAGAAGCTCACTAACAATAACTGTACTAGCTAGTTTTGTTCGTAGGCGCCGCAGATTGAAGAGGTCGCCATTCAGACGATATCTTATTCCTATGCCGTCCTCTGGTGGTAGATCTTTAGTGGCATATTTGACAACAAAAGCAAAGAACAGCACGAACAGGGAGGGAGCTAAGATGCATGCTTGCCGTAGGCCAATGTTGACATCAAATTCATCTGTGCTGTCGCCTCCAACCTAATACCTTTTGTGGAAGCTTTTGATGATCTTCACTATCTTGGTTGGAATGCCAGTCTTAAGCAGAAATTCCCATATTAGGTCTCTATTTACGGTATCAAAGGCTTTGACCAGGTCAATGAATATCATGTGAAGCTCTTATGGTGGAGCGTGTTGCTGAACCAACCAATAAAATAAAAACTACTTGAAAACAAATCCCTAAAGAAATGCAAAAAAAAAAGCAACAAAATATGGAATGAAAGTATTTGATTGTTACAATATTGCACATTGTCAAGACAACACGATGTCGCATGTCGGAGATATAAAAGTTCTGTGCTAGCGAGCAACTGTGACAATTTGTAAACGAATATGGCCGCCAGGTTTGCTTCGTTAAAAATGCAAATTTTTGAGAGAATTTTGGCTGCCAGGTCGCTCCGTCGTTTGTAGCTGTTGATCTCATCTCATTTCATCTCATTATCTCTAGCCGCTTTATCCTTCTACAGGGTCGCAGGCAAGCTGGAGCCTATCCCAGCTGACTACGGGCGAAAGGCGGGGTACACCCTGGACAAGTCGCCAGGTCATCACAGGGCTGACACATAGACACAGACAACCATTCACACTCACATTCACACCTACGGTCAATTTAGAGTCGTAGCTGTCGATGTTGCTTTTAAAAGTAACTAAGTAAATTACACAGGGAAATGAATACTTAAATATGAGTGTAAAATACTGTGGCAAGCATGCGTGGAAGAAGAATCTGGAGACAGAAATCTTAGTTTCTCGGTCATTAGCCTGTGCTAGGAGCTCTCGGGAGCACTGGCTTGACTGCACTATTGTTGGCCTTCGCTAACACTATTGATGAACACCAGCTGGAAGGTAACTGGACTGCTGCGCTAACAGCACCGAGTTGCGGATAAGCTAGCATTGGCCTTTGCTAACACTACTAATGAAGGCTACACTGGCTGGAAGGTGACTGCAGTGCCGTGCTAACAGCACTGAATTGTGGGGAAGCTAGCATTGGCCTTTGCTAACGCTCCTGCTCAATGCTACACCAGCTGGAAGGTAACTGGAGTGCTGCGCTAACAGCACCGAGTCGTCGGTAAGCTAGCATTGGCCTTCGCTAACACTACTGCTCAATGCTCTGCTGGTTGGAAAGTAATTGGACTGTCACACTAACAGCACTAAGTTGTGGGTAAGCTAGCATTGGCCTTCGAGAATGCTGATATGAAGAGTGTGTGTATGTATAATAATAATAATAATAATAATAATAATATTGGCTGGCTTTTTTTCATGATATATCCAGTATATTCCATTCAGCTAGCATGATATTGAACTCATCTTCAACTCGTTCAATATCATGCTAGCTGAATGGAATATATATGATAAACCACTCAAAACCAGCCAATATTAATTAATTAATTAATTAATTATCATACATCTTGACATTTATGTCCAAGTTATTTAATAAAAACATCTCAATATATGACTATGAATATACAACAAATTAATTCCCAAAATTTTAGGCAGTCTTTTTCCTTCCCAATATTACTGTCTGTTAAGCATCATCACTGGTATCTGATTACGTTGTCTAATAGCCCAGTCCTATTAACTGCAGAAAAGATGTTATTATTGTTTCACATATCTGTCTCAGAGTACAAAGATATTTATAGGGTTAAAGGATTTTCTTGATACCAAATTGTAATTAACCAGTCATATGTTTGTTACTGTTATTAAAAACAATGTCTAGCATCACTAAAAAAGTATCTTGAAAATATTAAGAATAAAAAAGAAAAGTTTAGAAACTTTAAAATAGTTTATTAAACTACTTGTATAGTACAACATTTGGGTAACTTGATGGTAATATTATACTATTTTTTAAATGCAGAATGTGTCAACATTTACAGTACATTTTCTTACAATTTTTATGTCATAAAAATGAAAATTAATATTACACTCATATTTCCAGACATAGAATATGACATACTTGCATCTATACAATGACAGAAAGTTCAAGTAAAGTGTGATTGTTACTGTAGAAGAAATATAATTTCTCATTTGTTGTAAAGCTATTGTAAAACCTTTAATTAAACTTGGACTTGAGCTCTAATTAAATTTGATTTCCCTGTATGAAAGTCTAAGTATTTCCATGACATAAGCTATATGATCATTGTTTCCATGAAACTTTGCAGTAAATTGGAACTCTGCTACAACACTATGTTCTGTAAAGAGGAAGAAGGTGTTAACATTCTACAGCAGGATGGAGCAGAAGTGCATACTATCTTTTTTACTGTCCATTTTCTAATGAAACCATGAAAATATATATGCGAATAGACAAGGGACATAGTTGGATTTTTATAGCCATACTTGTTTGAGTGTTGTTATCCCCCACTAGCTGAAAGGCCCGAAGGAGATTATGTCGTGGTGATTTCCGTCCGTTCGTCTGTCCATCCTGGGAAGGGTGCTCACCTTCTAAAATCAACTCCTCTCACAATTCTTGGAGGAATTTCACGAAACTTGGCAGAATTCTTTGTTGTACATTGGTAATACGCATATTGTAATTTCATTCAGTTCAGTCACATTTTACCAGAGTTACAGCCCTTGATTAACAAAATTATAATTTGACAATTTCATGAGAATGTGTCTTAGGGTTTTGCTGGGAATCGAACCCAGGTTGCTGGTGGAGTAATCCAGCAAACCCCCACTAAGCCACCAGGGGAATGACTCAAGTGCAGAGGAGTGAGGCGAAGGTAGAGTACAAAAACAGTTTATTGTCAAAAGCACAGAAGGTCAAAAATCCAAAGCAAAAAGTAAAATCCAAACACTCAGAAGATATAAGGGAAAATAAAATATCCAAAAGTTCAAAGTCCAAAATCAGAAAAGAAAAGGCAAAAATGCAAAACGCTCAGAAGATCCAAAAATGTCAAGTACAAAGTCCAAAAGAAAACAAAATACCCAAAAAAAAAACGCAAGGACATAAGCAAGGTACACAGGACAGAGGTTACTAGCCATAGGCAGCACAAAGACTCTATGACAAGAGGCTAAACTGAGGAAGTATATATAGCCAGGGTAATTAAGAAACTAGGCGGGGCAGAAAATAAAGAACAGGTGGGGGTAAAAGGCTCATGGAAACACAGGCTATCAAAACAAACACAAAACACAGAAGCAGTGGCGGCCTCTAGAGGCCAAAACAAATATGACAAGATAAAAAAATAACAGCGGCCTCTAGAGGCCAAGACAGTCCCCAGTCCTAACAATGTGTTTTCCTTCTGAAATCAATTGCTCTCACAATTTTTGGAGGAATTTCACGAAACTTGGCAAAAGGCCTTGTTATATGTCAATACGATACATATTGTTATTTTGCTCAATTCGGTTGCATTTTACAATAGTTGTGGCCCTTGATTAACAACCTTGTACTTTCACAATTTCATGAAGGTGTGCTTGCCTTCTAACATCAACTCCTCTCAATTTTTGGATGAATTTCTCAAAGCTTGGCAAAAGACATTGTTGTATATGCGAAACAAAAATAACGCATATTGTGATTTAATTTAGTTTGTGAAAATTTTACCAGAGTTTTGACCCTTGATTAAATAACTTGTACAACCCCAATTCCAAAAAAGTTGGGACAAAGAACAAATTGTAAATAAAAACGGAATGCAATGATGTGGAAATTTCAAAATTCCATATTTTATTCAGAATAGAACATAGATGACATATCAAATGTTTAAACTGAGAAAATATATCATTTAAAGAGAAAAATTAGGTGATTTTAAATTTCATGACAACAACACATCTCAAAAAAGTTGGGACAAGGCCATGTTTACCACTGTGAGACATCCCCTTTTCTCTTTACAACAGTCTGTAAACGTCTGGGGACTGAGGAGACAAGTTGCTAAAGTTTAGGGATAGGAATGTTAACCCATTCTTATCTAATGTAGGATTCTAGTTGCTCAACTGTCTTGGGTCTTTTTTGTCGTATCTTCCGTTTTATGATGCGCCAAATGATTTCTATGGGTGAAAGATCTGGACTGCAGGCTGGCCAGTTCAGTACCTGGACCCTTCTTCTACGCAGCCATGATGCTGTAATTGATGCAGTATGTGGTTTGGCATTGTCATGTTGGAAAATGCAAGGTCTTCCCTGAAAGAGACGCCGTCTGGATGGGAGCATATGTTGCTCTAGAACCTGGATATACCTTTCAGCATTGATGATGTCTTTCCAGATGTGTAAGCTGCCCATGCCACACACACTAATGCAACCCCATATCATCAGAGATGCAGGCTTCTGAACTGAGTGCTGGTAACAACTTGGGTCGTCCTTCTCCTCTTTAGTCCGAATGACACGGCGTCCCTGATTTCCATAAAGAACTTCAAATTTTGATTTGTCTGACCACAGAACAGTTTTCCACTTTGCCACAGTCCATTTTAAATGAGCCTTGGCCCAGAGAAGACGTCTGCGCTTCTGGATCATGTTTAGATACGGCTTCTTCTTTGAACTATAGAGTTTTAGCTGGCAACGGCGGATGGCACGGTGAATTGTGTTCACAGATGATGTTCTCTGGAAATATTCCTGAGCCCATTTTGTGATTTCCAATACAGAAGCATGCCTGTATGTGATGCAGTGCCGTCTAAGGGCCCGAAGATCACAGGCACCCAGTATGGTTTTCCGGGCTTGACCCTTACGCACAAAGATTCTTCCAGATTCTCTGAATCTTTTGATGATATTATGCACTGTAGATGATGATATGTTCAAACTCTTTGCAATTTTACACTGTCGAACTCCTTTCTGATATTGCTCCACTATTTGTCGGCGCAGAATTAGGGGGATTGGTGATCCTCTTCCCATCTTTACTTCTGAGAGCCGCTGCCACTCCAAGATGCTCTTTTTATACCCAGTCATGTTAATGACCTATTGCCAGTTGACCTAATGAGTTGCAATTTGGTCCTCCAGCTGTTCCTTTTTTGTACCTTTAACTTTTCCAGCCTCTTATTGCCCCTGTCCCAACTTTTTTGAGATGTGTTGCTGTCATGAAATTTCAAATGAGCCAATATTTGGCATGAAATTTCAAAATGTCTCACTTTCGACATTTGATATGTTGTCTATGTTCTATTGTGAATACAATATCAGTTTTTGAGATTTGTAAATGATTGCATTCCATTTTTATTTACAATTTGTACTTTGTCCCAACTGTTTTGGATTCGGGGTTGTACTTTGACAATTTCATGAGGGAGTTGGCAAAAGGCTTTGTTATATGAGGGCTATATGCATATTGAAATTTCATTTAATTTGGGCAAATTTGACCAGAGTTATGCCCTTGATTATTAACAAACTTGTACTTTGGCAATTTCATCAAGGCGTGCTTGCTTTCTGAAATCAACTTCCCTCGCAATTTTTACCCCCCGTTGGCCGAAAGGCCTGAAGGGGGATTATGTCGTGACGATGCCTGTCTGTTTGTCCGGCCGGCCCAGAAAGGATACTCACCTTCTGAAATCAACTCCTCTCACAATTTTTGGAGGAATTTCACAAAACTTGACAGGATTCTTTGTTATATGTCACATATAATATGCATATTGCAATTTCGTTCAATTCAGTCACATTTTACCAGAGTTATGGCATAGTTGCCAGCGGGGGATATTGTGCTCTCAGAGCACTCTTGTTTTAAATGGTAATAAAGCATTCTGCATTAGTGCTCTATACATTAGCACATTATCCTCTTCAGGCTCTGTCTCCCATTAACCTGTGAAAGCTTTCACTTTATATGTGAGCTCTATCAGGGGCATAGGGAGAAAACCCAATTATCAAGATTTTTCTCAAATTACCTTCTGCCTGACCTCGTAAATGAGGTAAGACTTCAACAAAGATGGTCATATATTAGACATTAATTTATAGCTAATAAACGTGCATATAAATAGTGAATATTTAGCGGTTAATTGGCAACATTAAGAGCTTACTGGCTCTTTATTTTATGTTCTCGTATTCTTAGGTTATATTGTAAGTGTTACATTAGTAAAAGTAAAGATTAGTGAAAACTTGAAGTTTTACACTCATAAAAACAAGTTGTAAGGTCTGCACATTGCATATATTTTGGTATCCTTTGGTGACCATCGGTATCAGTCTTATCAATAATATGTCACAAATTGACAAAGATGTAAAAAGGCTTGAATGATTACATTATTAAGAGATTTGTTTTGGTGTGTTGCTGCAAAATCCAATCAGATCTGCTCCTCTCATTCCCCTTAGGAACCGAGTATGGTATGCCCAGTCAAGTCAAAGTCTCTCTCATGCCACCATCTGGTCTTCCCAGGCAGTCTCCTGTCCCAGTACTAACCAACTCTTTAAGGCGTATGGGTGTGGCGCCGATCTCCGTTTCGATAGCCCTTGGCCTCTTGCCTTTACAGCTAGGGCTACAGTGAGAGGGAGGGCTAGTTCTCTGGTAACCATGAGAGTTTGACTTCCCCACTTGCATCTGTATTGCAGCGTGCCTTGCCAGATGGTAGTAGGTACCATTTTTATGATAGTCTTTGGCATGACCTGACCGCCAGTAGAACTCGTGATCTCCCGGTCAAGAGGCGGACACACTAATCACTAGGCCAACTCGTGGTCGAGTATGCCCAGTACACACACAATTTTCCAGTCTGTATGCTGGAAGAAACAAGTTGGCTATCACTTTCCTGTTACTATATTTTATGTCAATATTTTAGTCAAGACAAGTGCACACATTTTTATTTAGAATACAGGTAGTCGTCGACTTACGACTGCATTTGGTTATGACTGACCGGTCGTAAACTGATCTGGTCGTAAGTCGGCCTATGTTAAATGAACGTAAGTATATGTGTAATGATATTGTAATCATCTTAAAGTCTTATTTTATCAACATTTTCTTATTTCATTACCTTGGCTCATTATTTGGTTTAAGTCAAACACTGCATACTACACTGTGTACAGTACAATTCGTTTAATATGTGCAAAACAAAAAATACGAAATACAGGTGTGAAAAATAGAAAACATTTTAGTTTGAAACATAGCAAAATACAAATTTAAAACATAGCAAAATACAAAATTGACTGCTGGCATCACTGGTGCTTGGCTGTGGGTCGTCTACATCATCATCAGCTGTTGCAGCGCTCGGGCTGGCGGGAGCATTTGCTCATTTCATAAACCAGGAGCTGGGGTGGAAACTGTATGACGGAGTGCGTGAGGGAGCGCGAGAGAGACTGCACATGTGCCTGGAGCTGGGGCGGAAACTGTATGACGGGGAGCGCGAGAGAGACTGTGCATGTGCCTGGAGCTGGGGCGGAAACTGTATGATGGGGAGCGCGAGAGAGACTGTGCATGTGCCTGGAGCTGGGGCGGAAACTGTTGTACGCGGCGAGAGGCGCTGCTGGGAGCTGGGGCGGAAACTGTCGTACGCTCAGCTAGCTCAGCTGGGAAACACTTGCCAGTCATAACCAGACGGTCGTAAAGTCGATCGGTCGTATGTCGCATAGGTCGTAAGTCGACGACTACTGTACCTGTACTAGCAATCTACAGTACAATCACTTAAAGCCCTGCAAGGGAACATGTATAGCTAATGCTGAGATTATGTATACCTCTAATCCTGAGGGGTTCTGGTTGAGTGAAGTTTTTGTTTACATTTTATTATTTGAGTTAAGGAGGTTGAAAAGAAGACTGAAATAAATGTAATTCTCCTCACACTGACCAGGTGTCACAAATATGTTTACAGTTTTATTTATGTACAAGTATGTAGAGTTATTAGATCTTTTAATGATTCGATGAACTTTTCAGAGCAGTCCAAATGTAAAGTATCAAGAAAGAAACTGTGGCCTACGGTAATTCAGCATCGATAAAACTAAAGTGCAAAATTGACTGAGACTGGTTTTGATACATGAACAGCATTTAATACCCCTCCCCGTCTGTCGGCTCTCCATTGCTAGCAATGATGTGGGCCATAAGGCCCGCACCAGGGCGACAGAGTCGTCCGCAGTGGTGGCATGAATGAACCTATCTCCTCTCCTAATGAAGCACCTTGCACAGTAAGGTAAGACGAGCGATGTCGTGCCCCCATCGTGTTGTCTCTCTGGACTTCCAGACCTGATGCCAAGTGGTGCACAAAAGTGCCACAGACCTGACGGGTATGGAAGTCGCCCCGCAGTGACAACTGACTTGCCGAGTGATGCCATCCGTTGGCCACTTGAGTGGCTCTTCTGCATGCCATCTGGTGGTGCACCATTGACCCTGTTGGGTTCATCTGCCACATTGCACCAAAAAGCACCCTGCTGCCAGCGCCTTATTGGTGATGTTCTATAGCTGGAGCCCAGGCAGGTGCTACCATTCTGGGTCAAAGCAGACCTGCACTGTAAACCCGAATAAGTTGAGTTTACTTAAAAAAATTGAGGAAAGTGGTTGCCTTAAAAAAAATAAGTAATTATTAATGATTGAATTGAGTACCTTAAACTTACAATCTTCTGGTAAGTTTAAGGTACTCAATTCAATCATTAATAATTACTTATTTTTTTTAAGGCAACCACTTTCCTCAATTTTTTTTAAGTAAACTCAACTTATTCGGGTTTACAGTGTGGGAGCAATGGTGATTAAGGGGTAACTCCACTTTCCCCAATACTCAAGTCCTCTCAGACCTGAGACTCACCACCAGTTGCAGTTTAAAGTCATACCCAGGAATAAGCATTAATACTAATGACTACAGTGTGAATAAATTGGTTAAAATAGAAGCATGTGTCAAAGATGCTTCATAAAAATTTTAGGTCTAAATTGACTTTTAGTAGCCATAGCTGAGTTGTTTTTGATCTTATTTGATATGTATAAAATAATTCACTCCGTTATATGTAGTTAACTTTTGGGTGAAGAAACCTGTTTCTGTTGGAAAGGGGAAAATCCCAGTGCATCAGCACTTTTGGAGCCATCCACGTTTTGCGCTGCTCCACCTGCTTTAGCACTGCACATTATTTTACGACCACAAAAACAGCATCAGTAGACAAAAGTGGGAAAAAATTACTTGCACCCAAACTACATAGTCAACATTAAGAGGAAAATTATGCTTACAGTAGCACGAAAATGGAGCTCAAAATATATAAAGTTTATAACCGTAGACGTGTGTGTGTAAGAGATAACAACTCATTAAAAGACTTTCAATTATATTAACTCAGTACAAAGCTTTTTTGAGATAAACAGAGAGAAAGATGTTGGAATCCACAACAACATGATTAGCAGATCTGTTTGTCTCTGTGGCACTCTAATCCTTAAGCTTGCACTAGCTCCCTACAGATTCATTTGATTTCCAGCTGTAGCTGGTTAGGATATAAAAATGGGCCCCTGAAAGGCTTTTATTGATCATTCTGATAGAACTTACATAAGCAGCATTTCCAACAAAATGGAGAGACATATTATATGTAAGTGAAAGAGACAGTTCAACCCCATCATATATCATCCATCATTGCTAGTAGATCTTCAGCTCTGGCCTTTACAACTAACTTTAGATTAGGTTTTGTTTCACCTTTTAAAGTAAGGCTGCATTTTTATGAATTGGTATCAGGCTTAACGTCGTCTTCTGACCAAAGAATAAAAGGGGAGGAATGTATTATGATAAATGGCTGGGTTTTATTTCTTTGTTTGTATCTTTGTTGTAAATGCAAAGCAGAAAGGTCAGTGGTGTCTCTTACCATCCGTATGTTATTTTACTCCCAGTTTATTCACAATGACAAACAATTTTCCACATGGGTTCTCATGCCGAACCATGTGTCATCCTGCTATCACCAAATGATGGAAATGCCAAGTTTAGGACAAACTAAGACAATTGAATAGTCACTGGAAGCTTTAGGGCTTATCAGACATACCTTGTATAAGGTGCTTATTCTGCTATAGCTGAATAATATACAGTCGTGAAAAAATAAGCAAATCCCATGCAAATTGTAGACTTTTCTCAACATATTTAAACAAGTAAACATTTCACCCTTTTGATACACTACCTGCAGATAAAGTTGATGAACAAAACAACAAGGGAAATTAGTTCTTTCAATCATTTATTCAACAAAAATATCAATAGATGTACTATTCTGCTGTGGAGGAACTAAGGACACCCTTGGCTTCAGAACCTAGTATTGCCCCCTTTAACAGAAATAACTTCTTGTAGGCGTTTTGCATAATTGTCCACCAGTCTCTGACATTGGCTTGCTGAAATTGTTGACCACTCTTCCATGCAAAATTCCTTCAGTTGCAAGATGTTTGAGGGTTTTCTTGCATGCACTGCCCTTTTCAAATCTCCCCACAACATTTCAATAGGATTCAAATGTGGGCTTTGAGGAGGCCATTCCATAACCCTCCATTTCTTCTTTTTGAGCCATTCCTTGGTGGATTTGCTAGTGTGCAAATCATTATCAAGATCATCAACAAGATCATTATCTTGTTAAAAGGTCCACCTCCAGTTCAACTTCAACTTTTGAACAAATGGCCTCACAGTATCTTCAAGCACTCTTTGATACGATTCAGAATTCATAGATGAATCAATGAATGCAAGTTTTCCAGTCCCTGAGGAAGCAAAGCAACTGCAAACCCTAACATTTCCATCACCATGCTTCACAGTTGGTATGAAGTTCTTCTCCTGAAAAGCCATCTTTGGGCTGCGCCATATGTGTACTCTTACTATGGCCAAACAATTCTCTACCTTTGATTTGTCTGGCCAGAGAACGTTATTCCAAAAGGCCTGGTCTTTGCCGATATGTTTATTAGCAAACTGTAGTTTTGCTTTAATGTTTCTTTTGGACAGCAAAGGCTTTTTCCTGGTGCACCTCCCATACAGGTCAAATTTGTCCAATCTCTTTCTGAATGTAAATGTTTGCACTTTCACACCAACAGTTGCAAGAGTTACCTGCAGATCCAGTGATGAAATTTTGGGGTTCTTGGGGACCTCTTTTAGCATCAAACAGTCTGCTCTTGGGCTGAATTTGCTGGGGCGGCCAGTCCTGCACAAATTGGCAGTTGTTTGAAATCTACGCCACTTGTAGATTTTCCTGACAGTGGAATGACTTATTTCTAATAATTTAGACATCTTTTTAAACCCCTTGTCAGATTCATAGGCATCCACAACCTTTTCTCTGAGGTCCTTAGAGAGCTCTTTAGAGCTTGGCCTGATGACACCACACAATTCAGTAGCAAAGAGAACAGCAGACCCTAGATGTCAGGTTTAAATAAGACGGGTTCTGCCTCCACCCCCACCTGCAGGAGGTTCGAATCAATGGCACCTAATCTGGAGCACCTGAGTCTAATTTTATGGACTCAAGTGTGTCATAAATATAAGGGTGTCCTTACTTTTTTAATGTTTTTTTTTATTTAAATTATGAAAATGACTACAAAATGTCAATCGTATTTGTCATTTGATGGAATATATTACCTTTATCTGTGGGCACTGTATCAAAGAGTGAAAAATGTTTGCTTGTTTAAATATGTTGAGAAAAGTCTACAGTTTCCATGGGATGTGCTTATTTTTTTCACATGACTGTACACAGGTGTAGTTTTAACTTAATTCATGTTCACCTGAAGTTAATGCATTTATATATTCATAATGCTAGAGAATTACACATTTTGTTCTACCTCTTTTTCAACAGAATTTGTGATTGTTTTTCGATCTTGTTGTTACAGATGGGAATACTTGTCCTATCATCACCCTTTTATATATATATATATATATAACTGCTGGAAAAACATTGAGTGTTTGTGTGGCAATGGAGCAAGCTGAACCAGATTATTAAGCCTATTGAACCTTGGCAGTCAGAAATAATATTTACTTATTTATTATTCACTGCCAGTCAGATCATTTTTGTCTAACTGCATATTGAGCTGTATTATGGTTCATTTGTTACAAACTGTGATGTCCTGTTTTACAAGCATTTCTTCTTTGTTGTTGATAGAAACTGATAAGCAGACAATTTTTCCCTGCTTGTTACTTCGCACTACTGTGCTAACTGTTCCATACATAGCATAAGCTACCAATTTGCAATCATTCATCCATCAGTAAAAGCTTTATCATAGTTAGGATTGAGCTGGATTTAGATCCTATCCCAAAACCAATGGGCACGAGACTGAGAAGCATCCTAGGTTCATCACAGGGTACTATGTACACACGCATGCACACACATGCCAACCACATTCATTCAGATCTTTAGCATAGCCCCTCCACTCTTTCTAGCATGTTTATGGGAGATGACAGAAACCCAGAGGACCTGGAATTAAATGCAGAAATATGGACATTATATCAATATGTCAAACAAGATAAGCCAATAATCACTTTAGAGTATAGAGGCAACAGTGGGAAGGAAAAACTGTCTGGGATGACTTCAAGAAGACACCTTGAGAAGAACCAGACTCAAAAGGGAACCCATCCTCTTCTGGGTGACGACGGACAGTGAGAATATGTCATTACTCGGAACAGTCTAATTAGTTAAACCATTACTCAAGGACAAGAAGAAGAAAGTGTTATTTATCAGCTATACATTAAGTACAGTGGGATTATTTTCTTCACATATTCCAGCTTGCTAGGAAGTTGGGGTTAGAGCACAGGGTCAGCCATGATACGGTGCCCCTGGTGTTAGGGTTTTGCTGGGATTCGAACCTGGTTCGTTGGTGTGATAATCCAGCAAACCCCCACTAGGCCACCAGGGGGATGACTCAAATGCAGAGGCGTGAGGCGGAAGTAGAAAAAGAATCAAAAGGTTTATTTAAACTATATACACTATATACAGGGCAAAACAAAAGACAAAAAAAAACCAAAGAGTATAATCCAAAAGAAAAGCAAAGTGCAAAAATACAAAAGCTAAGAAGATCAAAAAACACAGTACAAAGGAAACTGGAGATAAACATAACAGCACAAAGACTCCGTGACAAGAGGACTGAACTCAGGGGTATAAATAGACAAACTAATTAAGGACACAGGTGAAGATAATTAGGCAATTAACACAAACACAAAACACAGGAACAGTGGCGGCCTCTAGAGGCCAAAATAAACACGACATGAAAAGGAAATAACAGCGGCCTCTAGAGGCCAAAACAGTCCTAGTCCTAACAGGACCCCCCCCTCTAGGAGCGTCTCCTGACGTTCCCAGGGCGATCCGGATGGGCCGAATGGAAGTCCCGACATAGTTCTTTATCAAGGACATCCCGAGCAGGAACCCAGCAGCGCTCCTCAGGACCATAGCCCTCCCAGTCCACCAGATATTGCAACCCGCCGCGGACCCGGCGGGAGTCAAGCAGGCGATTCACAGTGAACACAGTCTGCCCCTGGAAGATGCGGGGGGGTGGGGGGTTCCTAGGGGCAGGGGCATACGTAGATGTCAGTACGGGCCGTAACAGGGAAACATGGAAAGTGGGGTTGATCCTCAGAGTCCGGGGCAACTGGAGCCGGTAGGAGACAGGGTTCACCCTGCGCACCACCTTGAAGGGGCCAATGTAGCGAGGAGCAAGCTTGCGGTTCTCCACCCGCAGTGGAAGGTCCTTAGTGGACAGCCAAACACGCTGCCCAGGGCGGAAAGCGTGTGCAGGTCTTCTATGGCGGTTGGCCTGAGTCTGGTTGGTTCTGGAGGTCTGTATGAGGGTCTTCCTGACCTTGCTCCAGGTCTTGCGACACCGTCTCACATATTGGTTGACCGAGGGCACCCCCGCGTCCTCCTCCTGGTCCGGGAACAGAGGTGGCTGGAACCCGAATTGGCACTGGAATGGCGACAGCTTGGTGGCCGATGACTGCAGGGTGTTGTGGGCATACTCCGCCCATGGCAGCCAGGTGCTCCACGATGTCGGGTTATCCATAGCCAGGCCTCGCAGGGTGGTTTCCAGGTCCTGGTTGAGCCTCTCCGTCTGACCATTGGACTGTGGGTGAAACCCAGAGGAGAGGCTGGCAGTGGCTCCGATGACCTTGCAGAACCCGTGCCACACTCGGGAGGAGAACTGGGGCCCTCGGTCTGAGACGATGTCCTGTGGAAGACCAAAGACTCGGAAGACATGATTAAACAAAAGTTTCGCAGTTTCAAGAGCAGAGGGGAGTTTGCACAGTGGTATGAAGCGGCAGGCCTTGGAGAATCTGTCAACTAAGACCAAAATGACCGTGTTACCTTGTGACTCAGGGAGACCCGTGATAAAGTCGACTGCCACGTGGGACCAGGGACGCCGGGGAATGGTCAGAGGATGCAGGAGACCCTGGGGACGCTGTCGTGGGTTCTTGGTTCTGGTGCAAACCTCACAGGACAGGACAAATGACCTTACTTCCTTCTCCATGTTAGGCCACCAGAAGCGTCTTTTCAGGAAGTCCAGGGTCCTCCGAGCTCCCGGGTGGGCGGTGAGAGGGGAAGAGTGACCCCACTGGAGAACCTTGGCCCGGGCTTGATGTGGGACGTACAAGAGGCCTGGTGGCCCCGTCCCAGGACCGGGGTCCTGGCGTTGGGCTCGTCGGACAGCCTCCTCAATACCCCAGCGGACAGGGGCCACAATCCGGGACACAGGGATAATAGGCCCGACTTCATTCTCCCTGTTAGTGGCAGAGAACAGTCTGGACAGTGCGTCAGGTTTGGTGTTCTTGGAGCCGGGGCGGTATGAGAGGGTGAAGTCAAACCGACTGAAAAACAGGGCCCACCTAGCCTGTCGAGGGTTCAGTCTCTTGGCTTGCTGGAGGTACTCCAGGTTCTTGTGGTCAGTCCAAACCAGGAATGGATGTTGTGCTCCCTCCAGCCAGTGCCTCCACTCCTCAAGGGCCAGTTTGACCGCTAGCAGTTCTCGATCCCCCACATCGTACCGGGACTCAGCAGGACTCAGGCGGTGGGAGAAGTAAGCGCAGGGGTGCAGCTTTCCTTCCGAACGTTGAGAGAGCACCGCGCTGACACCACTGTCCGAGGCGTCCACCTCCACGATGAATGGTTGGGAGGTGTCCGGGA
The DNA here is from genome assembly GCF_027579695.1 of Neoarius graeffei. Classification (NCBI taxonomy): domain Eukaryota; kingdom Metazoa; phylum Chordata; class Actinopteri; order Siluriformes; family Ariidae; genus Neoarius; species Neoarius graeffei. The sequence continues at coordinate 34,445,794 of NC_083587.1, read as the reverse complement.
GAACCAGAATGGGTGCCGTGCAGAAGCGGTCCTTGAGGTCTTTGAACGCCTTTTCTGCTTGAGGAGACCAGCCATAAGATCCACCTGTCCCTTTGGTGAGGTCAGACATGGGTGCTGCCACAGAACTGAAGTTCCTGATGAACTTGCGGTAGAAGTTAGCGAATCCTAAGAACCGCTGAACCTCCTTAACGGACTTGGGAGTAGGCCAATCCCGGACGGCCAGGGTCTTGGCAGGGTCCATTTGGAGTTGGCCTGTCCGTACAATAAATCCCAGAAAGGAGACCTCGGGAACATGAAATTCGCATTTCTGGGCCTTGGCGAACAGATTGTTCTGTAGCAGCCTCTGGAGAACCTGGCGGACATGGTGGCGGTGCTCCTGCACGGTCTTGGAAAAGATAAGGATGTCGTCGAGGTAGACAAAAACGTATAGGTTAATCATGTCCCTTAAGACGTCGTTGATTAGGGCCTGAAAAACAGCTGGTGCGTTGGTGAGTCCGAAGGGCATCACCTGGTATTCGTAGTGCCCAGACGGGGTGTTAAAGGCAGTCTTCCACTCGTCTCCCTGTCGGATACGGAAGAGGTGGTATGCGTTCCGTAGGTCCAACTTGGTGAAGACGGTGGCGCCTTGGAGCAGGTCGAAAGCTGTGGACATCAGCGGAAGGGGATATCGGTTGCGCACAGTGATCTTATTCAGGCCCCTGTAATCAATACATGGTCGGAGCCCCCCATCCTTCTTGCCGACAAAGAAGAAGCCGGCACCAGCAGGTGAGGTGGAGGGTTGAATGAACCCAGAGACCAGGGCGTCTTTGAGGTATTCCTCCATGGCCTTGCGTTCTGGCTGAGAGAGGGAAAACAGTCTGCCACGAGGAGGGGTAGTCCCAGGGAGCAAGTCGATGGCACAGTCGTAGGCCCGGTGTGGAGGAAGAACGGCGGCCCTGCTCTTGCTGAATACTTCCTTGAGATCCCAGTACTCTGTGGGAACTTGAGATAACTCGGTGAGATCAGGGGGCTCGGCAGGAGACACAGGAGAGCTAGAGAGCAGACAAGAGGCATGGCATGCAGGGCCCCATTCCACAACCTGGCTTGTTACCCAGTCTATGCGAGGGTTGTGGCGAGTAAGCCAAGGAAGGCCTAGAATAACTGGGAACTCAGGTGAAGGAATCAGGTGCAGGGATATTTCTTCCTTGTGACCTTGAGACTGGAGGAAAACAGGAGAAGTAACTTGGGTGACTCTTCCATCACCTAACGCTTGGCCATCGAGGGCAGACACAGACAGTGGGACTTCAAGAGGTGCAGTCGGAATATTGATGCTTTGGGCGAAGTGAATATCCATAAAGTTCCCAGCCGCCCCTGAGTCTATCAAAGCTTGACAAGAGTGGACAGACTCACCCCAGGAGATGGAGACCGGGATGTAGATTCCTTGGCCAGGGAGTCCGGGAGAGAGGGTAGGCCCCGTCACAACCCTCCCTCGGCTGGACGGGGCGGTCCTTTTCCCAAGAGTTCGGGACATGATGCTCGGAAGTGACCAGGCTTGCCACAGTAGATGCAGCACTTGTCCCTCCTTCTGCGCTCCCTCTCAGATGCGGAGAGGCGAGTACGACCCACTTGCATGGGTTCTGGACAGTCACTGAAGGAGGTAGACGGTCTCCAGGTAGAGGTAGGGAGGCTGGGGGGGCTCAAGGCTTGGTGGCGTTCTCTCATCCTGTTGTCCAGACGAATAGCATGTGAGATGAGGGTTTCGAGGTCACTTGGGCATCCAATAGAGGCCAGACCGTCCTTGATGGGGTCAGACAGACCATGGTGGAAGGCTGACACCAGGGCAGTCTCGTTCCATCCACTTACTGCTGCGAGTGTTCGGAACGAGATGGCGTAATCTGCGACGCTTCCTCCTTGCCGGATGGACATGAGCTTTCGGGCTGCGTCGGTACTGATGTCTGCCTGATCGAAGACCCGAAGCATCTCTTCAGAAAACAGCTGGAAATCAAAGCACTCAGGTCCCTGTCTTTGCCAGATAGCAGTAGCCCAGGCTCGCGCCTTACCAGCTAATAAGGTGATCACAAAGGCAATCTTGCGGCGATCCGTAGTGTAGGTGGTAGGCTGAAGCTCAAAGGTGAGTTGACACTGGGTAAGGAACTCTCGGCACTCACTGTGCTTGCCGTCATACCTCTGTGGTGCAGGAAGGCTGGGTTCGCGAGGTGAAGAAGGCAGCATTGCAGGAGGCACTGGAGCAGGAGTGGGAGCTGGATCAGGAGCAGGAGCTGGATCAGGAGCAGGAACTGGATCAGGAGCAGGAGATGCAGGCAGAGATGTCAGCTGTGCCAGGGTTTTCCCAATTTGCTGAAGCAGTTCCTCGTGGCGAGCGAGGGCCTCACGTTGGCTGGTGAGCGTATGTCCATGAGCGTCCATGGTCGCTCCGAAGCGTGTCAAAGCTGCCATAATTCCCTGAAGGTTGGCCGGGTAGACAGTTGAAGCAGCCTCTGCTGAGTCGGTCATGCACGGAGTCTTTCTGTTAGGGTTTTGCTGGGATTCGAACCTGGTTCGTTGGTGTGATAATCCAGCAAACCCCCACTAGGCCACCAGGGGGATGACTCAAATGCAGAGGCGTGAGGCGGAAGTAGAAAAAGAATCAAAAGGTTTATTTAAACTATATACACTATATACAGGGCAAAACAAAAGACAAAAAAAAACCAAAGAGTATAATCCAAAAGAAAAGCAAAGTGCAAAAATACAAAAGCTAAGAAGATCAAAAAACACAGTACAAAGGAAACTGGAGATAAACATAGCACAAAGACTCCGTGACAAGAGGACTGAACTCAGGGGTATAAATAGACAAACTAATTAAGGACACAGGTGAAGATAATTAGGCAATTAACACAAACACAAAACACAGGAACAGTGGCGGCCTCTAGAGGCCAAAATAAACACGACATGAAAAGGAAATAACAGCGGCCTCTAGAGGCCAAAACAGTCCTAGTCCTAACACCTGGTGTATTGCAGTGATGTTAAATATGAGCCTTTCTGATCACAGTAGCAGTTTTTTAGGTGCAAGTAAACTCTATCCAGGTGGGATTACCAGCACAAAGCATTGTTTTGGGAAGTGCAATCTTCAGGGTATGCCTGATCATCTACAACATAATATTTAGTCAATAGTTAATACATTTGGTACAAAAAGCACTGACCACAGACTCCATTAACGTGTTGCAGCATTAAAAATAAAACATACATGTCTTGTAAGCAAAATATAGACTTGAATTTAAAAAAAGAGGCTGTTTAATCTGCGTACAATTACAAATGTGTTATGGCCAGCATTATTCCCAGTAAAAGCTGGGATGTTTGCGCTGCTCAGGCATTCTGTGACCTGAGGGTCTATAACAGAATGAGATATTCTCTAAAAGAATAATTTGACAGAGACTGTGATGTCCACTACCTACTGAATCATGTTGGCCTTATTATTGGTTTCCTCTCTGTGTCCAGCCACTGTTTGCCTCCTGAGTGAAACCTGTGACCCAAATTTAGCTTGATGTTAGCATTTACCTGTCACACAACCACTCACTCTGACAGTCAGGAATGATGAAACAGGGTTCAATTTACAGATGTGATTATAAATTTGTGGGGCGGCACGGTGGTGTAGTGGTTAGCGCTATCGCCTCACAGCAAGAAGGTCCTGGGTTCGAGCCCCGTGGCCGGCGAGGGCCTTTCTGTGCGGAGTTTGCATGTTCTCCCCGTGTCCGCGTGGGTTTCCTCCGGGTGCTCCGGTTTCCCCCACAGTCCAAAGACGTGCAGGTTAGGTTAACTGGTGACTCTAAATTGACCGTAGGTGTGAATGTGAGTGTGAATGGTTGTCTGTGTCTATGTGTCAGCCCTGTGATGACCTGGCGACTTGTCCAGGGTGTACCCCGCCTTTCGCCCGTAGTCAGCTGGGATAGGCTCCAGCTTGCCTGCGACCCTGTAGAAGGATAAAGCGGCTAGAGATAATGAGATGAGATGAGATTATAAATTTGTACAAGGTAGTCTGAGGTGGGGCTGACTGGGACCTTTCTGTGTGGAGTTTGCATGTTCTCCTCATGTCTGCGTGGGTTTCCTCCAGGTGCTCCGGTTTCCCCCACAGTCCAAAGACATGCAGGTTAGGCTAATTGGCGGCTCTAAATTGACCGTAGGTGTGAATGTGAGTGTGAATGGTTGTTTGTCTCTGTGTGTCAGCCCTGGAATGATCTGGTGACTTGTCCAGGGTGTACCCCGTCTCTCGCCCATAGTCAGCTGGGATAGGCTCCAGCTTGCCTGCGACCCTGTAGAACAGGATAAGCCTAGGTCACAACCGGACATACGATTTTTTGGCCGTGCGATTTTTGGCGTTTCCCAAATCGCTGCGGTTTTTTTGTTCGTGGAGAAAGACGCATGTTGGCTGTAAGTTTGTCTTGCAACCTGAAAAAAACATAAGTGCCCATAGAGTTTGTTTGACATGACAAAGAACCTCTGCGGCCGGTCTGCGGCCAGTCTACGGCTTGAAAATCAGCACGTCACACGCGCGCCCTCCATGCGTTTCACGCGCTCCCTCCGTGCGTTTCTTGCGTTTTTTGCACGTAGACCGGCCGTAGGAGCACGTACGGCCGGTTGTGACCGAGGCATTAAGCGGTTACGGATAATGGATGGATGGATAGTCTGAGGTGTCCGGTAGGCATTAAATCTTTCTTGTGTGATGGGTTACCATCTGACTTGTATTAGAATGCGATATTCTTGTCCACACTTTTGCTACTGATTATCATAATTTCTTTCAACATCACATCAACAGAAAAACCGATTTTCATTTTCAAGAAGTACCAGTTTTATGACTGTTCCATTTCTCCAGCAACAGTAATTATGACATGATCTTGCTCTTTCAGTTTCAAGAGGATTTACATAAGTCAGCTGGTGAGGTGAAAGACAGGGTTCAGGTATCCTATTCATGCAGCAATATACAGTTGATATTTAGTAGTAGTAGGCATTTACCGTACTCCTTTCTGAATATTCAGTTTCTTCTCTCCTATCTGTTTTGTTTATATCGTGGTGGTTGGGAAGAAATGCCTTAGACATGGCTTTGTTTAAGGTGGACGTCAACTTGCAAGGAAATGGCCCACATACAGTATCATGATTTCAAGGCCTTCTGCTGCAGCACATATAATATGTGACATGCAAGATCTGGCATTGAAACTGCAACGAACTGCTGCTCACTCGCTTTAGCAGAGTCATGCCTTATACCCAGTCCATCTGGCACTGCCCTCACCCGCCTCCGCAGCCATTGGGAATCTGTGTGATGATTCCTCCTCCGTCTGCTTTGCTGTTGGGGACTTGGAAGGACTTCTGTTTGTCATAACCCTGACAAGGGTGGCTAAGGGGTTGCTGGCACTTGCCAAAGGTGCCACCTTTTGTGAGCGGGGTCATCCGTTTCTGCATGGTAGGCTGAGGCTCCAACCTGTCCTACCCCACTCAATATGTGAAAGTTGTTTACTTGAATGCTTGTCTTTTTTTCATATAGCCTCCTATTGATTTTCATTTTATTGTTGATTTTTAACTTTTGCTTTAATGTAACATTACATTGCACATGACAGCAGAGGAAAAAAAAAACTTCTTAAGTCCACATTTTAAATCTACATTTTTGCCTCGCCCGGGACGGAGTCCACCAAGGGGGCAAGGTATTGTTTTCATTGTTTTTTTTTTTTTCTTAGCAACATTATGGGAAAATGGCTGGACCAATCTTCATGAAACTTTCAGGATAGATGGGCGTTGGTCTCAAATAGAACCTCCAACATGTTGAGGGTCATCCAGTCAAGGTCACCAAAAAGGTCAAAATCTTTTGTTTTTTTCGCGACAGCTTCATATTTTACTTCAAGCCAATTCCAAAATGTTCATCTTTCAATTCTGCTTCCATTGATATGCTACATGATGGGGTATCTCTCATAGTTTTCTTAGCAGTTGGGGGTCAAATGCCGGGGGGGGGGGGGGGGGGGTGCTCAAGGTCATTGCTAAATTTTGCATATTTTACGTTATAACTCGAAAACGGTTAGAGATATGTTTATCCTTATCAACATACAGGAAGTCATATATGGGCTTTCATTTGGCACCATGACCTTTGACCTTGTTTGTTTGTTTGTTTGTTTGTTTGTTTGTTTGTTTGTCTGTCTGTCTGTCTGTTTACAATCTAGCGTCTAGACAGTTGCACTGATTGACTTCAAATTTTCAGGGTAGGTGGGCAATGGTCCATAGATTACCTGATTCAATTTTGAGGGTAATTGGGTCAAGATGAAGGTCAAGGTCACGGGAAAGGTCAGCCTTTTGGTCAAAACACATTTTCCGTTATAACTCAAAAACGGTTGCCAATAGACAAATGTTTACTATTATGAGCATATAGGAGCTCCCATATGGCCTTTCATTTGGCACCATTATCTTTGACCTTGAATGACCTTGAAAGGTCAAACTCAAGGTCTCGGATTTTCAGAGGGCTATAACTTGAAAACGGTTGATGGTAGACAGATATTTACCATTATCAACTTATAGGAAGTGCCATATTTGGGCGGCACGGTGGTGTAGTGGTTATCACTGTCGCCTCACAGCAAGAAGGTTCCGGGTTCGAACTTCGCGGCCGACGGGGGCCTTTCTGTGTGGAGTTTGCATGTTCTCCCCGTGTCTGCGTGGGTTTCCTCTGGGTGCTCCAGTTTCCCCCACAGTTCAAAGACATGCAGATTGTACAATGGGACCACTGTAATTGGTGCAAGCTGTAGTGTTTTCCAAGCCATAATGTATGTACATATATACTGTAGATCTTGCTATGGCAAAAAGCTAATAAATTACATGGGCTTTCATTTGGCACCATGACCTTTGACCTTGAATGACTCTGAAATGTCAAACTCAAGGTCATGGATTTTCATAGGACTATAACCTGACAGCTGATGACTGAGAAATATTACCATTATCAATATATAGGTATAAAATAAGTGCTGCCGGGCGAGGTTTGTTTTGCCTGGCAACACTTGTTTATCCCTTTTTTCTTTTCTTTTTTTTTCTCAGACTTAAACGGAAATTATCCTTGTTGGTGGTAATGTAGATACTATTGAAAAAAAAACAGTCTTGGACAATGCACTCAAGGAAAATCTGTCAAACCTGGATGTGTGAACTTCATGCAGGTCATTCAATAATCTGTGCTCAGGAAATAATAGTATTTTTTTCTGTGTATAAATGCTGATGTATCTTTTGTGCTTAACTTCCCAGATGAATAACTTGCTGAATATGGCCCATAGTGTGTTCACAGATATCTCACAGAGTTCAGAAGAGCAAAATTTAAAATTTATAAAGTGGATTTTCAGATGTCTGAATGGGGCATGGATATTTCATTTTCATTTTCATTATTTAATTTTCTGCTCCTTTATTAAATTCTTTCATGACTCTGTAATTCTTACATCATTACTGTTTCATGACGAACATAATTAATGTGCAGTGCATATGGAAATTCGGCATAAAATTATTGTAAGTGGTTTATCAAAACGGCACTGTTGGCAGAGTGTAAAATGGCTGTGAATGGAGGAGGAGAGGACGAGCAATGACTAATGGTAATGAGACGTCCTCTGGCAAGGGGAAGGAGAAAACACATGCTGCATGTGTCATTCTTGTATATATATCATCCCCACAGTGATGCATAGTGGTGGTAGCACCATGCTGAGAGTTAGGCTTGTTTTTTTTCTCTGATTAATCCCCTCTTTACCTGGTCACTGACTTTTGGTGGATGGGCTCCTCCAGGCAAAGACATTGTGCCACATTCTTTCCTTTTTTTTTTTTTAAATAATGGATTTAATGGTTCTCTGTGGGATGTTTTAAAGTTTGGGATATTTTTAAAACCTTGACTGATACTTTCTAAGTTTGTTCCAGACTTGTTTTGCTCGTTCCTTGGTCTTTATGATGCTCTTTGTTTAGGTATTTTTCTAGTAGCATAGCAAGTGTCTTTATATTGAGATCATGTGAACCATTCACAGTGGAGATAGGCATAAGATAAGGATGTCTGCTTTCACCAATAACGTTAGGAGTGGACTGGACCATGCACAAGGCTGCTGAGGGACAGAACCTGGGGATACAGTGGACACTCTGATCCCAGCTAGATTATCTTGACTTTACCTACCTGGAGAGGGTTGTAGGGGAAAAAACAATGACTCAGACAAGGACATCCAAGCAAGAACTGGCAAAGCAAGAACAGCCTTTCTGGTGTTAAGGTGACTATAGATCAAGAAAAAAATCTCGCAGAAGACCAAACTCTTTCACACCAATGACAAACCTGTACTGCTGTATGGATCTGAAATACAGAGAACAATAAGGGCCATCACAGACAAATTACATGGGTTCATTAACAAGTGCGTTAGAGCCATAATTTGGTTATACACTAGCCACACAACATCTACAGTGAAGACCTGTGACAGATCCTTGAGCTACAGATTAGATGTAGGAAGTAAGGATGGATTGGGCGTACATTCAGAAAAGATATGAACAACTTGCTAGACAATCATTAACATGGAACCGCTACAGAGAGAGAAACCGATGAAGACCCTGGAACAGCTGGAAAAGATCAGTAGAAGATATTCCTGCATGGAAAAGCTGGACAGGGTGGTCAGAACTGAGTCAGATAGAGGTCTAATGTGAATGAACTTTGCTCTGCAATAGGCAACAGAGTTTAAGTCAAGTAAGCCATGTGGCACTTTATTTGCATAACAAGTAGACTCCATACAACTAATTATGCGACTTCTGGTGATTTGGGACTTCTGGTGGCAAATGAGAGCAAGGGGGTGACTATTTAAACAATCATAACTTACTGTATAATGTTTCTGTTTGTAAATAATTATATACATTTTTTTTTCTCATGCTTTATTATTGTCTAGGTGGTTGGGGCAGAGAAAGAAAAGGAGACAGAAAGAAGGATGGGAGGAAATGGATGAAGAGGAAGTTAATGTGAGAGAGAGAGAGAGAGAGAGAGAGAGATACCCCATTCACACTCACAGTGAAAAGTATATATTTTCCATTCTTAAGAAAATAAGGGTGATGTAGTGGTTAGCACTCAGTGCGTTTACATGCACATAGAGAAAATCGAATTTCTGCCGTAGCTCGACTGAAATCGAAGCTCTAAATGCCATGGAAACACCTTAGCTCGGCTGAAATCAAACCGAACTGGATTTCTCGTAATCGAGCTACGCGACCTAGATTATGCGATTGTAGCCGAGCTACTTAGTGCATGTAAACCCTATCGAGTTACGTAGTTGAGCTACTTACTTCAGCACTGCCCCTTCCGGAAGTGACGAGTGACAAGACCACAAGCAGGAAACACAACAGCCTCGGTCGGCATGACAGCAGTAGTAGTAGCGAGCAGCAGAAGAGGTCAGGAGGAACAAGGAGAACGAACGAACACGGAACTGATAACTTTGTTTATACTCTTGAATAGCTCTTGTTCATGACGACAACCAGAAGTGTACCAACACGATGGGGCGTATAGCGCCACCTGTGGCTCGGGTGCACAATGTACCTCACACAATAGCTCGATTTCCTTGTGTGCATGTAGGATTAGATTTCTCTGGCACCCCTGCTGGGACCCTTAGCTCGATTACCGACAGTAGCTCGATTTGGATGTGCATGTAAACGCACTGACTGTCGCCTCACAGAAAGAAGGTTCTAGGTTTAAGCCCAGTGACTGACGGAGGGCCTTTCTGTGTGGAGTTTGCATGTTCTCCCCATGTCTGCGTGGGTTTCCTCTGGATGCTCGAGTTTCCCCGACAGTCCAAAGACATGCGGTTAGGTTAACATGGGGCGGCCTTGGGATGAAGTGCCCTTGAGCGAGGCACCAAACCCCCAACTGCTCCCTGGGCGCTGGAGCATAGCTGCCCACTGCTCTGGGTATGTGTGTGTGCTCATTGTGCATGTGTATGTTCACTGCTTCAGATGGGTTAAATGCAGAGGATGAACTTTACTGTGCTTGGGTGTGAATGTGACAAATAAAGGCTTCTTCTTTTTCTGCATTAATGGTGTCCTGTGGGAATGGGAGCAAAACTGCAAACAAAAAAAAGTTAAATAAGTCAGAGCAAAAAGTCAAAACATTAATCTATCCCTTGTCAGCCTAGTAACATTTACAGAAATCTTTTGTTACGGCTCCAATGGGAATCAGAACCATCAAATGTATGTGTTGTGACCGGTCATGACATTGCTGCCGGTGACAGAAATGATGATGCAGTGATATTGTAATGGATTTTTACTCATACTGCCTCAATGTAAAGCAACCAGCAGCAAACTCAAAACACCAAGCAAACATCAGTAGATACAGTGGGAATGCCGTATCCACAGGGGATATGTTCCAAGGTCTAACACGGTAGTAGAAACTGCAGATAGAAGTGAACCATGTTTTAAGCTTTTTTTCATGTACGGTACATGCGTACCTATGTTAAAATTTCATTTATAAACCACACACAGTGACATCAATATACTGTAATAAAAGTTATGTGAATGTGCTCTCTCGCTCTCTCTCTCTCTCTCTCTCTCTCTCTCTCTCTCTCTCTCTCATTAATGGGATTCTGACGTTTCCACTTCATATTTTTATCATGGTTGAGGCGCAGAGATAGATACAAGTGTGGAAACCTTTTATTTACACAGGATAGTCAAAGCAACAAAAAAATCACCAGGCATGAAAACACGAGAGTAGACTTGAGGAACGCTTCTGTAAAATAAAGACAAACTAATAGAAGCCAGGATTTAAATAAATCGAGTAATAAGTGAAAGCAGGTGTGCGTGGTTAATGCTGTCTATAAGCAGGGTGTGTGGGAATTGTAGGGTCATGCTCATATGCTTGAGCGTTTCAGGGGATATGACGGTCCCTCTGTAACAGCAAAAATATTATAAATAGCCTTCGCTTGAACAAAATAAATGCTAAGAAACAGGAAGAGGGCTTTCTCACTAGAGATGTGACGCAGCTCGGCTTATCCCATGTTGCTAACTAGCTAATGTCTCATCTTGTTTTTCTAACAACAATGAACTTGACATGGTGGCACGGTGGTGTAGTGGTTAGCGCTGTTGCCTCACAGCAAGAAGGTCCTGGGTTTGAGCCCAGCAGCCAACGAGGGCCTTTCTGTATGGAGTTTGCATGTTCTCCCCATGTCTATGTGGGTTTCCTCCGGGTGCGCCGGTTTCCTCTACAGTCCAAAGACATGCAGGTTAGGTTAACTGGTGACTCTAAATTGACCGTAGGTGTGAATGTGAGTGTGAATGGTTGTTTGTCTCTATGTGTCAGCCCTGAGATGACCTGGCGACTTGTCCAGGGTGTACCCCGCCTCTCACCCATAGTCAGCTGGGATAGGCTCCAGCTTGCCCACGACCCTGCACAGGATAAGCGGCTACAGATGATGGATGGATGGATGGATGGATGGATGGATGGATGGATGGATGGATGAACTTGACATCTCGTGAATTATGTCATATCTGGTCTCACATGGTTCCGCTCTGTAGCATTCCATTAAATACAGAGAGGTGGGAATACACGCTATCTGTTACTTTTCCATTATGGAAGACTGAGTGAGAATGAAAATGTGTTACCTTTTCTGTGTTTTTGCCTCATACAGTAATGGATTTTGTATGTGAAAGGGTCGAGAGAGAGAGAGAGAGAGAGCGCTCGATGACTGTTGTAGGTTCAGCTCTGTAATGGAGACTGCTGGTTTGAAGTCCATGATATTGTTACCGGTACACTGGTACGGTACGTCCTTGAGGTAACGATGCTTTCTCAGGAACATGCTGGAGAGCAAGTTTCTTCCAATGAATCTGCAGGGACGATATGTGCTGGTGTGTATAGAGAGAAAGAAAGGAAAATAAAGCATGTATGTGGTCACAGTCATCTTTTTTCAGGCTCTGATGTTTGTTGTTTGCATACTGGTACATTTGATTGTGTGTAATCACAGGTCCCCCTGAAAACAATGTTACAGGGTTCATTTTACGTGAACTTTGGATGAGAAAGTGAATCATCGGTATCAAATAAACAAGAAGACGTGGTCATCACTATCCCCCTCCACGAGCATTTTATGAAGACCTCTTAACACTTACACCCTTATAAGCCCATTGCTTTAATATTGACATGTCGTAAGTGCTATGACACCTTTATAAAACGCTACCCAGCTTTTTTCAGTAATATGAGCACACAAAGTTTCATTGATGCAGCTTATGTAGTTTCTGAGAAAACTTGTCCAGATTGAGTGCACGTGGACAAAGTCCAATAGCGTAAATCAAGGGCCATAGCTCTGAAAATAATAATTTCTCGTACAACCCCGATTCCAAAAAAGTTGGGACAAAGTACAAATTGTAAATAAAAACAGAATGCAATGATGTGGAAGTTTCAAAATTCCATATTTTATTCAGAATCGAACATAGATGACATATCAAATGTTTAAACTGAGAAAAAACATGTCTTTTTTAAAGAGAAAAATTAGGTGATTTTAAATTTCATGATAACAACACCTCAAAAAAGTTGGGACAAGGCCATGTTTACCACTGTGAGACATCCCCTTTTCTCTTCACAACAGTCTGTAAACGTCTGGGGACTGAGGAGACAAGTTGCTCAAGTTTAGGGATAGGAATGTTAACCCATTCTTGTCTAATGTAGGATTCTAGTTGCTCAACTGTCTTAGGTCTTTTTTGTCGTATCTTCTGTTTTATGATGCGCCAAATGTTTTCTATGGGTGAAAGATCTGGACTGCAGGCTGGCCAGTTCAGTACCCGGACCCTTCTTCTACGCAGCCATGATGCTGTAATTGATGCAGTATGTGGTTTGGCATTGTCATGTTGGAAAATGCAAGGTCTTCCCTGAAAGAGACGTCGTCTGGATGGGAGCATATGTTGCTCTAGAACCTGGATATACCTTTCAGCATTGATGGTGTCTTTCCAGATGTGTAAGCTGCCCATGCCACACGCACTAATGCAACCCCATACCATCAGAGATGCAGGCTTCTGAACTGAGCGCTGATAACAACTTGGGTCGTCCTTCTCCTCTTTAGTCCGAATGACACGGCGTCCCTGATTTCCATAAAGAACTTCAAATTTTGATTCGTCTGACCACAGAACAGTTTTCCACTTTGCCACAGTCCATTTTAAATGAGCCTTGGCCCAGAGAAGACGTCTGCGCTTCTGGGTCATGTTTAGATACGGCTTCTTCTTTGAACTATAGAGTTTTAGCTGGCAACGGCGGATGGCACGGTGAATTGTGTTCACAGATAATGTTCTCGGGAAATATTCCTGAGCCCATTTTGTGATTTCCAATCCAGAAGCATGCCTGTATGTGATGCAGTGCCATCTAAGGGCCCGAAGATCACAGGCACCCAGTATGGTTTTCCGGCCTTGACCCTTATGCACAGAGATTCTTCCAGATTCTCTGAATCTTTTGATGATCTTATGCACTGTAGATGATGTTCAAACTCTTTGCGATTTTACGCTGTCTAACTCCTTTCTGATATTGCTCCACTATTTGTCGGCGCAGAATTAGGGGGATTGGTGATCCTCCCATCTTTACTTCTGAGAGCCGGTGCCACTACAAGATGCTCTTTTTATACCCAGTCATGTTAATAACCTATTGCCAATTGACCTAATGAGTTGCAATTTGGTCCTCCAGCTGTTCCTTTTTTGTACCTTTAACTTTTCCAGCCGGCGGCACGGTGGTGTAGTGGTTAGCGCTGTTGCCTCACAGCAAGAAGGTCCGGGTTCGAGCCCCGTGGCCGGCGAGGGCCTTTCTGTGTGGAGTTTGCATGTTCTCCCCGTGTCCGCATGGGTTTCCTCCGGGTGCTCCAGTTTCCCCCACAGTCCAAAGACATGCAGGTTAGGTTAACTGGTGACTCTAAATTGACCGTAGGTGTGAATGTGAGTGTGAATGGTTGTCTGTGTCTATGTGTCAGCCCTGTGATGACCTTGCGACTTGTCCAGGGTGTACCCTGCCTTTCGCCCGTAGTCAGCTGGGATAGGCTCCAGCTCGCCTGCGACCCTGTAGAACAGGATAAAGCGGCTACAGATAATGAGATGAGATGAGATGAACTTTTCCAGCCTCTTATTGCCCCTGTCCCAACTTTTTTGAGATGTGTTGCTGTCATGAAATTTCAAATGAGCCAATATTTGGCATGAAATTTCAAAATGTCTCACTTTCAACATTTGATATGTTGTCTATGTTCTATTGTGAATACAATATATCAGTTTTTGAGATTTGTAAATTATTGCATTTCGTTTTTATATACAATTTGTACTTTGTCCCAGCTTTTTTGGAATCGGGGTTGTAAATGATTTTTGAACTCAACTTAGATCATGAACAGTAATTTGAGCATGGAACGTTTCATTGATGCAGCTTATGTAGTTTCTGAGAAAACTTGTCCAGATTGAAATGGAAGGACGGACGGACGGACGGACGGACTTCATTCCTATATCCTGCGCATTTCGTGGGGGAAATAAAATGAAATAAGCCCGAAATCAATTCTGGGTATAAAAGTGAAAATTTAGTACAAGTGCCAAAACACAGGAGTTCATAAAGCTAGAATTTTTGTATGCAGCCTTTTATCCCAGTTTTTTTTTTCCCCCTGAAAAAGCTGTCAGGCATGGTCAAAGACAATTGACCTCCAGCCTATGTGAGTGTGAATGGTTGTTTGTCTCTGTGTAAGCCCTGTGATGACCTGGTGACTTGTCCAGGGTGTACCTTGCCTCTCACCCATAGTCAGCTGGGATTGGCTCCAGCTTGCCTGTGACCCTGTATAGAATAAGCAGTTACGGATAACGGATGGATGCTGATATCACACTCGTTATATTTAGGGAGGTTTTAAGTGTACTGCTTGTGATACTGCTCCTTGTTGTGCTCAAAGAAATGAATATTTCTTATGTGTGTCAATCATTTTTCAAAAGTGAATGATTTTTAGAGATGCCCTGCATGTGTTGGCATCCATTCATCTTCACTGCCTTCTTTATCCTGGGCAGGGCTACAATGAATCCAGAGCCTATCCCTGGAACAGTGAGGCAGATATACACCCTGGATGCGATGCCAGTCTATCACAGGTCACCACGCACCCACATACCCATCTAGGGGCAATTTAGATTCACCGGTCCACCTGCCAACATGTTTTTTTGAGATGTCATAATGCCACACAGACAATCTTCTTTTTCATCCCTCCAGTGTGTTCTGGGTTGGGTACCTTTCCTTGAGTTTCTTGGCTAAGTAAATACACCTGGTTAGCCACTCACTGCTGCACTGGGAGACACGGGGAGAACATGCAAACTCCACACAGAAAGGCCCCCGTCGGTCACTGGGCTTGAACCCAGAACCTTCTTGCTTTGAGGCAACAGTGTTAACCACTACACCACCGTGCCATCCACAGTCAGAATATAGCTGTAATAAGAATGTAGCTTTTGGTCAACATCATTTTTGGTTTTGTATTTCCATGCATTTCTACTGTGGGAATGCCAAAGTAAACACAATCCAGCTGAAACACACACTCATTAGAAATCTCAGTAAACGTCTCTGGCCTGCCTGCTTCTCCTCTCTCTTTTATTCCCCCGCACCTTCCTGTGTCCCCTTTCCCACCATCTGATGGAAGGATTGTATCTACAGCAAGTTAATGTACTGGAATATGTTGACATGTTGTCAAGGCAAATACACTGAATGTACTTTTTCCGTTTAATATATGGCAGTTTCATTGCGCTGGTTTTCTTCATCTCGGTGAATTTGTGTTTCCAGCTGTCTTGATTTATTTAAGCGTTGTATCAGAGCTATTTTGTAACTTGTCTGTGATACTTAACTCTAAGTATTTAGATATTTAGATATTCTGCATCATGTGCAATTTATGGTTGATTTATTCTGAAGATGAATTGTCATATATAGGACCTTTATACAGTATGGTATATGTACAGTGCATCACCATTGTTAAAAAGCTATAATTAGGATGCATGTGAAATATTTTGGACATTTTAAAAAGGATCCAGTCTCCCAGTCCTGTTGGCAGTTAGATATCAGATATGTCAAATATGCCTTCAGCCTGAGAAAGTTTTTAGAGTCCAGTTAGCATGTTTGGGAGGCTGTTAGCTGGGCGTGGTCTCCTAGTAGTTTGACATTTGAACTCTACCAGGTTGATGCTTTTGTCCCTGTACTGGTGTCTCTTTTACATTGTGTGTTGTATATACATCAGGGAAACAGTTTTAGCCTGGTCAGGGTCATGGTGGATCTAGAGCCTGGGAACATTGGCCATAAGACAGCAAGGCACCTGAGATTGTATACCACAGTTCATTGCAAGGCACAGACATATTAGCACACTTATTTCTACCTAGGAGCAATTTAGAGTCACTAATCCACCTACCAGTATGTTTATGAGAGGTGGAAGGAAAATAGAGAACCAAAAGGAAACCCACACAGAACCCCAAAATGCTGCTTAATTTCTCAGTATGCATTAACAACTGTGCAAGATGGTCTCCTTTCACACTTTTGCTACCTCTTACACTCTTGCCCTAGCACCTTTCTGGTCATGCCCAGGTGAGAATGTTGTTCTCACCTGTGTCTGCTGTGTTTTCCCGGCAGTATGGTGGTGTAGTGGCTAACACTGTCGCCTCACAGCAAGAAGGTTCTGGGTTTGAGCCCAGCGGTCAACAGAGGCCTTTCTGTGTGGAGTTTGCATGGTCTCCCTGTGTCTGCGTGGGTTTCCTCTGGGTGCTCTGGTTTCCCCCACAGTTCAAAGGCATGTGGTTAGGTTAACATGGGGCACCCATGGCCTGAGTTTGGGCTGAAGTGCCCTTGAGCAAGGCACCTAAACCCCAACTGCTCATTGCTCACGTGTGTGTTCACTGCTTCAGATGGGTTAAATGCAGTGGTTAAATTTCACTGTGTGCTTAAGTCTGTGCTTGAGTGTACGTGTGACAAATAAAGGCTTCTTCTTCTTTAATAGGCTTTTGGTGGTCTTCTGAAATCTTGAGTATATTGTTTGCACACCTGTTTCCTCATTTCAGTAGGTCTGTTTCTGTTCTGATTTTGATCTCAGCCTGTTTTGAATTATGATTGAAAAATAATCATGGATTTGCTTCAGGTTATTGTGTCTGTGGTCTGATGTGACATTTTGGAAAAGCATCAATAAAAAAAAAAAAAACTTGGAAATTGCAAAATGTATCTGACTATTAGCTTTGTGTTTCTTTGTTAATGAATGTTGGTTTGGAAGAACTGCTCTTTGTTAAAAGGTTTGGAAGCGACAAGTCTAATGCTAATTTTGACATTTCTGATTATTTTTCACATCTCTGGACAGTGGAGAGTGGTCCAGTATTTGAACCTAAAATACTTGTAGATGATGAAACATTTAAAATTAAAAGGCAAGACATTGTAATGAAAGTTGACATCAGTGTATTGAGGATAAAGGATGTGATTTGGTTTTTTTTTTCTGTTTTCTACAGACAAGTGTGATGAAGCACTAGCCACACCCCTTTCCCACAGTGCCTTCAGTGGTTCATCTGTTTTCACCACTGGATATGCTGCTGGATATGCCAAACTGAACAGAAGAGGAGGTGAGGGCCCATTCATGCGTGCACACACACACACACACACACACACACACACTAGTGCATCTCAAAAAATTAGAATATTGTGGAAAAAGTTCTTTTTTCCATAATTTAATTCAAAAAGGAAAACTTTCATATATTCTATATTCATTACATGTAAAGTGAAAAAATTCAAGCCTTTTTTGATTAATTTTTATGATTATGGATTATAGCTCATGAAAATCAGAAATCCAGGATCTCAAATTATTAGAATATTTCCTAAGATCAATCAAAAACGATTTCCAATCCAGAAATGTCCAATGTCTCAAAAATAAACTGTTCTCCATTGGGGACAGAGGGGACAGGCACTCTCTCCTTCCACAGCCATGCCTTTGTAATGTGTACAGAATGTGGTTTTGCCACATTCTTGTTGAAATATCCCTGGAAAAGATGCAATTTTGAAGGCATTATGGTGCTCCAAAATCTCAATGTACTTTTCTGTATTAATGCTGCCATCACGGAAGTGGAGGAATCTTTGCCAAGGGCACTGACACAACCCTAGACCATAATAGACCCTGGCTTTTGGACTTGTTGCTGGTAATGGTCTGGATGTTCCTTTTTTAACTTTGGTCCAGAGCACACGGCGTCCATTTCTTACATAAAAGACCTGGAATACTGATTTTTCGGACCACAATACATGTTTCCATTGAGTGATGGTCCATCCCAGATGCCTCCGAGCCTAGAGAAGTCAACGGTACTTCTGAACACAGTTAATATAACCCTTCCTTTTTGCACAGTAACGTTTTAACTGACATTTGTGGATATAACTCCATATTGCAGTACTTGACAAAGGTTTACCAAAATACTCCCAAGCCCATGTGGTTATATCAGCTACAGAAGAATGATGGTTCTGGATGCAGTGCCATCTGAGGAATCGGTGATCATGGATGTTCAGCTTAGGCCTGTGCCTTTGCCTTTTATGTACTGGAATTACTCCAGATTCCTTGTTAGGGCCAACACAGAAACGAACAACCATTGACACTTACAGGCAATTTTAGAGTAGCCAGTTGACCTAATCTGCATGTCTTTTGACTATAAAAGGAAACCAGAGCACCCAGATGAAACCCACACGGGGAGAACACGCAGAAAGGCCCCAGTCAGTCACAAGGTTCAAACCCAGGACCTTCTTACTGTGAGGCGACAGTGCTAACCACTACACCACCATGCTGCCCCAGCTGTGTTTCAGACACGGCAAAACTTTCATTTAGCCAAGGCATACATGAGAAAAGGAAAGGCTTTGGTAAATCTGTAATGCCAATGTGTTTTGGTAAAATTATCTGGAGTTCAACTTCAGAAATAATTAAAACTTAGGATATTATTGTGTTTGCATTTTGCAAACTGAAATACAGCCTTTTGGGGAAAGTTGCAGAAATAAAAGACTAAAATTTTTCAGTTTAACATCAAATTCAGTTTAACATTACTTATAACTAATAATAGCCAAATTACTAAAATATGACAAAGTATTTAACATTTTAAGATCAAAACTAATTTTAAATGAGCTGTTAAGATGAAAATAGCTCTTCCGTGTATCACCTGTACACTAAGATGAACTTTGAAGATGGCCCTGTGAACTTTGAAGCTGTGTTTACTGTAGATGCTATCACACTGTTCAATCATGGAGTTGTTGATAAATTTCAGTTTTATACAAGAAACTTAAAGACTCTAAAACTTAAAGACGCATATTGCTCATACTTGTGTTTCTTTTAATACTCTTAGCAGTGCTTGATTTTATAGTATACAGTCATGGAAATGGAATGACTTATATTTACACTAATCCATGAAACCCAGATGAGGATGGGTTCCCTTTTAAGTCTGGTTCCCCTCAATGTTCCTCTTGTCATCTCAGGGAAATTTTCCTTGCCACCGTTACCTCTGGCTTGCTCATTTGGGATCAATTAAAATAAAACATTTATATCCAGATTTGTGACAATATACATTGTTAAAAGTGTTTTACAAATAGAAATGAATTGAACATTAGCAGACATCCAATTTATTAATCAACTATCCTTGTTCACCATGTGGTCCATGGTTATCATATGGGCCTGACTGCTTTTCATAATGTTCTTTCCATTTGCCTCCATAATATTGTCAAAGATATGAAGAATATTCCTTCATTTTTGATCAGGCCTTGGATTAGCAGCCATTGGTAGTCATGTCATTCAGACCCAAATGTTCATAAATTTGTGACTGAATAGAACATTTTTTTTCTTGACATGAATTTTACTGGGAAGATCTCAGCTATATTTAATTTATAAGAAATTTGAAATCTGTCACAGACAGTTAGCATCAACTCTCATGAGACTGATAACCACAAACAATTAATTTCCCATTTCTTTTTACGCACTCTGAAAATATTGTTGATGGCAGACTGTTAGCAGTTGACTCAGAGTTCACAGCTTCTCACAGTCTCAGTTCTGGCATTCTTCCTTCGGTCACTTATCGCACACATCCAGACCCAATCACTGAAACAGACTCATTAGATACACTAGAACAAGCAGTACCATAAAACATTTTCATGGGTAATGGACGGATCTGGACACCCATATGCCAACCACAGATTTCTGTCCTCATCAGTGACACACTACATAGGTCTGCAAATTAGACTATTTGATTGGGGAACCATTCTAGTAATTCATAGCACAGTTTCAGTTTTGTCAGAAACCACTGATATGATTAAAAACAAGACCAAATATAGCTACAAGCACAAATTAAGGGGTCAAACACTCGTTAACAAGACAGAAGCCATTGGGACCATTAGGATCCGTGCTTGTTTCTAAATCAGTCAAAGTCAACGTCCCTCTCACTCCAGAATATGGTCTTCCTAGGCAGTCTCCTGTCCCAGTACTAAACAACCCTTTAAGGCATATGGGTGCAGCGCCGATCTCCGTTTTGATAGCCCTTGGCCTCTCACCCATATAGCTAGGGCTACAGTGGGGGGCTAGTCCTCTAGTAACTGTGAGAGTTTGACTTACCCACTCGCATCTATATTGCAGCGAGCCTTGCCAGATGGTAGTAGGTACCATTTTTATGATGGTCCTTGGTATGACCTGACCACAAGTAGAACTTGGAATCTCTCAGTTGAGAGGCGGACACACTAACTACTAGGCCAATTTGCAGTTCTGCGTTTTTCTAAGGTGATTTTATATATATAAAATACTCTTGGTGCCAGTCCCAAGCCCGGATAAATTGGAGAGGGTTGCATCAGGAAGGGCATCCGGCATAAAAGTGCCAAATCTAACATGCGGAATGAAAAGAGAAATACCATACCGGATCGGTCGGGGCCCGGGTTAACAACGACTGCCTCTGGTACTGTTGGTCAACAGGGTGCCAGTGGAAAGTGTGCTACTGTTGTGCCAAAACGGAGAAGGAGAAAGAGAGGGGAGATGTGTTAAGAGAGTGTGAAAGATGGAAGGGAAGGAGCTTAGAATTGAGGGTAAGAACACTGAATGTGGAAACATTGGCAGAGCGAGAGAGTTAGCAGGTATGATGGAAAGAAGGAAGTTGGACATTCTGTGTGTGCAGGAGACGAGGTGGAAAGGAAGCAAGGCCAAGAACACTGGAGATAGATGCAAGTTGTTTTATTATGGAGTCTATGGGAAGAGAAATGGTATTGATATTGTTTTGAGGGGAGAGTTGGTCAACAGTGTGATTGATGTGAAGAGGGTGTCAGATAGAGTGATAGGCATGAAGTTGGAGATTCAAGGAGTGGTAATCAATGTTGTGTGTGTGTATGCCCCACAGATTGGATGTGAGAATGAAGAGAAAGAGCCTTTCTGGGAAAATATGGATGAAGTGGTAGAAAGTATACCGAGGGAGGAGCGCGTGCTGATAGGAGCAGATTTCAATGGACATGTTGGCGAGGGAAACAGAGGAGATGAGGACGTGATGGGCAGATATGGTGTAAGAGAGGGAAATGTGGAAGGGCAAATGGTGGTTGATTTTTCAAAGAGGATGGATTTGGCAATAGTCAATACATACTTCGAGAAGAAAGAGCAGCACAGGGTGACGTTTAAGAGGGGAGGAAGATCTACACAGGTGGACTACATACTCTGCAGAAGGGGTAACCTGAAGGAGATTGGAGACTGTAAAGTGATGGCAGGGGAGAGTATAGCTAGACAACATCAAGTGGTCGTGTGCAGGATGAGCTTGAAAGTGAAAAAGAGGAAGCGTGAAATAGTGGAGCCGAAGATTAAGTGGTGGAAACTAAAAGAGGTTGAACATCAGAAGGAGTTTAGGGAAGAAATGAGACGAGCATTGAGTGGCCATGGAAGTCTGCCAGAAGATTGAAATACTACTGCTGTACTAGTAAGAGAGGCAGCAAGGAAAGTGCTAGGGTGGTCATCGGGAAGAAAGAAGGAAGACAAGGAGACATGGTGGTGGAACAAAGAAGTGCAGGAAATTATAAAAGAGAAGAGGCTAGCAAAGAAGAATTGGGATGAGTAGAGAGACCAGGAAAGCAGGCGGTTATACAGAGAGACGAGACAGAAGGCAAAAAGAGCGGTAGCCAAGGCGAAAGCAGATGCATACCAGGAGTTGTACGAAAGACTTGGAGACCAAAGAAGAAGAGAAAGACCTGTACAGACTAGCTAGGCAGAGAAACAGGGAAGCGAGGGATGTACAGCAGGTAAGAGTGATGAAAGATGTAAATGGAAATGTGCTGGCAAACAAAGAGAGTGTATTAAGAAGGTGGAAAGAGTACTTTGAGGACTTATTAAATGAGGAGAATCCAAGAGAGAAAAGGTCAGATTCATTGGAGACAGCAAATCAGGAAGCAGAGTTGGTTAGTAAGGATGAGGTGCGGGCAGCCATGAAAAGAATGAAGACTGGGAAAGCAGTCGGACCAGGTGGTATCCCGATTGAGGCTTGGAGATGTTTGGGTGAGACAGCTGTGGAGTTCCTAATGAGATTGTTTAATAAGATCCTAGAGAATGAGAAGATGCCAAATTAATGGAGAAAGAGTGTGCTAGTCCCAATATACAAGAATAAGGGAGATGTACAGAGCTGCAGTAATTACAGAGGAATACAATTGATGAGTTACACCATGAAGCTATGGGAAAGGGTATTGGAGGCGAGATTGAGAAGAAAGGTATCAATCTGTGAACAGCAGTATGGGTTTATGCCAAGGAAGAGCACATCAGATGCAATTTTTGCTTTAAGAATGTTAATGGAGAAGTACAGAGAAGGCCAGAGAAAGCTACATTGTGTGTTTGTAGACCTGGAGAAGGCATACGATAGAGTGCCAAGAGATGAGTTATGGTATTGTATGAGAAAGAGTACAGTGAATGAGAAGTGTATTAGAGTGGTGCAAGACATGTATGAGAACAGTGAAACAGCAGTGAGCTGTGCAGTTGGAACGAATGAATGGTTCAAGGTGAAGGTGGGACTCCATCAAGGATCTGCTTTGAGTCCTTTTTTGTTTGCCATAGTGATGGATAGCTTGACGGACGAAGTGAGGCAAGAGTCACCATGGAACATGATGTTTGCGGATGATATTGTGATATGTGGTGAAAGTAGAAAGGAGGTTGAGTTGGGTTTGGAGAGATGGAGGTATGCATTGGAACGAAGAGGAATGAAGGTGAGCAGTAGCAAAACAGAATACTTGTGCATCAATGAGAATGGGGATGAGAGTGTAGTGAAGATGTAAGGAGTAGACGTAAAGAAAGTTGGTGAATTCAAGTACCTGGGGTCAACTGTGCAGGAAAATGGGGGCTGCGATAGTGAGGTGAGAAAGAGAGTGCAGGCAGGGTGGAGCAGTTGGAGAAGGATTTCGGGAGTCATTTGTGATAGGAAAGTCCCAGCAAAAGTGAAAGGTAAGCTGTATAAGATAGTAGTGAGACCAGCTGTGATGTACGGATTGGACACCGTACCCTTAATGAAGAGACAGGAGGCAAAGTCGGAGGTGGCAGAGTTGAGGATGTTAAGGTTTGCGATGGGAGTGACAAGGTTGGACAGGATAAGGAACGAGCACATCAGAGGGACAGCACATGTGGAGAGCTTGGGAATTAAGCTAAGAGAGATGAGACTGAGATGGTATGGGCACATCCTGAGAAGAGATGCAGAGCATGTTGGAAGGAGAATGTTGAGGATGGATCTGCCAGGCAAATGAAAACGAGGAAGGCCAAAGAGGAGATACATGGATGTGGTGAGAGAGGACATGAAAAGTGGCAGGTGTGGTAGAGAAGGATGCGGAAGACAGGGAGCAATGGAGACGAAAGATCCTCTGTGGCAACCCCTAATCGGGAGCAACCAGAAGAAGACTGTGTGTGTGTGTGTATATATATATATATATATATATATATATATATATATATATATATATATTTCAAACAATTGTTGGGATATTGCTCCACATACCATTTTCAGTAGCCCTCCCAATTTGCAAATGTGTTTATTTAACATCAGGTCATATTAATAAACATACTGTATGTGTTTTGTTCTCATGCAGTGAATCAGAAATGAAGAATCATTTGATTTGTGACTTACAAAGTTGTCTGTATGTTATACCATTGTCAAGCTATGCCCTCACTTCCTACTTGGCAAATTCATTTGCAGAATATGGATGATCCATCCTGCATATAAAAATATGAAAAACAATGTGGGTTTTGTTTTGTTTTTTAGTTGGAGTTGTAGCACAAATTTGTAGCACAAAAAGTGGGGAAAATGGTGGAAAATCCAATATGGTGGAAATTAACATTATAGTATGCACTAAACTTGGCATGACCCAATGTTGCATTGTGGAGTTATTACTGCAAATATGCACAAACAATGCTGCATATGGAGCCAAGACTGTCCTTTATCACTGTGTCAAATTTCATAAAAAGCATACAAAGCATTCTATGGGCAGCCACAGAGTCCCATGTGGAAGAAGAGGGGAAAAATAGAAGTACAACAGAGTGCCTATGCACGTTCAGTGCTTGGCCCTTAAAATTAGTTTCACTTAGAGCTTACATTTATCTATGAGTGCTGACAGGAGATGATTAGCCATTCAGTGCTTAAGGCAAGGCACTACAGCTAGAACTGACAATTATGATAATGGGAATTTATATGTCTTCTCTTAGGCCCTGTTCACACCTGACATTAACGTGCATCCTGAGTGACTGGATCACAAGCGGACAGGCAAGAAGCATAGCCATTCACACCTGCTATCATGAATGCATCTCCTAGTGACCACTTGGGATCGGAGTCAAGTCACGTCAAGTTTGTTTATATAGCGCTTTTAACCACAGACATTATCGCAAAGCAGCTTTACAGAAAATTAAAGGCTTTAAACATGAGTTAATTTTATCCCTAATAAACTTATTTATCCCTGATGAGCAAGCCTGTGGCGACAGTGGTAGGAAAAACTCCCTCAGACAACATGAGGAAGAAACCTTGAGAGGAACCAGACTCCAAAGGGAACCCATCCTCATCTGGGTGATAGCAGATACCGTAATTCAGGGATGGGCAACTTGCATGATAAAGAGGGCCACAATTTTTCATCACCACCATCAGAGGGCCACATGACTGCGCACTTCAACTAATCAGATATGAGAGAAGTTACAAAATAATTTTAAATAAGAACAAAATATTTATATATTCTTATGTCTGTATGTTTATTGAACCAACATACATTTATTTAATATTTTCCACACTGAAATGCATTTTTAACATAATGCTCGTCTTGTTAAACGACAAACACAAGTTTGTTTAAAGTGCAAAGGGCTCACATTCAGTGAGGCACAAAACTAAAAAAACAGCGGCCCAACATTAAGTGCAACTTAATGAGATACTTATGGTTTTGCCTGCTGGCGCACAATAGACTGGATATCAATGTCAATTTTTGTGTATCCAATCCGCATCAAATCATCCGTGAATCTGTTCCTCTCTTTTGACTTAATGTGCTTCATTGTTGAAAAGCTGCTCTCACAAATGTAAGTGCTCCCAAACATGCTGGCCATTGACAGAGCAAAATCTCTGAGGAGTGGAAAACGTGCCTCTGGTAGCAGTCTCCAAAATGAAATTCCCCTCTCATTGCGCTTTGCTTGAAAATACGGATCTGACTGCAACTCGCAGAGTTCGAGCTACAGTTCTGATGGTTGCTCGCTGACAGCAGCAGAGACGGGGTCCGTGAATAGCATAATTCGTGGTTTCATCACATGAAAATCTTGGAAACGATCGTTAAACTGCTCCTGCAATTTTTCGATGTTGGCCCTATACTTCTGAAGTAGTTTCTCGCACCTGGGGTTATCTTTTCGCATCTCCTCACAAGCGGGAAAGTGTACCAAATTTGGACGATGGGAAGAAAATCCTATGAACAGGTCGAGTTTACACTGGAATGCGGTTATGTGTGCATACAGATCGCAAACAGTTTGGTCTCTCCCCTGCAAGCGTGTGTTAAGGTGGTTGAGATGCGAGGTGATGTCTGTCAGAAAGGCCATGTCGCAAATAAACTGTGTGTCTTTGAGTTTTCTGCAGTAGGTGCTTGTATCACCACTAACACTGTTCTCCAAGAACACTGGTAGTTCAGAGCGCAGCGCAAAAAAAACGCTCCAGACACTTCCTTCGACTCATCCATCTGATCTCAGTGTGCATTTGTAAATCCCCATACGCGGCGTCCACTTCATCCAAAAAGGCAATGAACCTCCTGTGACAAAGGGACCTGTTCCCCCCTCTGATGAGATTTGTTACTTTGGTCACTAAATCCATAACATGGCTAAAGTTCAGTGTCTTCGCGCAGAGGGCTTCCTGGAAAGATAAAATGCATGGCATGTTAAAAAAATATTTTTGTCCTGCCATGTCAAACTCAGGCCTACATCTCACAGTTAATATGAGGCTACTCACCTGATGTATGATACAGTGCAGTATAGGGTAGTTTACCCCGCTCTGTCGGAGGAGCCCTGCGAAACGTCTTCCCTGCATCGCGGGTGCACCATCCGTAACAACAGTTGACAGCTTGTCAAAGCCACCATATCCACTTGCAACACTGTCAACGGTGTTGAATATATCGGTGCCCTTAGTCGTATCATGCAGAGAAACCAATTTTAATAGCTCCTCGTGCACTTCAAATGAACTGTCAATAGTTCTCATAAAAATCAGTAGCTGGCTGACATCCATCACATCTGTACTCTCATCCAAAGCCAAGGAGAAGTACTTGCAGTCATGCATGACTTTTCTCAGCTTAATTTCGACATGATCGTGAATGTCAAAAATTCTGTGCATCACTGTGCGTCAGGACAAAGAGACCGTTTCAAAGTGTTTAACCATCTTATCGTCACCAAAAGCTTTGGCCATTTCCACGGCGCACACCTTGACAATTTCCCCATTTGACAATGGCTTCTTTGCTTTGGCAAGCTCAAGTGAAACAGCATAAGCAGCTTTGAGTGCTGATTCCTGTGTAGTTGTGGCTCTGTTGTTGGTTTACTTTTGATTTGAGGTCGGCTACGACAGCGGCCCTTGCAGCTCCAGTGTACTTCTCATATTTAACTTTGTGCAAGGTGTTGTAGTGGCAATTTAAGTTGAAATCTTTCATGACTGCTATGGCTTCTAAGCAAACCAGACACATGGATTCTATGAAGAGATAATCTGCTTCCCATCTTGACTGAAAGGTATGGTTTTCTTGATCGAGTTGTCTTTTTTTTGCACTCTCTCTTGTCGCTCTTCCTCGTTGAAGGGGGTAAGGCCCAGGGCCCCGATATTGTTTGCATAGGAAGCGCCCTCTATCGGTCAACAGTGTAATTACAACTGTAAAAAAAACAAAGGCCATGGTTAATTTTTTTCCTGATAATTAATAAATGATCTACGGGCCGCACTGAGTAAGGAGGCGGGCCGCATGCGGCCCGCGGGCCGCCAGTTGCCCATCCCTGCCGTAATTATAAATAACTTGCTTCTATAATTGTGTCCTATATAGTCACAAAGTACAACTGTGTAACCAGAAAATTCATTACAGTTTTAACATGAAGCTTGTTTTGTTGAAATTATCACCTGTTCAAACTTTCGTGGTTACCAGAGGACCAGCCCCCCACTGTAACCCTAGCTATGTAATAGGCGAGAGGCCGAGGGCTACAGAAATGGAGATCGGTGCCACCTAATGCGCCATACGGTGCGGGAAGGACTTTAGACTTAGATTGATGGAAACTTGAGTGCAAGATTGTTAATCACAACTGCAGTCCTAAAGTTATGTTAATTGGAGCCTCAGCCATAATAGCAACACTGTAAGTGTCCAGAGCTAACTTCCAAGTGCAACTTTTGACTGTCCATATGGGGCCATCCTCTACAGGAGCAATGTGACCTCAACCTCAATTCCAAAAAAGTTGGAATGCTGTGTAAAACATTTTTAAAAAATAAAATAAATAATAATTTAAAAAATGAATGCAAATCCTGATTTGCAAATCCTTTTCAATCTATATTTAATTGGATACAATACAAAGACAAGATATTTCAAACTGATAAACTTTACTGTATTTTACAAATATACACTCATTCTGAATTTGATATCTACAGCACATTCCAAAAAGTTGGGACAGGGCAACAAAAGACTGGGAAAGTTGTGGAATGCTCAAAAAACACTTGCTTGGAAGGTCCATCCATTATCCGTAACTGCTTATCCTGTGCAGGGTCACAGGCAAGCTGGAGCCTATCCCAGCTGACTATTGACAAGAAGCAGGGTACACCCTGGACAATCGCAGGGCTGACACATAGACACAATCAGTCAAACCTATGGTCAATTTAGAGCCACATGATTAGCCTAACCTGCATGTCTTTGGGAGAAACTGGAGCAAACCCAAGCAGACACAGGGAGAACATGCAAACTCCACACAGAAAGCCCCCCCCCCATCAGCCACTGGGCTTGAACCCAGAACCTTCTTGCTGTGAGGCGACAGTGCTAACCACTACACTACCGTGCCACCTTGCTTGGCGCATTCTACAGGTAAACAGGTTAATTGATAATTAGAAAAGCTTAGGTCATTCACAAGCAAGGACGGGGCAAGATTCACCAGTTTGTGAGAAACTGTGTGAGCAAACAGTCCAAAAGTTTAAGAACAATGTTCCTCAGTGTACAATTACAATGAACTTATGAATTTCCCCATCAACAATCCATAATATGAAAAGTTTCAAAGAATCCAAAGAAATCTCTGCGTGTAAGCCACAAGGCCAAAAAACCAACCTTGAACACCTCTGACCTTCGGTCCCTCAGGCAGCACTGCATTAAAATTCAACATGATTGTACAACAGGATATTACTATATGGGCTCAAGAACACTTCAGAAAACCATTGTCAGTAAACACAGTTCATCATTGCATCTACCATGCAAGGCAAAAGCCATGTATCAACATCAAGAAATGCTGCTGAATTCTTTGGGCCCGGGGTCATCTGAGATCGATTGACACAAAGTAGAAACGTGCCTGACGAGTCCACATTTCAATTTTTTTTTTTAAATCATAGACATTGAGTGCGTTTACATGCACATAGAGAAAAGCGAATTTCTGCCGTTGCTCGACTGAAATCGCAGTTCTAAATGGCATGGAAACACCTTAGCTCGGCTGAAATTGAAGCGAACTTGATTTCTCGCAATCGAGCTACGCGACCTAGATTATGCGATTTTTGCCGAGCTACTAAGTGCATGTAAACCCTATCGAGCTACGTAGTCGAGCTGCTTACTTCAGCACTGCCCCTTCCGGAAGTGACGAGACCACAAGCAGGAAACACAAAGAGCCTCGGTCGAAAAAAAAAAACCAGCCTCGGTCGGCATGACACTTCACCTTAGCCACCATTTTATTAGGAACACTTGTGTCTGGGCATGTACGCACACATTTCCAATTAGTTGGTAAGTTATTAGCATGTTAGCAGGCTAACAGTTACCATTACAGATCAACTTCAACTTAGTGGCCATTTTATTAGGAACACTTCTGTTCGTACATACAAACTACAAACACTCTTCTTGTGAACACGGAACTGATAACTTTGTTTATACTCTTGAATAGCTCTTCTTCATGATGACAACCGGAAGTGTACCAACATGATGGGGCGTGTAGCGCCACCTGTGGCTCGGGTGCACAATGTACCTCACACAATAGCTCGATTTCCTTGTGTGCATGTAGGATTGGATTTCTCTGGCACCCCTGCTGGGACCCTTAGCTCGATTACCGACAGCAGCTCGATTTGGATGTGCATGTAAACGTATTGATAGTGTCCTCTGGGCTAAAAAGGAAAAAAGAGTATCTAGATTATCAGCACAAAGTTCAAAAGCCAGCATCTGTGATGATATGGGGGTGTGTTAATGTCCATGGCATGGGAAATTTGCACATCTGTGAATGCACCTTTAATGCTGAAAGGTACCTTTTTAAATACTTAATGGACATCCCTGCTTATTCCAGGAAGATAATGCCGAGCCACATTCTGCACGTGTTACAACAGCATGGCTTAGTAAAAGAGTGTGGGTGCTAAACTGGCTTGTCTGTCCCCATTGAAAATGTGTGGTGCATTATGAAGCATAAAATATGTATATTGTATGTCAAGCAAGATTGGAAAACAATTTAATGTTCAAAAGTTCAACAATTAGTGTCCTAAGTTGCCAAACACTTACTGAGTGTTCTCATCTCATTATCTCCAGCCGCTTTATCCTGTTCTACAGGGTCGCAGGTAAGCTGGAGCCTATCCCAGCTGACTATAGGCGAAAGGCGGGGTACACCCTGGACAAGTCGCCAGGTCATCACAGGGCTGACACATAGACACAGACAACCATTCACACTCATATTCACACCTACGGTCAATTTAGAGTCACCAGTTAACCTAACCTGCATGTCTTTGGACTGTGGGGGAAACCGGAGCACCCGGAGGAAACCCATGTGGACACGGGGAGAACATGCAAACTCCGCACAGAAAGGCCCTCGCCTGCCACAGGGCTCGAACCCGGCCCTTCTTGCTGTGAGGCAACAGCGCTAACCACTACACCACTACGCCCCTTACTGAGTGTTGTTAAAATAAAATACGATGTAACACAGTGGTAAACATGCCTCGTCCCAGCTTTTTTGGAATGTGTTTCAGGCATTAAATTCAGAATGAGTGTATATTTACCAAAAAAAAAAGGTGATTAGATTGAACATTAAATATATTGTCTTGGTATTGTATTAAATTGATTATAGGCCAAAAAACATTTGCAAATCATTGGATTCTGTTTTTATTTACGTTTTACACAGTATCCCAACTTTTTTGAGATTGGGGTTGTACATTGTTTCCAATGGAGAAAGGCTGTTGCACATTTATTGCGTCAGTCTTCCAATGAATTTATATTTTAGGCAGAATGTCTTGCAGATCCTATTTCATGTGCCATCATGGGCTGTTTCAAAATTTTTAATGAGGTGCTCAGCTGATGAAATGAATGAGAGAACAAATTAAGCTATGAAAAGCAGCAGGTTTCTGCTTGCTGCTATAGCACCATCTTTATCCATTAGCCACATCAAGCTCTACCAGTCAATGTGACTTGCAACCAGTCTCGCAATGATTACATATTTTGCAGCTAGGGCAGTGACACAGTCAATTAATTGGTCCTTCATTGTTGTCCAGGATGTATCAAGATACATTTGCATTCATAATGCAGATGTGATGTGACCATATTTTCCCAGACCACCTCCAAATGTGGTTTGAAAGATCAGACCACAGTTGACCCCATTCACGCCTGAACTTAATGGTGACCACTTGTGATCTGATCGCCAAGGATGCATGTTAATAGCTGGTGTGAACTGAGCCTTAGACTGTCATAATAAAATACTAAAATTCAAGAGAAATAAATGTAACATTTTTGTCCATACACAGCCACCACATCATCTGAAAATTAGCACATTTTGATGAAGATCCATCCAGCTGGTACAATCACATCGTGTTATATTTCCACTCTGTTTCCTAATATTAAAATTCTAGTGAAACGTTTACATATATACACAGGCTCAGTCTCAAAGATACTCAATCTCAGTTTTTCACAATTCCACACATTTCATGTTACTGTATTTTTTCCCTTCAGGTATATCAGTTGTTTACATCAAAGGTAATTTTAAAACAATTGATTAAAGACACATTTATTTCAGCTATAATTCATGATCTATGAATTCCAGGAGATCAAAAATGTTCACATACATTGTCTGGAAAATTCCAGAAATTGATGTAATGACTTTGAGAATTTTCATAATTGTCATAATAAGGAGTTAATTGGGAGTACACACGTCTGTAAAAAGAGATGGTGCATTTTTATCCTTTGCTGGCCGAAAGGCCCGATGGGGGATTATGTCATGGTGGTTTCCGTCCATCCGTCCCAGGAAAGGGTACTCAACTTCTGAACTCAACTCCTCTCACAATTTTTGGAGGAATCTCACGAAACTTGACCAGATTCTTTGTTATCAGTAATATGCATATTGCAATTTCATTCAATTTGGTTGCATTTTACCAGAGTTACAGCCTTTGATTAACAAAATTATAATTTGACAGTTTCATGAGCGTGCGTTTTCCTTCTGAAATCAACTCCTCTCACAATTTTTGGAGGAAACTTGGCAAAAGGCATCGTTATATGTCGGTAGTACGCAGATTATTTTGTTCAATTCGGTCACATTTTACCAAAGTTGTGGCCCTTGATTAACAACCTTGTACTTTCACAATTTTATGAAGGTGTGCTTACCTTCTGACATCAACTCCTCTCACAATTTTTGGACAAATTTCTCGAAGTTTGGCAAGAGGCCTTGTTATATGACGGTAATACACATATTGCGATTTAATTTTGTTTGTGAAAATTTTATCAGAGTTTTAGCCCTTGATTAAATAACTTGTACTTTGACTATTTCATGAGAGTGTACATTCTTCTGAAATCAACTCCTCTCACAATTTGTGGAGGAATTTCACCAAACTTGGCAAAAGGCTTTGTTATATGGCTGTTCTACGCATATTGAAATTTCGTTTAATTTGGGCAAATTTTACCAGAGCTATTCCCTTGATTATTAACAAACTTGTACTTTGGCAATTTCATCAAGGTGTGCTTGCTTTCTGAAATCAACTTCCCTCAAAATTTTTGGAGGAATTTCATGTAATTTGGCAAAAAGTTTTTAGTCCCCGCTGGCCAAAAGGCTTGAAGAGGGATTATGTTGTGGCGATGTCCATCCGTCCATCCCGGGAAGGATACTCACCTTCTGAAATCAACTCCTCTCACTATTTCTCACTATTTTTGGAGCAATTTCACGAAACTTGACAGAACTCTTTGTTATATGTTGGTAATACGCATATTGCAATTTTGTTCAATTCAGTCACATTTTACCAGAGTTATGGCATAGTTGACACCGGGGGATATTGTGCTCTCAGAGCACTCTTGTTGCTTTTGATACTGTGGGAAAATCCAAGAAACTCAGCCAAGTCCTGATCCTTAGGATTAATTTTCAAACAACGGAAGGTAGCATGAGCATTTATACAAACAACCCTTTTGAGCATTTATACAAACAAAATTTTGGGACCACATGGAAACTGTGTTGTTCAGGAAAGAAGCACAAATTAGCTCCCAGGGATGAATGAACTTTACTTTTTTTTTCCAAAAAGTTCACCTGAACCCCAAGACAACAATAAAGGAACTAGTAAAGGAGTAGGAGGCATCAGGTATGTACAAGCCAGATTGAGTTTCTATCTAAAGAATACCATCCTAACTGAGAAGCATCATGTTGTGGGGGTGTTTTGCTTCAGAAAATAGGTGGTATCATGAGTAATGAGTATTATATAAAAATAATGTAGCAAAACCTCAAGACAGCCATAAAATTAAAACTAAATATAACAAAATGACTTAAAAACAGTAAAGTGAATGTATTATGTTGGCTAATGCAAAGCCCTGACCTGAAGACCATAGAAAATTTGTGGACTGAACTGAAAGAGTGTCTAAGCAAGCAGGCCCACAAACCTCACTGAGCACCAGTTCTGTCAGGAGATATGCTTAAAAATGTATGGAAACAAGAAATGTGTTCGGTTGTGAAAAATTGAGTTTGAATGTCTGGTAGAAATATACATTTAGCCTAGATGTATGTAAACTTTTGGCCTCAACTATGTCCTTTTATTTGTTATTATGACATGTAAATTCTTCCATAAACCTTAGAATTTACACTTAATACACATTAAATTGCATTGCATTTTAAAACCATTTTTCTTAAAACCTTCAGCATGCTGATTGTGCTCAAATCATCAAGTTTGTCTCATAATGACTGGGTCACAAGCACGCACACAAGGCATTCCGAAGGATCCCCAAATGTAAATGCACTTTTTAAGTCTCGGTGAAGGTTAGGCGATGCCAAGCCGCTGTGTTGACGCTCATGTTCACTTCTCTGTATAAGAATAAACATCTTGCTGTAGTTCTGAAATTATTATTATTATTATTATTATTATTTAATTCTTACCTTCATGGAAATGAAATGAGCATACCATAGGGTTTTTGACCTCTCTGTTCTACACCAAGTCCCACCGAATGTTTGCAAGCCATTTTTCCCTTCATCGTTCAGAAATCTCTCTATCCCCCCGATGATTAATTACTTTAGGTAAATTAAAAATTTGATGTCTTTGTTTCATTCAAAACAATTTGCACATCCAAAAATGCAGCAAAACCTTCACATCCCGTTCAAGATGTTTATTCTTATACAGAGAAGTGAACATGAGCGTCAACACAGCGGCATGGTGGTATAGTGGTTAGCACAGTCGCCTCACACCAAGAAGGTTCCGGGTTCGAACCCAGCGGCTGGCGAGGGCCTTTCTGTGTGGAGTTTGCATGTTCTCCCTGTGTCTGCGTGGGTTTCCCTCACAATCCAAAGACATGTAGTTAGGTTGACGTGGGGTGGCCTTGGGCTGAGCTGCCCTTGAGCAAGGTACCTAACCCCTGACTGCTCCCTGGGTGCTCTGGTGTGGCTGCCCACTGCTCTGAGTGTGTGTGTTCACTGCTTCAGATGGGTTAAAGGCAGAGGATGAATTTCACTGTGCTTGAAGTGTGCATGTGATAAATAAAGGTTTCTTCTTCAATAACAACTAACTTGTCTGAATGATGCACTACAAATGTGCCTCCTGTCATGGCGGCATAATTACTGTTGCTATGGGGGTCATGTGATGGTGCAAAGCCTCTATTGCTGGGTTTCAGTCACATGACTTTTCTTGGCGGTTTTACCGGAAGTGAAATAGCTGGTGGTCTAAACGGCTGCCATAGTGCAAACAACTAGCGATAACTTATCAGAGAATACTCGTAATCTAGAAGCCACTGCTCGCTTTAGATATATTCAGAAGATTGCTATGTGCAATGGAATCGACCCCTACAGTCTGGGAAAGAAGGATTTGTCATACGATCTCGAAAACGACCCTTCAGTCGAGTTCCCTGACATCTCGGACTATCTGGCGTTGCAGACATCCTTCTACACCGCAAAACAGATGAAAGCATGGAAGAGTATGGAGGCTTACAACTTTTTTGTATGTGGCTGGGTAAAGGACCTCGGGATCAAGTCGCTGCCGAATGAATCCTGTATTGCTTTTGCCCGTGTAAGTTTTTTTTTTTTTAAAGCTTTTCATTTGCATCTTTACAACGAAGCGCTGCAAGTTGAAGTGTAAACAAACAGTTTGCTTGATTCTCACTTGTGTTGGCTCTTATCTCTCAGGTAAATCATTCACAAAGATCATCAGAAACCCCTTTAAAGACCTGGATCTTAGTTAAACAAGATGGAGAAGTGATCACGGTGCATTGTAACTGTATGGCTGGGTAAGAATTTTGTCGCAACCTTCATGCATATGGACTTTGTGAGGAGTAAACAAAGAAGCAGCTGGGGACTTTAGCGCTTCATGACTTAAAGTACTGTAAAATAACACATAGCAAGAAAAGTACTCGGAAAACACTAAGGACATAGCTGAGAGGGAGATACAAACCTTTCACCAAGTGACCCCCCCCAACGTATTGTACAGTGTTTCAATAGTTAATATTTTTATTATAGTGTTTTATTTTCTAATCTGTTGACTGAGAGAGCCCTGCACAAAAATTCCAATGTGTCTGAACTGTTGGTTTATGCACAAATGGCAAATTAAAAAACCTTGACCTGGATCACTGCAAACTTGAGCATTAGGGCTGTAACGATACACCCAACTCACAATTCGATTCGTATCGCGATTTTTGACCCACGATTCGATACGCCCACGATTTTTTTTTTTATGTTTTTTTTAAAGTAGTAAATTTGACTTATTAACATTTACTTACTTACATTAACTATTTAATAACAAATAATTCAGACCACTGCAGAGAATGAGTAATATGTATGCAAAAATGAACAAATGTATATCCAAAGATTGTTTTATTTCTCAAAATAATACTGTTGAGCCGGAAGCTCTGGTTTTTTCGGTTCTGAAAAAGTCATTTTTCCAAATCGTGTAAATCCGTTAAGATTTTTTTTGGGGGGGGTGGCTCTCTCACTGTCTCACTCTCATAGGGCCAATGATTTTCTGTGATCGCGGAAAACAGATGGAAATTATGGGGAATTTTTATGGTGAAACATTGCTCGCGTGTCAAAATGTAACTGCCGCAGAAGGCTTCCGCCCAAGCAGACATGCCTTTCCGGTCAAGTGATTGTGATTGGCTTGTGGCACACCTAGCCAGCCAATGAGCTGCTTGTTTACAGATTCGCTCCCCGCGTCGCAACCAGAATGGCGACCGCTTAAAAGAAATTAATGCTCTGCCAGTGGCGAGTGTGGACGTTGCGTGACTCGCAGAAGATTGTCGCAGGTCGGCGAAAAAACGACTTACTAATAGATATAAAAAAATAAAAGTAATTTAAGTAAGTTTAAAATGTAATTTAAATAAAAAGTAAAGTATTCATAAATTGAAGTTTGGAAGCGCCTCTGTTTTTGGGCTGAGGAGAAGTTTGAAAGGGTGTACCGCGATTCTGCCTTCTTGTATCGCGATACGGATCGTGGCTCTGCGTATCGCGATTTCGATTTCGATATGCATATCGTTACAGCCCTATTGAGCATGCTTTGACTCAGCTCCCTTCGATTTCAGTGAGAGGTTCAAAAGCCACCTTTCTCGATGTCTTTTTGTGAAATCCTGTAATTTATTTGTTCACCCTTTTTTATTAGTTCACGGGGAACCCTGAAGAAACTTTTATCAGTTTCATGGTTTGATCAATTTGACCAACCTAAAACAACACAAGCGTAAGGCATTTTTCATGCAAGTAATGCACCTTCTCCATACAAACACTTTGTCAACTGAGCTTTGGTAGACCACCAGCTAAAGTTTTGAATAACTAATGAGGCGGATGTGACGTCACGTGAAACCCAGCAATTGTCCCAGCTGGATGTTGGTCAAGTTCAGTGTGAATGGCTTCACCTGAGTTGCTAACAGCTGAGGCAGGACAAATGAATCTCCCCTGCAAATAGCGTCTAACGGTGCTTTCAGTGCTTTGTTCTGCAGGCACCTATAAAATGTAATACACACACACACACACACACGCACACACAGGAGAACTCTTAGGTGCAAACTTAGGCCAAGTTTACATTAGACCGTATCTGTCTCGTTTTCTTCGCGGATGCACTGTCCGTTTACATTAAAACGCCTGGAAACGCCGGGAAACGGGAATCCGCCAGGGTCCACGTATTCAATCTAGATCGTGTCTGGTCCGGTACTGTGTAAACATTGAGAATACGCGGATACGCTGTGCTGAGCTCTAGCTGGCGTCGTCATTGGACAACGTCACTGTGACATCCACCTTCCTGATTCGCTGGCGTTGGTCATGTGACGCGACTGCTGAAAAACGGGGCGGACTTCCGCCTTGTATCACCTTTCATTAAAGAGTATAAAAGTATGAAAATACTGCAAATACTGATGCAAATACTGCCCATTGTGTAGTTATGATTGTCTTTAGGCTTGCCATCCTTCCACTTGCAAGTGGTAAGTGACGCGCATGCCCGACATTCACTGAGATCACACACACAGCGGCTCAGTCCCAAATCACTGCTTGTGTGCTCCACTCGCGCGCTCTGTGAGCTGCGCAGGGCCGGAGTGCGCACCCTCCAGAGGGCACTCGCTGTTCAGGGCGGAGTGATTTGGAGCGCAGGATGCCTGCGGAGCCGAGCGTATCCATGTATTGGCGTTGCTATGTGCACGCGAATCGTGTATTGGCGTTGCTGTGTGCACACTAATCGTTTTAAAAACGTTAATCTGATGATCCGCTGATACGGTCTAATGTAAACCCCACCTTACAGATTTTACTGCAGTTTTATTGTGAATGCATTAAACAAGACTAAAAGTGCTAAGTTTGGGGGCGTCATGGCTCAGGTGGATAAGGCGCCATACCATAAATCCAGGGACCCGGGTTCGATTCTGACCCGAGGTCATTTCCTGATCCCTCCCCATCTCTCTCTCTCCTGCTCATTTCCTGTCTCTACACTGTCCTATCCAATAAAGGTGAAAAAAGCCCAAAAAAAATCTTTAAAAAAAAAAAGTGCTAATTTTTTTTCTCCACTAAAGTTAAAGTATGTGCATGAGACAAAAACATTGCAGCTGAAATCAAGCATGCGCCTGTTCTAGCACATCTTCTTTATTATTATTTTACCATGTTTATTAAATCAGCAAGTGCTGATCTGCAGGAAAATAAAACAAAGGCTCAGAGATGATGCAGTTGAAAGGAAAGAAACCACATGAAATGTGAGATATTCATCCGTTTCCAGCCTGCGAGTTACTTGTTATGCGTATCTCCTAGGTTGTACCTCAGGTCCTGTCTGAATTGTCATAACCAGGGATTAACCCATGTTGACTCAGTTGGTTTGAATTGAAAAAAAAAAAAGGTTGAACATTGGTCAAATAACCCAGGTCCAACCCTGGTCTTTGTTTTCAAAGAGGTATTAGTAATACACTGATCCAAAACTGAGTAACAGGGTCACTACTGGCTTAAAGTCCTGGATCCTGGATCAGCATTAGATTGGATTCCAGTGTACAGTAGCGGCCAAACATTTGGACACATCTTCCCATTCAATGTTTTTTCTTTATTTTTATTAAATAAAAGACACTTCGTGTCTTAAAGTAATGATGGATGTCGTTTCTCTTTACTTAGTAGTTTGGTTCTTGATATAATATGGATTACTACATTTGTGGAATAGGACTATTTACTGTGGTTTTCTTTTTTAATTTACTATTTACTGTTTGATCTCAAATG
Organism: Neoarius graeffei; assembly: GCF_027579695.1. Classification (NCBI taxonomy): domain Eukaryota; kingdom Metazoa; phylum Chordata; class Actinopteri; order Siluriformes; family Ariidae; genus Neoarius; species Neoarius graeffei. The sequence goes on along the minus strand of NC_083587.1, from coordinate 34,407,047 downwards.
CATGAAGAAGGCAAGAAATTTCACTAATTAACTTTTGACGAGGCACAGCTGTTAATTGAAAAGCGTTCCAGGTGACTACCTCATGAAGCTGGTTAAGATGATGCCAATAGCGTGCAAAGCATCGTCAGTGTAAACGGTGGCTACTTTGAAGAATCTAAAATATGAAACATATCTTTAACACTTTTGTTTACCACAAAATTTCAGATGTTCCATGTGTTATTTCATCGTTTTGATGTCTTCAGTATTGTTCGACAATTCAGAAAATAGTAATGTGACAGCGGGGGCGTGGTCAAGCGTCGGTCTGTGAATGGAGGGCGGAGTCAGGGAAGGTAAGTGGCAGAACCACTGCACCTGATGTGAGTTAACCTGTGTTTGTGTGTCTTCCCCAGTGACCACGCCCTATAAAAGGAGAGAGAGAGCAGAGAAAGGGAGCTCTCTCCCCAACCAGAACGCTTGTGTGTGTGCATGCGTGTGACTGGGAGAGTGTAAAGTGAAAGCTGAAAAGCTAAAATAAAGAGTTTGAGAGAACTCAGTTCTGGCCTGCCGTGCTTCTGTGCTCCACCCACCTGCTCAGATTCCTACAGTGGTGCCGAAACCCGGGAATGGAGCGCAGAGGAGAACAGCCCCATGGAGTCCTCCCCTTTCAAGGACCTGATCCATGCCCTCGCCACGGTCCAACAGAGCCAGCACCAGGCGCTGGTCGCCCTCCGGAAGGAGCAGGAGCAAAGGTTCGAGGCCCTGGTGCTGGCGCAGCAGGAAGATCACCAGGCGTTCTGGCACCTACTCGCGTCAGCGGGGTCCACCACCTCCACCGTCGCGGACCCTCCCCACCTCACCCTAACAAAGATGGGCCCACACGACGATCCCGAGGCCTTCCTCGCTCTCTTTGAGCAGGCAGCAGAGGCGTGGGGCTGGCCAGTGGAACAGCGTGCGGCGTGCCTCCTCCCCCTGCTAACAGGCGAGGCGCAGTTGGCCGCACTACAGCTCCCCGCCGACAGCTGGCTGGTCTATGCCGACCTCCGCAGGGCCGTCCTCCAGCATGTGGGGCGCACACCGGAGCAACAACGGCAGCGCTTTCGCACACTGTGCCTAGGGGAGGTCAGCTGGCCATTCGCATTTGGCCAGCAACTCCGGGACGCCTGCCGGCGGTGGCTGAGGGCCGACAACCATGACACCGAGGGAATCATTGACCTGGTGGTGCTGGAACAATTCATCGCCCGAGTTACCGAAGGAACAGCGGAGTGGGTCCAGTGCCATCACCCGGCATCGCTGGATCAGGCCATCGAGCTGGCGGAGGACCATTTGGCGGCTGTTCCGACGGCAGGACAGCATGTGTCCTCTTCTCCTCTCTCTCTCCCCCTCCCCTTCCGTTCCTTGTCCTCGCCCCATTCCCCCACCGCGGAGGCGGGGGCCGGCTCCACCCCAGCCGTCCCGTCGCACCGGCGGTGCCCTACCGTTTCCCACTTCCGTGTCTGTCTCTCCCCCCCCTCAGGTGAGTGAGCTCCGGAACACCGGTGCAGAGAGAGAGCCTGGGCCGGTTTGCTGGCGCTGCGGGGAGCCGGGGCATCTCCAGCATCAGTGCTCGGTGATGGAGGTGGGCGCAGTGGTCTGGATCCCCGACGTGCCAGGGACCGCCCTCGATCGGGCCGGAGCATATCGCATACCGGTGAGTATCCAAGGGGATACGTATCAGGCTTTGGTAGACCCCAGCTGTAATCAGACCTCAATCCACCAAAGCCTGGTGCAAGACAAGGCATTGGGGGGAGCACAATTGGTGAAGGTGTTGTGTGTGCACGGGGATGTTCACAACTACCCTTTAGTGTCGGTCCACATTCTATTTAGAGGGGAGAAATTTAGAGTAAAGGTGGCGGTTAATCCTCGCCTTACCCACTCGATAATTTTGGGGACTGATTGGCCGGGATTTGGGGAATTAATGACTCCTTTAGTGAAGAGTGGGGCCTGACATAGTTTAGTGGGGGGAGGTCCCGGTGTGGCATTGGCGGGAGCAGCTGTCACAGAGCCGTCTACGTCATCACCACGTCAGAGTGAGGAGCAGCAGGCTCCTCCTCTCTCTCTCGGGGAATCCCTCGCGGATTTCCCATTAGAGCAGTCGCAAGACGAGACTCTGCAGCATGCGTTTGACCAAGTGAGAGTAATTGATGGTCAAATGCTCCAGCCAAACGCCACCCCGTCCTTCCCCTATTTTTCCATTATTAAGGATAGATTATACCGAGTGACGCAGGACACTCAGACTAAGGAGCCGATAACACAGTTTTTGATCCCAAAGAGCCGCCGGGAATTTGTATTCCAGGCAGCTCACTTTAATCCCATGGCTGGACACTTGGGGCAGGATAAGACACTAGCCCGAATAATGGCCCTGTTCCCAGTTCTATTGGCCAGGGATTCGCGGCGATGTCCGTTGGTGGTGTATGGCATGCCACGAATGCCAGTTAGTAAATCCAGCGGCCATTCCAAAAGCGTCTTTGCGCCCTCTTCCATTAATCGAGACCCCGTTCGAAAGAATTGGGATGGTTCCTGTCGGGCCATTAGATCGGTCAACACGAGGATATCGCTTTATTTTAGTTCTGGTGGACTATGCAACGCAATATCCGGAAGCAGTGCCTCTTCGCAATATCTCAGCACGTAGTATTGCAGAGGCGCTCTTCCGCATCATCTCCCGAGTTGGAATCCCCAAAGAGATTCTGACTGATCAAGGCACTACGTTTATGTCACGCACATTGCGCGAACTCTATGGGTTACTGGGAATTAAGCCTATCCGCACCAGCGTTTATCACCCACAAACGGACGGCTTAGTTGAACAATTTAATCGCACCCTCAAAAACTTAATTAAGAAATTTGTAAGCGAGGACGCACGCAACTGGAATAAATGGCTTGAGCCCCTGTTATTTGCAGTGCGAGAGGTCCCACAAGCCTCCACGGGGTTCTCCCCATTCGAATTATTATATGGGCGTAAGCCGCGTGGCATTCTAGATGTTCTGCGGGAAAATTGGGAGGAGGGACCTTCAACAAGCAAAAACGAAATTCAATACGTTATCGACCTGCGCACAAAACTCCACACACTCACACACCTAACCCAGTAGAATTTGCGGCAGGCCCAAGAATGGCAAATCCACCTGTACGACAGGGGCACGCGCCTTAGGGAGTTCACACCGGGAGATAAAGTACTCGTGTTGTTGCCCACGTCGAGCTCCAAATTGATCGCCAAGTGGCAAGGACCCTTTGAGGTCACACGGCGAGTCGGGGATGTCAACTATGAGGTGAGGCGAACAGACAGGGGTGGGGCATTACAGATTTACCACCTCAATCTGCTAAAACTTTGGAACGAGGAGGTCCCCGTGACGTTGGTGTCGTTGGTTCCAGAGAAGGCGGAGCTGGGGCCGGAGGTTCAAAAGGGAACACTGACATCGCCTACCACTCCGGTCCCCTGTGGAGCCCACCTCTCCCCGACCCAACTCACGGAGGTTGTCCAGTTGCAGACAGAATTTTCTGGCATGTTCTCGTCCCTGCCCGGTCGCACCCGCCTCATAGAACACCACATTGAGACGCCCCCGGGGGTGGTAGTGCACAGCCGCCCTTACAGGCTGCCCGAACACAAGAAAAAGGTGGTTCAGGAAGAACTCAAGGCCATGCTCGACATGGGCATCGTCGAGGAGTCCTACAGTGACTGGAGCAGCCCGGTGGTCTTGGTTCCCAAGGCTGACGGGTCGGTCCGGTTCTGTGTGGACTATAGAAAAGTCAACGCGGTGTCTAAATTCGATGCGTACCCAATGCCTCGTATTGACGAGTTGCTTGATCGACTAGGCACGGCTCGTTTTTATTCGACACTGGATTTGAAAAAGGGATATTGGCAGATCCTCTTGACTCTATTATCCTGAGAGAAAACGGCCTTTTCCACACTGTTTGGCTTACACCAGTTTGTCACACTTCCTTTTGAGCTGTTTGGGGTGCCCGCTACGTTCCAGCGGCTATGGATAGGGTCCTCCGCCCCCACGCCGCCTACGCGGCCGCATACTTAAACGACATCATTATTTATCGTAATGACTGGCTGCGACACCTACAACATCTAAGGGCCGTCCTTAGGTCGCTGAGGCGAGCGGGTCTCACAGCCAACCCGAAGAAATGTGCGATTGGGCGGGTGGAAGTACGGTATCTGGGCTTCCACTTGGGCAATGGCCAGGTGCGTCCCCAAATTAATAAGACAGCAGCGATTGCGGCCTGCCCGAGGCCCAAGACCAAAAAGGGGGTGAGACAGTTCCTGGGGCTGGCTGGCTACTATCGTAGGTTTATACCTAATTATTCGGACGTCACCAGCCCGCTGACTGATCTCACTAAAAAGGGAGCACCAGATCCGGTCCAGTGGACGGAGCAATGCCAGTGGGCTTTCTCTGAGGTAAAGGCTGCACTGTGTGGGGGGCCACTGTTACACTCCCCTGACTTTTCTCTCCCCTTTGTTTTGCAGACGGACGCATCGGACAGAGGGCTGGGGGTTGTTCTGTCCCAGGAGGTGGAGGGGGAGGATCGTCCAGTGCTGTACATTAGCCGGAAGCTGTCAGTGCATGAGGGCCGGTACAGCACCATAGAAAAGGAGTGCCTCGCCATCAAGTGGGCGGTCCTCGCCCTCTGCTACTACCTACTGGGACGCCCTTTCACCCTCTGTTTGGGCCACGCACCCCTACAGTGGCTCCACCGCATGAAGGATGTCAACGCGCGGATCACCCATTGGTATCTGGCACTCCAGCCGTTTAAGTTCAAGGTGGTCCACAGGCCGTGGACATAGATGGTCGTGGCAGATTTCCTCTCCCGTTGGGGGGGGGGGGGGGGGGGAGTCAGCTGCAGGCCGGACGGCTCCCCGGCCTGAGTCGGGCGGTGGGGGTATGTGGCAGCGGGGGCGTGGTCAAGCGTCGGTTTGTGAATGGAGGGCAGAGTCAGGGAAGGTAAGTGGCAGAATCACTGCACCTGATGTGAGTTAACCTGTGTTTGTGTGTCTTCCCCAGTGACTGCACCCTATAAAAGGAGAGAGAGAGCAGAGAAAGGGAGCTCTCTCCCCAACCAGAACGCTTGTGTGTGTGCATGCGTGTGACTGGGAGAGTGTAAAGTGAAAGCTGAAAAGCTAAAATAAAGAGTTTGAGAGAACTCAGTTCTGGCCTGCCGTGCTTCTGTGCTCCACCCACCTGCTCAGATTCCTACAAGTAAAAATACAGAAAAACTTATGAATGAGTTGGTGTGTCCAAACATTTGACTGGTACTATATTTTTGATGCATGCAGTTTTCGTGTGTCTCTTGACATTTCATATACGGAGTATATAGAGGATACAAAGTCTCAACATTATGTTTGCATCTCATAACTTGCCAACAAAACTTTGTAGGCTTGGTGAATGAGAGGTGTTGGGTATTGACCAATACTCAGTTTTAATGTTGATATTGGTATTTTGTTTCCACTTATTTTGCATTTGATAAAATGGTGACGAGTGAAATTATTACTACTTTCATATTATTACTTTTATTATTTACTTTTGTACTACAGCATGGATGAATATTCAACTCTGGTTAGAAGGTGTTCATTAATTTTCTATACCTCTATACCTTCTACACCTCTGACAGTTCTGGCTCGAATGTTAAATGTAACTAGAAACAGATTACAGTAACAGTATTATGTGTTCTTGACTTAATGAAAAAAATACTTCAATCGTTGGTAAATTGATGTGGTGCAATAAACAATTGTGGTAAAACAAAACACATTGATTTGTGTTGGGATGCATCACAGCACCCCAATATTAATTATTTTCCTAGAACAATTCTTCGTTTGTAACCATGTGACCAAAACTGCTTGTGTCATTGACCGCCGCCATGTTGGAGGATATACGGTCAAATAATATAGCGTCTGTAAACAATGTTATAAGTGATAACATACAGTGGGGCAAAAAAGTATTTAGTCAGTCACCAATTGTGCAAGTTCTTCCACTTAAAAAGATGAGAGAGGCCTGTAATTTTCATCATAGGTATACCTCAACTATGAGAGACAAAATGAGGAAAAAAAAATCCAGAAAATCACATTGTCTGATTTTTAAAGAATATATTTGCAAATTATGGTGGAAAATAAGTATTTGGTCAATAACAAAAGTTCATCTCAATACTTTGTTATATATCCTTTGTTGGCAATGACAGAGGTCAAACGTTTTCTGTAAGTCTTCACAAGGTTTTCACACACTGTTGTTGGTATTTTGGCCCATTCCTCCATGCAGATCTCCTCTCGAGCAGTGATGTTTTGGGGCTGTCGCTGAGCAACACGGACTTTCAACTCCCTCCAAAGATTTTCTATGAGGTTGAGATCTGGAGACTGGCTAGGCCACTCCAGGACCTTGAAATGCTTCTTATGAAGCCACTCCTTCATTGCCCGAGCGGTGTGTTTGGGATCATTGTCATGCTGAAAGACCCAGCCACATTTCATCTTCAATGCCCTTGCTGATGGAAGGAGGTTTTCACTCAAAATCTCACGATACATGGCCCAATTCATTCTTTCCTTTACACGGATCAGTCGTCCTGGTCCCTTTGCAGAAAAACAGCCCCAAAGCATGATGTTTCCACCCCCATGGTTCACAGTAGGTATGGTGTTCTTTGGATGCAACTCAGCATTCTTTCTCCTCCAAACACGACAAGTTGAGTTTTTACCAAAAAGTTCTATTTTGGTTTCATCTGACCATATGACATTCTCCCAATCCTCTTCTGGATCATCCAAATGCTCTCTAGCAAACTTCAGACAGGCCTGGACATGTACTGGCTTAAACAGGGGGACACGTCTGGCACTGCAGGATTTGAGTCCCTGACGGCGTAGTGTGTTACTGATGGTAGCCTTTGTTACTTTGGTCCCAGCTCTCTGCAGGTCATTCACTAGGTCCCCCCGTGTGGTTCTGGGATTTTTGCTCACCGTTCTTGTGATCATTTTGACCCCACGGGGTGAGATCTTGCGTGGAGCCCCAGATCGAGGGAGATTATCAGTGGTCTTGTATGTCTTCCATTTTCTAATAATTGCTCCCACAGTTGATTTCTTCACACCAAGCTGCTTACCTATTGCAGATTCAGTCTTCCCAGCCTGGTGCAGGTCTACAATTTTGTTTCTGGTGTCCTTTGACAGCTCTTTGGTCTTGGCCATAGTGGAGTTTGGAGTGTGACTGTTTGAGGTTGTGGACAGGTGTCTTTTATACTGATAACGAGTTCAAACAGGTGCCATTAATACAGGTAACGAGTGGAGGACAGAGGAGCCTCTTAAAGAAGAAGTTACAGGTCTGTGAGAGCCAGAATTCTTGCTTGTTTGTAGATGACCAAATACTTATTTTACCGAGGAATTTACCAATTAATTCATTAAAAATCCTACAATGTGATTTCCTGGATTCTTTCCCCCCATTCTGTCTCTCATAGTTGAAGTGTACCTATGATGAAAATTACAGGCCTCTCTCATCTTTTTAAGTGGGAGAACTTGCACAATTGGTGGCTGACTAAATACTTTTTTGCCCCACTGTAACTTATTTGACTTATTTTAACTCACTGGATGGTCCTTCCAAGAGAGTTACATTTAGAAGCTTGTAGTCATTTCTCAAATCTATTTTAAAAACAGTAACTTTGCTTCAAAAGATAGGTATCCAACACACTATATAATATATTTAGCTATAAAAGCTCACTCACTGGACGAGGAGGCTGCAGTATTTGAGGTAGAGGATTGACATGAATCTTGTTTGATTGACTCTGTGATCGTTTTGGAAGATTCTTCAATAATTTTTTTTGTTTCTTTCTGCACTCTGTAAGCCTAGCATTTCGAGCTACCACTTTAGTAGCTACCATCTTTGATTTTGTTGTAGCCCATATTTTGTGTTGGAGCCCAGTCTGGATCTGTAAAAATGTAGAGATCAGCTGGTTTCCTTAATGGAAAGAAAAAGCAAAATAAAATCATCAGCATCAAAAATTATATACAGCTCTTTTTAAAATGAAATCATCATAGAAGCCTTTGATTGTCGGCTCACACACTCGATCACGGCTTTGTCATGTTTGACAGCGGCGAGTTTCTGCACAACCAGGCTATTAAACAGTCCAATGTTTCTTATATACTGCGATCTTTCATTAATAACTAGTTCATTGCACTTACCGTTGATAAAATGTTCACTGCAGACTCGTGTGGTTTTTGCTTTCTGACATTGCTTAGATCAACCTGGTTTATGTTGGACAGCCATTGACGTCTACGCTCTATAGACAACCCTCTTGTTTTTTCTCCTTGATTATTTATAATTGCTGGAATTCTAAAGAACTTAGAAGTCCCCTTGTCTCAGATAGAGATGTCCTCGCATCCAATTACAGCACAAAGTGTAGGCATAGCGAAGAACAACCTCTCAAGTATATCTTCTGCAGTAAATGTGCCCCACGTGAGTTTGTGTATATCCTCCAACATGGCCGACGTTCGGTTCAAAGCCTCGTGCATAATTAGCTATGACATCATATGCAAACAAAGAACACATCCAATCATGTTTGATTCCTCACTTAACCCTTTCACCACTGTGTAACTTCATACACGGATTTTCCTACTACAATGAGACCTGAATAGCAGTATGCAGTGGTGAAAGGGTTAAGTAAATGTGTTATTAACAGTGTTTTGGAAACCATATATTAACTACTGTACTCATTATGTTATATTCACTGCATTAGCAAACATTAGAGCTTTATGTGGGTGATTTATTGCTTTTTATACATCCTCATATGGTCGCTTCCCTCTATGACCATCATTTTCCTTTCCTCTCTTCTTATTCAGTGGAGATTGGAGGCATCTATTTAGCACTAGCTCATCTGTGAGATGGAGCCTGGAAGCAAAAGGTCAAAACCCTGTCGAGTGTAACCCTGTTTGTCCCTCACAGCTGGAGAAGGAAAAGGGAGTAGGAGGGGAGGACGAGAGACAGACGGTCAGGCAGAATGATCAGCTAGTGGGAAGCTAATGAGAGGGAGAGCTGGGATGCATTCAAGGTGAGCAAGGTTGGCAGAGGGGGAGAGCAGACGTGACCAGCATTCAGGCACAGAACATGGTCTCTTCTGAATGCCAATGTGGCCGTGCATGAAATTGGGGTGTTAATAAGAGGCACAGACCCACTGATCCCTGCACTTCATTTTCCTTTTCATTCATTCCCTCTCCTCCTTCAGTAGTCATCTAAAATCCACATCAATTACTCAAGAGAATGAAATCTTCTTAACCTGCAGTGGAGAGACAGTTGCATTTATAGGCCATGTAAACAATTTCTTTTTCGCATTTATTGCTCTTCATGTAATAACTTTGTCATATTCCCCTTCTGAATCCACATTTTTTTATAAACATAGCTATCAGCAGTATGTCGGTAAATTTATGTCGGTAAATTTTTGATTTATTGCAAGGGAGTGCTTTCAGTCACCAATGGTAGCTGAAGAGATACAGAGTTGGAATAAAAAGGTTGATGCAGTATTAAGTGTTTTATTTATATATATATATATATATATATATATATATATATATATATATATATATATATATATATGCAACCCCGATTCCAAAAAAGTTGGGACAAAGTACAAATTGTAAATAAAAACAGAATGCAATGATGTGGAAGTTTCAAAATTCCATATTTTATTCAGAATAGAACAAACATGACATCTCAAATGTTTAAACTGAGAAAATGTATAATTTAAAGAGAAAAATTAGGTGATTTTAAATTTCATGACAACAACACATCTCAAAAAAGTTGGGACAAGGCCATGTTTACCACTGTGAGACATCCCCTTTTCTCTTTACAACAGTCTGTAAACGTCTGGGGACTGAGGAGACAAGTTGCTCAAGTTTAGGGATAGGAATGTTAACCCATTCTTGTCTAATGTAGGATTCTAGTTGCTCAACTGTCTTCGGTCTTTTTTGTCGTATCTTCCATTTTATGATGTGCCAAATGTTTTCTATGGGTGAAAGATCTGGACTGCAGGCTGGCCAGTTCAGTACCTGGACCCTTCTTCTATGCAGCCATGATGCTGTAATTAATGCAGTATGTGGTTTGGCATTGTCATGTTGGAAAATGCAAGGTCTTCCCTGAAAGAGATGTTGTCTGGATGGGAGCATATATTGCTCTAGAACCTGGATATACCTTTCAGCATTGATGGTGTCTTTCCAGATGTGTAAGCTGCCCATGCCACACGCACTAATGCAACCCCATACCATCAGAGATGCAGGCTTCTGAACTGAGCGCTGATAACAACTTGGGTCGTCCTTCTTCTCTTTAGTCCGAATGACACGGCGTCCCTGATTTCCATAAAGAACTTCAAATTTTGATTTGTCTGACCACAGAACAGTTTTCCACTTTGCCACAGTCCATTTTAAATGAGCCTTGGCCCAGAGAAGATGTCTGTGCTTCTGGATCATGTTTAGATACGGCTTCTTCTTTGAACTATAGAGTTTTAGCTGGCAACGGCGGATGGCACGATGAATTGTGTTCACAGATAATGTTCTCTGGAAATATTCCTGAGCCCATTTTGTGATTTCCAATACAGAAGCATGCCTGTATGTGATGCAGTGCCGTCTAAGGGCCCGAAGATCATGGGCACCCAGTATGGTTTTCCGGCCTTGACCCTTACGCACAGAGATTCTTCCAGATTCTCTGAATCTTTTGATGATATTATGCACTGTAGATGATGATATGTTCAAACTCTTTGCAATTTTACACTATCGAACTCCTTTCTGATATTGCTCCACTATTTGTCGGTGCAGAATTAGGGGGATTGGTGATCCTCTTCCCATCTTTACTTCTGAGAGCCGCTGCCACTCCAAGATGCTCTTTTTATACCCAGTCATGTTAATGACCTATTGCCAGTTGACCTAATGAGTTGCAATTTGGTCCTCCAGCTGTTCCTTTTTTGTACCTTTAACTTTTCCAGCCTCTTATTGCCCCCGTCCCAACTTTTTTGAGATGTGTTGCTGTCATGAAATTTCAAATGAGCCACTATTTGGCATGAAATTTCAGAATGTCTCACTTTCGACATTTGATATGTTGTCTATGTTCTATTGTGAATACAATATCAGTTTTTGAGATTTGTAAATTATTGCATTCCGTTTTTATTTACAATTTGTACTTTGTCACAACTTTTTTGGAATCAGGGTTGTATATACAGTGCTCAGCGTAAATGAGTACACCCCCTTTGAAAAGTAACATTTTAAACAATATCTCAATGAACACAAACAATTTCCAAAATGTTGACAAGACAAAGTTTAATATAACATCTGTTTAACTTGTAACATGAAAGTAAGGTTAATAATATAAACTTAGATTACACATTTTTCAGTTTTACTCAAATTAGGATGGTGCAAAAATGAGTACACCCCACAACAAAAACTACTACATCTAGTACTTTGTATGGCCTCCATGATTTTTAACGACAGCACCAAGTCTTCTAGGCATGGAATGAACAAGCTGGCGACATTTTGCAACATCAATCTTTTTCCATTCTTCAACAATGACCTCTTTTAGTGACTGGATGCTGGATGGAGAGTGATGCTCAACTTGTCTCTTCAGAATTCCCCTTAGGTGTTCGATTGGGTTCAGATCAGAAGACATACTTGGCCACTGAATCACTTTCACCCTGTTCTTCTTCAGAAATCCAACAGTGGCCTTAGATGTGTGTTTAGGATCATTATCATGTTGGAAAAGTACACGACGACCAAGGGCACAGAGTGATGGTAGCATCTTCTCTTTCAGTATAGAGCAATACGTCTGTGAATTCATGATGCCATCAATGAAATGCAGCTCCCCGACACCAGCAGCACTCATGCAGCCCCACATAAGGACACTGCCACCACCATGTTTCACTGTAGGCACCATGCATTTTTCTTTGTATTCCTCACCTTTCTGACGCCATACAGTTTTGAAGCCATCAGTTCCAAAAACATTTATCTTGGTCTCATCACTCCAGAGTATAGAGTCCCAGTAGTCTTCATCTTTGTCAGCATGGGCCCTGGCAAACTCTAGGCAGGCTTTTTTTGTGCCTGGGCTTTAGGAGAGGCTTCTTTCGTGGACGGCATCCATGCATGCCATTCCTCTGCAGTGTACGCCGTATTGTGTCATGGGAAATAGTCACCCCAGTTTGGCTTTCTACTTCTTTAGATAGCTGCATTGAACTTGCATGCCGAGTTTCTTCAACCCTTCTCATCAGAAGACGCTCCTGTCGAGGTGTTAACTTCCATGGACGACCAGGACATCTCTGTGAGATGGTTGCAGTTGCATCTCATCTCATCTCATTATCTCTAGCCGCTTTATCCTTCTACAGGGTCGCAGGCAAGCTGGAACCTATCCCAGCTGACTATGGGCGAAAGGCGGGGTACACCCTGGACACGTCGCCAGGTCATCACAGGGCTGACACATAGACACAGACAACCATTCACACTCACATTCACACCTACGGTCAATTTAGAGTCACCAGTTAACCTAACCTGCATGTCTTTGGGGGAAACCGGAGCACCCGGAGGAAACCCACGCGGACACGGGGAGAACATGCAAACTCCACACAGAAAGGCCCTCGCCGGCCCCGGGGCTCGAACCCAGGACCTTCTTGCTGTGAGGCGACAGCGCTAACCACTACACCACCGTGCCGCCGGTTGCAGTTCCATCTTTCTTAAATTTTTGTACCACTTTTGCTACAGTATTCTGACTGATAAGTAAAGCTTTGCTGATCTTCTTGTAGCCTTCACCTTTGTGGTGTAAAGAAATTATTTTCTTTGTGGAATTCTGAAGAGACAAGTTGAGCATCACTCTCCATCCAGCATCCAGTCACTAAAAGAGGTCATTGTTGAAGAATGGAAAAAGATTGATGTTGCAAAATGTCGCCAACTTGTTCATTCCACGCCTAGAAGACTTGGTGCTGTCATTAAAAATCATGGAGGCCATACAAAGTACTAGATGTAGTAGTTTTTGTTGTGGGGTGTACTCATTTTTGCACCACCCTAATTTGAAGTAAAACTGAAAAATGTGTAATGTAAGTTATATTATTAACCTTACTTTCATGTTATAAGTTAAACAGATGTTATTTTAAATTTTGTCTTGCCAACATTTTGGAAATTGTTTGTGTTCATTGAGATATTGTTTAAAATGTTACTTTTCAAAGGGGGTGTACTCATTTACGCTGAACACTGTATATATATATATATATATATATATATATATATATATATATATAACTTAATATTCTACAGAGCCTCATACAGTAGTTTTATTCGCTGGTTGGTGATCTCAAACATGGCTGTAAAAAAGTACAGTATCAGCACACTTTAATAATAATAAGTTCAATTTATATAGCGCCTTTCACAAACCCAAGGACGCTTTACACAGGAGTTACCCAAAAAAAAAGCCACACTAGGAAGAATAGTGTGAGGTAAAGAGAAAAGTTTTCAAGTTAGCTTTGAAGGAAGAGAGAGTGGAACAGTCATGAAGCAATTATAGTAACGAGTTCCAAAGTTTAGGAGCAGCAACATTGAATGATCTGCCACCCACAGATGTCAGTTTAAAACGTGGGACAGTCAGAAGTCCATAGACAGAAGATCTGAGGGAGCGGGAGGGACAGTACAAATGAATTAGCTCACAGAGATAGGAAGGGGCGAAACCATGAAGAGCTTTATAGGTTAAAAGTAAGATTTAGTATTTAATCCAAGAAATAACTGGCAACCAATGCAGTTGCTGTAAAACAGGAGTAATGCGAGCAGTGCACTTGACGAGTGTGAGGACTCTTGCTGCTGAGTTTTGGATGTACTACAGGCGATTGAGCAATGTGGCAGGAAGACCATAAAAGAGAGAATTGCAATAGTCAAGACGAGAAAAAATAAACGCATTGACCAACATTTTGGCATCAGTTTCCAAGAGAAGAGGGCGGAGATGTGCAATATTGCAGAGGTGAAAGAAAGCATTCTTAGTAGTTAGTTTAAAATGGGGTTCAAACATAAGGGTGGAGTCAAAGAGAACTCCAAGGTTTTTTAGAACTTGGGAAGGACTAATAGACACACCATCAACATCAATAGTGAAACTGGAGAAGTTCAGAACCTGTCTTTTGGTACCTACTAATAGAACCTCTGTTTTGCTAGCATTAAGTTTAAGGCAGTTCTTATGCAACGATTGCTTAAAGTGCATATTCTGGACCAATTTCGTGTTTTTTTAATATGAAAGTATTTCCCTTTACACACTCATCCAGAAGGGTAATTTTGCACAAGGCCATCTGTCTACAGCAGAAAAAAATAAAATAACAAAACGTGTCTGGAAAAATCCCAAGGGAGTCTGGAGCCAGATTTGTGACGTTACCTGCGGAAGCGCGAGCAGACTGCGCGAGCTTTGCACGGTTTCAGTGCACAGCCTGTGTAGACCAAGTGCTCCCATTTCTCTCTCATTGTCCGGTCTTTTGGGAAACGATGAGTACTAATCCCATCAAGATTGGTGTTGCTACACCCTCCTACGATACATCTGTTAACCATTTTAATAATTATGCGATAACGTTGAAGAAATTTGCAGAAAACCATCAGGACGTTTTCTCATAAACAAACCAGCGCTGATGTAGGCTTCAGAGGGAGGCGTCCCGCAGATGACGTCATGAAAATCAATGTTTGCCGGGAAATTCAAATGCCAAGTTTTTTCAGAGGCGGACCAATTCGCCTCAAATGGCTTGATTTCAACTGAATTTTTCTGGTATTGCGCAAAGTAAAAAAAAAAATGCAGAGAATGCAGAATGTTACAGATATTTGACCAAAGTTTAATATAAAATAGGAGAATTACATTGATCTTGCTCCTGAATTTACCCATGATATGCACTTTAAGGTCAGTGATACAAGTCCTTAGCAGCTGAACAGAGGCTATGGAAGGGGTAATAGTGATGTAGATTTGAATATCATCAGCATAACAATGAAAGTTAAGTCCATGATTACGAATTTGGCCTATCGGAGAAATATATAATATAAAAAGAAGGGGACCAAGGACAGAACCCTGAGGCACACCTTGAGCGACAGTAACAGTGGATGATTTATGAACACCAATAGAGATGAACTGTTGCCTGTTTGCTATATATGACTGAAACCAGGCTAAAGCTAAGCCAGTAATACCAAAAGAAGATAGTCTGGAAATGAGTATCTCATGATGTACGGTGTCAAAGGCAGCTGTGAGGTCCAAGAGAACAAGAGCATTGAGATGACCAGCATCAGTTGAGAGCAGGAGGTCATTAACAACTCTTAAGAGAGCAGATTCAGTGCTATGCAAATTGCGAAAGCCTGACTGAAAGGGTTCATAGAGATCATTACAAGCAAGGAAAGTATGAAGCTGAGAGGCTACAACTCGCGCCATTACTTTAGCTAGGAAAGGGAGATTTGAAATGGGTCTGTAATTGGACAGTGAAATAGAATCTAGACCAGATTTCTTTAGTATTGGTATAACAGAAGCAATTTTGAGGGAGATGGGAACAGTGCCTAAAACAAAACACTAATTAATCATATGAGCAATATAAGGGGAGATAGCAGATACTGTACACAGGATTTAGGAAGTGCAATGGATGCAGGGTCCTGCAGACATGAGTAGGAGGAGCACTTAGTCACAATTGCCGATACTTTAGAAGAATCAACAGGACTTTAGGGCATTGATCAGCAGGTTTGACCTTGAAGATCAGCCACATCTGTACTTGCTTGTGTACACACACACAGTACTGTGCAAAAATCTTAGGCACATGTAAAGAAATGCTTTAGACTAAAAATGACTTAAAAAATAATGAAATGGTTCAACAATTAAAAAAAATACACTATAAATAGCAGTAAGCCATAATAAATTAAACAAAGTCAATATTTGGTGTGAGACGACCCTTTGCTTTAAAAAAAAATAGTAGTCTCAGGTACAATTAGTGCAGTTTTATGCGGAAATAAGCTGTAGGACACTTTGACTGTCACACTTGCTTCTTAATTTTGCAGCAAAACCCAGTAGCCTTCATTATGTTTTCTTTTTTCTTCTGAAAAGTGGTCTCTTATGTAATATGCTGCTCAGATACAAACTTTTTTTTTTCTGTAACATTTAATTTTGTGCTGGAAAATGAATGTTTGGACTCTAAAATGTTTTTGTACTGACTCTATAATGTAGAAGTCATAAAATAGAACTCTATAACAAAATTTGCATGGACAAAAAAATAGGGTGCCCAAGACTATTGCACAATAATATAATATAATATAATATAATATAATATAATATAATATAATATAATATAATATAATATCTCATCTCATTATCTCTAGCCACTTTATCCTGTTCTACAGGGTCGCAGGCAAGCTGAAGCCTATCCCAGCTGACTATGGGCGAGAGGCGGGGTACACCCTGGACAAGTCGCCAGGTCATCACAGGGCTGACACATAGACACAGACAACCATTCACACTCACACCTACGGTCAATTTAGAGTCACCAGTTAACCTAACCTGCATGTCTTTGGACTGTGGGGGAAACCAGAGCACCCGGAGGAAACCCACGCGGACACGGGGAGAACATGCAAACTCCACACAGAAAGGCCCTCGCCGGCCACGGGGCTCGAACCCGGACCTTCTTGCTGTGAGGCGACAGCGCTAACCACTACACCACCGTGCCGCCCCATAATATAATATAATATAATATAATATAATTTAATATAATATAATCACATCTCTGGAAAACATTAAATGACCACTACAAAATTATCAGTTTCTCTGGTTTTACTGTTTGTAGCTATGTGTTTGAGGAACATTAAGTTTTATTCCATAAACTACTGACATTTCCACCAAATTCCATATAAAAATATTGTCACTTGGAGCATTTAATTACAGAAAATGACAACTGGTCAACATAACAAAAAAGATGAAGTGTTTTCATACCTTGAAGAATGCATAGAAATCAAGATCATATTCGATTTTAAACAACACAATATGAACATTTGAATTTAGGAGGAGTTCAGAGATCAATATTTGTGTGGAATAACCCTGACATTTAATCACAGCTTTGATGCGTCTTGGCATTTTATTTTTATTTTATTTATCCTTTATTTTACCAGGAAGGTCCCATTGAGAGAACATCTCTTCTTCCAGGGAGTCCTGGCCAAGATAGCAGCAAGTAAAATAAAAAGTTTCATAAACATATGCAAAGAGAGACAGGTAACATTAGCACAGACTAAAACACAGACAAACACTCAATCTCAAAACAGAGACACAAGGGAGTCAATGACACTGTTCTATGAGAACTGAGTTTAAGAGATTTTTAAACACATTCACAGAAGGCAAGGAATCCAAATTTAGAATGTTTTGCAGCTCATTCCATTCGTGTGGTGCATACCGGTATGAACAAAAGGCGGTTCTGTCTGTGTGGTTGGAGACTGAAGGAGAAGTTTGACTGATGAGTGAGTACTGTACGTAGTAGTGCGAAGTGTCAGTAGACTGCGTATATACTGAGGTAATTTGCCCATTAAAGCTTTTGCAATAAAAAACTAGGCTATGAATTTTCCTTCTAAGATGTAATTACTGCATATCCATTGAACCGTTTCATATAGTTTAGTGATGTGTTCTTGCAGTAGCACCAGTTACAGAATGATAAACAACATCCAGTTTCTTCAAATAGGATAAAGATACATGCATGTATATTACATCACCATAAGCTAATACTGATAGGATGGTACTCTGAACTAATCGTTTTCTAGCAATAACAGGAAAAACATTTCTTTCAACGCAAATAAAAACCTCACTTCGGTCAAAGTTTTTTTGCAAGGGCTATCTCCAAAGGTTAACTTCTCATCAAGCCAGATGCCAAGGTATTTACAGTATAAGAGGTTACCCTCTTGAAATGAGTGCCATCTAGTGTCAAAACTGTATCGTCAAAGGATGAGCGTGAACGTGTAAATACCATTTAATACCAGTTTTAACTTGACTAGAGACATCTATAGTAGATTAAAAGCAGACTGTAAAAAAATCCATTGCCTCTTGTAGTGATGATGCAGTAGTATAAAGAATTGTGTCATCTGCGGAAAGGTGTACTTTTGCTGGATCTAAACCCATACCAAGATTATTTATGTAAATAAAAAAGAAAATAGGTCCCAAGATTGATCCTTGAGGAACACCAGTTTTTATGATTAGAGAGGCAGAATTACAATTATCTACAGGTACACACTGAGTTCACCTAGTCAAATTGGAAAACCTGTTCAAAACAGTGTCACTAAAACCTATGCATTGCAGTCTTTGCAAAAGAAGACCATGATCTACAGATCAAATGCTTTAGATAAATCAATGAAAAGCGCAGCACATGATTTTGTTATCCAACACAGTAATAATATCATTATATGCCCACTCCGAAGGATATAATGGTTTACCTCTGTCCATCCATCCATCCATCCATCCATCCATCCATATCTCCGTCCATCTGAAACACCCTTTCCTCAGCAACCACAAATCATAGCCACTTGGTACATATAGCGTGGATTTACAAAATTTTCATAACACTTTTCTCAGCAACTACAAATCACAACTGCTTGATATTTGGTACTGAGCTTCAGCTTGGGGTTCTATACCGTGTATACAGTTTTCAGGTCTGTCGCACATCGACTTCCTGTTTACCAACTGAATGTATTTACGAAACATCTCGGGTGGATTTTGATGCTATTTCAAGAAGCAAAATGCTATTTCAAAATGACAGTTTACCAGGATGCTATTTGAAATACCTGGGGAGAACACTGCTCTTTACTTACTTGTTTCAGGGTTAATTATTTACTGACGTCAACATTCATAATAAGGGTCCTATTCCTTCGATTGCTTGCATTCTGATATAAGCGAGAGTGGGGGTATATGTAAGTGAGCAGTAGCTCACAGTTGATCTTGTTTGTAACTGAAGTTACAGCAGTTATAGTGCTATGGCCTTGTCTAAAGCCGGATTGTATACAACTTAAAATATTATTATCAGATAAGTTTTTAAGTTGTTAGTTTACAAAAGATTCGAACAGTTTAGCTGTAACAGACAATCTAGAAATGGGGCAAAAGTTATCCAAAGTAGAAGGATCACCTCCTTTTAATAGTGGGAGGACAAATGCTGACTTCCAAGAGCTGGGAATTGACCCGCTGCATAGACTAAGATTAAGAATGGAGGCAGTAGGCCCAGCAATCAGATCTGCCACTATCTTTAAGAAATAAGGCTCAATTTGGTCTGGGCCAGCAGACTTCTTGCAGTCCAGGTTTAGCAAGGCCTTGTGAACTTGGGAAGTGGAAATAGTGGAAAAGTTGAAGCTATTTACAGAACAACTTAAGGTGGTAACTGCGCTATCCCTAATATTTACTGGGAGACCAGACTGAGTGATTATTCCTGCATTGATGAAACGCTTATTAAAAGCATCTACTATGTTTTGTTTACCCTTGATTTCACTTTGATTTATTTTTAGAAATTCAGGAAGAGTGGGGGGGCATCATATCTCCTGCTGATGATTTGACCAACTTCCAGAACGTTCTAGGGTCATTTAGATTTTGATCTATTAAACTAAAGGTAGTGTTCACTTTTTGGATTTTTTTTAATCAGCCTAGTGCATCTATTTCTTAATGCCCTATAATCTACCCAGTGCTTAGCTTCATTCGTTTTTTTTTTTTTTCACTTTAGCCCATGCATTATCCCACTCTCTCATAGTAGATGCAATAGTTTCACTGAACCATGGGTTGTCTTTACTGCTAACTCTACCGTAAATCTTCTCACAGGTGCATACTTATTAATTAGGAGCAGGAAAGTGGTTTTAAAAAAATTCCATGCCAACTCAACGTCCACCATCTCACAAAGAAAGTTCAAGTCACTATGGAATATATCATGCAGGAAAGCCTGCTCAAAACGTTTGTAGTTCCTTTTAAAAATAAATTGAGACTTTGTTTTGTGAAGTTTATAGTTTATAACACAGGCAACTGTACAATGATCACTGACATCATTACAGAATATTCCAACAGCAGAATATTTATGTGGAGCATTTGTGAGAATGACAACAAGCAAGGTAGATTTGTCCATGCATTTCGGGTTTAATCGGCATGCTCTCCACCAGTCTTTCATGTTGCTCTTGGGTGACTTTGTCATTCCTGGCGCAAAAATTCAATTAGGTCAGCTTCGTTTGATGGCTTGTGACCATCCATCTTCCTCTTGATCACATTCCAGAGGTTTTCAAAGGGGTTCAGGTCTGGAGATTGAACTGGCCATGACAGGGTCTTGATCTTGTGGTCCTCCATCCACACCTTGACTGTGTGGCATGGAACACTGTCCTGTTGGAAAACCCAATCCTCAGAGTTAAGGAACACTGTCAAAGTAGAAGGAAGCAATTTTTCTTCCAGGATAACCTTGTACCTGGCTTAATTCATGTGTCCTTCATAAACAAAAATCTGCAACATTCCAGCCTTGCTGAAGCTCCCCCAGGTCATCACTGATTCCCCACCAAATTTCACAATGGGTGTGAAACACTGTGTCTTGTAGGCCTCTCCAGGTCTCTGTCTAACCATTAGATCAGGGGTGTCAAACCTGATCCATAAAGGGCCTTGTGGCTGCAGGTTTTCATTCCAGCCATGCAGCAGCACCCTGATTTGGCTTATTCAATCAACTGACACACCCACCCTTTAATCAAGGGTGGGTGTGGCTGCAAGTATTTGACTGTGTGAAGACAGTTCAGTTGATTGAATGAGCCAAGTCAGGTGTGCTGCTGCATGGCTGGAATGAAAACCTGCAGCCACAAGGCCCTTTATGGATCAGGTTTGACACCCCTGCATTAGATGATCAGGTGATGGGAAAAACTGAAAACTGGACTCATCAGAGAAGATGACTTTACTCCGGTCCTCTATGGTCCAATCCTTATGGTCTTTAGCTAACCTCGGCCTGGCTCTTCTTTGGTCCTCGTTGATGAAGGGCTTTTTTCTAGCTTTGCATGACTTCAACCCCGCCTGGAGGAAACTGTTTCGAACCGTCCTTGCTGTGCACTTAACCGCAACTGCCATTTGCCATTCTTTTTATAGGTCACTTGATGTCATCCTATGGGGTTGAGTGGCATTCGAAGGAGTTGATGATCATTCTGGTCAGTGGAGAGTCATTTTCACCCTCTGCCAGTCTGTAACTTTATTGTCTCCAGTGTCTGCTGCTTGACCTTGTTCTTATGAACTGCCATCTTTAACATTTTGAGGATGGAAGCAACCGGATGCTCACTGTATGCCTGTACCAGTAAAGCCAGAATTGAACCAATTCTTTTTCTCACTCAAAATGTTTCTTTTTAACTTTTTTTTTGGCAGGATGAATAAATATTTTTGGATTCCAATTAAATTTAAGGTATTACTAGCACTGTTTTTGCCATCCAAACTGGTCCTATTGCAAGAGGATAGTGATGACCACAGCAGTGGTTTTTATACTTTTCCTCGTTAAATAAGATTTGGTTCAGGTGATCACATTATTAGTACCTCATTAAGTGAATTGTAAAAAAAAAAAAACTGAAGTGGTATCTTAATATGTTTTTCCATATATAATTTTTTTCACATACACAAAGTTGCAGAAATGGATCCAAAATGCACTTTCTGTATAATGAAATGGTGTCTTATTAAAAGGTCAAACCTGCAGACCAATGCCCCAAAGTCTCCCGATACTGTACGTTTTTACAGCCATGTTTGAGATCGCCAACCAGTGAATAAAGCTATGAAAATCTGCTCACCCGAGAGTACAGTTTTGAGTTTTACTCATGGTCAGCAGCTGATACTACTTAGATTAGAGCTGACCCATAGTTCATATTTCGGCAAGTTGTGTCTTTGTGCAAGATCACATTTTTAACCCTGTCTTGAATGTTTTGTATTTTTTAACTTTATTTTTATCCCATTTCTCCCAAATCAATCATTTCAAAACACACACACACACACACACACACACACACACACACACACAATCATTAAATACAGAAGAGTTTGAGAGAATTTTGGCTGCCAGGTCGCTCCGTTGTGTGTAGTTGTGGATGTTGATTTTAAAAGTAACTAAGTAAATTGCATCTGGAAATGAATATTTAAGTATGAGTGAAAAATACTGGGGCAAGTGTGCATGGAAGAAAAGTCTGGAGACAGAAATCTTAGTTTCTTGGTCATTAGCCTGTGCTACTTGCTCTCAATAGCACTGGCTTGACCACTTTATTAGCATTCATGAACACTACTAATGAGCACTACACTGTCTGGAAGGTGACTGCACTGCCGTGCTAACAGCACCGAGTCGTGGGTAAGCTAGCATTGGCCTTTGCTGACACGACTGATGAATGCTACACCTTCTGGAAGGTGAGTGCACTGCTGCACTGATAGTGCCAACTCGCGGGTAAACTAGCGTTGGCCTTCGAGTATGCTGATATGAAGAGAGCGTGTATGTATAATAACTTAGATTAGATCTGACCCATCGTGCATATTTCAGCAAGTTGTGTCTTTGTGCAAGGTCACATTTTTAACCGTCTTGAACGTTTTGTATTTTTTAACTTTATTTTTATCCCATTTCTCCCAAATCGATCATTTAAACATACCCAATACCTAATGAGCTAGCTCTCCACAGTCGCATGACACCTACTAATCATTGAAGCAAAACCCTCTCAAGTGTAATCCTGTTTGTCCTACACAGCTGGAAAGGGAAAAGGACGTGGGAGGAGAGGATGAGAGACACCACATCTTTTCTAAATGCTTTCTACATCACAGAGTCGCTGAACAAAGAGCTAACTACCACCTTTTGCCTTCTGCTCTGTTCCCTCTCACCCAAAGAGCACAGCCAATTTTGCTCTTTTTAACTTGTGATCTCTCAATGATAATGCTTCTTTTTATTTTTACATTTTATTTAAGCCCAATATTTATTTCCAGTTTTATTAAATGTGATTTTACGTCAATTTATTCTCTTCAGTTCACTATGTCCTTCCTCCATCTTAGTGCCTTTGTCCTTCGAGTGGCCTTGCTTTTACCTCCTTATATTCAAAGAACATCTGCCTCTATTGCAGGTTGCAACAATACCAAGACTGCTTGGCTTTCCTTTCATCTGTACCATCTTCACTCATCTTCCTGTGTGTGCTGCAATTCTCAATATGATCCCATTAAGACTCTTTCTCTTTGTTTGCTCAAGGTTGTTAACCCCACAACTTACTGGATTTTTTTTTTCTCTGCGTGTATGTGCTTATCAGCAGTGCAAGTGACTTTTAAGATAGTATTGTTGTTCTTGAAGAACTCCCAAATCTGAGACTTTCCAGTGACGTGTTGTTTATATAGTTGAGGCTCAATGGCAAGTAATGGCAATGAGAACTCTGAGAACTGCATGATACATTGTTCGCCCATGTCACTGGTATTAATGCTTTTGGCCTGTCAATCGTTCCTGACATTACAAACTTTTCCAAATCTTTAATAATTTGAATATACAGTATTTTGGATTTTATCAGTGCACCTGCTTTAAGAAAGAGTCACGAAGAATGAATGAGAGTGTAACAAATGAGGGAAGAGACAAATGTCCTGAAGCAGAAAGCTGAAGATTGTGCTAGGGCTCAGTGCTTTTAATGTAAAACTGGGAAGGAAAAAAAAAAAACAAGCCCTTTTTTATGAGCAGAACACATGTCTTGAAATAAATTTAAATATTGTTGTGACATTGTGGGTGTTGGTTGAGCGTCAAGGTTTTTTTTACTGGATTTTTGGATTACCTGTAGGTAATGTGTGATGAGTTTGACTCATGTTTGATTACTGGCAACTTACTTGTGTGTGTCTTCTGTGTTCTTTCAGGGAAGCCAGTAAGTAAAGAGAGAAAGCAAAGCAACCAAGGTGTGTGTGTGTGTGTGTGTGTGTGTGTGTGTGTGTGTGTGTGTGTGTGTGTGTGTGTGTGTGTGCGCGCACTTCAAGTGCAGAGAGCAAAATAAGGTTGCTGAAAAGTGAACTTTAAACTAAAAAAATAATTCTTGGCCTTTCCTATTTACTTGTCAGAGGTTTTTATTTAAATTTGCAAGTCTTAGCTTTTTCGTGGAGTTTGTTACTTTCAAACATGTCCAACATACTAAACCTTCAGCTACAAAACTATTTTTAAGAAGAAGGTTTAATGAAAGGTTTGTGTCTTTCTCACATATGAGGTCGCTTGACAATTACAAAGAACAAACTGAAAAACGAGCCCTTCAGAAGTTGTTACCGTAGGATGCAACCCCAGTGGCATAGCTGCTCATAGTCCTATTTAAAGGCACACACAGGTATGTCCTATACAGCCTGTACAGCTGCAGTGTCACCGGGCAACAGCAGGAATAGTACACAATGGATCCACAAATTGGGCACAGAAACATCACCAGACAGAGCACTGGGCAGCCCCAACACTGACAAGAGCAAGAGGCACTCTATAGTGAACAGGCAGACACACATCACTTATGGTGGACCATGGAGGCCTGGGGAACCTGAGGCTCAAAATTGGTTGTGGAATAGCTCCAGGTCTGGCAACCAGCGGAAAAAGGGACAAACTCAGCAAACTATTAAAGCAGAAAACAAGCATTAAACATACAAACACAGAAGGAAAAGAAACAAACGTACTAGTGAGAAGCGACAGCTAAACACACGGCATACTCTCAACCGGAAATGAAAAGAATCAATCTTACATATAATGCTCTATTAATGCATGACTTTCCTTATAAAGGACTACTGAGTATTTTAGGACTAAAGTAATAACAGAGTTTATTATACAAAGCACAAATAAGAATACAAGATGTACAAAGAGTAGAAAATGGAGAGAACTTACAGAGTCAATGGACTGCGTTGCCAGCATAGGATGCAGATGGAATTGCATCAGAGACAGAGAAAGAGCAGATGAAACCAGCTGGTTAAGGTCTCTTGCTCTCCCTCTCAAGCTATCTCTCATACCTACTTATACCCTATGCACATATTTGAAGTGTATAATGACCAGAGTATCAAATGAGAGAGGCATAAATAGAGGATATTCCACAGTCATCTCATCTCCCATCTCATCTCATTATCTCTAGCCCCGCTTTATCCTTCTACAGGGTCGCAGGCAAGCTGGAGCCTATCCCAGCTGACTATGGGCAAAAGGCGGGGTACACCCTGGACAAGTCGCCAGGTCATCACAGGGCTGACACATAGACACAGACAACCATTCACAGTCACACCTACGATCAATTTAGAGTCACCAGTTAACCTAACCTGCATGTCTTTGGACTGTGGGGGAAACCAGAGCACCCGGAGGAAACCCACGCAGACACAGGGAGAACATGCAAACTCCGCAAAGAAAGGCCCTCGCCGGCCACAGGGCTCGAACCCGGACCTTCTTGCTGTGAGGCGACAGCGCTAACCACTACACCATCGTGCCGCCATTCCAGTCATGTGAAGATTATATATATATGAATGACACACGCACACACACACAGGTGCTTGAAAGTTTGTGAACCCTTTAGAATTTTCTATATTTCTGCATAAATATGACCTTAAACATCATCAGATTTTCACACAAGTCCTAAAAGTAGGTAAAGAGAGCCCAGTTACACAAATGAGACAAAAATATGATACTTGTTCATTTATTTATTGAGGAAAATGATCCAATATTACATATCTGTGAGTGGCAGAAGTATGTGAACCTTTGCTTTCAGTATCTGGTGTGACCCCCTTGTGCAGCAATAACTGCAACTAAACGTTTCTGGTAACTGTTGATCAGTCCTGCACACCAGCTTGGAGGAATTTTAGCCCATTCCTCCGTACAGAACAGCTTCAACTCTGGGATGTTGGTGGGTTTCCTCACATGAACTGCTCGCTTCAGGTCCTTCCACAACATTTCGATTGGATTAAGGTCAGGACTTTGACTTGGCCATTCCAAAACATTAACTTTATTCTTCTTTAACTATTCTTTGGTAGAATGACTTGTGTGCTTAGGGTCGTTGTCTTGCTGCATGACCCTCTCTTGAGATTCAGTTCATGGGCAGATGTCCTGACATTTTCTTTTAGAATTTGCTGGTATAATTCAGAATTCATTGTTCCATCAACAATGGCAAGCCGTCCTGGCCCAGATGCAGCAAAACAGGCCCAAACCATGATACTACCACCACCATGTTTCACAGATGGGATAAGGTTCTTATGCTGGCATGCAGTGTTTTCCTTTCTCCAAACATAACGCTTCTCATTTAAAGCAAAAAGTTGTATTTTGGTCTCATCTGTCCACAAAACATTTTTCCAATAGCCTTCTGGCTTGTCCATGTGATCTTTAGCAAACTGCAAATGAGCAGCAATGTTCTTTTTGGAGAGCAGTGGCTTTCTCCTTGCAACCTTGCCATGCACACCATTGTTGTTCAGTGTTCTCCTGATAGTGGACTCATGAACATTAAGATTAGCCAATGTGAGAGAGGCCTTCGGTTGCTTAGAAGTTACCCTGGGGTCCTTTGTGACCTCGCCGACTATTACACGCCTTGTTCTTGGAGTGATCTTTTTTGGTCGACCACTCCTGTGGAGGGTAACAATGGTCTTGAATTTCATCCATTTGTACACAATCTGTCTGACTGTGGATTGGTGGATTCCAAACTCTTTAGAGATGGTTTTGTAACCTTTTCCAGCCCGATGAGTGTCAACAATGCTTTTTCTGAGGTCCTCAGAAATCTCCTTTGTTCATGCCATGATACACTTCCACAAACATGTGTTGTGAAGATCAGACTTTGGTAGATCCCTGTTCTTTAAATAAAACGGTGCCCACTCACACTTGATTTGTCATCCCTTTGATTGAAAACACCTGACTCTAATTTCAGCTTCAAATTAACTGCTAATCCTAGAGGTTCACATACTTTTGCCACTCACAGATATGTAATATTGGATCATTTTCCTCAATAAATAAATGACCAAGTATAATATTTTTGTCTCATTTGTTTAACTGGGTTCTCTTTATCTACTTTTAGGACTTGTGTGAAAATCTGATGATGTTTTAGGTCATATTTCTGCAGAAATATAGAAAATTCTAAAGGGTTCACAAACTTTCAAGCACTGCTGTGTGTGTGTGTGTGGGGGGGGGGGGTCTGTCTCAGAAACTGGGTACTGTTGGGGTAGCCCACTAAATATACTCACAGTCAATAAACTATACAGTTTTGAATGGTGATGTTGATTTTAATTTGAAATAAAATGATGAAAGAAATAATACAGATAAAACTAAATCTATGATGTGAATACTCTATTCAGAATTTGGTAAAAATTCTGCAGATTTGTGGAAAAATGGGGGCTTGATCTGGGACATGATAAATGGTTGACTACATCACATTCCCTTAAAAAGGTTGTAGTCCACTGAAAAGTCTATAGTTATCACTGATTGTATTTTAAGTTGTAACTTTATACACCTAAGGATTGGCACGCTCACAGAATAATCATAACCGTAATAAAACATCATGCAAAATATTTGATCACCGTTGTAACTCCATTTTCCGCAGACCCAAAACCAATACGATCGTGTGTTTTGATCTAAACGGAAAGCCTCAGGGTCAAGGTCACAACCTCACCAAAAGTAGGAACTTAAAATCACTATGCCATATAAAAATTTAGTTTTGACAGTTTTATTTTGTTTTAGTCTTGCAGTATAAGGCAATAGAATGTTTCTTTTTCATCTTACTTTCTTATTTCGTAGTGTTTGTGTATTTTTGGCCAATATTTTGCAACCATGGTCAATGTAGATCGAACTTTTGATTGAATCTACGGCCAGCCATTTTGCCCCGCCCCCGCCTCGCGCTCCGTCCGGTGCGGTAGTGATGTCCCGTTGCTTGCGCGCCGCAGCAGAGACCCGCGCGACCTTCAGCCGGTACAGTCGCTGTTCTTTTACCACTGCCGTTATTCTCATCTTTCCGGTGTGTTCTTGATTTTTCCATTGTGTCCTATTTCACCATATCAAATACCCAAAATGTATCATATTATTCATATTTAAGTGAATAATCAATTCAGTCATCATAACTAAGCATTTTTAACCCAAGCAATCAAAAAGAGGAAATTTATTCAATATTTTCACTCATCTGTGAAGGACGGGCTTTAATTCTTCATGAAATAGTTATTTTATATACAAATCAATTTTACAAAAGCATTTTAATTGTATTTTAAAAAAAAATCCCACAGTGGAGGCCAGATAAAGCAAGATGCTATCTTTATTCTTATGAAACATGACAAAAGAAACATTGAGTGTTAGGGAAATGCAAAAAAAAAAAAGTAAAATTAGAAAATTTACTTTATGATCATAATGTCCCAAATGAGAGACCAGTTTCTGAGACGGACCCATATATACTGTAATAAAAATCACGAATGAGTGACGCAAACAAGTGACATATTTTTCAACATGAGAAGATAAACTTCATATCTTCATGCCACTATGTAATGTTCTTAATATAAAAACTGCAAGTTGATCAAAAGAATTTTAATTTTGAATCATTCACCATTTTGACAATGTGCGCCTCGTCAGCGGGAAAACACTGAGAGTGACATCATCAGAGTGAAGTATTGGAAATTATCCACGCAGGACACTTTTTCCATGGAATAAAAAAATGTATTCTATTCCCTTCTACCGAGGTTCATTCATTTGGTTTGATAGCATGCAATATTTTAATCATATCGGTTATCCTCCATGTATTACGTCACTCTACCCAATAGAGAATGAGTGTGCAATATTGTTATGATATTGCATGCTGTCAAGACAACACAACATCACATGCCAGAGTGTGAATATCCAATATGAGAGTTTTCTGCTGCTCATGCACACAGTTATTTCTGTGTTTGCCGGGAAAGGGAAAGATGCGCTGAATACCTGAAAGGCTGCCAAAACTTCATTATATTTCATGCATATTTACAAGAGAAAAACATACCAACGGACATCGAAAAACTGGAAAAGAGACACGTTGGAGACGTTAAACTTCTGCACTAGCGAGCGACCATGACAATTTATAAACAAACATGGCTGCCAGGTTTGCTTCAATAAATACAGAAGATTTTGAGAGAATTTTGGCTGCCAGGTCGCTCCATTGTGTGTCGATTTTGATTTTAAAAGTAACTAAGTAAATTACATCTGGAAATTAATACTGAGTGAAAAATACTGGAGCAAGTGTGCGTGGAAGAACAGTCTGGAGACAGAAATCTTAGTTTCTCGGCCGTTAGCCTGTGCTACTTGCTCTCGATAGCACTGGCTTGACCACTTTATTAGCATTCGCGAACACTACTAATGAACACTACACCATCTGGAAGGTGACTGCACTGCTGTGCTAACAGCACCAAGTCACGGGTAAGCTAATGTTGGCCTTTGCTGACATGACTAATGAATGCTGCACTGTCTGGAAGGTGAGTGTACTGCTGCACTGACAGCGGCAATTCGTGGGTAAACTAGCTTTGGCCTTCAAATATGCTGATATAAAGGGAGTGTGTATGTATAATAACATTGGCTGTCTTTTTTTTCCTTGGTATATCAAATATATTCCATTCAGCAAGCATGATATTGAATTCATCTTCAACTCATTCAATATCATGGTAGCTGAATGGAGTATGACTGATATACCACGAAAAAAGACAGCCAATTTAAATATGTCACCCAGATCTACGATGTATTTCATATGAAACAAGTTTTTCAAAACGAGAAGATCCATCCATCCATCATCTGTAGCCGCTTATCCTGTTCTACAGGGCTGCAGGCAAGCTAGAGCCTATCCCATCTGACTATGGGCGAGAGGCAGGGTACACCCTGGACAAGTCATCAGGTTATCGCAGGGCTGACACATAGACACAGACAACCATTCACACTCACGGCCAATTTAGAGCCACCAATTAACCTAACCTGCATGTCTTTGGACTGTGGGGGGAAACCGGAGCACCCAGAGGAAACCCACGCAGACACAGGGAGAACATGCAAACTCCACACAGAAAGGCCCTTGCCAGCCGCTGGGCTTGAACCCAGAACCTTCTTGTTGTGAGGCAACAGTGATAACCACTACACCACCAAAACAAGAAGATAAACTTCAATACTTCAAGCCAATGTGTGATTTTTTTTTAATTATATAGACACATTCACAAACATGAAGTACCCAAATTTATCAAAACAATTCATTGATTTCCTCACGAGTGACATATCGAGAAATCTGTCAGTTGCCATCCGGATGTAGTTCGTATGAAAATATGAGTGGTGTATTTCCTAGTAAAACACTCGTGTCCTTACAATATCATGTTTTATGCCAGAATGGAAACCCCCCCCCCACCGTCTAGTAGGCTCACTCCAGTGTGTTCCATGCTAATTTGCTTCCTGGGAATGAGTTTATGAAACAAACGTGAAAGGTCCCTGTGTTGACCAGGTGGCTCCATTATCTGTATGTGTGGGTGTAGGTGTATGTACTGGTAAGAAGGACAAGCACACATTGCAAAATATAAAACCATACAGTGTAAATATTATTCTGAAAACTTTTGTATTACTTTTGATGTTGCCACATTGTCCACCATGAAATACGGATTGAATTGATACCAAACATATCCTGAGGCCACTAAATTCCTTAGCGTTTCAGGCCCTGTTGTTGAATGTGTTTGCATTTGTATTGTCTCATTACTGTACCTTTTTCCCCCTTTAACCTTTGAATTAAATGAAGTGAGAAAAAATAATAAAACAAGTGATCAAATTCACATTACCAAGCAATCTGCCAATGACTTATGGAACATTTTATGACAATGAATTCATGGCACATTTTTATCTCGATGAGAATTAATTTGTGTCCCCTCAAAACAAGGGAGAAAAAAAATACACGCTGCAACTACTGTAAGGAGAGGCCTTTTAATATTGCGTTATTTTGTCATTTTCCACCAAAGCCATTCAGAAGACAACTAAAGACCCAGAAATTAGAGATAATGAGTAGGAGAAAATATTGCTATGACCTTTTAAACACACTGAATTCAGCAGGGTTGAAATAAACTGCTGTATATGAGAAAAATAAATGCTGTGTTAAAGCTAGGTCAGTCCGAATAATATTTATCACTTAACACAACTTGAATCCATCCATGGGTCTATATTTACATTCCTCACTATCATAACTACATAATTTTTTTCTCTTGTTTCACTGTAGTTACTGAATACACTGGATTCATGTTAATAACGCCTATCTATAACAGTTCAAGGGGTTAATGACACTACAGGACTAATATATATATACAGTGGTGCTTGAAAGTTTGTGAACCCTTTAGAATTTTCTATATTTCTGCATAAATATGACCTAAAACATCATCAGATTTTCACACAAGTCCTAAAAGTAGATAAAGAGAACCCAGGTAAACAAATGAGACAAAAATATTATACTAGGTCATTTATTTATTGAGGAAAATGATCCAATATTATGTATCTGTGAGTGGCAAAAGTATGTGAACCTCTAGGATTAGCAGTTAATTTGAAGGTGAAATTAGAGTCAGGTGTTTTCAATCAATGGGATGACAATCAGGTGTGAGTGGGCACTCTGTTTTATTTAAAGAACAGGGATCTATCAAAGTCTGATCTTCACAACACATGTTTGTGGAAGTGTATCATGGCACGAACAAAGGAGATTTCTGAGGACCTCAGAAAAAGCGTTGTTGATGCTCATCAGGCTGGAAAAGGTTACAAAACCATCTCTAAAGAGTTTGGACTCCACCAATCTACAGTCAGAGAGATTGTGTACAAATGGAGGAAATTCAAGACCATTGTTACCCTCCCCAGGAGTGGTCGACCCGCAAAGATCACTCCAAGAGCAAGGCGTGTAATAGTCGTCGAGGTCACAAAAGACCCCAGGGTAACTTCTAAGCAACTGAAGGCCTCTCTCACATTGGCTAATGTTAATGTTCATGAGTCCACCATCAGGAGAACACTGAACAACAATGGTGTACATGGCAAGGTTGCAAGGGGAAAGTCACTGCTCTCAAACAAAACATTGCTGCTCATCTGCAGTTTGCAAAAGATCATGTGGACAAGCCAGAAGGCTATTGGAAAAATGTTTTGTGGACGGATGAGACCAAAATAGAACTTTTTGGTTTAGATGAGAAGTGTTATGTTTGGAGAAAGGAAAGCACTGCATTCTAGCATAAGAACCTTATCCCATCTGTGAAACATGATGGTGGCAGTATCATGGTTTGGGCCTGTTTTGCTGCATCTGAGCCAGGACGGCTTGCCATCATTGATGGAACAATGAATTCTGAATTATACCAGCGAATTCTAAAGGAAAATGTCAGGACATCTGTCCATGAACTGAATCTCAAGAGAAGGTGGATCATGCAGCAAGACAACAACCCTAAGCACACAAGTCGTTCTACCAAAGAATGGTTAAAGAGGGATAAAGTTAATGTTTTGGAATGGCCAAGTCAAAGTCCTGACCTTAATCCAATGGAAATGTTGTGGAAGGACCTGAAGCGAGCAGTTCATGTGAGGAAACCCACCAACATCCCAGAGTTGAAGCTGTTCTGTACGGAGGAATGGGCTAAAATTCCTCCAAGCCGGTGTGCAGGACTGATCAACAGTTACCACAAACATTTAGCTGCAGTTATTGCTGCACAAGGGGGTCACACCAGATACTGAAAGCAAAGGTTCACATACTTTTGTCACTCACAGATATGTAATATTGGATCATTTTCCTCAATAAATAAATGACCAAGTATAATATTTTTGTCTCATTTGTTTAACTGGGTTCTCTTTGTCTACTTTTAGGACTTGTGTGAAAATCTGATGATGTTTTAGGTCATATTTATGCAGAAATATAGAAAATTCTAAAGGGTTCACAAACTTTCAAGCACCACTGTGTGTATATATATATATATATATATATATATATATATATATATATATATTGTGTGTGTGTGTGTGTTATTGTCAGAAGTTTACATACGTACAGTGACATGAATGTCATCTTGGATATGAATGTCATGGCAATATTTGGGCTTTCAGTAATTTCTTTGGATTGTTATTTTTCTGTGGCAGAATGTACAGCATATATCTTTAATTAAAAAAACATTAGAATTTGGTTCACAAGTTTTAATTTTCTTTGGGTTTTCTGAAATCAACACAGAGTCAAAATTATGCATACAGCACACCTAATATTTGGGTAAAATATCTCTTTGCAAAATTCACCTTGACCAAACATTTTTGTTTACCATGAACAAGCTTCTAGCAGAATTCTGGTTGGATTTTTCACGACTCTTCATGGTAGAATTGGTAGAGTTCAATTAATTTTTTTTTCTTAGCATGGACTTAACTTATAAGCACGCCCATATATTTTCAATAGGATTGAAGTGAGGACTTGTTTTAATCTGATGCGTGTTTGGGTTCATTATCCTGTTGTAACTCCCAAGCTGTGTTCAAGTTTCTGATGGTTTATGCAGAAGAATTCTGAGGTATTCCTTCTTCATTATTCCATCCGCTTTGTGCAATGAACCAGTTCCCCTGGCAGCAAAACAGCCCCAGAGCATGATGATCCTACCACCACCAACACCAGCTGGTATAGTGTCCCTCTGTACATGGTGGTCACCATGGCCAAACAACTCAATCTTTGTCTCATCTGACCGTACAGCTTTCCTCCAGAAAGCTTTTTCTTTGTCCGTGTGGTCAGCTTCAAACTTTCGTTAAGCTTGAAGGTGTCAGTTTTGGAGCAGGGGGTTATTTCTTGAATCGCAGCCTTTTACTCCATGGTGAGCTGAACTGTAGATTGTGATCCATCAGCTTTCAGTTCATGGCAGGGCTGTGCCATGGTGGTTCCCAGGTTGTTCCTGACCATCCAAACCAATTTTCTTTCAGCTGAGGGTGACAGTTTGGGTTTTATTGAACCAAAGTGGCTTGGTGAAGTGACTACACTTCACAATAACTTGCATACAATTGTTTGAACTATCTTGAAATTTGCAGTTGTTTAGAAATGGCTCCAAGAGACATTCCAGAGTTGTGTATATCTGTGATCCTCTTTCTCAGATCTGCACTGAGCTCCTTGGACTTTCCCATTTTACTGTGTTTGTCAATCCAATAAGTGCTGTAAACAAACACTTTTTATGAAGGTACAGAGAATCTACAAGCTGTAGTCAATCATGATCACTAACAGGAAGTTAAGAGACCTCGACCTTGGCAAAATAAGAGACATTTTGGAAGTTTCAGCACCTCTGAATTAATAATCTAAGTGAGCATATGTAAATTTTTGACCCCGTATGTATAATTTTGACCCTGTGTTGAGTTCAGAAAACTCAAAGAAAATTAAAACTAGTGCACCAAATTCTAGTGTTTTTTTTTTAAAGATGTATGCCATACAATCATTCTGCCACAGAAAAAGAACAGTTCAAAGAAATTACTGAAAGCCCAAATATTGCCATGACATTCATATCCAAGATGACATTCATGTCACTGTATGTAAACTTATGACCACAACTGTATATGCTTTCTGATTATGGTATATAAATCCATTGCATTTGTTGACTTTGTAGGTGCTGGAGGCTGGTCACCTCTTGACACTGATCATTACCCATGGCTGCAGGTGGATCTGGGCAGCAGGAAGCAGGTGATGGCCATCGCCACTCAGGGCCGATACAGCAGCTCAGACTGGACCACACACTACCGGCTACTTTACAGTGACATGGGTCGGAATTGGAAACCCTACCATCAGGATGGAAACATCTGGGTAAGTTCTTCATTGAATTATTTGTACTGCTGTTTTAAAGATATTATCTTCAAGAAATGCCAATACAGAATTGCATCTAATATAAAGGCGAGTCTTTCACCCGTAGTCAGCTGGGATAGGCTCCAGCTTGCCTGCGACCCTGTAGAACAGGATAAAGTGGCTAGAGATAATGAGAACGATAAAGGCGAGTAGGGCGGCATGGTGGTGTACTGGTTAGCGCTGTTGCCTCACAGTAAGAAGGTTCTGGGTTTGAGCCCAGTGGCCAACAAGGGCCTTTCTGTGTGGAGTTTGCATGTTGTCTGCGTTGGTTTCCTCCGGGTGCTCCGGTTTCCCCCACAGTCCAAAGACGTGCAGGTTAGGCTAGTTGGTGGCTCTAAATTGACCGTAGGTGTGAATATGAGTGTAAATGGTTGTTTGTCTCTAAGTGTTAGCCCTGCGATGACCTGGCGACTTGTCCAGGGTGTACCCCGCCTCTCGTCCATAGTCAGCTGGGATAGGCTCCAGCTTGCCCGTGACCCTGCACAGGATAAGCGGTTACAGGTGATGGATGGATAGTCCCAAATATCACACAATGAAAGATGTGCACAATTAAAACTTCGATGCACTTTCACACCCAGCACAATCTTGTGCTGGAATGCCTCACTAATACACACACTACAGAGAGTACCAACATTCACAAAGTGAATTTTCTTCAACATTTGGATGAAAGGACCAAATTCACCTTTTTTAAAATCTACAACCCTTGCACTGAAATGTGTTAGTGCTTTGCTTTTCCACAAAAGTTTTCACCACCACAACAAATTCTAGTTGCTCTTAATTCCAGGATCAAAATCACACAAACTTCTCCTTCATCCAATGCACACAAACAACACACACACACACTCCATCTGCATATTAAGAGTCCCACAGCATTTTAAATGAACTCTCTGTAGTCCATAGATTTCTCACAACTATCCACCTCCACCACTTTTTAATCCAGCTATATTTTTTTAACATAATGGGTTACTGATCTACCTTCCACAACACAGTCACATCAAGTAATATTCCAAGTTACTCATAATACATATGACAGCACAAAGTTTTTAAAATGTCATCTCCCATTAATGCAGCATTACTATAAATTAATAATAGTTCTGATGATTTTTTTTCCCTTTTCTCTCATACACCAGGCATACACCATGACTCATTACATTATTTTCCTTTTTCACTTTCCCATGCAATGACCTACTATGCAGACCAACATTAATTTTGTCGCAGTGTATAGGTTGTACGGTACTCTTTTTCTCTTTATTCTCTGGCCCATAAATACTCAGCACTCACTAGCTTACAGTCCTTTATCTAGCCACTCCAGGTAGACGATAAAGCGGTATCCACAGGTGTTATTCAAATTCCACGCGACCTGTCTCACTACAGGCTTTTCAACTCTGCCCAAGACATAATCACAAAAAAACATTTTATAATTATTCCCAAAATATCATCACCCTTAAGGCCTGCTTGACAAAATGGAGCAAAGATTTGCATGCAAATTTTCAGTATGGACAACTAGAGCTGTGCAATATATCGTATTTTTATCGCGATATCGATATTGGTGTCAAACGATATCAAAATTCATAATATCGATATGAAACGATTTTTTGTCATTTGTCGAAAGGGACGTGCACAATATTTCTACAATGGCAATAAAACAACAATAACATTGACGTGACAGTAAGGTAAAACGAACCCTTCTGTCCCCTAAGGCACACCGTAGCCTTGCATACGTCATCCATTCTACTCCCGCGATATCTCCGCAACAGTAAAAAATCAATTCTTCTGTTTTCATACGTGTCGGGTGATTTGATATATTGATTTGTTAATATGTTGTTTGATTTGCTTGCTAATAGTTATAATAATACAATTAACATATTTACGTCATATTTTTGGATGTGGGACTGGGTAATGTAAAAATGGCATCTACGGAAGAAAACAAGCACAACAATATTAGCACATATCCAGCTTGCTAGCTGTGTTAGATGTGTTAAACCGTGTGGATTTAAGTGGAATAATTGCGAGTCGTCCTGTGGTCAAGGCAGCGTTTTAAGGTAAGGCAATTTGGTTATTAATGTTGCCCGCCGCGGCATGTTTACTTGGGTTCATTTGATTTTGACTTGTGCATCTGCAGCTCGCATCATGCTTTGAAGTAGGTTCTGCTAAGGACGGGTTTATTGCGCGATGTAGACGGACTCAGATGTAATTACATTGTTTTTAAAATTCCGTGCGCTTAAAACGGTGTCCCCCTGCTAATCATGTAGCCCTAATCATGTGTTGCTTTTACTTTTCGAGTGAAATATCTCTGCAAATGGTATTTCAATGCTGACATGCCAAAAAGATAGCGGAGTCCACATTTGGAAGATGAAGGAAGAGAAGCCTGATGCTTGAAAATAGATCGCTTAATCCACAACGCATATCTGTATTTGAGACATAACCTGCAACTAGTGGGGATGTTTTGGAATGACTGTGCATGGGGTGTTTTTGGCCACAGAACACTAACCCACAGTAGCAGGAGGACTACTGGGTTCGTGGATTTTGTCTGTTGACTGAGCGAAGCATGGTG
The DNA here is from genome assembly GCF_027579695.1 of Neoarius graeffei. Taxonomy (NCBI): domain Eukaryota; kingdom Metazoa; phylum Chordata; class Actinopteri; order Siluriformes; family Ariidae; genus Neoarius; species Neoarius graeffei. The sequence goes on along the minus strand of NC_083587.1, from coordinate 34,369,791 downwards.
TTTGCCTTGTGCCATTTCACGTAGCATCTAGCCGCAGTGCCACCTACACTTTCAGGGAATGTTTACATGCCGCTGAGCTATTTTCATGCATGTTAATTCTTAAGGACTTGTCTCTATATTGTGCGTGTTCACACACGGACTGGCCATCGGGAGTAGCGGGAGTTTTCCCGGTGGTTCAGCGTGGGCCGGCGGAGAAAAAAACAAAACAGTTGCGCGCTGGCCTTTAATATGATAAGCAATGTTAACAGTTTCTTTAAGAAACTGTTAACATTGTTTATTACAGTTGCGCGCTGGCCTTTAATATGATAAGCAATGTTAATAGTTTCTTAAAGAAACTGTTAACATGAGCTACAGGAAAAAAAAAAAAAGTTGCGCGCTGGCCTTTAATATGATAAGCAATGTTAACAGTTTCTTTACTATTATAAGAAACTGTTAACATTGCTTATCATATTAAAGGCCAGCGCGCAACTTTTTTTTTTTTCCTCCGCCGGCCCACAAACTCCCGCTACTCCCAATGGCCAGTCCGTGTGTGTGCGTGTTTTAATGTTGGTGTCTTAACAACACACAAGCTTACGTTGTAGCGTGTGTGTGTGTGAGAGAGAGATTTTATCCTTGGCTGGCTACGAGCCAGTGTGGACGTTACGCAGTAATCACTGGTAATAGCAGCGCTGGCTCCATCCTCTGTGATCGGAAATGTTGAGTGAGGAGAACGTGAGCCCTGTGCAGGCGATAGGACCTATGCAAAGTACGCGCTTGCACAGTAAATAGTTTAAGTAAAAGGCGTTTCAGGGTACAACGGGAAGGGTTGACAGGTAGCCTATGAGGCCTGTACTATAAAAATGTGGCCCGGTGCCTCAGGTGTTGATGATCAGGGCTTTAAAAAAAGGTGTGTAAATATCGTTTTAAAAATCGCGATATCGATATTTACTGAAAAAATCGTGATATTGATTTTTTCCAATATCGAGCAGCCCTATGGACAACTCTGTTCATGTTTCTTATTATTCAAAAAACATATATTTTTTGTCAGACCAGATAATCTGGTCTCTGAGCCGCTAAAGTTTACACACAGCCACAAGCAAGCATCCGTGATGACGTCACAAGAGCCGACTCCCTACTGCTGGTGTTGGCACCGCGAGGCTATATGGCTCCTCTGATTCACACACAAAGCTTCCCACTATGGATGACCCAGAAATGATCTGTACAAATACTTTCACAACCACACAACTAATTTGAATTTCTCTGTAGTGAACCCTGTAGTGATGTTCAGTATTTGCCAAACTTGATTCCTCTTAGTGCTACCCAGAGCAAACACTGCCCTGCCACCCAGCTATCTGATTAAAATCAAAAAATGTAATGGCATCAGCAGACATTCACATCAGCCTTTACCCTGATAAGTCAGCCAAGCAGAAAAAAACATCGAATCAAAGGAAGCTGGAGACTGAACCTCTCTAAAAGTTTGACTCTTCATGGAGCTCGGCCCAAGGCACACCAAACACGTGAGCACAAATGCAGACATACATTTTCAACTCAAAAGCCCAGATTGTAAAGCATGTTCTACAGCCTGTTCACTAATTTGGAGAAATTTAAACTTCTAACAGCTGGACTTGCAGACAGAAACATTTGTACAGAACATTAATTTACTTTGAAAAAAAAGTGCAAACTGCTTACCTAAATATGGCCAGCCATGTTCGATGCAAAGTCTCTAGAAATCAGAACAGCTATTAAGTTATCTGACCAAAATCATGTCGGGATCACCAAATTAATGTCATGGAAGTCTGAACCTCAAAAGTAGCCAAAAATACACTTAAACGAAATAAGTCACCTTGAAGGGCTTTTCTTGTATAAAACAATTATCCAGGATACACATGCAAGTCTCAACTTTCACCAGTAATTTTTAAACTCTGTTCTGCTATGAGGGACCCACCCCTAGAACAGCCCCAAAACAAAATGGTGGCCCCTATTAAAATTATTGTAAAAGGACTTTTCTTTGTTTGCACACAGACTTCTGATTGGCTGCCTTATGCAGGCTTCCCATTGGTTAAAGCACACCTTCTGCTGAATTTGAAATAAAATGGACCCACTCGTATTTCCGACCATATACTCCAAGCAGTATAAATACTGTCTATCTCTCGGTTTAATTCAATACATACAACCACAATCATGGGGAAGACTGCTGACTTGACAGTTGTCCAGAAGACGATCCTTGACACCCTTCACAAGGAAAGTAAACCACAGAAGGTCATTGCTGAAAAGGCTGGCTGAAAAAGGCGCACAAGCAACAGGGATGACCGCAGCCTTGAAAGAATTGTCAAGAAAAGTTGATTCAAGAACTTGGGAGAGCTTCACAAGGAGTGGACTGAGGCTGGTGTCAGTGCAACAAGAGCCACCACGCACAGACGTCTTCAGGAAAGGGGCTACAACTGGCACATTCCTAATATCAAGTCACTCTTGAACCAGAGACAACATCAGAATCGTCTTACCTGGGCTAAGGAGAGAAAGAACTGGACTGTTATTCAGTGGCCCAAAGTCCTCTTTTCAGATGAAAGTAAATTTTGCATTTCATTTGGAAATTGAGGTCCTACAGTCTGGAGGAAGAGCAGAGAAGCACAGAATCCAAGGTGTTTGAAGTCCCGTGTGAAGTTTCCACAGTCTGTGATGATTTGGGGTGCCATGTCATCTGCTGGTGTTGGTCCACTGTGTTTTGTTAACTCAGCCATATACCAGGAGATTTTAGAGCACTTCATGCTTAAGCAAAAGTTAACATAGCAACAATATATTAAAACTATGGTAATGAAATTATAATCTGTGTGAAAGAAATATAATTATTTTAGCACTTATTCAATTCATATCTTTGCCATATCAGTGTATCCCAGAGATATGCTATGTTTCCTATTAAAATGACTGTGATTGGGGTGTCGTGGCTCAGGTGGATAAGGCACCATACCATAAATCCAGGGACCCGGGTTTGATTCCGGCCCGAGGTCATTTCCCGAGCCCTCTCTCCCGCTCATTTCCTGTCTCTACACTGTCCTATCCAATAATAAAGGTAAAAAAATATCTAAATAAAATGACTGTGATAATTACAAACAGGACATTTCATGCAGTGGCCTTTGATTCAGTCAGTAGAGTGAGTCTGTGGGAGATCATAGCCAAGTTTTGATATCCAGAACGCTTCATCACTATGATACACCAGTTCCATGATGGCATGGCCACCCATGTACAGGATGATGGAGAAACATCAGAAGCCTTCTTAGTGACACCTGGTGTGAAGCAGGACTGTGTTCTAGCGCTGACACTATTTAGCATCACATTCTCTGCTATGCATCATGGAAGGCGTCAGGATGCTTTCCATGACAGTGAGGAAGTGATAGTTATCAGGTACAGGACAAGACGGGAAGCTCTTCGCTCAGCGTTCACTGCAAGCAGTAACAAAAGTGAAATAGACACTCATCCAAGACTTCCTTTTTGCTGATGACTGTGCTTTCAATGCCACCAGTGAAAAATGTGCTCACTGATGTGGACAAGTTCACATACCGGGGTAGCACCCTGTCATGTCAAGTCAACATTGATGAGGAAGTCAAGTGTGAAATTGCCAAGGCCAGCTGTGCCTTGGGGGGCCGCCAACCAAATGTTTGGGAGTGAAGGGATATCAGCCTCAGCACCAAGTTCAAGGTCTCCCAGGCCGTAGTCATCATTATACTCCTTCATGCCTGCAACAAATTGACTGTACACAGCGGACATGTTGAGCCTCTTCCATACAACCCGTCTCCACAGGCTGATGAAAATCAAATGGCAGGATCACATCCTCCACATGATTCTCACCTGTGCCAACATGCCCATTATACACACCCTCCTCAAGAAGGCACAGACAAGATGGGCTAGACATGTCCTGCACATGAATGATCAGCACATCCCCAAGGTGCTTCTATATGGTGAGCTAGCACATGGCAAGCGTCAAGTTGGACGTCCCAAGCTCCGCTTCAAAGACAACCTTCAGGCCACCCTTAAAAGCCTTGAAATTCCTGTTAATACCTGGGAAAAGCTTGGCCAAGCTCAACCATCATTACACAGATTGATCAGCAGAGGCGCCAAGTCAACTGAACAGCATTGTGGAGCTGTTCAAATTCTAGCTTCACTTATATTTGCAAAATACAATGAAGTTGGTCAGTAAAACTATTGAAAATCTTTTCTTTGTACTTTTCTCAGTTAAATAAAGGTTCACATGAATTAACAAATCAGATCTTTTTTTATTTTTACTGCATTTTGGAAAAGCGCACTGTCTCTGGTAACTGGCTGTCTGAAAGACATATGGAGACACGCATTAATGTGGTAATCTGTGGTTGGTAGAAGAGAGCAACTGGACTTGCTTGAAAAGTCTTGAAGACGTTTCGCCTCTCGTCCGAAAGGCATCATCATCATCAGCATCATCATCGGACGAGAGGCGAAACGTCTTCAAGACTTTTCAAGCAAGTCCAGTTGCTCTCTTCTACCAACCACAGATTACTATGTACCTGGACGACTGAGTATCTTCACAGATATGCATTAATGTGGTGTAACTCATCACATGTTACCTGCTGGTTCAACCTGACTCCTCGCCATTCACAGCCAATGCTCAACCACACCCTTACTGCTACAGTGACTTATTTCCATCAGGAAGTGTGCTGTTAGTTAATATGTTGCATGTCAGTTGGTATGGTGATCATCAGTGAATCATTTGTTCATTATCTGTAGCCGCTTTATCCTGTTCTACAGGGTCGCAGGCAAGCTGGAGCCTATCCCAGCTGACTACGGGTGAAAGGCGGGGTACACCCTGGACAAGTCGCCAGGTCATCACAGGGCTGACACATAGACACAGACAACCATTCACACTCACATTCACACCTACGGTCAATTTAGAGTCACCAGTTAACCTAACCTGCATGTCTTTGGACTGTGGGGGAAACCGGAGCACCTGGAGGAAACCCACACAGACACGGGGAGAACATGCAAACTCCACACAGAAAGGCCCTCGCCGGCCACGGGGCTCGAACCCAGACCTTCTTGCTGTGAGGCAACAGCGCTAACCACTACATCACCGTGCCGCCCCTGAATCATTTGTTGTTCCCCAAAATTAAAACACCACAGTTACTCTCAAATGGCAAACACTGACTCAGCATACTGTACCGTATGCAATGAAAAAGGTTAAAGCACTACTTATCAGAGTACTTCTGGGCTCCCTCTTAGAGTTTTGGCTGCTCTTGTTTAGATTCTTTTAAAATAAATCTCAGCATTTGTGCTTTTTTATGTTTAATTAAAGTATGTTTAGATATGTTTAAAAGTAAAGCATATTTTACAGGTTAAAAGAAATTACATCTAGGGTATATAATGGTTTATTATACACAGGCTGAATGATCCCATACCCAGCTTTAATGTCTTCAGCGCTCTTGATGAATTAGAAATGATGAGAATGATCCAAACACACACGTCCCGCACTACCTCATCTTAACAGCTGCTAGTTTGTTTATACTGCTTATTTCATGTTTACCTGCTATACCTCAAGTGCCCTTGACTGTTTGGTTATTTGAACCAATTTGTGTGTGTGTGTATATATGTATATATATATATATATATGAGTGTTTAGTCTATGTCTAGTTCATATCTAGAGTGTTTATACTGTTTATATTGTCTGTTTGAGTGTTTAGTCTGTGTGTAGTTCTTATCTAGTGTTTACACTGTTTATATTGTCTGAGTGTTTAGTCTATGTCTAGTTCTTATCTAGTGTTTATACTGTTTATTTATACTGTTTATATGGTTTGAGTGTTTAGTCTATGTCTAGTTCCTATCTAGAGTGTTTATACTGTTTATATTGTTTGTTTTTTTTCAATTATTCTATTTTTATTTATTGCATTGCCTGTTTGCACCGTGGGTCAGAGAGGACTGATATTTCATCTGTGCTGTATGTCGAGCATGTATAGCATATTTGACAATAAAGTTGACTTGACTTGACAAAAATATATAATACCCACACTGGCCCTGCTAAGACAACATATTAAATTATTGATTAAAACAAATCAGAGTATACACTGATCAGCAATAACATTAAAACTACCTGCGTAATATTGTGTAGATCCCCTGTGTGCCACCAAAACAGATCTGACCCATTGCAGCATGGAGTCCACAAGACCTGAAGTATTCTGTGGTATCTAGCATCAAGACATTAGCAGCAGATCATTTAAGTCTGGTAAATTGCGAGGTGTGGCCTCCATGGATTAGACTTGTTTGTCCAGCATATCCCATACATATCCGATTGGATTGAGATCTGTGGAATTTGGAGGCCAAGTCAACACCTTGAACATATTCCTGAAACCATTCCTGAACAATTTTTCTAGTGTGGCAGGGCACATGTTTAGGTACATGGTACATGTTAAAGTAACATTCACATGAATACCAGGACATAAGGTATCCCAGCAGAACATTGCCCAGAGCAGAGGTCACCAACCCGTCGATCGCGATCGACCTCGGAGGCTTTCCCAGTCGATCTTGGAGGATGAGGAAAGAAATTGGAAGATTATACAGAAATACACTGCAGTATATCTGATTGGCGTTCATATTACATGTCTTCCGATAGGCCCACTACAGCTTTCCCCCTCTGTGTCGCAGGGTTCTTTTTTTTAACTCCTGCTGCTTACGTCTTGCATCTCTGAGCGTCGTCACCATGGTGATAGCCTCGCAATACAGTTCAGGGTTCTCCACGAGGAGTTTTAGAGGTGCAGGCCACCCCCCTTTCTGTGATTCCCGCCCCCATTTAATTTCTGCCACCCCTTTACAAAAGGAAGCATGATATTGCCTATAAAACCATGAGGATATAACCTGGCTGTCAGTGTTACTGTAGCTCTTGAAGTGTTTCCGCGGAGTGGTGGATCGGACTCGAGCCTGGCATGAACTGCTCCGACACGCTATAATGACACCAATCTATCACCAGCCAATCAGGAGACTTAATCAAATGCATCCCCCGCCCACCAATCTATCACCAGCCAATCAGGAGACTTAATCAAACGCATCCCCTGCCCACTCGTGTCCGCGTCTGAGACGTTGAATTTTCACAGAAGGAGGGAAGAAATTGACTGGGGTAAGACTGTGTGATAAATTAACGAACGAATAAGAGAGGAATTTCAACATATAGGGCTCAAGTTTGTTACCGTTAAATAAGCATTGCTTGTACGGTAACGTTATGTTGTTACAAGGCACTCACTGACCGTGTTCAGTCACAGCCATCACATTGACTTGAGTTGCGTGATGAACTGTAACCTCTGTAGCATGACAGCAGTCATTGGTAGTAGTATCACTGCAAGTTCATACCAGTATTTGTCTTTATTGTGTAGGTATGGTTAAAGAAAATCAGTTCATGTTGAATTGAAGTTGTCATTTTGTCACTTAAGTTACAATTTGTGATATATCATCACTGTTGTGTTGTAATTTCAGTTGACAATTTCCATTTTATGTTGCTGTGAAATTAATTAATTTAGTGTTACAATGCAAACAAGACAGTGCAACTGATGTTAACAGTTCAGCTTTCTCATTACAATATTATTAGTTGATATTAATAACAATCTGAGTCATTGGTGGTTCATTCATTCTGCTCACTACAGATATAGGCCTATATATTTTTTGTGTATAGTTAATTTCCATTGTATGTTGTACTGAAATTAAGTAATTTAGTCAGCTCTCACAAGAAATTAAAAAGTTGGACCAGGGTCTTAAATCTTATTCAGTTAAAATTAGGCTAAATAAAAAGCCTCAACTTGAAACAGTCTAGTCTGGATTTCTTTTTCTGTCAACGCTTCAAGGGGTAGATCTTGCTTGCCATCTAGGCAGAGGTTAGGGATCTCTGGCATAAAAAGGTTGGTGACCACTGGCCCAGAGTATCACACTGCCTCTGCCGGCTTGCCTTCTTCCCATAGTTCATCCTGGTGCTATCTCTTCCCCAGGTAAGCTGTCCACATGATGTAAAAAAAAAAAAAGAGAACCCATGATTCATCTTACCAGGCCACCTTCTTCCAATGTGCCATGGTCCAGTTCTGATGCTCATGTGACCATTGTAGCCACTTTCAGCAGTGGACAGAGTTTGCAGCTATGCAGTTCCATACACAGCAAGTGTGTTCTAATGCCTTTCTATCAGGCTAGCCTTCACTCCCCATGAGCATCAATGAGCCTTGGCTAGCCATTACCCTGCCACCAGTTCACAAGGTTGTCCTTCCATGGACTGCTGTCGGTAGGTACTAACCATTGCATATTGGGAACGCCCCACAAGGCCTGCCATTTTGGAGGTGCTCTGACAGTCATCTAGCCATCACAAATTGGCCCTTGTCAAAGTCGCTCAAATCCTTAAAGTAGATACACAGAACCTTTATTTTTTAAAAAATTTCTGAGTGGATAGTATCTCCATCCTTGACTCTTGTATGCTGCATAAATGGGAATAAAAAATATATTTTTGAGAGTTAAAATCGACTGCAAAGTTGGCATTTGAGCTGCCCCACTGAGCTAGCTATGCCTGAGTGCGTGACGTCACTGCGTTAACCGGTTTTAAGGCCGAGGCCTTTGACAGCTATAGACCAAAGTCATATAAATAAAAATTTATGGTGAAAGTAAGAAATACCATTACCGACTTGCTCAACTAAGACTGATTTGACTTCATTGATTGTGGGTTGACTCTCATTAAAACAGGATAGGTGTTATAACTTATGCAACATACATGTACATGCATGCATTTTCACTGATAAAACGTAAAAGGCTAATTAAATAATCAGATGAACTGAGACAATCGCATTCTGAAGCAAATTAGATAATCTTATACTGGTAACTTAAATGGGACATTCCACCAAATGGGTGCCATTTGCTTGCTGTACCACTCCCAAATTAAACTTAATTTGTTATATCTTTTCAACACTGATTATAATAACACACATATTTAACTATTCAAAATATGTATTGGTCAACCTCAGGCTACGTTATTTATTTTTTTACAAGGTTTGGAAGTCAAAGATGGCTGCATACTCTTTATATGAGTAACAGGACTGAAAGTAACAGGACTGGGTTTTTAGCCTAGGATTAGCTAATACATGGAATTAAGCCACATGGCGTCATCACTAATAGCATGACCACACTTAGCACATTCTAGTGATTTACCAAAAATCTGTATTTTTAAAATAAATATCATCTAAGAAATAATTTAAGTAACAGGACAGTATGTTGATATTGACCTTATCAGTCAAAGTAAAAAAATCATCAAATATACAGAAAAGTAAATGAGAGAGCTAACTTTTGGTCTTCCCATGGCCTTCAGAAGACACAACTGATGTAACTTCCTGTTGAGCATGTGATTTATGGAATGTTCCAAATTTTTCAGATGGGGTAATATGTTTGGGTAACAGGACTGAGTGAAAACCCAAGGACACGACTAAAATGTGTATTTTAACTAAGATATTGTGGATTTCTTATGAAAAAAATATATTTAAACCATGGATAGGATATGGAGTCACACAACAGTGCAAAAGAAATACTGTTTCTGAAGGATTTTAATCATAATATTTCATAGTTAAGTATAAAGTTAGAGTGCAGGGACAGGTAACACATGCTATTTTTCAGTGTTTTAGGTAGTTTTTATTAATCCTTACAATTATATATCTTAAATTTGACATCAGATCAATGTGCAGGATATTCTGCGTAATAAGGAAATGTATTTTAAAGTACATTTTTATGTGCATTTATACATATAATTTTCTAGGGACGGAAATGGTACCGATTCGGTGGAATGGCTCAAATACACACCAATACAAGTTACATGTATTAATCTAAATGCAGGTAAACAGTGTGTTGTTTTTGTTTGTTTTTTTATCCAAATGAGAGTCGGCGCTTACCCGTCTGTGTTCTCGCCTCTTGAAGGCGGACCTTGTGGCCGATTGGTTTTGAAACAGTCTGACTTTCAGTTGTTCAAACAATCTGACTTTCAGTTGTTCGTTCAGTTCTCCATTCATTCACTTCTTCTATGTAAGGGTGAGATGGCAGCAATATCCAGTGAAGAAATCAGACGGCTGGTCCACTCATTCTCTCCATACTGTGTATTCCGCCATTACTGCTCGGCTCAGACAATTACTAAACGGGATGTCACTGGTTTTAGCAACAACCGTGGGGAGGTCACTGCCCAAGTGATATGTCCCGTCCCATTCCGTCCTGGGTTTTAGCAACAACCCTCGGCTCACTCCGGGAGGACTGGTGCAGCTGAACTCACTTTAAAATAAATAAATAAATAAATACTTTTTCTTGTTTTATTTTTCTTTAATTGTTGGGACTGCACCCTCTTTCATACAGGCTTATAGTCAACGCTCTTCAACAGATCAGAGGTTTCATACGAGTCTTCAGTAGAATGTGCAGAGGAGCCGCCCAATGTGTCCGTGAATTTCTCGCAAAACGCGTCCAAATCTTTGCAGTTTGAACATTCTTGGGCTATGAATGCAACATAAATCCACCTTCTGTCGTGTTGCTGCACCGGCCAAAAACACATCTACATGGCATGGTGATAAATTAGCTCAAAATGAAGGATCGGAGTTGCAGTCACCTCTGTGTTTTAATATAGCGTAAGTGGCGATGAGACCGATAGACTTCCTTTAGTGACGTTACGGACGTCAAGGTCATCCACTCAGACCGCTACCTATATAAATCACTTTAATTGTAAAAATTACTATATTAGATTTATTGTTAATGCTTAAAACTATTCCTGTGCCATTCTTGTGGTCTCAAGGCATTTATAAACAAAAGTGAGGCCATGGCTCTGTGTATATGCTTTAAGCTTGCCCATTTTTCTTGCTTTCACCTCATCAACTTCAAGAACTGTCTGCTGCCTAATATATCCCACCTCTTGACAGGTGCCATTGTAATGAGATAACTTATATTAATCACTTCACCTGTCACTTTTTAATGTTATGGCTGATTTAATGTATGTTTTAACCTCTTGGGCTTTAGATTAAGATGGTTCTTACTTTACCAAATAACACACTCTGGCCATCCAATGTCAATTCCAGAACTTGAGGTGAAGGAACCCATTCTGCATTGTGGATTTGACTTACTTTTTGTACCCTGCATTCTTTCAATACAAAAACTAGTTCCACTGGGATATTTATACGCAGCTATGACTGAAATGTATTTGATTCTTTCTTTGCAGGTGTTTACAGGAAACTCCAACACAGAGAGCGTAGTCCGTCACGATCTGCAGCACAGCATCGTGGCCCGATATCTACGCTTCATCCCTCTGGGCTGGAGTGAAGAAGGTCAGATTGGTCTGCGGATAGAAATCTATGGCTGCTCATATTGTGAGTTCAGACTCTCTCAGGACACACTCCATGCTTTCTCAATGTGTACTCTGTATTCAAACTTCACATATCCCACTGACTTGAAAATCAATGGAATAAAGCCAGCTCTCATCTAGAATAATTCAGAATTGTGTAAAGATGAATTTTAAATTGGTATCTAATGTTGTGCTTTTTCCATAATGAAGTGATTCATATTTAAATAGAAGTACTGTATATACACTGCTGTACAAAAATACATAAAATCTATAGAAAAATTACTATGACTCAATTAAATCTAACATTATGTACTCTTGTTATTAAACCTGAAAGGATAGTGGTGAACCGTTAACTTTGCAGAAAAATTGTGGTCAGGAACAAATCTTGACTGAGGGTGTTCAGCACTTAAATGCTTCGTGAAGTTGAATCATAAAAGAAAATTGAAAGTAAAACTCATTGCTGTGTTTCATCATGAAAGTAAGATCATTTCCACACAGACAATATGACGAGAACTCACAGGATTGGGACTAAACAGCTGTGTGGCCATAAGAATACCACTTGTTAGTGAGGGTATTTGGAAGAAAAGGCTTCAATTTCCTAGGGACCATAAAGATTGGATTCTGGAGCAATGGACAAAGGTCATGTGGTCTGATTTGGATTCCAGATTTATCCTATTACAGAGCAATGGGGGTAACAGGGTAAGGAGGGGAAGTGCATGAAGTGATGCACCCCATCATGCATAGTGGCCACTGTACAAGCCTCTGGAAGCAGTGTTATGATCTGGGGTTCCTTTAGTCAAGCAAGATCTCCTGGAGCTGGCTGCTTACCATTTCATCAGGGCTTCCTTGAGGAGGATTATACCTACTACTTCAGTGTGTCATGCATTCTCTCTCTCATGATGAGACTACATAATAGAGCTCTTTCGTGTCTCAAGCTGAGTTCTTGATTTTGTTTTGATGCAGATGTTTCTGTAATCATGTTGTTACCACTGAATGGGTGACACCCAGTGTTAGCAGAACTCCATTGGTCAGCACCAGTTGCAAACCGTTACTATTAGAGCTGGGACTTCAGCTCAGCCAAAACTTAGCCAAAGCAACAGGGCAAAGGATTTTGCAAGGAATTAGCAGCAGGCTGCTACATAGCTCCATTGTGTGTAATTGTCAATGTTGATTTGAAAAGTAACTAAGTAAATTACATAGGGAAATGAATACTTAAGTATGAGTGAAAAATACTATGGCGAGCATACATAGAAGAAGAGACTGGAGACAGAAATCTTAGTTTCTCAGTCTGTGCTACTTGCTCTTGATAGCACTGGCTTGACCACTTTATTAGCATTCGCTAACACTACTGATGAACGCTACACCAGCTGGAAGGTTATATCACTGCAGCGCTGACGGCGCCGACTTGCGGTTAAGCTAGCATTGGCCTTCAAGAATGCCTAGGGCAATAAACTTTTGGTCCGTCCTAGTATAAATCAAATTCTGATTGGTTAATTCATCCGTCACTTCCTACATAAGCATACACTGCCATGGGCTTCTGTTCTGACAGTGAAGTCTGAACCAATGAGTGAGCCAGCTCTAAACTCTTCTCAGCCTAGAGGCAACAAACAAAAAAGTTATCCAGTTAGAATATTTTCAGGACAGTAACCCTTTCTTTTCTGAAGCAAATTTGATAGAAAATGAGGCCAAATTAGAAGAGAATAAGTATAATCAAATTATGAAAGAATGAAAGAAATTAAATATAACATTTGAAATGCTGATATGTTTGGACCTTCTCTGAAGGCCTAGAAGGCCCTGATGGTTCCCCTCTGGTCAGCACATTTCCAGGTGGATCCAAACAGGCCTTCAGGACAACAGTAATAGTGTGAATAGTTAGGCTGCTTGCTATACATCACCCTGTTGACAGTCCCATACTACCTGTTTCCTCTTCCCATGACAAGTCTGAGGGGTTGGACATTGGGAGTATGATTTTTACCAAATTGAATAAGACTGCTCTAAAATTAAAGCCTGTGAGTGTGACTCATTAAAGGGGAACAGAGGACAATATATAGAGTAAATATAACAACAAAACACACATTAACGAACCTTATTCAAGACTTACAAAAGTTTTTTGTTCTAAGGTTGGAAAGTTATAGTGTTTTGAAAGTAGCTCGAGCAAACTATTTCCGCAGTTTGAACAGCCCGCCATGATATTAATTTTATCCAATCAGAATGCACGTTCATTTTCTCTGCGTAACACTCATGACGTATGTATGTGCCCAGTTGTGTTGGCTCATTGAGGTTGGGAATAGCACGTGTGAAATACCTGTTTCTGCCTCTTGCGACGATTTCGCAAGTCCACGGGTGGCGCCTATCTCATTACAGCAAATAAATTCTGCTGGACTCGTGAGCAACTCCACGTTACATTTTCCGCACGAGCACCACGCCGTGTCACCTGCACGCAGACGCTCTGCCCCACGCTCGCCATGCCCATGGTCAGCATCAGTCTCATCCTCGCCGTCATCCGAGCTTTCTTCTCTTATTTCATCACCGGAGTTGAGAGTACCTCTCCTAGGTTCAAACTGGTACCCTTCTAAGCCATAGCCTGCTTGCAGTGTGTCTTGCGGGATCTCTTTGTATGATTTGACAGAGCTGTCGCTTTCACTTGATGCGCCCGACGCCATGATTACACGCTTATCTCCTCTATTTCGGAGAGTTCCACTAGTGCAGTGGGTAGCGCTGACGTCACGATCTTTTAAAAATGGCGACTCTTGTGCGGTTTAGCGTATAAAGTATTATATTTACAATTACCAAGATATTTTGTTGTTTTCTAGTATATAAATTTGATAGAATACTTAAGAATACGTTACTTTGTCACATCAGCAACTGTATATATTATATTTGGTACCCCTTTAATCAAGTACTGACACTCTCATCCCGCTAGTTTGCTCATTTCTGTGGTTGTTCACGCTGTCTTTCTCTCTGTCACTCTCTCTACTCTCTGTTCAGGAATGAGAGCACTTCATGTTAATGTCATTGCATGATCAACACAAGCATTTTCATTTTAATAAGGCATTAATTAAATCCAACCAGTCACTCTGTAATGAATATGGAATTGCTTGTGTCTCCTTTAAGTTTTTTGAAGACCAGATTTGAAGAACAGGGTTGATTTGCAGCTCTTTAAAATAAAAGAAAGTTGTTTACGTCTTGAGCTTTTAATGCAATGATACAGGCCTAATACAAAGAGCCTTCATGGAATTTAGTATTGACTGATGAATAATATATATACTGTATACCTCAGAGGTAAATAAAGGTCTGAATTCACACATGCTTTGATCTGGGTAAGGCATCAGTGCAGCAATGTTTTGCTCCTCACCTCATTACCTGCAGTTAAACTATGAATCTTAGCTCTGTTTTGACCTCAACCGCTTCCCACAGTGCAATTCACTGAAAGCCAGTGGGATAATCAGCCATGTCTGAAAAAATTTTATCCAACTTTATTTTATGCATACCCTCCCTCCTTCCTTCCCTCCCTCTCTCTCTCTCTGTCTGTGTGTAGGGGCTGATGTGATTCACTTTGATGGCCAAGGCATAATCTCCTACCGATTCAAGATGAAGAAGATGAAGATCCTGAAGGATGTGATAGCACTGAAATTTAAGACAGGCGAAAGTGATGGAGTGATCTTGCATGGTGAGGGTCAACAAGGTGATTACATCACCCTGGAGCTGAGGAAAGGAAGGTTGCTGCTTCAGATAAACCTTGGTATGACTTCCCTCTCATCACCCATCATCACTACCCGAATCTACAAGTCTATCACTCATAATGAGCATTGACAGATCACACTGGTCTATGTGTTTGTGATGATGCCAATTTAGTACTAGTACTAATATTTATTTTATTTCACTCATGTCAGAATATCTGGCATTTCTTTTTATAAGAGCGATATTCAGCATGAATTGATACACAAACCATATGGCATATCAGAAACCTACAGATTGCAAAACTTTTATGCACAAAACCACATAATAACAAAACAACAATGCTTTGTTGTGCAGAACACATTTTATATCAATAAAGCTTTAAATGTCATTGTTAGAAAGTGAAGTGTCCATAACTGTCATTTTAAGGCAAGGCAAGCTATTGAAATGTCTTGGTGACTAGCAATTCCAGATAGATTCAAAAGGGCTAGTGTGCTGATTTCGACACTGAACACTGGATTCAAATATGGTTCTAAAAGAGAGTTTGCTGCTGTTAGCCAGTTTAGGTTGTACTGTATACAGCAGGTTGAAATCGCAAAATATAAAATAATAATAGTAGTAGTAGTATAACAGTAGTTTTGACTTTCAAAAGGAAGAATAATATAAAAAATAATAAAATATATAAGAATGTAGTTATATAAGAAACATTTGACCAGAAAACCAGGTGGTGCCAAAGACGTTAAGAAATTCATTGAAAACAGGACCCCGCTTGTATGGAAAAGTGGAAATAGGTGGTGTTTGAAAGTTTGTGAACAATTTAGTATTTTCTATATTTCTGCACAAATATGACCTAAAACAACAACAACAAACTTTCACACAAGTCCTGAAAATAGATAAAAAGAACCCAATTAAACAAATAAGGCAAAAATATTTTACTTGGTCATTTATTTATTAATGATTTTACAGAACCTGATTGGCAGCATGGTGGCGCAGTGGTTATCACTGTTGCCTCGTAACAAGAAAGTTCCAGATTTGAACCTCATGGCCGACGGGGGGCTTTCTTTGTGGAATTTGCATGTTCTCCTCATGTTTGCCTGAGTTTCCTCTGGGTGCTGCAGTTTTCTTCTACAGTAAAGACGTGCAGATTAGGTAAAAAAAAAAAAAAATTACCCAGCCACTGGGGTTGCACAAGCCAGTGCATACTCAGTGTCAGTCCTAAGCCTGGATAGATTGGGCAGGGTTGCGTCAGGAAGGGCATCCGGTGTAAAACCTATGCCAAATCAAATGTGTGGATCACGATGATCTGCTATGGTGACTCCTAATGGGAGCAGCCAAAAGAAGAAGATGATTTTATATATCCTGATTTCATATTAGTGAGTGGCAAAAGTATATGAACCTTTGCTTTCAGTATCTGGTATTGAACACCTTGTGCAGCAATAACTGCAACGAAACATTTTTCGTAACTGTCGATCAGTCCTGCACAAAGGCTTGGAGGAAGTTTAGCCCATTCTTGTGTACAGAACAGCTTCAACTCTAGGATTTTGGTGGTTTTCCTCACATGAACTGCTCACACAATATTTCTAATGCGTTAAGGTCAGGACTTTGACTTGACCATTCCCAAACATTAATTTCATTCTTCTTTAACCATTTCTTGATAGAATTTGAACTATTGACCTGTGTACTCAAGGTCATTGTCATGCTGCATGACCCATTGTCTTTTGAGATTCAATTCATAT
Source organism: Neoarius graeffei (assembly GCF_027579695.1). Lineage (NCBI taxonomy): Eukaryota > Metazoa > Chordata > Actinopteri > Siluriformes > Ariidae > Neoarius > Neoarius graeffei. Next base: position 34,353,057 of record NC_083587.1, on the reverse strand, counting down.
TTTCCTTTGGAATTTGCTGGAATAATTCAGAATTCATTCTTCCATTAATGATGGTAAGTTGACCTGGCCTAGATACAACAACACAGGCCCAAAACATGACACTACCACCTTTATGTTTCACAAATGGGATATGATTCTTATGCTGGAATATAGTGTTTGCCTTTCTCCAAACATAATGCTTCTCATTTAAACCAAAAAGTTCTGTTTTGGTCTCATCTATCCACATTTTTTTTTCCAATAGCCTTCTACCTTGTCTTGTTCATTTTGGAGAAGAGTAGCTTTCCCCTTGTAACCCAGGTAGTATCATGGTCTGCCATGTATACCATTGTTGTTCAGTCTTCTCCTGATGGTGGACTCATGAACGTTAGCCAATGTGAGAGAGACCTTTAGTTGCTTAGAAGTTACCTTGAGTTCCTTTGTGATCTCACAGACTATTACATACCTTGCTCTTGGAGCTTTTGTTGTTTCACCCCTCCTGGAGAGGGAAACAGTGGTTTGAATTACCTTCATCTGTCTTGGATTGGATTGACGGAATCCAAACTATTTACAGATTGTTTTATAATACTTTTCACCCTGATGAGCATCAACATCTCTTTTTCTGACGTCCTCAGAAATCTTGTTTAGTTATGCCATGATACACTTCCATAGGCAAGTGTTGTGAAGATCAGACTTTGATAGATCCTTGTTCTTTAACCCATTGACGCCTGAAACGCCTGCAAAAAAACGTCTGCAAATGCCTAAGCCAGTTTTTAGAAAAGGTCCTCATCTGCCTGAGGGTTTTCTGAAATAAAAATAATTAATTGAAAACGCCTATGAAAAATTCAATATCTCAGCCTCTGAAGCACATAAAGACATGAAATAAGTTGCATTTAAAAGATAAAATTCTCTGCTTTTATTGGATCATGCTCATTCAGCATTAACACTAACACATTTTTATTAAAAAAAAAAAATCTGGCATGCGTCTTGAAAATAATGACAAATCAACAATGCTGCGTTATGCAGCAACCAGCATTTGGAGCAATGTTGCGTTATGCAACAACCGGCGCTAGGGGCAATGTTGCGCGACGCAGCATCCGGCGTCAATGGGTTAAATAAAACAGGGCAACCACTCACAGCTAATTGTCATCCCATTGATTGAAAACACCCAACTCTAATTTCACCTTCAAATTAATTTCTAATCCTAGAGGTTCACATACATTTTGCCACTTTTACATGATATGTAACATTGGATCATTTTCCTCAGTAAATATTACATTAATTGAATTTAACAGACCCACTTATCCAGAATGACATACAACATATCCAGAGTAGCCTGGGATCATATGCCTTGCTCAAGGGCATTTCAGCCATTCCTACTAGTCCAGGGACTCAAACCAGCAACCTTTTGGTCCCAAAGCCACATCTCTAACCATTAGGCCATGGCTTCCCATAAATAACCAAGTATTTTTTTTCTTGTTTGCTTAATTGGGTTATCTTCATCTACTTTTAGGACTTGTTTGAAAATATGATGTTTAAAATTATATTTATGCAGAAATATAGAAAATTCTAAAAGGTTCACAAAGTTTCAAGCACCACTGTATGTGTATTTTCTCAGATATTGTAGTGTAAACCTGTTTTGCAGGCAGCAACCAGTACGGTTCCATCCTGGGTCACACATCTGTGAGCAGTGGCAGCTTGCTGGATGATCATCACTGGCACTCGGTTGTGATTGAACGCTACCGGAGAAATGTTAACTTTACCCTGGATCAGCACACTCGGCACTTTCGTACCAATGGCGAGTTCGACCACCTCGACCTTGACTATGAGGCAAGAGATAATTGTTTTTCATGGACATCAAGTATATTGCTTCAGGTTTTTATTTTGCATTTATCACTAAATACAGCAGAGAAGGGAATCATTTAGATGTTTTACTCTGTGAGTACCAGAATAGTGTTTTTAAAACCAAAACAGGTGTAAGTTATGGTGGCCTGTAAATGCAAATCTGCAAAACCAGGAAACATAATCACAAAGCACAGGCTTATATTTCTTCTTATTGTAAACACCTGCCAGTACTGAATTTCCCAGTTTTTCCGACTGACGTGTGCTGATCTCCAACTGTTCAGTAACAACCATGTGATGTTCAGAAATGACCTACCCTTTCCATTATCAGTTAAATTTGATGCGTGTCTGATTTTGCTGTTGCATTTTTGTTTTGTTAATGTGTTTTGCACTTACTATCTACTTGAGGAAGAGTGTAAAATGTAGCGTCATAAGGCTCGTGCTTATGGATTAACTCCAGTAGATGCTGCTAGGATTTGCATTTGCTTCTTAACATGCTGTTAATACACATTAAGAATGTGAGGCAGGATGTTAATGTGATCACACAGCATTAATGTGTTGTCTAATGAGATGTATAGAAAATTGATTTGAAACACGAAAGTGATAGTTTAAAGCGATAGCTCATGTAGGCTACTGGGCAGAGCTCTGGTGCTCATAGCACTGATTCTATTCATTAATTCACTGATTGATATATGGACCATATCAAAAAAGGTATTAATCCAAATTCATAAAAATTATGAATTAATTAAATTTAATTTGATTTGCTGTTTAATCACTATTTAGTTCACTAATAAATAGTGCAATTTCATTTCAGCTTTGTCTAATGGCGTGCATTTGACATTAGAGTCATAAAATTTATTTGATTTAATTGTTATTAACTATAACAATAGACTTACACGTTGCTCTGAATTTTACACCACTACACACTTTTTTAAAGATATATCTGTACTGTACACTATTAATTACACTGTATTATACTGTATATTGTATTAATTCACATGTAAATGAATTTGGATGACAGTGCTTCAATGCCACCTCATATCTCCAAGGTCCCTGGTTTGTTCCCGAATTCATGTTAATGTTTATGTAGAGTTACACTGTTCTCACAGTTCATTTTTCATTTCCTCACACTTCCCAAAACCATGCTTGTAGTTGGATTGGATACTTTGAATTGCCCCTAGGTATGAATGTGTATGCATAGTAACCTGCATTGGACTGACAGCTCATTTGGGATATTTTGGGATCAGCTCCAGATCCATTGTCATCCTGATCAAGATAAAGCAGCTATTGGTGAAGAATAAATGAATCTAAAACCAGTGGGTCGTCCTTAATCAGTAATAGTACCACTGGTTAAATACCTAGCCACTGGCTAGAATTTAAAGCCCAAAGAGGCACCGTTGGCCCTTAATCCTCAGCTGCTTAGCTGTATGCTGGATTGGATTCTGTCCCATTTGATCTCACTTTAGTGTTTAATGTTTGCTCCAGATATTTGAGCTCACGTGTTTAAAAAAAAAACACCAACTTTTTTTTTTTACTGAAAAGCCTTATTTTCACATGCAGTTGAGTTTTGGAGGAATACCCTACTCAGGCAAACCTGTCTCAGGAGGCCAGAGAAATTTCATAGGCTGCATGGAGAGCATCAACTACAATGGAGAAAATATTACTGACTTGGCCAGAAGAAAGAAGTTGGATACCTCTCGCTTTGTGAGTTAGTCTTACATACATACTTTATTTCCATCTTCATTTCTCATTGTCAAGTATGCAGGCAACAGATGGGTGTAGATGCAGTAAAGAGTATTTATTCAGGCAACCAGGCATTCAAATCCAAAAGATGAGGCAAAAGCATGGACAGGCAAGGTTCAAGCAAGGCTCAAACAGGATATCAGAAGCAAAGGCTAAAGAAAATCATCCCAGGGAAAGAGGGGAGGTTGATAATCACAGTACACATTAGAATGGCATTCAGCAGGTGACAGAGGGATGCAAAGAGTTCTGGGCATATTCAGCCCATAGCAGGAATTGTGCCCAGTCCCCCAATACTCTGCACAAAAGACTTGGAGGAAACACCTGATCTCTTGCTTGGCTCTTTCCACTTGTCCGTTTGACTGCAGGTGACAACCAGATGTTGAGCTTACTGAAGTGCTCAGTTTGTCCATGAATCTGAACTAAAGACTTGATGTAAACTGTGAATCACAATCACTGACTATATCTTCTGGGATGCCAAAGCATCAAAACACATGAGTAAATATTAATTCTGCTGTTTCAAATGTTGTGGGTATGCCAGGTAGAGGGATAAGTCATAGAGACTTGGAGAATCAATTGATGATTACCATGATTACTGTGTTACCTTGTGATTTAGGAAGATCTGTGAAAAAAATGTATGGCTATATGAGACCAATGACCAAGGTTTGGGAAATAGCATGAGTTTACCCATAAAGAAGCGCATGAGGCACCTTAGACTGCATGCACTGAGCAGGAGAAGATGTAACAGTTGATGTCCATTACATATTGGGCCACCAGTTTTGTTTAGAAGTTGGTAGGTGCATTGGCTGCCGGGACGCCCAATGGCAGGAGTAGTGGGAACATGGGCACAGTTAGTAGGGCAATCAGCCTGACCAAGACATGGCAGAGTTTGCGCAAGTTATAGGTCAATTTCCCAGGTGAGGGTTTCTACAAAGCAGGCTGGAGGGATAATAGGCTCTGGATCCTGATCTGGAGCTGTGGATGGGTAAATATTGGACAGAGTCAGCTTTTGTGTTCTTGGAGCCAGGCCTGTAGGCTATGTTGAACTGAAATTGTGTGAAGAAGAGGGCCCAGTGGGCTTGATGTGGATTCAGTCATTTAGCAGTCTTGAGATACTCCAGATTTTTGTGATCTGTGAAAATATTAAATGGATAATTAGCTCCCTCCAATCAGTGTTGTCACTCCTCCAGCACCATTTTGACAGCCAAAAGCTCCCAGTTACCAGTATCATAGTTCTGTTCTGTGGGAGTGAGTTTCTTGGAGTAGAAAGCTACAGGATGCAGTTTGGGCTTCTTTGCCAAAATGCTGAGGTAACACTGCTCCAACTCCAGACCCTGATGCATCAACTTCTACAACAAAAGGCTTTGTGGGATCTGTGTTTCAGAATGAGAGCAGACATGAATGCTGTCTTGAGTTGGGAGAAGGTTTTTTCAGCAGCTTGGTTCCAGTGGAGGTGCTTAGGACCTTTTTTGAGCAGGACAGTGAATGGAGTGACAATGGAGCTAAATCCTCTTATAATGGTGCGTTCATGTGCTATGGGAATTATGGTAAATACCAAACGCCGACATGGAAAGCACACATGAACGCCCCCTCTTGTGGTATTTTCCACTGGGCAACTCGTAGAAAATTTTGATACACGAGTTGCCGAGATGAGATGAACTTTAACCTTTTCAACATGGCGGCGAGCAGTACAAGACTAGCTTATGAACCAAGAAAGAAGTGTTTTTCACCTACAGAAAGCTGACTCTCACCTTTTAAACGAGTCATGTTATGTATATTATATTATTATAATATGTATATTATAGCCTAATACAAAATATTCTGTGGCTGTCCAAAGAACGCCAACAATGATCTAGATACTGGCTACTCTCATTGTGGCTACAGCCAAATTTCCAAAAACTGCGTGGCATTCAATGTGTTAAGAAAATCTCTACTTGTCATGATCAGGAAATATTCAGCATTATTTACCTTTTGACTTTTGATAACTCATATTCCTGCTGCAGCTGATGAACAAGGCAATCTATAATTGTTTTAGCCAAATAACAGGCCTGATTCTGAATCTGGTCCACCATCTTTAATTTGTCAACAACAACAAAAGCATGTGAACACAACACACTGGTAAATACCACTTCCCAACTGGAAAATATCATCTTCCCATAGCACATGAACGCAGCATAAATCTCCTGTAGAATTTGGTGAATCCTAGGAAATAATGGAGTACAAAGGCTTGGTAAAGTCAGTAATTGAGCATTTACTTCACACTGAACCAGTACAAGTGTGCTTAAGTAGTGTGCTGTGGTGATTGAGTCCAGGTGTGTGTGATCAGTAATCAGGTAACCGTGAGCCGTGAGGTGTGTGTTTTGGCTGCTGTGAATCTTTTCGGAATCTAAGTACTGGGTTCTGATGGGTGCATACGTGACAATCATGGACAATGTTGAATAATCTGATACTTATGTTTTATATACATCTGACATGTAGAAGGTTATCTGCTTTAAAAGTGACTTAATATATAGGGAAGAAATACTTTTACAGGTAGACAGGTGAGATGTACAATATTATATCATATTATAGACTTATATAAGATTTAAATTAGTTTGGCAAAGATTTGCCTGGCTTTCATTTCCTTATTCTGAACTAGAATTTTGACAAAACTTTCAGCCATGCCTAAAGCATTTGCCAGGTACAAGTAACACTTTTAATGAACAAAACTACTGCTGTAAAAGTGACAGTGTAGCCGATGGTTTTCTCAATATGAGAAATCAACCTGATGAACCTCTTTCAAAAGCAGTCTGACTGTTTACTCATATTTGTAAAATTTAAGTGCATTAAAATTCCTCCAGCCAACATATATTAATCAAGTGCTTAGAAAAGGCCAATGTTTAAAAACAATGTTCCTCAAGGAAGGATATGAAGGGATTTGGATATTTCACCCTCTACAGTGCATAATATCATTAACTGATTCAAGGAATTGGGAGAAATTTTGGTGTGTTATGGGTCAGGGCACAAGCCTAATCTGAACACCCGTGATCTCTGATTTCTCAAATGGCACTGCGTCAAGAACAGTCATTCATCTATATCTGATATAACCACATGCACTCAGGATTACTTTGGCAGACCTTTGTCAAGCACTACAATACAGAATTACATCCAAAATGCCAGTTAAAACTTTACTGTGCAAAAAGGAAGCCTTATATTAACTGTGTGTAGAAGCGTCGTCAACGTCTCTAGTCTCAGAGGCATCTGGGATGGACCATCACACAGTGGAAATGTGTATTGTGGTTAGACAAATCAGTATTCCAGGTCTTTTTTGGAAGAAATGGATGCTGTGTGCTCTGGACCAAAGGCGAAAAGGATCATCCGGACTGTTACCAGCAACAAGTCCAAAACAGGGTCAGGGTCTGTCATGGTATGGGGTTGTGTCAGTGCCCTTGGCAAAGCTAACTTACACTTCTGTAATAGCAGCATTAATGCAGAAAAGATTTTGAATGAGCATATTCTGCCTTCAAGACGACATCTTTTGCAGGGATATTTCAACAAGACAATGCAAAAGCACATTCTGCGCATTACAAAGGCACGGCTGTGGAAGAAGAGGGTGCCTGTCCCCTCTGTCCCCGATAGAGAATGTGTGGCGCATTTTGAAATGAAAAATGACAATGACAACCCCGTACTGTTGCACACCTTAAGACCTGTTTGCAGGAAGAATGGGACAAAATAACACCTGAAACACTTAATCACTTAGTGTCTTCAGTCCCTAAACACCTTTTAAGTGTTATGAAAAGGAATGGCAACATTATAAAGTTGTAAATGCTTTACTGTCCCAACTTTTTAAAAATGTTTTGTGAAAATCAAACTTGGCGGCACGGTGGTGTAGTGGTTAGCGCTGTCGCCTCACAGCAAGAAGGTCCTGGGTTCGAGCCCCGGGGCCGGCGAGGGCCTTTCTGTCTGGAGTTTGCATGTTGTCTGCGTGGGTTTCCTCCGGGTGCTCCGGTTTCCCCCACAGTCCAAAGACATGCAGGTTAGGTTAACTGGTGACTCTAAATTGACCGTAGGTGTGAATGGTTGTCTGTGTCTATGTGTCAGCCCTGTGATGACCTGGCAACTTGTCCAGGGTGTACCCTGCCTTTCGCCCGTAGTCAGCTGGGATAGGCTCCAGCTTGCCTGCAACCCTGTAGAAGGATAAAGCGGCTAGAGATAATGAGATGAGAATGAGAGAAAATCAAAATTGAAATAAGTGTTTATTATGAAAAAATACAATTCATGAGGTAAAGCAACAAAAAAAAGTGCTGCTGTGTTGTTTTGAATGCAATACAGGTCAAAGATTATTTACAATATAAATTTCCATTTCTGGTTGAGAGTACGCTGTGCACATTTTGGCTACTGCTTCTCACCTGAGCTTTTTGTTTTCTTTTTTTTCCACTTTTGTTTTTCTTTTTGTGATTGTATGGTTTGATGTTTGCTCTTTGTTTCAATGTTCTTTGCTTGAATGTTTTGTCTGCTGGTTGTGGCATAGCTCTGGACCCAGTTTTAAGAAAGTTCCCATCAGGCCTTGGTCCTCCAAGAAGTGATGCCTATGCTTCTCGCTATGGACTGCAGTGAGCTTGTTGCTCTTTTTAACATCGGGGTTATCCAGCGCTCTGTGCGGTGGTGCTTCTGTGCTTGGTGTGGTGTTCTGAACAATGTTGCCCGGTGGTGTCATGGTGGCTGTGCAGGTGGTTTGGGACATACCAGCGGTCTGTGGGGCGGTGCATCTGTGCTCACTTTGTGGATCCATGGTGTGGTGTTCCGAGCAATGTTGCCCCGTGGCGTTGCGGCAGCTGTGCAGGTAGTGTGGGACATACCTTTGTGCACCTTTTGGCGGGATTGTGGGTAGCTACACCACTGGAATTACATCTTGCCCCTCTTTTGGTGGACTTTTGTTATTGTAAAGCAACCTTGGGTGTGAGAAAGGTGCTATATAAGTTAAACCTTTTTTATTATTATTATTATTATTATTACAAATCATTGTTTTCAGTTTTAATTTCAATTTCAACATACTGTCCCAACTTTTTCTGATTTGGAGTTAATATAATATAATATAATATAATATAATATAATATAATATACATTAAAACAAATAGCCAAACTGTTAACTATATCATATATTAACACCAATAACCAATTTGTTAGCAAGCTCGCTAAATTTAACTACATCAGTTTGAACTGACTGACTAAATTGGGTATAAATTTTATACAAATCAGCAACATGGCATCAGAAAAATCTTAAATAATTAATTTTCTCTCAAAGGCATGCACATTGGAGGATTAATTTTTCAACTGAGACTGTAATAATAATTTTCTATTTTTCTGCCCCAATTCTAGCGCAACCTGACATTTTCCTGCGTGGACTCTCACACCTTCCCAGTTTTCTTCAATGCCACAAGTTTCCTGCAGCTACCGGGCAGAAGGGAGCACAACATGGTGTCTGTAAGCTTCCAGTTTCGCACTTGGAATGCTAACGGACTGCTTATGTTCACTGCACTGGCTGATGGCATGTTGGAGCTTGTGCTGAAAGATGGCAGAGTCATGGTGCACATCAGTGTCCTGCAGCTGAAAATCTCACGCATTGACATGGCATCAGGTATGGAGGACTTGCACTTGTGTTCATTCTGGGAGCTCATATGCTCTTGTTTTATACAGATCTTTTCTGGTTTCCTTAAATATGTTCTTAATGTCACATTGTTGAGACTAACTAATGCCAAAATGCACCCTTAAATCTTCTTGGTAAATTCTTTAAACTTAAGTTTCCTGCTCGAACAGGCCATTGTTAATCTTGTTAAAGGGGTGCCAACAGCAAAAAAATAAACATAGGCTAGAAATATTACACATTTTGCACAAATACATTTTGACTTTCCTGTATTGTCACACTGTGTTGCATAAAGCAGTGCTTGAAAATTCTTTCTTATTCCTGCTCACTCAAAGGCACAGCTATATTGCCATTTTGTGGGCAATATTAATGCGCAGCATGACAGTGTCGTTGATAGGTTTCCTGTATCTTCGTTGGCTCGCTGCTCCTGACGCCGTGATGTAGCCAGATGTGCAAAACCTTTTGCTGCAAAAATAATAAACATGATGATAAGGGAAAACATCTTTTTCTGTGTTCCATTGCCGACAGCCAAGCAATGTAAACAAGCCCGATTGCTTTAAAAGGAATCTACAGGCCGAGCTCTTGGACTATACAGGTCACGTTGGACTCAAACCTGATGCTGTGCCAACTGTATTCCAACACCGTCCACAGAAAAGGGATTCAGGCCATGCAAGCCGATTAGCTACACTCAAAAAAAAACCATTGGATTTACTTAACTGAGTTATGGCAACCAGTCCCACGAAACTATGTTAATTTAGATGTATTGAATACAGTTATGTTGAGTTATTCAAAACATAACTGTATTCAATACATCTAAATTAACACAGTTTCGTGGGACCGGTTGCCATAACTCGGTTAAGTAAATCCAATGTTTTATTTTTTTGAGTGTAGAATTGTATCGACATTCAAAGCTAATATATATATATATATATATATATATATATATATATATATATATATATATATATTTAGGCACCGCCTAAAAGTGGCACTCCCGATGAGTGCAAAAAGTGTTAGGAAATACTGTAATGCCACATTATTTCATGCTGGATAAAAACCCATCTATCTTATGTAAATAAAGATACAAATTTGGTTGTTCGGTCCTCTATGCTTCGCTCCGCTCTGCTATAAACTCACACTCAGTCTTGGTCTGTCACTAACCTATATGTAGACTGTATAAACTATTGTGGGACACTACATGTCTCTACCTGTATTCACACACACAATAAGTAGGCTTTATAACTAGTATGGACACATACATAAACCCACGCACACTTCTCAGTTTCTATATACGGTATAATAGGCTGCTTACCAATTTATGAGTTTTGCATCTGGCGCTCTCCCTCTCACATCAGGCTACATGCTACACACAGGCTATCATGGTCTGTATATAGTCCATTTCCAACGCAGGCTTGTATACAATATACGTTTCCAAACCAGATTTATCTGTGAAACTATTCAATGACAGTGCCTGTATTATATCGCATAAAGGTTTGTGCCCTTTACAATAAACACATTCAATGTCCAGTTTCCACTTGGCACTCTTTCCACATCAGCACCAAATAGCTGCTAAACTCCTTGACTTGCCTTCCTGACTTTGTACTTACAAAGCACCACCAATTTCATCATTAAAATCATCTGACGATTCGCTCCTGAAATCATTTCTCAGATGCGGATAGTCCTTTTTCCGAGGTTCATACAAATATCCGGTTTCTCCGCTAGCCATACTGACTTGAAGATAACTCTTTTTCATCTGACTAAATACAGGCTAACAAGTATGTTTACATTGGTTACACTTAACTTCCCGTACGTGGCTATCAATGAATTTACATCACATCTTGGACGCCTTATTGGTTGCAATAAAACTTGATGTGCTTTTGGACTTTTAAGCTTATGATAGCTAATCAGGTGGCTGCACTTGTGTGCATTATTATAATTCGGGCTTGCACGATCCATATCGATCATGTTTAAATGTTCTACCGGCACTCTAACACTTTTAGTCTAACTAACCTTGTGGTAAAATGGGTTCTGTGGACATTTGCAGCCTGGTGGAGGTTAGTAATAATCTCATCTCATCTCATTATCTCTAGCCGCTTTATCCTTCTACAGGGTCGCAGGCAAGCTGGAGCCTATCCCAGCTGACTACGGGCGAAAGGCGGGGTACACCCTGGACAAGTCGCCAGGTCATCACAGGGTTAGTAATAATAATCTGATTAACTTTCTTACATAGTGGTAATCCATGTGACTGTTATGTGGCCTATTGTTGATGGTAGACTCAGTGTAGCAGGTGGAGGAATGGTTTAACATGGGCCTGCAATTAGAGGAAGATGATTGATGGATGAGCTAGAAAGGTTGTGACTTACATGGCAAAATTGCCCCACATATAATTGTGATATTGCTTTCTAACCTTCTCCAAGAGGTGTGTGTGTGTGTGTGCACGTGTGTATGCATTAATTTCTTTTGAGGCTTGGTGGGCAGTCTTTTTTTTTCATTGGACTGCAAATAGATTTTTTTTATGAAAGCTTGACATTTCATAAAAAGTGGTAAGCGTATAATTCAGCAGTTTAGTAAGACTATGTCTGTTGTCACTCTTTCTAGCTGATAATAGCATAACCTTCCTGACCAATCCAACAATCTGACTGCTGGCAATATAACAACAGATTTTTAGCCTCAAATGGAAAGATTGGTATTGTGGAAAGGTCAGCATATTATGTTGTACTGGTGGATTGATTATTTTTTAGTAGATTCCAGAAAAACTGGAAACCAGTTAATTTCTTTCCATTCAAAAAGTGACCTTTCCAGGAAAGGTATACAATCTCTTAGTAGGCCGCACATGTTTGGTTAGTTGGTTAATAGAATAAACCTGCAGGCTACATTTCCTTCTAATCAGGTTAAAAATGAACAAACAAAAACATTATATTAGTAATTATAAGTTAATGTTGTTGTGGTGGTTTTCATAGCTGTCTAATATTTTGTTAATATAAGGTTGAAGTGTTTTTCTAAATATTTAGATAAATGTTCAGCACATGAAACTGGTTATAATAATAATAATTTCTAAGACAACTGGGCGCTTTTATATTATTGAAAAATCACCAAAGAAAAATCTTTTAGGTCATGTACTAACAAATAATTTATTACTTCTATGAACTACGTAAATCTCAAAGATAAACAGTCTCAAAGATAAATCTTTTAGGTCACGTACTAACAAATAATTTATGACTTTTATGAACTACGTAAATCTCAAAGATAAACAGTCTCAAAGATAAATCTTTTAGGTCGTGTACTAACAAATAATTTATGACTTCTATGAACTACATAAAACTCAAACAGTCTCAAAGATAAATCTATTTTACAGGCAGTCCAGTAGTGTGTATCTTCATTGTTTTAAATGTTTCATCGAAGTAAAATTCATTGACGAATAAATTGACAAGGTAACTGTAAATCATTTTCCACTGAAAGCTGGGCCTGTTGAATGAGGAGATATGGTAGAGTGATAAATCACACAGGTCAATAGTCTGCAAAAACATGAAAAGAAAAAATATCTATATGATTATTGCTGTGCTTTTTACACATCCCCGGTCAGGAACTGATGACTTCAAGGCATGTGAGGTTTGCTGACAAAAAGAACTGCCTATTGTTTACTCAGTACTCTATCACATATTGTTCCGCATTAGGGTTATGACTGTGAAAGTGTTTTCAGAATTTCTACTTTCCTGATGTTGCATTTGGTGAACTTTTACTCATATATTACTTTTTTGAAGTTATTTTTATTGGGTCATGCAAAAACCTCCCGCACCCAAAATCACCTCACTTTTGGTAAATACATGTATATTAAATAAATAAATCATGATTATAAAATAAATTCACTGAAAGATGTGTAAAGTACTTTTATTTAACAATAAATTGCTTAACAATTGTTGTAATAATTATAATTGTTTGTATTAATTAACAATTATAATTATTATTACAACAATTGTTAAGCAATTTATTGTTATATAAAAGTACTTTACACATCTTTCAATGAATTTATTTTATAATCATGATTTATTTATTTAATATACATGTATTTATCAAAAGTGATGTTGGGTACAGGAGGTTTTTGCATGACCCAATAAAAATAACTTCAAAAAAGTAATATATGAGTAAAAGTTCACCAAATGCAACATCAGGAAAGTAGAAATTTTGAAAACACTTTCACAGTCATAACCCTATTCCGCATGTATAACCGAGACTGTTTTTCCCATTCAAATTAATGCAGCCCTCCAGTTTTTGACTTTCGCTTTGGTTCTAAATATATGGTTCTCTGAAGTATGGCTCTGCTCTCTTGCATTTCCTGTGGCCATCGAGAAAAGAAAACTATAAAAATACAAAGTTTATCTTGGGCTGCACTGGAGTGATCCGTTTTTCAGTGTTATGTTTTCTGCAGGTCAGCTGTGGAGAATTTGTGCTCTATTTTTATGAGCATAGCACACAAGCCAAAACAAGTCATACAATCAATGCATTGTGGGGGGTTTGTGTTTTGTTTTTTGGGGTTTTTTTTGGGGGGGAAGTAGTTTTTGTGACAGTCACTGCAGGTGTTGAAATCACCTTGCAAACAAAATATAATAACTCTCATATTAACCAGTGTATTATGCTTGCACTGGCATTAATTTATTTATTCAGAACAGACTCTATTTAAATGAGACCCATAGAGTGACTGTTTAAATCAAATGTTATTTCCTTGTCACTCCCTTAAAGACCATTAGTTTATTTAGGTCAAGATACATAATACTAATATGGTTGATAATGGTAACTTGATAACACACTATACGTACAAACATATGTAGACACCTGACCATGACACTCATATGTGCTTGTTAAATAACCCACTCCAAAACCATGGGCAGTAATATGGAATTGTTCCATACCTTTGCTGTTTTAATGGTCTTTACTGTTCTGGGAAGGCTTTCCACTTGAAACATGACTAGAGAGATTTGTGCCCACAAAAGTATTAGCGAGGTTGGGCACTGATATCAAGCGAGATCTGCCACATAGTCGGCATTTCAATAGATCCCAAAAGTGTTATGGTCAGGGCTCTGTGCAGGTCACTCAAGTTCTTCCACACCAGCTTGGCAAACCATGTCTTTTTGGACCTTTCAGTGTGCCCAGGAGCATTGTCATGCTGAAACATGTTTGGGCCCCTTCGTTCCACCAAAGGGATATCATAGCTGAGCTCCTCATGCACGCAAAATGGAGCCCCATACTTGTAGAAATGCATCAACCTGATTTTTGATGGCTTTGACCATACGATGTCTGGTACCAAGACCGTATGATGACGTATCACTGTCACAAGACAATGCAGCAATTTATTGATGTGAAATACACTACACTACACTACACTACACAATTTGATGGTTTATATGTTGTAATATTTTTATTCTATTCAGGTTGAGTTTGTGCCCTTGTACAACCCCGATTCCAAAAAAGTTGGGACAAAGTACAAATTGTAAATAAAAACGGAATGCAATAATTTACAAATCTCAAAAACTGATATTGTATTCACAATAGAACACAGACAACATATCAAATGTCGAAAGTGAGACATTTTGAAATTTCATGCCAAATATTGGCTCATTTGAAATTTCATGACAGCAACACATCTCAAAAAAGTTGGGACAGGAGCAACAAGAGGCTGGAAAAGTTAAAGGTACAAAAAAGGAACAGCTGGAGGACCAAATTGCAACTCATTAGGTCAATTGGCAATTGGTCATTAACATGACTGGGTATAAAAAGAGCATCTTGGAGTGGCAGCGGCTCTCAGAAGTAAAGATGGGAAGAGGATCACCAATCCCCCTAATTCTGCGCCGACAAATAGTGGAGCAATATCAGAAAGGAATTCGACAGTGTAAAATTGCAGAGTTTGAACATATCATCATCTACAGTGCATAATATCATCAAAAGATTCAGAGAATCTGGAAGAATCTCTGTGCGTAAGGGTCAAGGCCGGAAAACCATACTGGGTGCCCGTGATCTTCGGGCCCTTAGACGGCACTGCATCACATACAGGCATGCTTCTGTATTGGAAATCACAAAATGGGCTCAGGAATATTTCCAGAGAACATTATCTGTGAACACAATTCACCGTGCCATCCGCCGTTGCCAGCTAAAACTCTATAGTTCAAAGAAGAAGCCGTATGTAAACATGATCCAGAAGCGCAGACATCTTCTCTGGGCCAAGGCTCATTTAAAATGGACTGTGGCAAAGTGGAAAACTGTTCTGTGGTCAGACGAATCAAAATTTGAAATTCTTTATGGAAATCAGGGACGCCGTGTCATTCGGACTAAAGAGGAGAAGGACGACCCAAGTTGTTATCAGTGCTCAGTTCAGAAGCCTGCATCTCTGATGGTATGGGTTGCATTAGTGCATGTGGCATGGGCAGCTTACACATCTGGAAAGACACCATCAATGCTGAAAGGTATATCCAGGTTCTAGAGCAACATATGCTCCCATCCAGACGACGTCTCTTTCAGGGAAGACCTTGCATTTTCCAACATGACAATGCCAAACCACATACTGCATCAATTACAGCATCATGGCTGCGTAGAAGAAGGGTCCGGGTACTGAACTGGCCAGGCTGCAGTCCAGATCTTTCACCCATAGAAAACATTTGGCGCATCATAAAACAGAAGATACGACAAAAAAGACCGAAGACAGTTAAGCAACTAGAATCCTACATTAGACAAGAATGGGTTAACATTCCTATCCCTAAACTTGAGCAACTTGTCTCCTCAGTCCCCAGACGTTTACATACTGTTGTAAAGAGAAAAGGGGATGTCTCACAGTGGTAAACATGGCCTTGTCCCAACTTTTTTTGAGATGTGTTGCTGTCATGAAATTTAAAATCACCTAATTTTTCTCTTTAAATGATACATTTTCTCAGTTTAAACATTTGATATGTCATCTATGTTCTATTCTGAATAAAATATGGAATTTTGAAACTTCCACATCATTGCATTCCGTTTTTATTTACAATTTGTACTTTGTCCCAACTTTTTTGGAATCGGGGTTATAAATATTTTGCTCATACACTTATCAGGACCTCTGCTTTTAGGCAGTGCCTAAATATCTATATACTAACAGGTCAGGGAATGAGGAATGGGGAGACAAGATTGACAACTCAAGGTGCAGGTTTATTTTCCTTTAATTTCACTTTTCAGTGACTTTAGTTTCTCTTGCTTTTCATACACACAAAAATGGTGCTGGGTTCAGCTCTCTCTCTCTCTCTCTCTCTCTCTCTCTCTCTCTCTCTCTCTCTCTCTCTCATTCTTTCTGATTACCGGCCTCTACCTGAAAGAACACAGAAAACACACAAATAAAATGCCAGTAATCAAACACAGGTGAAACTCCTCACATTACCTGCCGATTCTACCTGAGTCTTTGCTATCCACAGCTAATGGTTGACCACACCGCCATTGCCACATACCCTCACCACTCAACTCAGGCTGGGGAGCCGTCTAGCCTGCAGCTGATCCCCTAGTGGGAGAGGTAATCTGCCACCACCACCATCTGTACTCCCAGCCTGTGGACCACCTCAGGGTGTTGGCATCCTTCATACAGTGGAGTCAGTGGAGCGGGCCGTGGGCAGAACAGAGAGTGAAAGGGCATCCCAGTAGGTAGTATCAGAGAGTGAGAACCACCCATTTGATGGCAAGACACTCCTTCTTGATTGTGCTGTACTTCGTCTCTTGTGCTGAGACCTTGCAGCTGATGTACAGCATGGGGCATTCCTCCCCCTCCACCGCCTGTGGACAAAAAGGCCCCCAGACCTCTGTCCTATGCATTAGTCTGCAAGACAAAAAGGAGAGAAAAGTCACAAGAATGCAACAGCAGGCCCCCCACACAAAACTGCTTTAACCTGGGCAAAAACCTGTTTGCATGGCTCCGTCCACTGGACCGGATCTGGTGCCCCCTGATTAGTGAGGTCAGTCAGTAAGCTGGTGACGTCCAAAAAAAATTAGGTAGAAAACTTCTGTAATAGTCAGCTAGCCCCAAACACTGCCTCACCCTCTTTTTTTTATTTTGGGTCTTGGGTAGGCCAAAATCGCTGCAGTCTCATCAATTTGAGGATGCTCTGCCCATGACCCAAGTGGAAGCCCAAATACCATAATTCCACACGCCCAGTTGCACACTTCCTTCAGTTTGCTGAGAGTCCCACGTTTCAGTAAGCTCAGGATGGCCCTCAGATGTTGTAACTGCAGCTGCCAATCATTACTGTAAATGATGTCATCTACCATAAATAGGCAGCAGCATATGCACTGTGTGGGCAGAAGAGTCTACCCACAAGATGCTGAAACATCACTGGGGCTCCAAACAACCCAAACAGAAGGGTGACAAACTGCTGTAGCTCAAGCAGAGTTTAAAAGGCCATTTTTTTCTCAGTATAATGGTGTCAAGGGTATCTGCCAGTATCCCTTAGACAAATCCAGTGTCGAATAAAAGTGAACCGCGCCTAACTGATTGAGCAGTTCATCAATGTGAGGCACTGGATATGCATCAAATTTAGACACCACATTGACTTTTCTAAACTCTACACAGAACCGGACCAGCCCATCGGTTTTGGGGACCAAAATCACTGGGCTGCTCCAGTCACTGTGTGACTCCTTAATTACGCTGATGTCGAGCATTACCTCGAGTTCATCCCTAACCACGTTTTTTTGTGTACAGGGAGCCGATACAGGCAGCTGCGCACCACCACCACTGGAGGAGTCTCAGTGTGGTGCTTTATGAGATTAGTGTGACTGGGTAGAGGCAAAAACACTGCAGAATTTCTCCTGCAGCCTAACAATCTGTGCTCTCTGGGACAGTGAGAGGTGGTCTCCACAGGGGTGAATTGAGTAGTACTTTTTAGATTAACCTCCAGTCCCAGCTTCCCCCTCTCATGAACCACTGTCACCAAAGCCACAGGCACCAGCTGTTTCCATGGTTTCAGAAGACTGAGGTGGTAAATTTGAAGTGTGTCACGTCTATGCATTCGCCTGACCTGATAGTCAACTTCTCTGACTCACCATGTGACCTTAAAGGGTCCTTGGAACTTTGCAAGTAATTTAAAGCTTGACATGAGTAGTAAAACAAGTACATTATCTCCTAGTGTAAATTCACGTAGCTGCACCCCCTTATTATACAACTGGGATTGCCGTTCTTGTGCCTAGAGCAAATTCTCCTGGGTTAGGTGACTCATCGTGTGGAGCTTTGCGCTCTCAATTAAAGGTAAAGGGCACAATCGTGCATTTAGTGTGGCTGGCAGATTCACTTGCTGGAATTTGAAATTTTGTATTGATTATAAAATACTACTATTGACCTTTAAAGCACTGAATGGTCTCGCACCACAGTACCTGAGTGAGCTTTTGGTCCTCTATGACCCACCATGCCTACCTAAATCAAAAGGTGCAGGCTATCTGTTGGTACCTCATATAGTGAAAGCTACATCAGGGGGCAGAGCATTTTCTTACAAAGCCCCACAGTTATGGAATAGCCTTCGAAGTAGTGTTTGGGACTCAGTCACAGTCTGTGTTTACGTCTAAGTTGAAAACATATATTTTTAGTCAATCCTTTTGTCATTAGCTTTTTATTAGGTAAAGGAGTAGATCTGGAGGGTCCTCAGCCATAGAGTGTTCAGTAAACTGGGATGTACAGTATGGATGTTGTTGCCCCCCACGTGTTCACTCAGGTTTGTTGACAGTGGAGTGGCTGGCTGCTTTATTGTATGTCCTAGGGCTCCCTCATGTCTGTGTTACCTTCTGGCTTTCTGTATTAGTTATGCTGTCATAGTTAGTCTTGCCAGAGTCCCTGCTTTCACTCAAATATACAGTTCTTAACCATTAGGTGACATTGTTAAAAAAAATTATAAAGATCAAAATTAATAATAACTTATAAATATATTTGTGTGTGCGTTACATTTTAAATGGTCTTGTATGTTCAAAATTGAACATTTAGATAATGGTGGTGTTTTATCCAAATAGCTATGATCTGTGATCCCCTAGTTGCATTATAATAGACTAGTTTTTTTATGTGTTTAAAGACCTGATGAGTTGCAGGAAGGCTGGAAGATTAGTGATGATGCTCAGAGTTTAAACCTTAGCATTAACAAGGGGCTTCATCTCCAAATTAATCCAAGACAGTAAAAAGACATCACAGTGTCTCCAATGTTGAAGGCACTGACTGAGGGCCCGTTTACACGAGGACGCTGTCGGGTAAAAACGACTAAATATTTTATCAGAAGTGCCTTTCGTTTACACGAGGACGGCGTTTCCGAGGCTGAAAAACGGATAAAATTGAAAACGCCTTCCAAAGTGGATAAGTTTAAAAACGGCCCCCATTGCGTATCCGTCTAAACTACCCAATACGCGAAACTCTGCTCGGATCTGCTCGCGTCGGGTACGCGTTTACGTCATACATGTGCCATATACTGTACATGCCAGCCCGGGAAGTAAGAAAGTAAGTGGGGGTGTCGTGGCTCAGATGGCTAAGGCATCATACCATAAAATCCGGGGACCCAGGTTCGGTTCCGACCCGAGGTCATTTCCCGATCCCTCCCTGTCTCTTTCTCCCACTCATTTCCTGTCTCTCTACACTGTCCTATCCAAAAAAAAAAAAGTGCATGTCTGATTACACCCGATCCAACAGACCTTCAAGCTGCTCTGTGTTTTAATGCAGTAGATGTGTTTTCCTGCTCACCCGCCCGGAGCTCCTCAGTTTGGTGTCACCAAGTTACACACACGCGTGTGCGTGCACGCGCGCGCCGCCTATTCAAGCCGCTCGTGAAACCATAAACCCGAGACTGAAAACAAAACTAGCAGCCGAACGGGTTTATTTTGCTGAGATGGACACTGCCTTTTCTCTTCTTCACCGAAACAAGAGTGAGTGTTACTTAATAAAGGCAGATTAAAAGAGTTTCGGTTTGCTCCTGCTCCTCCCTCGAGCGCTACAGTACCTCAGCCGGACCGGTGTTCTGTAAAGTTATCCTAGCAAGTTCTCATACAGACCGTTTTATTATTCAAAATAAGTCATTACAAATTATTTGACTCAGCCAAAGACTCGACCAATACGCACAAAACATAAAAATCGGCAAATGCGTGAAATTCTCACCGATTTTCTATCAGCCCAGCTGATCGGTGGGACAAAACTACTGTTAAATTTTCCTACCCTCCTGGATTTCGCGCATGCGTAGTAGGCTTGGTAGGATAACTTGACAGAACAGCGGTGCAGATCAGACAAGACAGAAGACGTTGCGCATGCGTGCAGACATAGCGGAGACATTTATGCATCACCGTATAGACGCAGATTTCCTCCTTGAAAACGGTCGTGTAGACGCGGAAAAAAGTGAGAACAAAAACGGACTTTTGCGTTTTTGTTTTATACCGTCCCCGTGTAAAGTGGGCCTGAGGTGGTGTGCTTTTTCACACTGCCGTACTGTAATGAGCTGCAGTTAATGTGCACTGTGTAGTATCTCTGTGGCAGCAGGGGTGTGGTTGAGTGTTGGCTGTGAACGGTGAGGAGTCAGGTTGAACCAGTAGGTAAAGTGATGAGGTGCACCTGTGTCTAATTACTGGCTGTCTATTAACCTGTGTCTTTGTGTGTCTTCCAGACAGCCAGGAACAAGAGAGAGAGCTGTGTTATCCTGGTGTGTGTGTGTGTGTGTGTGTGTGTGTGTGTGTGTGTGTGTGTGTGTGCGCGCGCGCGCGTGCGTGCATGCGTGCATGTCTATAAGTTACTAAAAATCACTGATAAGTGCAAATAAAGAGCAGCATACCTTGAATTACAGTGCTTGCTTCCAGTTTCTCATTGACCATTCCCACAAAGCTGTTACACTGGTGCCGAAACCTGGGAATTTTGAGGAACAAACATTGCCATGGAGTCCACACCAGTCCGGGAGCTTCTCCAGACCCTCACAGTTGACTTCCAATGCCAGCACCAAGAGCTGCTCTCCTTATCCACAGAGCAGGTGCAGCACTTCCAGGCCCTGCTCAAAGCCCAAAGGATGGGCAGGAGATGCGCAGCTTGTTCCAGTCAGCGGTTACTCCACTAGGCTAGTATTCCTGTGCAGCTGGTTAAGATGGGGCCACAAGACAACACGGAAGATTTCTTCAAGCTGTTTGAGCGCGTCGCAGAAGCGAGCTTGTGGCCAAGCTCACAGTGGGCAGCTCGCCTGTTGCCACTCCTGTCGGGGGAAGTCCAGCTCGTGGTTCAGCAGCTCCCCGCCACCAGTATGCTGGAGTATATGGACCTGAAGCGGGCCATACTGCAACAAGTTGACCACAGCCCAGAACAGCATCGCCAACAGTTCCATGTGCTGGCCTACAGTGAAGTCAGCCGGCCACTTGCATTTGCGCAGCAGCTCTGAGACGCCTGACGACAGTGGTTACAGGCAGGTGAGTGCAGCGTGGAGGACATAATCGACCACATGATGCTGGAACAGTTTGTCACCCAACTGACAAGCGAGACATTGATGTGGGTCCAGTGTTACCGAGTGGCGTTGCTGGAGGAGGTTGTCCAGTTGACAGAGAACTACCTGACAGCATTTCTGGGAGCAGATACTACCACAGCTTCTCTTCCGCTCTCTCTCTCTCACTTTTGCTTTCTCCCCTTCCCTACCCCCTCTCTCTTTCCTTGCCCCTCCCCTACCCCACCCCCGCAGAAATGGGGCCAAATCCCCTGAAACCCACTCCCCGCACTCGTGTCTGTCCTTGTGTTTCTTCTCTCCCTTCTCCTTTTGTGTCTGTGCTGCCATTAACTCCCTCTCTCTCCACAGGTGAACTTATCCATGCCCACCAGAACGGGGAGCGAGCCCAGGCAGGTCTGTCGGTGTGGAGGGAAGGCGGGGAATCGGTGCTTCCGCAAGGAGGTGGGGCTACTGATGACGCAGTACAGGCTTCCCCTGATCGAGCGGAAGCGTACAGGATAGTTGTGAGTATTCAAAGGGGTACACATCAGGCATTGGTGGATTCTGGTTATAATCAGACCTCCATGCATCAAAGCCTGATTCAGTGCAGGGCACTGGGAAATGCATGGTTGATGAAGGTCAAGTGTGTGCATGGGGACATTCACAAATATCCGCGAATGCCCATCACCATTCACTTCTGGGGAGAAAAGCAAAGTGTGGAGGCGGCAGTTAGTCTGAGCCTCACCCATCCACTGATCCTGGGAATAGATTGACTGGGGTTTAAAACATTTAATGAAACAGTTAGTAGTGGGTGGTTCCTGCAGTAGCCCATCACAGGGGAATCCCGCCGCAACATTATCTGGGGAGGTGGTCCCAGGGCCATCCACGTCAGCTCCACGTCATGATGACATAGAGAGGGGGGAGAGCTCTCCTCTCTTTCTCTCTGGGGAATCCCTTTGGGGATTTCCCATTGGAGCAGGTGCCTGACGAGTCTCTGAGACACGCTTTTGACTAAGTGAAAGTAATTGATGGCCAAATCCTCCAACTTAACGTTGCGCTTTCCTTCCTGTATTTTTGTATTATTAAGGATAGGCTATACCAAGTGACGCAGGACACTCAAACTAAAGAAGCGATGACACAGTTCTTGGTCCCAAAGAGCCATCGGGAACTTTTATTCCATGTGGCTCATCATAATCCTATGGCTGGGCACTTGGGGCAGAATAAAACACTAAATCATCTCATGCTCTGTTTCTATTGGCCAAGGATTCGTGCTGATGTCCGCAGGTGGTGTGCAATTTGTTATGAATGCCAGCTGGTGAATCTAGCAGCCACATTAACCTTTGGTGACTGACCCCTTGAAAATGGTTCCTCCAGGAACGATGACATTTCAGTTGTCAAGACAACGGAAAAACTAAAATACAAAAACAGAAAGATACGTCACAATGCTCTTGTGCACAAAACAAAATGCTCTTGTATTTGTATTTGTATTTTAGTTTTTCCGTTGTCTTGACAACTGAAATGTCATGGTTCCTGGAGGAACCATTTTCAAGGGGTCAGTCACCAAAGGGTTAAAAGCGCCATTGTGCCCATTACCATTAACTGAGATCCCCTTCTAAAGAATTGGCATGGCTTTCATTGGGCCATTAGAAAGATCTGCACACAGGTATCGTTTTGTATTAGTCATAGTGGATTATGCAACGCAGTATCTGGAAGCAGTGCCTCTTTGCAATATCTCTGCATGTAATCTTGCAGAGGCACTCTTCTGTGTTATCTCTTAAGTCAGGATTCCAAAAGAAATCCTGACTGACCAAGGCACTACATTTGTCATGCACACTGCACAAATTATATGAATTATTGGTGATTAAATTGATTTGTACTAGTATTTATCATCCGGAAACAGACAGGCTGGTCGAATGATTTAACCAAGCACTCAAAAACATTATTCATAAGTTTGTTCATGGGGACGCTAAAAACTGGGACAGGTGGCTAGACCCTCTGTTATTTGCACTGCGCAAGATCCCGCAAGCCTCCACCAGGTTTTCCCCGTTGGAATTGCTGTATGGGCACAAGTCCCATGATGTCTTAGACATCATTAGAGAAAATTGGGAGGAGGGGACTTCTCAAAGCAGAAATAAAATTAATTATATTCTTGACCTGAGAGCAAAACTCCACACACTGAGTCACATAACCCAAAAGAATTTGCTACAGGCCCAAGAACGCCAGTCTCACCTGTACAACAGAGGGGCATGGAAGATAAAGTCCTCATTTTACTGCCCACCTCAAGCTCAAAATTACTCACCAAGTGGCAAGGGCTCTTTGAGGTCACACAGCGAATTGGGGAGGTCAACTATGAGGTCAAATGTCCAAATAGAGGCAATACATGTCAAATTTACCACCTCAATCTCCTGAAACCATGGTGAGAGGAGGCTCTGGTGACGGTAGTTCTGGAGAGGGCAGAGCTGGGAGGTAAGTCTAAAAAGTGCTGCCCAATTCACCCCGGTCTCCTATGGAGACCACCTCTCACCATCCCAGAGAGCACAGGTGATTAGGTTGCGGGAGGAATTCTGCAATGTGTTCTTGCTCCTCCCTGGTTGCACTGACCTCATAGAACAGCACATTGAAATTCCCCGAGGGGTGATGGTGTGCAGCTGCCCGTATCAGCTCCCTGAGCATAAGAAAAATGTGGTTCGGGACGAACTCCAGGCTATGCTTACAATGGGGATAATTGAGAAGTCACACAGCGACTGGAGCAGCCTGATGGTCTTGGTTCCCAAGACCGATGGGTCAGTCCGGTTCTGTGTGAAAGATAGAAAAGTCAACGTAGTGTCTAAATTTGACACACATCCGATGCCTCAAATTGATAAACTGTTTGATCGGTTAGGCGTGGCTCACTTTTACTTGACACTGGATTTAACAAAGGGATATTGGCAGATCCCCTGGACTCCATTATCCTGCGAGAAAATGGCCTTTTCCACACCATTTGGTTTACACCAATTTGTCACCCTTCCTTCCAGGTTGTTTGGGGCACCAGCAACGTTTCAGCATCTCATGGACCAAATTCTCTGTCCCTGCAATGCATATGTGGCGGCCTATCTAGATGACATAATCATCTATAGTCATGATTGAGAGCGGCATTTACGACATCTCAGGGTGGTCCTGAGGTCACTGAGGCACACCGGGCTCAACGCAAACCTGAAAAGGTGTGCAGTTGAACAGGCGGAAGTACGGTATCTGGACTTCCACTTGGATCATGGGCAGGTGTGTCCCCAAATCGATAAGACTGCAGTGATTGCAGCCTGCCCAAGACCTAAAACCAAAAAAGGGGTGAGGCAGTTCCTGGGGCTGACTGGCTATTATAGGTGTTTCATGCCTAACTTTTCTGATGTCCCCAGCCTGCTGACTGACCCCACTAGTAAGGGGGCGCTGGTCCAGTGGACAGAGCCATGCGAACAGGCTTTTACTCAGGTAAAGGTGGTTTTGTGTGGGGGCCCACTGTTGCATTCCCCTGACTTTTCTCTCCCTTTTGTTTCACAGACCGACATGTCGGACAGTGGACTGGGAGCCATTTTGTCCCAGGTGGTGAAGGGGGAGGAGCTTCCAGTGCTGTACATCAGCCGCAAGCTCTCCATGCGAGAGTCAAAGTACAGCACGATAGAGAAGGAGTGTCTGGCCATCAAGTGGGCGGTCCTCACTCTCTGGTACTACCTGCTAGGATGGCCATGCACCCTCTGTTCCGACCATGCCCCACTCCAGTGGCTCCACCCCATGAAGGATGCCAACGTGCATATCACTCATTGGTATCTGGCCCTTCAGCCCTTTTAGTTCAAGGTGGTCCACAGGCCAGGGGCACAGATGGTGGTGGTGGATTACCTCTCCTGCTGGGGGTCAGCTGCAGGCTGGACAGCTCCCCAGCCTGTATCGGGCAGTGGGGGTATGTAGTAGCGGGGGCATGGTTAAGTATCTGCTGTGAATGGCAAGGAGTCAGGTTGAACCAGTCGGTAACATGAGGTGCACCTGTCTCTAATTATTGGCTGTCTATTAACCTGTGTCTCTGTGTGTCTTCCAGACAGCCAGGAATGAGAGAGAGAGAGAGAGAGCTATGTCACCCTGGTGTGTGTCTACAAAGTACTAAAAATCACTGAAAAGTACTAATAAAGAGCAGCATACATTGAATTACAGTGCCTGTTTCCAGTTCCTTACTGACCACTCCCACAAAGCTGTTACAATCTCATATTGCCTTACTGTATGTTCTGTGCTACACTTGTACTCTTTGCACTAATAGGTACAATGTATTTGTCAGGCATGCAGCAGTAGATGGATGTAAGTGCAGAAAGGTGTTTATTATACAGGTGTGCTATATCCAAAATCATTCGGCAAGGTTCAGAGTTACAAATGAAACAGAAACTAGGGTCATAAACCAGCGCTAGAAACAAATGTGAGACGGAATCCATTAACGTGACAATAGTGATAATACTTCATGCCCTCACTATGTTGCCAGCGTCCTTTTATGAGCGCGCTGATTGCGCTCAAAGCAGCAACAGGTGAATCCCATGATGAATTGGTCCCAAGGGCATGCACAGTGCACTCCGTATGCATGGACAAGAGCAGTGGCTTGAGCTGCGCCAGGCTTGCGCATACAAAAGCATGACAGTATCTCCGTTGTATTGTGCTGCACTGTGATCCTGGAGGCTCAGTAGTTTGCCTCATTTTTTTCTATATTTTCAATTTTCTATGAGAGGCCAGGAAAAACTAAGAGTTTGAACCTCCAGATTACCATAGGTTATTACTTCAGCTCTCAGCATGGAGAACAATATTGCTGTTTTTTATTTTATTTTTTAAGCATTTATATATGAGCGATTGCTAATGCTTGCTCATTGTACATAAACCCAGTCCCAATATCACACAGAAATCACATTTCATTCTCATAACCTTTGTGCTCTTTGCTCTTGGAATGAAGCACATAATCATTCATTTCTTTTAGAATGGACTTTCAGCAGACTATAATCTCTACTCACAAATTCTTCTGCTCAAAAGCTGTCAATTTTTTTTTCCTCACTTCAGAGAACAGCCTTTGATAGCTGTAACACTGTCATGGATCACAAAAGACAGACTTGGACAGATAGGTGGATCGAGACAATGAAAGACTGAATAATGTCACTGACTACCACAAATATCAGATATATTTCTCAACTGTAGTATTGTGCCTAGTATTATTTTATTTACATTTATGGCATTTGGCAGATGCCCATATCCAAAGCAGTTTTAAGAGGTGGTTTCAACTCTTTATCATAGAGGATATTACAAACATATGGGATATTACACGGTAGTGTGAAGATATGAAGTTTATCTTTGAGTGGTGAATGTATATATCACAAGTGAGCATAGCGAACGAGTGATATATCTTTCAACACGAGAAAAAAAAAGTTAATCAAAAGAATTTTAATTTTGAACTGGTTCACCATTTTGACAACACGCATCAGTTCAGCATGAAAACACTCAGAGTGACATCATCGAAGTGAAAGATTGGAAAATAAGTCACTCAATCCACAATGTATTTTGTATGAAAAATGTGAGTTTTTCAACACGAGAAGATAAAATTCATATCTTCGAGCCAATGTGTGATTTTCTTTTTTTATATAGGCACATGCACATACTCCAAATACCCAAATTTATCAAGACAATTCATTGATTCCCTCACGAGTGACAGATGTATATCACGGTTTTGGTTTTCCATGTCCCGGATGTAGCTCGTATGAAAAATAAGAGTTGTGTAATTCCCAGTAAACTGTAGGTGCTAAAGACTTCCCCAGTAAAACACTTGTGTCCATATAATATTTTCTCATATTGGTTGACTCGGTCAGGTACCAAGAGTACTATCAACAGTCTCAAGTTTGGCATGAAAAAAACACAAGGCAAGGGATTTTGTGTTTATTTTTTTATTTATTTTTAATTTAAGTACTTAATGAAGAAGTAGGTCTGTAGTCAACATTTGAAGATAGCCAGTGACTCAGCTGTTCAGACATCTAGGTGATGTTCTTTCCGTCATCTAGGAGCCAGAGCAGAGAAGAGCCTGATGCATGCCTTCCTTGTACCCTGAGAGGTGGTGGGACCAGTCAAGCAGTGCTAGAGAATCAGTTGTCTGGTTACATCTCTCACGTCCACGCGCATTGGAGCTCGGAGCACACAGCCACAGATTGCAAAGTGCACGCATGCCATTAGGACTAATTAGCATGCACCTGTTCCTGATAAGAGCTCACAGCACATACATATAAGGACTCTCAGTAACACAGACATTGTGAAAACCTTGTATTTTGTATCGGTTTTCTGGATTTGACCCTGTTTATGTTTTTGGACTTCGAGCATTGTATTACCTCTGATATCCTATCTGTGCCTCGCTCCACTACTGCCTGTTTTTTGACTCTGACTTTGTCTCTGTTTTGGATCTGTTTGCTAGCGTGCCTTCAATAAAACTCTTCCTGCACTTAGATCCATCTATCACCCTTACATGACGGAAATTGTCAATTGTCCAATAAGCTAGAGGACTAATAAAACCGTTTTAACTCGGTTTATATGAAACTGTCATGAATATTTTCTGTAAAATGTTAGTAAATAATCCCATGTTATTTAAAAAAACAAATTAAAAATAACTGCTGGATAAAAACCCATCTACCTTATGTAAATAAAGATACATATTGCATTGTCTGGTGGTCAAGTATTTATGAGATACATTGCTTTGCACTTACATTCAGTTTCCCTGTGGTGGTACACATTCGTCGTTCATCGTACGTACGGATAGACGTTGTACGGTCAAGCCATCAAAAATCAGGTTGATGCATTACCATATTCTCTTAAGTATGGGGCTCCGCTATAAAAGTACAATAATTCAAATGTGTTTGTGCAATCCATCCATTCAGACTCTTAGAAGCACATAACAAAATTAAAGCTGTGCATTAGAATTTAACAACATTAACCTGACAAGAGGGTTGGTGGATGTCTGAAGCGTGGGGCTTTTCCTAATCTACTGTTAGTTAGTAGTGCTTTCATAGCTCTTTGTAACCCTAGATTTATTTTTTAATCCTGGGTTCTCTACTGAATATGAACTTCCCAACCACCATATTGATGTTTTAACTAGTTTAAATTAGAGAGAAAGTCCGCCTGAATGAAGAAGAGCATTTGCCGTGCATGTGCAGGTCTGTTTGTATGTACATTTGATTGTGTTGCTTCATATTTTGTCTAGTTGTAGAGGCCGACACAGAAGGATGATGTTATTGCATACGCGTGGTTGTGTTTATAGTATTAGCATTGCTGTATTGTATACGTATTTGGCGGATTTAGCACATTGTAATATTTCAATCCACACCTCGCTCTTAACTTATCAGGAAGCAAAAGTACTCCTTTACTTCAGAGCTTAAAGATTTGGTGCTGACTAAGCCATTGCTGTTTTTTTTTTTTGGGGGGGGGTCTCCTCAAGCGAGTACACTAACATGCTAGTGTATTAGCTCATGAAACACAGCATGCTGAGAAGTATGTGAGTTTTTCTTTTTTTTTAACCTTGCAATAAAGTGGAAGCCACAAGTGTGAGCTTAATTAAGCTTACATTTTTATGACACCTCATGTAATATACTGTAAGCTGTATTTTATGATGAATAATATACTTTATTATACAGTCTGTTTAATTTATTTTTCAATATGCAGATGTATTGAACTGATGGCATCATATCAATCAGTACAATACTATATGACATTGTTACATCCTAGTATTTCATCAAACAGGGTTATTATTTTTGTTCTGATGGCTTTGACTTTGCAATGACTCAGAAGTAAATAACACAGTTCTGTGATTTATCGACTATGGCCATCAAAAACAGCGACTATAGTTATAGAGGCTGGCAACCTAAGCTTCGTGTTTTTCAGACAAGCTCTTGATTGTGACTGGCATTCAGAGTGTTTTGCATTTTGTTGCTCATCTTCATATTGACCCATTTAATGGCTTTTTGTTGTCTGAGCTGAGTGTATGGCTATCAGAGACAACTGATAGATCTATGCTGGAATAAAGCTGTGATTATCTCAGATTACATTATGTACAATGCGTGTGGTCCTATATCCAATGTGTGTGTGATCTATTGTGTGAATGTAGCCGCTTTATCCTGTTCTACAGGGTCGCAGGCAAGCTGGAGCCTATCCCAGCTGACTACGGGCGAAAGGTGGGGTACACCCTGGACAAGTCGCCAGGTCATCACAGGGCTGACACATAGACACAGACAACCATTGTGTGAATGTGTCTATTGATAATTTTTCTAACAAAGATACACAATATAGTAAATGCTGATAGTGAATTAATAATAATTATATATATATATAATATATAATATAATATATAATATATATATAATATATATATATATATATATTATATAAAATATAATATATATATAATAACCCCGTGTCTGCGTGGGTTTCCTCCGGGTGCTCCGGTTTCCCCCACAGTCCAAAGACATGCAGGTTAGGTTAACTGGTGACTCTAAATTGACCGTAGGTGTGAATGTGAGTGTGAATGGTTGTCTGTGTCTATGTGTCAGCCCTGTGATGACCTGGTAACTTGTCCAGGGTGTACCCCGCCTTTCGCCCGTAGTCAGCTGGGATAGGCTCCAGCTTGCCTGCGACCCTGTAGAAGGATAAAGCGGCTAGAGATAATGAGATGAGATGAGATTATTATTATTATTGGAGACACTGACGAAGGCAACAGCCGAAACGTTTGTCTCCTTCTGCTGCTAAAAACAACTGAAAAGAAATGTAACTAAAAGAATAAGTTCAAGAGTGCGATCCATCTCTCCTTTCACACTAATTATTCATAGGAGACGCACCACGGGAGAGCGCATACTTAAATGATTAGCCTACTTAAATAATTATTATTATTAGGTCTACATGCGGGGCGGCACGGTGGTGTAGTGGTTAGCGCTGTCGCCTCACAGCAAGAAGGTCCTGGGTTCGAGCCCCGGGGCCGGCGAGGGCCTTTCTGTGTGGAGTTTGCATGTTCTCCCCGTGTCCGCGTGGGTTTCCTCCGGGTGCTCCGGTTTCCCCCACAGTCCAAAGACATGCAGGTTAGGTTAACTGGTGACTCTAAATTGACCGTAGGTGTGAGTGTGAATGGTTGTATGTGTCAGCCCTGTGATGACCTGGAGACTTGTCCAGGGTGTACCCCGCCTTTCGCCTGTAGTCAGCTGGGATAGGCTCCAGCTTGCCTGCGACCCTGTAGAAGGATAAAGCTGCTAGAGATAATGAGATGAGATGAGGTCTACATGCTGCCATTTCAACATTCCGAATTCAGAAACAAGGTAAATAATAACAAACGTGAACGTGAGCTGTAGATATTTATGCTCAAATCCACTCAAAGTAGGGGGCGGGGCACCATCACGCTGTATCAAGACAAGAACTTTCCTGAGAAATAACGCGAACGCCTGCATCATGCGGGATTTGCGGGCGGGAGCGGGACAAAATATGGCAGGCGTGAGCGGGACTGAAAATCATAATTCTTTGCGGGCGCGGGCGGGAGCGGGACTGAAAAATCATAATTCTTTGCGGGCACGGGCGGGAGCGGGACTGCACAATGCAGGCGCAGGCGGGAGTGGGACTGAAAAATCTGACCCGCGCAGACCTCTGCACCCTGGACAAGTCACCAGATCATTGCAGGGCTGACACATAGAGACAACCAATTCACACCTAAGGTCAATTTAGAGCCACCAATTAGCCTAACCTGCATGTCTTTGGACTGTGGGGGAAACCAGAGCACCTGGAGGAAACCCATGCAGACACGGGGAGAACATTCAAACTCCACACAGAAAGGCCCCCATCAACCACTGGGCTCAAACCTAGAACCTTCTTGCTGTGAGGCAGCAGTGTTAACCACTACACTACCGTACCACCCTATTCTGATATTATGCATTTTGAAATAGCTACCTGACAAGTGTCACTAATGTACATGGAGCATCTCACCCTTAACAGACTCTACTCCCTTGAGCGCTAATGATCTCATTAAACAGGGACTATTTCAACGCCCACCACTTTCACTTCAGTGCAAAGTCTTGCTTGTCTGTTTCTACTCTTGCTTTATCCCAGTCTGGTTAATGTGTTTGTGTTGTAAATTTACTTATTCTTGTTTGCTTGCTCTCATTCTCTTTACCTGCATTTGTGTATTTGCTTTGATTAAGCGTTTTTGCATTAGTGGCCTTCTTCCATGTCTAGCATGGTTATGACAGTAATAAATGATATTCAGAAACGTTCAGAAATGTCTTCATTTCTTCTCAGAAATGTCTTCAGTAAATAATCCCTCTCCATTTATTCTTACTTAAATATGGTCTTGCGTAGTCATAGGATTTTGTCTCATATTCAGGTCATCTCTGCAATACTGTAGATCTTTAGCCAGTTTAAGTCAAACATGTAATATTCCTTCTCTTGTCTCTGTATGTTTTTATAATTACAGGTTTAGAGCTGAATGATGGAGAATGGCATGATGTTCGCTTCTTGGCCAAAGAGAACTTTGCCATGCTGACAATAGATGGAGATGAATCCTCGGCTGTGAGGACCAATACAGTCATTCACATTAAGACTGGAGGAACGTATCATTTTGGAGGTCAGCCCTGTTATTTGAAAACAATGCTTGACTTGAGCTAATGACAAAATGGAAAATCCATGCTCATACTGCTTTAGAAAAACTGAATTGAATGTGCTGGATGTATCTTAAAGGATTTCACATCTGTAATAGCTTCCTGTTGGGAGCTGGAGTCAATGCAAAAAAGGCCTGCCTTCTTTTTTTTTTTAACTTTAGTTTTACTTAAAGTCTTGTTAAATCTGCACGGTAAACGTAAAACTTTTCTGAGCTCTCAAGCAACAGGTTCATCAAGAAACCATGTGTATCTGAAATTTAATAATAATTTTAATGCACTTTTGTATTTTATTTAGTCTCAGATAAGACTCAGAGAGGTGATGGTCTGCTTTTAAGGCTGAAAGTTTCAGTCACAGTGTCTGAGATGATAGCTTGTAGAGACTTTCCGAGGTTTTGCGGCCTGGCTTTAGCTATTCTCAATCATAAAATCTGGGTATCTGAGTAAATGTCAAACAAATGATATGATATATAAGGGTTATTCCATGCCAAATCAACAAGAGGTTATGCTCGATCATCTCAGATTTCAATGAAATTTGGAGGGCTCAGAGATACTATTAAAAGAAGTTAATCCCCAAAACTTGAGCTTCCTATCACCAATAGTTTCAGAGATACAGGCATTTGAATTTTTCGATTTTTTTTGCTCAAAACATACATATTTCAAAGTGCAATATAATCTTTATTATGCAAGATAGAAACCTAAAATTTTGCACAGAGAGACTCAATGTCTCGTACTACAAGCTTCAACTTAGAATTTCAGTGGTCATTGTATATTAGATGGTGATTTTAACAAGGAAATTAAAAAGACAAATTTGCATTTTTTGCATTTTTAACTCATTCTGGAAGCTTGCTTGTGGCAGTAATGCTTAAACTAAGAATGTTATTCAAATCTACACAGAAATATCTACCAATTTCAGTTTTACCAAGTCTCCACTATTCCTAGTTTGTCTGTAATAGGGTTTTGAAATTCGCCGATTTCTAAAACATGCCATTTTCAGTAGCAAAAAATCCAATGTGGGATAGCAGTTAGGAACTTGTACATTTTTTTCAGTAATCCCCAAGACCCATATTTTATATTTCCAAATTCTTGTTCTGTGTCTCTCAAGTATTTTTAAACTACAGGGGTTTAAAAAATCCATTTTCACCAAATTCGAATTTTTTATATATTTTCATATAACTGATATTTGAGGGTTAATAAATGCTTCAATAAGGCTCAAGTAGGTTAGGAGACATGTTTCTTCCTCAATTTTAAATAAATTTTCAATTAATGCTCAGTATTAATTATTTGTAAATTGATTTTAATCTAAGACTGTGTAACATTAGCAATCAATGACCAGCTATTGTGTATCAGTCAACAGCCAGCCTTATCAATATCAACACAGCACAATAGGTGACCTTTGATACCAGAACAGGTGGCTCATATCTTATAGTTTTAGAGTCTGTAAACTGCATACTTGTTCAGATAACATTATATTGCTTGGATTATATTAAATACATTGTAATACAGAGCACTGAGAAAATTTACCAATGTTATTAACTGAATGTGTTTCTTTGCAAGGATTGGATATTTTGAATAGTTGACTCGGGAATTTAATTGCAGTTGCTTTCAATTTGAGATCAGTATAAATGAGTTTGTTCTTAGACATCTAGAAATGGCTGAACTTCCTCCCTGTTCTATAGGAATTGGACTAAAGAAAGATTCTGACTGCCATAAACTAACATACAACAGAAATTCTAAGTTAAATACACTCTCTGAGAGATACAATACTGAGAGAGTGTATTTAACTTAGAATTTCTGTTGTATGTTAGTTTATCTTATGTCTTATGCTTTATCTTATGAAGCTTGTAGTACAAGACATTGAGTCTCTCTGTGCAAAATTTTAGGTTTCTATCTTGCATAATAAAGATTATATTGCACTTTGAAATATGTATGTTTTGAGCAAAAAACAAAAAAATCGAAAAATTCAAATGCCTGTATCTCTGAAACTATTGGTGATAGGAAGCTCAAGTTTTGGGGATTAACTCCTTTTAATAGTATCTCTGAGCCCTCCAAATTTCATTGAAATCTGAGATGGTCGAGCATAAATTTGTCAGATATTTGTTGATTTGGCATGGAATGACCCATAATGTAATATGATATGATATATAAGCCAACAAATGGATAAGACTAATGTAAAGTAATCAAAAATACTGTTGCTCATTAACATTTTGGATTGTTTTTATTATGTAAATTGGCTTACAGAGCATTTAGTTGCTAGTCATACCAACCATCATTGCACTCCATAGAAATACACAGCATGTCAAATATTGTATAATCAGTGTCATTAATAAATCTGATTTACTTTTATTTGGGTGTTTTGCTCTATTAACCTGGGGTCCATGTACACTCACACACTATTAGCCTATTGACGGATTCACTGTGTCCACACACCTAGCCATGAGTCAAATTCAAACCACCATCCAGTGTGTCAAGAAAGGGAGTGTGCAAAGAAATAATGGCAGTCCATCTTCATGGCAGTGTGTGGCACCATGGGCAGAGCTGCTGGTTAATGATGAAGGATAGATTGTCCCATAGCTTTATTATTTGCACTCATCTTCATGATGGCCTACGAATGGAGGTGCAGACTCTCCACCCCTCCTGTTCTCCAAGACATTTACACACAACAGCACAAAGAACAAGGTCAAAATTTGTAACTGTACACCACATACACTGTTTTATGGCTCATCCATCCTTAGCTCAAGGCTGAAGTGTCTTTGTTGTCTAATATGTTGAAAACAATTTTCTTCTTTCCTGGAAAGAAATTTCTGACACCTGAAAGGAACCTAAAGTCATTGGATTTGCCCTGCCATGGAATTTAGATATCAGAAACTATGTTAGAGATAAATTAAATAAGTGTAGGACTGCCTATGCTGCAAGAAATAAACAGCAGTTTGACTGAATAGCTGAACTGATAGCTGAATATCAGTTTGAGAAGCAGCCTTGAGCCCAAAGGGTCGGCAGTTCAATTCCTGGGACTGGCAGGAAAAAACGTGAAGGGAGTTGAGTGAATAAACAGCAGTTTCCCCTCCCTCTGTATCATGGCTGAAGTGCCCTAGAGCAAGGCACCTAACCCCAACTGTTCCCCAGGCGCTGTAGCATATATAGCTGTCCACTGCTCTGGGTACGTGTGTGTGCTCATTGCTCACTCATGTGTGCATGCTCATGTTCAGTGGTTCAGATGGGTTAAATGCAGAGGAGGAATTTCACTGTGTTTGATGTACGTGTGATGAAGGCTTCTTCTTTTAAATAATTCATTTTGAAGGTTGGTTATGGTACATCAGAATGAGAAACTCTTTATTCACCGGTTAGGTTTTGTATAGGGGTGGCATGGTGGTGTAGTGGTTGGCACTGTCGCCTCACAGCAAGAAGGTCCAGGTTTGAGCCCTGTGGCCGGCGAGGGCCTTTCTGTGCGGAGTTTGCATGTTCTCCCCGTGTCCGCGTGGGTTTCCTCCGGGTGCTCCGGTTTCCCCCACAGTCCAAAGACATGCAGGTTAGGTTAACTGGTGACTCTAAATTGACCATAGGTGTGAATGCGAGTGTGAATGGTTGTCTGTGTCTATGTGTCAGCCCTGTGATGACCTGGCGACTTGTCCAGGGTGTACCCTGCCTTTCGCCCGTAGTCAGCTGGGATAGGCTCCAGCTTGCCTGCGACCCTGTAGAACAGGATAAAGCGGCTAGAGATAATGAGATGAGATGAGGTTTTGTATATAGAAATTTAAATTGGCACATCAGTGGATGAGTGTACCAACAAACTAAAGTGTTCAATTTAATTCAATTATATATACAGTATATGGGGCACCATTTGTTAAAACAGTTTAACTTTTTTATGGGTGTCATTTTTAAGAAGAAGAAGAAAAAACCTTTATTTGTCACATGCACACTTCAAGCACAGTGAAATTCATCCTCTGCATTTAACCCATGATTTAGCATCATTTTCAGACGAAGATAAATTCATGCAAAAAACTGTTGCATTTCCTCACGTTATTTTTTCTGTGTCTGCACTCTATATGTTAGAGGATATGTAAATTGACCACACCCCTGTGATTAATATAGCAACAGGGATGTGGTCAATGTTTCCATCCATCCAGTATCCGGAGCCGCTTATCCTGTTCTACAGGGTCGCAGGTAAGCTGGAGCCTATCCCAGCTGACTATGGGCGAGAGGCAGGGTACACCTTAGACAAGTTGCCAGAACATCGCAGGACTGACACAGAGACAAACATGGGAGGGACTGGCATGGGAGGGACTTTCAGACTTTTGCATAGTGCTGTATAAATAATCTCTAATTAAACATAAATATGGTGTCCAGCAGTAGCCCGCATAGATCCTTGGTGCATCCTTATTAAAAAGGCATGTCTTATTACAACCCCAATTCCACAAAAGTTGGGACACTGTGTAAAACATAACTAAAAACAGAATGTGAAAATGTGCAAATCATGGAAATTCTATATTTCATTGAAAATAGTACAAATACAACATCTCAAATGTTGAAACTGAGAAATTGTATTGTTTTTTGAAAAATATATGCTCATTTTGAATTTGAAGTCAGCAACACCTCATCTCATCTCATTATCTCTAGCCGCTTTATCCTTCTACAGGGTCGCAGGCAAGCTGGAGCCTATCCCAGCTGACTACGGGCGAAAGGCGGGGTACACCCTGGACAAGTCGCCAGGTCATCACAGGGCTGACACATAGACACAGACAACCATTCACACCTACGGTCAATTTAGAGTCACCAGTTAACCTAACCTGCATGTCTTTGGGGGAAACCGGAGTACCCAGAGGAAACCCACGCGGACAACATGCAAACTCCACACAGAAAGGCCCTCGCCAGCCACGGGGCTCGAACCCGGACCTTCTTGCTGTGAGGCGACAGCGCTAACCACTACACCACCGTGCCGCCCAAGTCAGCAACACATTTCAGAAAAGTTGGGACAGGAGCAACAAAAGACTGAAAAAGCTGTGTAATGCTAAAAAATAATAATAATAATTTGGTTAATTGGCAACAGGTCAGTAACATGATTTGGTAAAAGAAAAAGGCATCCCAGAGAGGCGGAGTCCCTCAGAAGTAAAGATGGGGAGGGGTCCACCGCTCTGTGAAAGACTGTGTGGGCAAACAATGCAACAATTTAAGAATAATGTTCTTAAAGTGTTGTAAATGTAAAATTGCAAAGAATTTGGGGATCACATCATCTATAGTACATAATATCATTAAAAGATTCAGAGAATCTGGAGAAATCTCTGTACGCAAGAGACAAGGATGAAAACCAACATTGGATACCCGCGATCTTTGGGCCCTCAGGAGACACTGCATTAAAAACAGACACGATTCTGTCATAGAAATCACTGGATGGGCTCAGGAACACTTCAGAAAACCATCATCTGTAAACACAATTCGTTACTGCATCCACAAAGGCAAGTTAAAACCAGATATAAACAATATCCAGAAACACCGTCACCTTCTCTGGGCCTGAGCTCTTTTTCAATGGACTGAGGCGAAGTGGTAAACTGTCCCAAGGTCTGACTAATCAAAAGTCGAAATTCTTTTTAGAAATCATGGACCCCATGTCCTCCAGGCTAAAGAGGAGAGGGACCATCCAGGTTGTTATCAGCGCACAGTCCAAAAGCCAGCATCTGTGATGGTATGAGGGTGCATTAGTGCACATTGTATGAGTAGCTTGTACATCTGGGAAGGCATCATTAATGCTGAATGATGTATACAGGTTTTTGGAGCAACATGTTGCCATCCAGATGACATCTTTTTCAGGGAAGGCCTTGTTTATTTCAGCAAGACAATAACAAACCACATTCTGCATGAATTACAACTGTATGGCTCCATAAGAAGAGAGTCTGGGTGCTAAACTGGTCCAGATCTGTCTCCTAATAAAAATATTTGGTGCATTATGAAACCTGAAATATGACAAAGGAGACCCAGAACTGTTGAGCAACTGAAATTGTGTTTCAGGAAAGAATGGGAGATTTCACTGGGACTGTCAAAACTACAGCAATTGGTCTTCTCAGTTCCCAAAAGTTTACAGAGTGTTGTTAAAAGTAGAGGTGATGCAACTCAGTGGTAAACATGTGCCTGTCCCAATTTTTTTGGGACAGAGCGGCACGGTGGTGTAGTGGTTAGCACAGTCGCCTCACAGCAAGAAGGTTCTGGGTTTGAACCCCAGTGGCTGGCGGGGGCCTTTCTGTGTGGAGTTTGCATGTTCTCCCCATGTCTGCGTGGGTTTCCTCCGGGTGCTCCGGTTTCCCCCACAGTCCAAAGACATGCGGTTAGGTTAATATGGGACGGCCTTGAGCTGAGGTGTCCTTGAGCGAGGCACCTGACTCCCAACTGCTCCCTGGGCGCTGTTAGCGTGGCTGCCCACTGCTCTGGGTATGTGTGTGTGCTCATTGCTCACGTGTGTGTGCATGTGTGTGTTCACTGCTTCAGATGGGTTAAATGCAGAGAGGAATTTCACAAGTGTGTGATGAATAAAGTTGTGCTTTCTTTCTTTCGATATTTTTTTCATTGAAATATCGGGTTTCCATGATTTGCAAATCATCACATTCTGTTCTTATTTACAGTGATGTTTGAAAGTTTGTGAACCCTTTAGAATTTTCAATATTTCTGCATAAATATGACCTAAAGCATCATCAGATTTTCACACAAGTCCTAAAAGTAGATACAGAGAACCCAGTTAAACAAATGAAACAAAAATATTATACGTGGTCATTTATTTATTGAAGAAAATGATTCAATATTACAGGCAGCATGGTGGTGTAGTGGTAAGCACTGTCACCTCACAGTAAGAGGTTCTGGGTTCGAGCCCAGTGGCCGGTGAGGGCCTTTCTGTGTGGAGTTTGCATGTTCTCCCCGTGTCTGCGTGGGTTTCCTCCGGGTGCTCCGGTTTCTCCCACAGTCCAAAGACATGCAGGTTAGGTTAACTGGTGACTCTAAATTGGCCATAGGTGTGAATGTGAGTGTGAATGGTTGTTTGTCTCTGTGTCAGACTTGTCCAGTGTGTACCCTGCCTCTCGCCCATAGTCAGCTGGGATAGGCTCCAGCTTGCCTGCGACCCTGAAGAACAGGATAAGCAGGTACAGATAATGGATGGATGGATCCAATATTACATATCTGTGAGTGGCAAAAGTATGTGAACCTTTGCTCACAGTATCTGGTGTAACCCCCTTGTGCAGCAATAACTGCAACTAAATGTTTCTGGTAACTGTTGATCAGTCCTGCACACTGGCTTGGAGGAATTTTAGCCTATTCCTCTATACAGAACAGCTTCAACTCTGGGATGTTGGTGGGTTTCCTCACATGAACTGCTCGCTTCAGGTCCTTCCACAACATTTGGATTGGATTAAGGCCAGGACCTTGACTTGGCCATTCCAAAATATTAACTTTATTCTTCTTTAACCATTCTTTGGTAGAACAACTTGTGTGCTTAGGGTCGTTGTCTTGCTGCATGACCCACCTTCTCTTGAGATTCAGTTCATGGACAGATGTCCTGACATTTTCCTTTAGAATTGGCTGATATAATTCAGAATTCATTGTTCCATCAATGATGGCAAGCCATCCTGGCCCAGATGCAGCAAAACAGGCCCAAACCATGATACTACCACCACCATGTTTCACAGATGGGATAAGGTTCTGATGCTGGAATGCAGCGTTTTCCTTTCTCCTAACATAATGCTTCTCATTTAAACCAAAAAGTTCTATTTTCAGAGGTGGAAAAACTGGATTGACAAAGTAAAAGTCCTGCTTAGGTTTTCCTTCTGCCTGTGCTCTCAACACAGGTGATTTCACCAATTAGCTCATCAACCTGGCTTAGGGGATGTGGTAATTATGATCAGCTGGTTCATTGAATTGGCTGGAGCAAAAATGTGGCAGGATTTTTACTTTCTGCACCCGGATTTTTCCACCTCTGTCTATTTTGATCTCATCCATCCAAAAGACATTTTTCTTTAGCAAACTGCAGATGAGCAGCAATGTTCTTTTTGGAGAGCAATGGCTTTCTCCTTGCAACCCTGCCATGCACACCATTGTTGTTCAGTGTTCTCCTGATGGTGGACTCATGAACCTTAACATTAGCCAATGTGAGAGAG
This sequence comes from Neoarius graeffei, assembly GCF_027579695.1. Taxonomy (NCBI): domain Eukaryota; kingdom Metazoa; phylum Chordata; class Actinopteri; order Siluriformes; family Ariidae; genus Neoarius; species Neoarius graeffei. Next base: position 34,312,661 of record NC_083587.1, on the reverse strand, counting down.
GCCTTCAGTTGCTTAGAAGTTACCCTGGGGTCCTTTGTGACCTCGCTGACTATTACACGCATTGCTCTTGGAGTGATCTTTTTTGGTCGACTACTCCTGGGGAGGGTAACAATGGTCTTGAATTTCCTCCATTTGTATACAATCTGTTTGACTGTGGATTGGTGGAGTCCAAACTCTTTAGAGATGGCTTTGTAACCTTTTCCAGCCTGATGAGCATCAGCAACGCTTTTTCTGAGGTCCTCAGAAATCTCCTTTGTTCGTGCCATGATGCACTTCCACAAACGTGTGTTGTGAAGATCAGACTTTGATAGATCCCTGTTCTTTAAATAAAACAGGGTGCCCACTCACACCTGATTGTCATCCCATTGATTGAAAACACCTGACTCTAATTTCACCTTCAAATTAACTGCTAATCCTCGAGGTTCACATACTTTTGCCACTCACAGATATCTAATATTGGATCATTTTCCTCAATAAATAAATGACCAAGTCCAATATTTTTGTCTCATTTATTTAACTGGGTTCTCTTTATCTACTTTTAGGACTTGTGTGAAAACGTGATGTTGGTTTAGGTCATATTTATGCAGAAATATAAAAAATTCTAAAGGGTTCACAAACTTTCAAGCACCACTGTACAGTGTACACAGCATCCCAACGTTTTTGGAATTGGGGTTGTAAAATGGTTAAAGATTCTTGCTTTGATAGTAAGGCTAAACAGCAGTCTAATTAAGCCTGTTGGTACTAAGAGATTAATATGGAGACACTGGTGAGAGCACAATAGATTTAATTGGGTATTAGGATCAAATTCAGGGTCTTGTCCAATTAGAACATCAGTGACGGCAAGGTCAGAGGCACAAATTACCAGGCTAGATTGGGAAAAGCCATTACTGCTGTAGCTCATGTGCAGATTGTTCTTCTGTCAGTGATCCATTCCAGCACCATTTTCATCACCACAATATATATTTCATCTCATGTCATCTCATTATCTCTAGCCGCTTTATCCTGTTCTGTGGGGTCGCAGGCAAGCTGGAGCCTATCCCAGCTGACTACGGGCGAAAGACGGGGTACACCCTGGACAAGTTGCCAGGTTATCACAGGGCTGACACATAGACACAGACAACCATTTACACTCACATTCACACCTACAGTCAATTTAGAGTCACCAGTTAACCTAACCTGCATTTCTTTGGACTGTGGGGGAAACCGGAGCACCCAGGAGGAAACCCACGTGGATGCGGGGAGAACATGCAAACTCCGCACAGAAAGGCCCTCGCCGGCCACGGGGCTCGAACCCAGATCTTCTTGCTGTGAGGTGACAGTGCTAACCACTACACCACCGTGCCACATCTCATTATCTCTAGCTGCTTTATCCTGTTCTACAGGGTCGCAGGCAAGCTGGAGCCTATCCCAGCTGACTACGGGCGAAAGGCGTGGTACACCCTGGACAAGTCGCCAGGTCATCACAGGGTTGACACATAGACACAGACAACCATTCACACTCACATTCACACCTGCGGTCAATTTAGAGTCACCAGTTAACCTAACCTGCATGTCTTTGGACTGTGGGGGAAACCGGAGCACCTGGAGGAAACCCACGCGGACACGGGGAGAACATGCAAACTCCGCACAGAAAGGCTCTCGTCGGCCACAGGGCTCGAACCCAGACCTTCTTGCTGTGAGGCCACAGCGCTAACCACTACACCACCATGCCGCCCCCAATTTTATATATATATATATATATATATATATATATATATATATACACACACACTGTGGGGGTGTATATACAGTAGGCTCCAGCTTGCCTGCGACCCTGTAGAACAAGATAAAGTGGCTAGAGATAATGAGATGAGATGAGATATATAAAATTGCCTAACTCCTCGCTCTGGACTGATGATTAAATTTGGTCAGGGGTGGGTTTCCCAAAAGTCTCTTAATGCTAAGAGCCTCTTAACGCTAAGAGCATCTTAACTCAGAGAGAGAGTTTTCATCGTGCTACTTGCTCTCCCATTTAATGATCATCTTTGTGCTGCAACGCTTTTGGGAAACTCAGGCCAGTTTGTTGTTGGCTGGATAAGTATTTAACTGGCAGAGCAGACACTGTAAGGCCATTTGTACATGTTGGAATCAATTATTTTTTGACCTTTGAATCACTCATTCTGGATTATGCCTCATATTGCCCAGTTTTACTAAATACTCATCTCCATTTACATTTCATGAAGCAGGTGATGGACCATAGAATAAACGTACTATATTTATATGCTATTATAGTGCTGCTGTAGCGGAGTATCATATTTGTCTATTTGGTTTGGATGTTATCTTCATCAATATGGAATTAAATAGACATGTGAGAAGATAAACAAGCGTTTATAAAAGATAAAACTATATCTGTAGCTTTTGTATCTCTAACTTTAACTCTCATTACTGTCAATTTGACTGGAGCAAATTGTGTTTATCCTTAAATGTCTGCCATTTCTGGTTTTGGCAGTGTAAGTTATATGCCTTTGTAGCTGGTTACTAGTTTCACAAAGTCATATAAAGCAATGGAAGAATAGAGAAGTTTTAAATCTCATTTATCCATCACATTATAGCTGCTTTGGTAGGGAAAAATAAAGAGGATCTTCTTCTCAGTTGTTAAAAATTGGAAATATATTTTTGTTTTTCATTAGTAAACAATAATTTTAATTCTGGATTATGTGATGGTGAAGGAAACCAAAAACTGTACATTATTATTGGACTTAACTTGTGAAATTGAATTTAACAGGCTTTTATTAATCCATAATATGACATTACAGCCATTTAGCAGATGCTCTTATCCAGAGTGACGTAAAACATACTCACAGCAGCCTAGGCTTAGTCACCTTGTTCAAGGGCACTTCAGCCAGTCCTGCTGGTCCAGGGACTCAAACCAGCAATGTTTTAGTCCCAAAGCTGCTTCTCTAACCATGAGGCCATGGCTTCCCCATGCCCTCAAGACACTTGTTAGATGAGAAAGCCACAATGCAACCCTATTTTTCTTGTAGCCATGTAACTTGTATGGACGTTTTATAATTAGGAATTATTCATTCTGAAGATTAAGTGAATCTCAGTGAATAATAACCGAGACAAAGTTGAGGTTATTATTCACTGAGATTCACTGAGCCTGAGGCAGATAATAGTTTTAGTATAAATACACAGGTGATCATTTAAAAAAAATCGTATTTAAAAAAAAAATTATTTCAAACTTCAAAAGCAGCATGCAAACGTAATATGCGCAGACTTGTCACTTATCTACACCGAGTCATCTAAAATACTTTGTTTTGAAATAAATGAAATAAATCACAATTCCACCTTACCTTTGAATAGTTTTAGACCAAACTTCATAGCATTTTTAGTGCTTTTAGGAACAGCATTTTCTTTCAGAATTTGTAATTCTTCCTCACTTACGGTGACAAAGCGATTGGCCGCCATTTTGCCGAGTCACTGGAGATGATTATCGAGAAATAGTCTGAATTTCTTGACCAGTCAGCGCACATGACTTTCTATAATCACCTGTGTATTTATACTAATACAAGATGGTGAAAATCAGCCTCTGCTTTATTAAAAAAAAAACCTGATAATCACCCAGTACAGATTTACACTGGGTGTGTATTCAGTGCAGAACCTCAGCGAACATACTTCCAGTAACAAAACCTGAAGATAATATTTCTAAAATCAAATATCAAATATGTAAAAAAAAAATATATATATATATATAGCATAACATATAACAAATATATACCATAACAAATATAGAAGAAATATCAAATATTTATGGCAAAGCTTCAGTGTTCCTCTGCTAAGACTAGCTTTCAGGTACAGTACTCATCTAGTAAAGAGTAAAGAAAACTAGATTGCATTTCCACAGAGAAAATGTAAAGTGTGCTTGCTGAGCTGTCGCAGAGCAGCTATTATGTTAACATGCTAAGGCAAACTTGCTAAGAGCTAGCATGCTAACATTCTAGTGGTAACATGCGAACTGTTAACATGCAAACATGTGAAGGCTAATATGCTAACAGCTAGCATGCAAACATGCTAATGGATAACATGTTAATTGTTAGTATGTCAGGCGGCATGGTAGTGTAGTGGTTAGCGCTGTCGCCTCACAGCAAGAAGGTTTGGGTTCAAGCCCCATGGCTGGCGAGGGCCTTTCTGTGTGGAGTTTGCATGTTCTCCCCGTGTCTGTGTGGGTTTCCTCCGGGTGCTCCGGTTTCCCCCACAGTCCAAAGACATGCAGGTTAGGTTAACTGGTGACTCTAAATTGACCGTAGGTGTGAATGTGAGTGTGAATGGTTGTCTGTGTCTATGTGTCAGCCCTGTGATGACCTGGCGACTTGTCCAGGGTGTACCCCGCCTTTCGCCCGTAGTCAGCTGGGATAGGCTCCAGCTTGCCTGCGACCCTGTAGAACAGGATAAAACGGCTAGAGATAATGAGATGAGATAAGATTTTAGTATGCCAACATGCTGACGCTAATATGCTAACAGCTAGCATGTTAAGGCTAATATGCCACATGTTAACAGTGAGTATGCTAACATGCTAATGGATAACATGTTAATTGTGAGTATGCTAACAAGCTAATGCTAACATACAAAGCGCTGCTTTGTGCAGCAAGTACACTAATGATCAATTCTAAGTTTCCAAGATGGAGAAAAAAAACATGCTGTGTCCGAAATCAGTCACTCATTCACTACTCCCTACTCACTATATAAGGAATTACTATAGTATAGAGGACTATATAGTGAGCTCATTGATAAAATCAATAAATACTTTCGAACACTTCTCCATCACACCGTTATTTATGTCATTACTGTTGCCCAATTAAAACGTGCCAGATCAGTTGGCTGGTGGGTTTTCAAAATAATAAATACATGCATGTATTTTTGTGATAAATACACATTATACTGAGCGTATTTCCCGCATTAATAAATACAAAGTACTTTGTGTCTGCTGCATCTTTCAGTTCTTTTAAATCAAGGCTGAATACTTTCTTCTGTGCCGCTGCCTTTTATTCAATCAAATTTCTCATCTCATCTCATTATCTGTAGCCGCTTTATCCTGTTCTACAGGGTTGCAGGCAAGCTGGAGCCTATCCCAGCTGACTACGGGCGAAAGGCGGGGTACACCCTGGACAAGTCGCCAGGTCATCACAGGGCTGACACATAGACACAGACAACCATTCACACTCACATTCACACCTACGGTCAATTTAGAGTCACCAGTTAACCTAACCTGCATGTCTTTGGACTGTGGGGGAAACCGGAGCACCCGGAGGAAACCCACGCGGACACGGGGAGAACATGCAAACTCCACACAGAAAGGCCCTCGCCGGCCCCGGGGCTCAAACCCAGACCTTCTTGCTGTGAGGCGACAGCGCTAACCACTACACCACCGTGCCGCCCTCAATCAAATTTGAGACTTTTAATTTGATTTCTTTCAGTGTGACCACAATGTATGACCACGGGCGGCACGGTGGTGTAGTGGTTAGCACTGTCGCCTCACAGCAAGAAGGTTCCAGGTTCAAACCTCATGGCTGAGAGGGGCCTTTTTGTGTGGAGTTTGCATGTTCTCCCCGTGTCCGTGTGGGTTTCCTCCAGGTGCTCCGGTTTCCCCCACAGTTTAAAGACATGCAGGTTTGGTACAATGGGGCCACTGTAATTGGTGCAAGCTGTTGTGGTTTCCCATGCCATGATATATGTATGTATGTATATATATAGATCTTCCTATGGCAAAAGCTAAATAAATAAATGCATGATGGGATATATTGCTTGGTTAGTGAGCATTGGTTGTACACTACTTTTCATGATGCATTGTGGGATGCTTTGAGTACACTATGTAGGGTGTAATAATGCTCACTATACATTTGGACAGCACTACAAAATGGCAACCTCACTATATAGTCTACTATATCGTGAGTAGGGAGTGATTTTGGACACAGGGATGGTAAACATCTGCGTTGGCTGTACTGAAAAGGGTAAAAGTTTCATCATTCTGCATTTCTGCATCCCAAAAGAATCATTCTGACTCATTCTGCTGGTCATGAATTATACATCGAGGACACAAGTACTCATTAAAATAACCACATTTATTCCCCAATCTCCTATAAATCACTCATGACTCTCAAAATCACACCAACACACAACTTGTCACGGTGTCCGCCTGCTCAGTGATATAATTAGAAATGTGAATGTGTTTGAAAAGTCAGCCAGTAAAAGTGTTGTTATACAGATTAAGCTAACAGGAGCCTGTCTTCTCATTCCTGTCTTTATTGACTACCTGTATCCCCCGGTATTGTTTCGAGTAGGTAACCATTGTTAGAAGCCATTCAGATACTATACTGCTCTCCTTCCTTATCAGATGCTACTTTATTTCTACTGTTTCTCGCTTTCCTCCTTTGGAGTGAGCTGTTTCCTATCATGTTGCTACAACTGGGACATTCTTTCCCTTGTTGTATACTCCGCTATCTCTTCACTGCTTAAGCAGCCAGACACTCAGCAAAACATGTCAGACAAACAAAAGATGGTCTAGATAACTTTTAGAACATCTTGTTTTCTTCCCTCTGTTGTTTCTCGTGAAAGTGCCGAGGAGAGGGAGGAGTTTTTCAATTATGTCTGCGCCACAACCTTGCTGGGAATACAAATACTACTGTAACAAGGCAGAAAATATTAAGCAAGAAAATGCCGTCAAAAGCAATATTTAGAGTTAATTCAATAATATGCAAATAAGAAGAAGGTAAAAAAATAAACATCTAGCCCAAAATATTGTTCATATAAGTACTGGGCTCAATAGTCATGAATCGTCCCAGTCATGATAATCATGTTCATGTGCTGTCTTTTCAAATTTGGCTCAATCCACACCAGTTATCATGGTATTATACAGCAGGTCATAATAAAAAAGGAGAAACATAACCAAAAGGACAAAAAGTTGGCATGTTGATACAGTGGGTAGTGTTGCTATCGAACAGCTGCAGGTTCTCTGGTTTGATCCTGTGCTTGGGTTACTGTCTGTGTGGAGTTTCACATGTTCTCCCTGTGTCCATGTGGGTTTCCTCCAGGTTCTCCAATTTTCTTATATCAAAAGCAAGGCTAAACTACCCTGATCAGTATAAATCAGTTACTGAAAACAAATGAAGAATTAATTATTTAATTTAATTATCCCCCGCCCAAACTTAGGGATATTGAAACAGGTTCCGTCCGTCCGGTCACGTTTTCATTTCCGGGCCGTATCTTTAAAACTACTGAAGATATCGTCATGAAACTTGGTATGCATTTCAAGCAACATGTGAACTGGTGCCTTTTGCTATTTTGGATTTTTGAAAAAAGTATTTTTCAATTTTTTACATAAATAATAGATTTTGACTTGGTTTCTAAGAGCAATGTTCGTTTCCGGTGCATATATCCAAAACTATTCATGATACAGATTTGAAACGTGGTATACATGTTAACAAGGTGATGTAGATGTGCCTTTTCATACTAAGAAATTTGAGAAATTTTAATTTTTCATGTTTCCATGGGGGCGGCACGGTGGTGTAGTGGTTAGCACTGTCGCCTCACAGCAAGAAGGTCCGGGTTCGAGCCCCATGGCCGGCAAGGGCCTTTCTGTGCGGAGTTTGCATGTTCTCCCCGTGTCTGCGTGGGTTTCCTCCGGGTGCTCTGGTTTCCCCCACAGTCCAAAGACATGCAGGTTAGGTTAACTGGTGACTCTAAATTGACTGTAGGTGTGAATGTGAGTGTGAATGGTTGTCTGTGTCTATGTATCAGCCCTGTGATGACCTGGCGACTTGTCCAGGGTGTACCCCGCCTTTCGCCCGTAGTCAGCTGGGATAGGCTCCAGTTTGCCTGTGACCCTGTAGAAGGATAAAGCAGCTACAGATAATGAGATGAGATGAGATGTTTCCATGGAAACAATTTCAGACTTAGTCTCTCAGGTTAGTCTTAGGGGTAGGTTTTGTTTCTGGAGCAGAACTTGAAAATTATGAGTGGTATGGTCTTGAAAGTTGGTATATGTGTTGATTAAGTAATTTATATGTGCCTTTTGATACTAAGAAATGTGAGAAATTTGAGTTTTTGGCTCACCTGGACCAAAGGTCTGATGGGCTTATGCCATGGGCTGCTGAGGTCAGTGTAAAGAGGAGGTAGGGTTGGTTTCCTGCAGCACAACTTGAAAAATGTGACAAATAATATCTTGAAACTTGGTATATGGAGTGGGGGATATAGATGACTCTGTCTTCTTGTTAACGTTTGATTTAATTAACTAATGAAGGAACAAATGAATGATAGGATGGGGGAAAATAGGTACCCTATGGGTACATGTGGCTGCTGCTTATAAATAAAATTGTTTTCTGATACCATGTCCATACAGTAAATATAGCATATATATTTACTCTATGAGGCAGTAGCCACAAAAATAAACAATTTAAAAATCACAGAAGTAAAATATACCAAGTGTCTGTACTTTATATTATTCTGCTCTTACCTCTTACAGTTTATGAAACTGAAACCTCTGAACTGAGGCTGATATACACACGCTGTCGCCATGACCAAAACTCTTATTTCTCGGAAAAGGCCTGGCGCTAGAGCTCAGTGGTCTCAATACTCTTTTCGACGGCTTCCCGTTACAACTCAGAAGCGCGTCACATCTACATCACACATGGGACAACTGGCCGAAGAAGGCGAGTAAAGGGGGACAACCTGGAGTATATTTTAAAATAGGAGCGCACTTTCCCTCGGTAATAAGCATAAACATGTCTGAAAGCGATTTCTTTAATCTCGTCCATTTATTTTGAATGGTGAACTGAATCGTATACACTCACCGGCCATTTTAATAGGACCACCTGCAGTGCGCCATTGTTACACTCATTCTTACATTCTTGCAACACGATGACAAAAATGCTCATTTCTATGATTTACAGTAAACCTTCAGTATTTTCACACTAACTTTTTGTTCAGTTGTACCCTTTTCTGTTTCTTTTCTTTCTATTTTTTTCAGGACATTTATAGTTGTATTTTCAAAATATCTGCCCTTTGCCAAATTCTATTTTAGTCAAATTCCAAGGGATGATGGATGAAAAAGTATCCACCACCTATGCTTTTTTTTTTTTTAATTTTGAGAACAGTTGTTTCATTCTTTGCAGCTATATCGAGCCTTCTCAAAGTGGCAGTGTTATTTAAAGTCATGACTGAAAAAAGGCACATTCCTTTTGGAGCTTGACTGGAGGGGCTGAGGAGCATGGGAGTTACTTCTAGTTCATTGTGCAGAAATCAAATGCTAGTTTATAAGCTGCCATATAATGAGGGTGGAAGCCATATTGTTAACTAAAAACATTTTGCATTGATTAACCTCCTAAGGCCCAAGCTGTTTTTTTACATGTATTTTTTTTATTTCTCTTTGCTATTTGGGCTTATTAGAACCTGATTAGAATAAAAACTAAGCATCATCTTTTGATAAGATGTACTTTTAGAGAAAAAGTATGTCCACATATGTGGATTCTTGTTCCGAATTTCCATAAAGTGCTGTCCACGCATGTGACCGCTAAGCCCTAGGAGGTTAATGTAGTAATTACAACTAGGACAATTCAATGCACAATATATTGGCAATATAGACTCCTGTTAGATTTTTTTTTCCCTTCAATATTTGCCATATTATTTATATCAAATCAACAAGTAGACTTATCTTTTTGAAAGCAAATGAGATTTTTTATTACATTAAAGGAAAAGGCAACTTTTGTACAAAATCACCACAAATAGATAGATAAATATATAAAGTAATCGATCATGGAATTTATAGAGAAAGAACAGGCCGCATAACAGTATCTTTTAACTTTTAATAATATGGGCTTGCGCTGAGCTCAGCGAAGATGCGTTCCGCCATATTGATCTACTGCGTGACGTCATGCGGCCCACCACTGAAAAGAACTCTTCAGTGCTTCATGGTAATAAGGTAAAAAAAAAACCAGTACAATCGCTTCTTCAAAGTTTCACCAAATGGTTTTATTTATGCAACTTAAAGCTCATAATACTGTATAACTTTGGTTGAGTAAAAACACGGAGCAAAAACATGGCTGAATCCTGAATGACTCCTATTTGGATTTGTCCTACAAAGCCTACTGCGCATGCGTGAAGCGGCTCGGCTCGGTTTTCCCTTTCGGGCGCTCTCGTTTTCTGTTAGAATTTGGTAAAGAAAAAAAATAAATATTATTTACCAGCTTACCGGGTCCATGAACATAAATCTGACAGCTGACAAGGTCGGGATATAAACGAATCGAATACAAGCCACCCGCCGGGACTCCTAATCACAGTGATCTGCTTGTTTTTTTGGTTTTTTTAATTAAAGAAAAAAATCCAAATATACAGTACGAAATATGCAGCGTAAATCTGTAAACACTGTTTTCATGGGCCCAGTGACGTCACAGATCAGAGGGAGGCGCATTAACGAAAGATTCTGATTGGTTTATAGTTGCCCACAATCTCAAAATGTCTGACTCCTCCAACTTTGACTCCTCTGTGTCAATTCATGATTTCAAAGTTAAAAATATTTTTTCATGTTCGATATATAATGGAAATAATTAACGGAATTGATTACGTATATGTTTTTCTCCTATTACACACCTGGTTTTGTACAAAAGTTGCCTTTTCCTTTAAGAATAAATTGTAATGGTTCTGATGCGTGTATCTTGCTGTTCTGTGTACAGGCTATTTCCTGCAGACACTGGCATATCCCTCGCAGCGCTTGTTTCAGGGATGCATGCAGCTCATCCAGGTGGACGATCAGCTAGCCGACATATCAGCAGTGGAGCAGGGCAGGATAGGCGCTTTTGAGAATGTCAGTCTGGATACATGTGCCATTATAGACAGGTAATAGTCTTGAGCACATGACCACCCTTCACACCACCACATACAGTACACTGCATTCTTAAAAATAAAGGCTCCATCTAGCATCCTGAAAGGTTCTTTGGTTTGTTACTTTTGGGAAACTGTATGTAAAATCCTATGACAAGGCTTCTTCTTTGAGAAAGCTTCTTTAGCTTTCTGTTTCGAAAGCTAAAGAAGAACTTTTTTTTTTTTTAAACTTGGTTATAGTATTTTGTCTTCTTATGCGTAAATTTACACACACTCAGGAGCAGGAAGAAACTAGAAAACTTTTTTTTTTAAATTTGAGATTTTCCAGAATACCAAATTTCATGCGTAAATGTTCATACAAACAATTTACAAATAAATTTGTTCATATCTTGTTTGATATTTTTACAGCTATATCGAGCCTTCTCAAATGGCCCTTTTCCACTACCCTTTTTCAGCTCACTTCATCTCGCTTCAGCTCACTTCAGCCCGACACGGCTCGCGTTTCGACTATCTAAGAACAGCACGACTCAGCTCGCTTCAGCCCTGCTTAGCACCCAAAACTCGCACGGTTTTGGAGTGGGGCTGAAGCGAGCCAAACCGAGCTGAGTGAGGCTAGGGGCGTGAGGAGACACTCCCCTGTGCACTGATTGGTGAGGAGGAGTGTCCTCACACACCCACACACGCCCCGCGAGCACGCTGGGATCTGTAAACACCGCAAACCCGGAAGAAGGAGAATTACGAGAATTATGAAGCCTTATGCGCCTCGCCTCATCTATACGCTCTTGCCAGTGTCTGTTGGCGTTGTCGGCGACAACAAGCCACAGCACCAAGATCAGCAACACTAACGACTCCATGTCCTCCATGTTTATTGTTTACTCTCCGGGTTGTGAGACTACCGCTTACAAGGTCACTGATGTCACTGTTTGCGCCGCATAACGACATCACGTGACGTCCACCCACTTTCGCTAACTCCACCCAATGTGTCCACCCACTTCCAGCCAGCACGGTTCAGCGCGGTTGTAGTCGAAATGCAACTCCAACAGCCCCGCTCAGCACGGCACGGCTCAGCCCAACTCAGCCGCGTTGGTAGTGGAAAAGCGGCAAAAGTGGCAGTGTTATTTAAAGTCATGACTGAAAAAAGGCACATTCCTTTTGGAGCTTGACTGGAGGGGCTGAGGAACATGGGAGTTACTTCTAGTTCTTTTCCATGGGTGGCACGGTGGTGTAGTGGTTAGCACGGTCGCCTCACAGCAAGAAGGTTCTGAGTTCGAACCCAGCAGCTGGCAAGGGCCCACTGCTCTGTGTGTGTGTTCACTGCTTCAGATGGGTTAAATGCAGAGGATGAATTTCACTGTGCTTGAAGTGTGCATGTGATGAATAATAAAAGTTTCTTCTTTAAATGAGGTCCATTGTTTCTAATCCCTGGCTGCAAGTGAGGGAAGTGATACAAACCAGTTAGTTCTATTAAAAAAAAAAAAAGAAACTGCTTATTTTGACCCAAACAGAACATGAACAAAGAGTATAAGGACCTTCCAGACTCCCTGCTCAGAACCACATCAACAAGCTTTATTCAGTCTAGGAAAAATGGCACTGCACTTATTGATTGATTGTTAATGCATTCAAGAACAGTTCCTTCACTGAGCCTTAGTGTGGGTTTATGTGTGTGGCAGTGGGGGCGTGGTCAAGTGTCGGTTTCCTTCAGTATCCCAGCTTTCGGCACCACTGTAGGATGACTTTGGTGTGGGAGGAATACTGAAGCACGGACAGGCGGGAAATGGTGTCAACACAGACTTTAGTTAGTATTTTTCTTTTTTTATCTGACATCTAATTTTTAGGTTTGTTTACCTGACATGTTTCGACGTACGACTGTCGTCTTCCTCAGAGTGTCACCGGATGTTATTGGTGACGCATCTTTTATCAGCTGATGTTTCCGAAGGCGTGGCCTTCCTGTCTGGTTTGACAGGTCGGCCACGCCTTCTACTGTCTGTTCGTCCCCTGCAAGATGGCACTCCAGGTATGGGAAAGCATGTATGCTCCCTCATCCCGGTTGATGGTCCTCGGACTTCGCTTACTGATCTCTATGGCCTCCCTGATCCAGCGCTGATGTTTATTATCTTCTGTGCGGATGACTCTGGCATTCCCCCAGTCCATAATATGATTTTCTCTTTTGCAGTGATCTGTTATAGCTGACTTGTAATTTTCCTGTTGTGCCTTTTCTTTTATTGTTCGGGTTTGTCTTGTAGCTGTGTCCTTTTCGCACTCTTTCTTATGTTCATTTTTTCTTGTGTTGAAACTCCTTCCTGTCTCCCCGATGTAAGTTTTATTGCATAATTGGCATGGAATCTCATATATGGTGTTGCATCTGTTGTCCGGATGTATTCTGTCTTTGGGATGAACCAGGATCTGACGGAGTGTTGTGTGTGGTTTGACAGGTGTGTTAATGTTGTGTTTCCTCATTGCTCTTTGAATGCGTTCCGTTATTCCTCTGATGTATGTATGATAAAAGATGCGTCACCAACAACATCCGGTGACACTCTGAGGAAGACGACAGTCATACGTCGAAACATGTCAGGTAAACAAACCTAGAAATTAGATGTCAGATAAAAAAAGAAAAATACTAACTATATGTAATACATGACATAATGAACGTAATCGAAAGAACACAGACTTTATTTTAATTCTATTCCTACTGCTTTTCAGCTTTACTAAAACTCAGTCACGTGCGCACACACACACACACCCAGGTGCTCTGGTCGGGAGGGCTCCCCTCTCTTCGTTCTCTCCCCCCTTTTCTTTGCTCCACCGTCACTGCAACACACACACAACATTAGTTGACAACAGGTGTAATGACCTTGCCGTTCACCTTCCCTGGCCCCACCCTCGATTCACAACCCAATGCTTGACCGTGCCCCTGCTGCCACAATGTGCTACAGCCCTTTCATGGTTACACATCAGTGCTGAGGTAGCACACCATTTAGCACTCTGATAATCACATGTAATTAATAAGACAAAACTACACTTAGAATGAGAATGACTTGCAATAAGAAACGTGATGAGTTAATCAGTTACCCAGCTCTAGACATAGGTCTAAAAAATGTCAACACAATGTGCACAAAATTTTAAATCTCTTACAGCTCATTTGCTAATTGGGAAGACAGTACTATGCCATTTTCGATTTTAGTTAATGCACATCCTTAATATTCCATGTTTTAGAGCTTTCAAGTTATTAAGAATAATCAGGGATGTGCTTTCTGCTCAACAACACCCAAAAACTTTAGCTATGTCAAGATTAGTCACAGAACGAATGGTGCTAGAAGAGTAAATAATTTATCACCACGAGAGTGTGTTGTCTTACAATACTGAGGCACCGTAATATTTAGTATAGTTGAAAGTGGCAGATCAACATAAAAAGTCCTGTTTCTATCCCCTGTCCTGTCATTGGGTTGTTGGTCGATTGTGTTCACCTGCTCTATGTTATGATTTTTGAATTATTAAGTCTGAGCCTTTTGCCTTCGTTTTTCTCTATTAATTCTGGTTTTTAACTATTGCCTCTGTTTGAACACTGATTATGGATTATCCCTGTTTGATGTTGTCTGCTTGTGTTTTGATCCCCCATTGCGGACTCTGATGATTCTTGGATTCCCCTAATTATAGCACTGAGTTTACGCACTTGTGTCCTTCCTCACCACATGTACCCAATCCTTGTTTCTGTATTCAACACTGAAATAACAGAGTCATTATGAAGTTGAAGTTGAGCAGTGTTGTTGATTTGACATCACGTTAGGCTTGCAGTACTCAAGTCCGACTCGTGCCCTAATTTTACGGACTTGTGACTTGACTTGGACTTGAGCACTGATGACTCAGACTCGTGCATTAACTGCATTCAGACTTGTAAATTGGAGACAAGGACTCAGATTTTTTTTCTTTTTTTTTTTTTGCAACATGCCATAATCATTTGGTGTAAGATATTTATATCTACATTAATTTTTATACTAATTTTGTGCAAGAGAATGCACGGTCACCTGTTCATATGTCATGTTCAGGAACAAACTAACTTAATGGTGCTAAAACGCCTGGAGAGAAGCCCCTAGGATTGTCCGCTTTGCTTATACAGATTTCTTGTGCAGTGGGAAAAAATGCACTGCTGTGTGTTCCATATGGAGAACTATCGAGGAGATGACAGGGACAACCTCGAACTTCAATCACCATTTGGTAAGAGTCCACCCAGAGAAGTAATTGACACGCTATGTTCATTGCTCGCTTGCTGACCGATGAACTAGCTAGTGTTAACCCTCTCTCATGTTATTTGCCCTGTTGATAGTGGGCGGGGCTTGCTGAGCGATGAACAAGCTTTTTATCTGTAGCCTATTAACTAAAATAGGGCAGTCGAGCAGTAACGTTAGTCCAACACAGCAGCAGAGAAGGTTTCACATAAAGGCAGCAACAGCCACCGTCAAATGATGCGGTTGGAGTCTTGTTCTCGGACTCGACTCGAAATTTTCTTTAATGACTTGGACTTGAACACTGGGGACTCGAGACTGGACTCGGACTCGAGGTTTAGTGACTCAACTACAATACCGCATCATGTGCTGTACTTGGAATTTCAAACTGAGGTGACATTTTCTTAGTTTTTTCCTCGTCGTGGTTCATTCATCTCATCTCATTATCTCTAGCAACTTTATCCTGTTCTACAGGGTCGCAGGCAAGCTGGAGCCTATCCCAGCTGACTACGGGCGAAAGGCGGGGTACACCCTGGACAAGTCGCCAGGTCATCACAGGGCTGACACACAGACACAGACAACCATTCACACTCACATTCACACCTACGATCAATTTAGAGTCACCAGTTAACCTAACCTGCATGTCTTTGGACTGTGGGGGAAACCGGAGCACCTGGAGGAAACCCACGCGGACACGGGGAGAACATGCAAACTCCGCACAGAAAGGCCCTCGCCGGCCACGGGGCTCGAACCCGGACCTTCTTGCTGTGAGGCGACAGCGCTAACCACTACACCACCGTGACGCCCCGTCGTGGTTCAGAAATTATGAATTAGAAATCATGAGTTATAAGCCAGCGCTGTCACCTCACAGCAAGAAGGTCTGGGTTCGAGCCCCGTGGCCTGCGAGGGCCTTTCTGTGCGGAGTTTGCATGTTCTCCCCATGTCCGCGTGGGTTTCCTCCGGGTGCTCCGGTTTCCCCCACAGTCCAAAGACATGCAGGTTAGGTTAACTGGTGACTCTAAATTGACCGTAGGTGTGAATGTGAGTGTGAATGGTTGTCTGTGTCTATGTGTCAGCCCTGTGATGACCTGGCGACTTGTCCAGGGTGTACCCCGCCTTTCGCCCGTAGTCAGCTGGGATAGGCTCCAGCTTGCCTGCGACCCTGTAGAACAGGATAAAGCGGCTAGAGATAATGAGAATGAGATGAGTTATAAGCCTTTGTCAAACGCAACATTAGCACACAGGTCGCTTTGATAATTTGCATACTGCTCATAGTAGTACACTGCAAAAACTAGCCATCCTAATATAAGGAAAAACATAATAAATTTGAGAACATTTAGACTATAATCAAGTGAAATAATCTGCCAGTGCAGTAAGATAATTACACTTGGTAAGACATCTTAGAATAAGTTGGTTGCAATCTAGAACTAGGTTTAATAATCTCAAAATTGGTGTCTTGTGTTCTTCTAATAAGAAATGCTAGATCATTTCAACTATTTTCAAGATATTTTCACTTGCTAAGATATAATTTTTTGCAGTGTAGGTTGTGGGTAAATCTTTTAAATGAAGATATGTGAAGTCATCTAAAAGGAGGTAACCAATTAAAAACTGCATTTTTGAATACCACTGAATTACCATCATTCTGACATATTCATCTGAAGCAAAGGTATGATTCAGAGTGGCTTTTTACCTGATTAAGCCAGGCTTGATTTTCACTGTTATGGAAAGAACAGTCCTCAAAAACAAATAAAAATGAACACAGCCTCAGACAAATTGGTCTTCACAGTGTGTAACTTGGTTTTTATTATACTGAGTCAGTGGCAAGGCCACCCATGTGTGCTCTCAGTGACAGAGACGTTGTGGGTGTTGGATAAGTTCATGGTGTAAAGCTCCAACAGCAGATGGTAAGGGCGCTAACTCAATTAATCCTAATATTCTTGACAGATAATGTCCCAACAGAACATATACCACCCTCCAGTAGAAGGTGGAAGAACAAAAAAAACTCCCTGCAGACTTCCATATTCATAACTCTGCCCGCAAAGCATGAGACCAACAAGCAACTTTTTTCATGCTGTGTTCAGCTGTGCTAATGAGTTACCCACACAACTGACAAGAGCAGCCTCAGAAATCATTCTGTGAAAACTGGGGTATGAGCTGCCATCTTTCACTTCTGAACCCTTGGCTAATGACTTTTCAGATGACTAATTGCATCAAGAAGAAAACACAGTGAAGCCTTTAATTATTTTATCTTTGGTTATTTAATTATAGCTTCAAGCTAGGGACAAAGATGGAGGATCCATGTAGCGTAATTATGTTAATCTTTTCCATATGTTGTCAGTATGATGACAGCATGGTGGTGTAGTGGTTAGCGCTGTCACCTCACAGCAAGAAGGTCCTGGGTTCGAGCCCCGTGGCCGGCGAGGGCCTTTCTGTGCGGAGTTTGCATGTTCTCCCCGTGTCTGCATGGGTTTCCTCCGGGTGCTCCGGTTTCCCCCACAGTCCAAAGACATGCAGGTTAGGTTAACTGGTGACTCTAAATTGACCGTAGGTGTGAATGTGAGTGTGAATGGTTGTTTGTCTCTGTGTCAGCCCTGCGATGATCTGTCGACTTGTCCAGGGTGTAACCCGCCTTTCGCCCGTAGTCAGCTGGGATAGCCTCCAGCTTGCCTGCGACCCTGTAGAACAGGATAAGCGGCTACAGATAATGGATGGATGGATGTCAGCACGCCCGGATCACTGCACAGGCTTCATATGGCTTCAGCCTAGGGGCCCCCAATTGGTCAAAAGAAAAAAAAAACCCTTCATATTCATTGGCTCAAAATGAATATTTAAATAAACGGACGCTGATCGGGTGAGGCAAAGCCGCCTTCCATATATAAATGTTAGACGTCACGCACGATGTCACTCCACAGTTGAACAGTGAACATGTGTGACAGAAAATACGAGAGCGGTGCTCAAAGGCGCAACGGCAAAAAGCCCAACGTGACAAAGCTCTATTGAGCAATATACCAAAACTAACAGGGTTTTTTAAACCTAATGAAACCCAACTGGCAAGTGCAAGTCATCATGACACTACCGTTTAATAATGTTTATATAATGTTTATATATATATATATATATATATATATATATATATATATATATATATATATATATATATATATAAAATATAATTATATAATGTTTAATAAGTTTAATAATGAAAAAAACAAAAAAAAACTTTAAAATCTAGAAAATAGACAGTTCTTTACAGGTAGATGGGATAAGATGGTGGTGGCCGGGGGGGGGGCCCTACAGCAAGTTGTAGCCTAGGGGCCCCTGGCCATGTTAATCCGGCCCTGGATGTCAGCATGATGATTATGCAGCCTTGATTTTGTGTATGATGTCTTAGGAAATGCCTTTTCCATCAGTCCTCAAAGTTTGGGAGGAGAATTGCACCAAAAAATGGGAGTGAGGGTTTTGTTGCATGTTTACCACAAGGGGTTGAACATTTTTCACACTGTAACCTTCAGTGTTTTTTCAGTAAGTAAGCTCGAGATTTTGTGTATAGTGTCATGAAGCAGACTGGTAAATGCATGTTTATTATTATTATTATTATTATTATTATTATTACTAACATTCCAACATGTTTCATTTCCTCAATTTAGTATCTCATGACCACCTTAAATCATTTGCTATATACTGTATGTAGAAAAACATAAAATATACATGTTAGTGGCCTGTCTAGTCACTTATTGCAACATATAGATGCAACACTTTTCACTCCTGCCTAAGTTTCACATATCATGTGCAAAGATGGTCACAAGTCCTAGGTTTTTGTTAAAAAAAACAAAACAAAAACATTATATAACGGTAATTGCTGGTCCACTAATATATTGACAAGTGATATTCCAAGAGTGCTGATATTTTATAATGGCTCTGGGGATTTTTTTTTATTATTTCAACTCCAAAATACTGTGGTGTATTGTATATAGAGGATGGTTGCGCAAAGATATGAAGTTTATCTTCGAGTGGTGAACATATTCACGAATGAACAAAGCAAACAAGTGAAAATATTTTCAACACGAGAAAATTAACTTCATATCTTTGTGTCACTGTGTAATGTTCTTTATATTATATGGACACCGCACAAAAATATGCACATAATCAAAAGAATTGTAATTTTAAACCAATTGAAATTTTGACAACATGCATCAAGTCAGCGGGAAAACACTGGGAGTGACGTCATCCGTGTGAAATATCGGGAATTATTATATATACGGGCCACTTTTTCCATGGGATAAAAACATGTATTCTATTCCCTTCTAGTTGATAGCATGCAATATTGTTATCATATTGCTTATCCTCCGTGTATTACACCACTCTCCCCAATGGAGAACGGGCATGCAATATTGTTATAATATTGCACGTTGTCAAGACAACACGACGTCACACGTCAGAGCTGATGCAAAGATCCAATGACAAAACTTTTCTGCTGTGCATGCGCACAATCATTTCTTTGTTGGCCAGAAAAGAGAAGACGTGGTTAATTCAGTGCTCGGATTAAGCACTAAATAAATAAACTGAAACTAAAGATGCACTGAACACCCGAAAGGCTACCAAAACTTCATTATATATTCTTCATGCATATTTACAAGAGAAAAACATACTGAAAAACTGGAAAAGAGAGCAATAGCGGAAATATTGTCAAAGTTCTACTTGGAGGTGAGGAAAAGTGACAGAGACTTTTACAAGAGGACTTCACTTGTGGACTTCACTCAGCAAAGCCCTTTTGTTTCGAACAACTGCAGTGTAACAATTAACTATGGCCAAAAGTAACTGTGAACTTGAACTGTCAACCTGTACATCGCTTGTATATAAGTTGGGTTGTTCAGGCTTTTTGGACTTGAACCATTTTTATTGTTAGAACTTTGACTTTGTACATTGGACTGACAGAACACTGAATTACATTCGATCAAAATCAGCATTCAATATTGGTAAGTTACCCCCCTGTTCTTAACTTTCTGTAAAATCTATAATTGTTCCATTGAATGTATATGTTATATGTATTATAATAATAATATTGGCTGTTTTTTTCATGGTATATCAGATATATTCCATTCAGCCACTCGTCTTCAACTTGTTCAATATCTATGCAATGGATATTGAACAAGCTGAATGGAACATATCTGATATACCACTCAAAGCCATCCAATATTATTTTAAATATGTCACTCAGATCCACAATGTATTTTGTATAGCATGTGACATTTTCAACAGAAAAAGATAAATTTCATATCTTCAAGTTAACATATGATTTTCTTTTTATTATATAGACATATTCACAAACAAAAAGTACCCAAATTTATCACAACAATTCATTGATTTCCTACGAGTGACATAGAGAGATTTATGTCATGGTATTGCTTCTCAATGTCCCGGATGTAGCTCGTATGAAAAATATGAGTGGGATATTTCCCAGTAAAACACTTGTCATTATAGTATATAACGTTTGTGTGGTTCTGATTTTGAGTCCTGTAAATCAAGCTGTTTTCAATGACAGTTGGACTGGTTTTATCACGCAAATCTAGCAACCATTCTTGGCTTCATGTATATAAAAAAGCAAAGTTTACAGTGTTGCTTGAAAGTTTGTGAACCCTTTAGAATTTTCTATATTTCTGCATAAATATGACCTAAAACATCATCAGATTTTCACACAAGTCCTAAAAGTAGATAAAGAGAACCCAGTTAAACAAATGAGACAAGAATATTATACTTGATCATTTATTTATTGAGGAAAATGATCCAATATTACAAATCTGTGAGTGGCAAAAGTATGTGAACCTTGAGGATTAGCAGTTAATCTGAAGGTGAAATTAGAGTCAGGTGTTTTCAATCAATGGGATGATGATCAGGTATGAGTGGGCACCCTGTTTTATTTAAAGAACAGGGATCTATCAAAGTCTGATCTTCACAACACATGTTGGGAGAAGTGTATCATGGCACGAACAAAGGAGATTTCTGAGGACCTCAGAAAAAGTGTTGTTGATGCTCATCAGGTTAGAAAAGGTTACAAAACCATCTCTAAAGAGTTTGGACTCCACCAATCCACAGTCAGACAGATTGTGTACAAATGGAGGAAATTCAAGACCATTGTTACCCTCCCCAGGAGTGGTTGACCAACAAAGATCACTCCAAGAGCAAGGCATGTAATAGTCAGTGAGGTCACAAAGGACCCCAGGGTAACTTCTAAGCAACTGAAGGCCTCTCTCACATTGGCTAATGTTAATGTTCATGAGTCCACCATCAGGAGAACACTGAACAACAATGGTGTGCATGGCAGCGTTGCAAGGAGAAAGCCACTGCTCTCCAAAAAGAACATTGCTGCTCTTCTGAAGTTTGCTAAAGATCATGTGGACAAACCAGAAGGCTATTGGAAAAATGTTTTATGGATGGATGAGACCAAAATAGAACTTTTTGCTTTAAATGAGAAGCGCTATGTTTGAAGAAAGGAAAACACTGCATTCCAGCATAAGAACCTTATCCCATCTGTGAAACATGGTGGTGTTAGTATCATGGTTTGGGCCTGTTTTGCTGCATCTGGGCCAGGATGGCTTGCCATCATTGATGGAACAATGAATTCTGAATTATACCAGGGAATTCTAAAGGAAAATGTCAGAACATCTGTCCATGAACTGAATCTCAAGAGAAGGTGGGTCATGCAGCAAGACAACGACCCTAAGCACACAAGTCGTTCTACCAAAGAATGGTGAAAGAAGAATAAAATTAATGTTTTGGAATGGCCAAGTCAAAGTCCTGACCTTAATCCAATGGAAATGCTGTGGAAGGACCTGAAGTGAGCAGTTCATGTGAGGAAACCCACCAACATTCCAGAGTTGAAGCTGTTCTGTACGGAGGAATGGGCTAAAATTCCTCCAAGCCGGTGTGCAGGACTGATCAACAGTTACCGGAAATGTTTATTTGCAGTTATTGCTGCACAAGGGGGTCACACCAGACACTGAAAGCAAAGGTTCACATACTTTTGCCACTCACAATTATGTAATATTGATCATTTGTTTATTGAGGAAAATGATCCAAGTATAATATTTTTGTTTCATTTGTTTAACTGGGTCCTCTTTATCCACTTTTAGGACTTGTGTGAAAATCTGATGTTGTTTTAGGTCATATTTATGAAGAAATATAGAAAATTCTAAAGGGTTCACAAACCTTCAAGCACCACTGTATGTATGGTATGTATGCATGTATGGTACGCATGTACGTATGTATGTATGGTATGTAATGTAGGTATGTGTATACAGTGCTGAGCGTAAATGAGTGCACCCCCTTTGAAAAGTAACATTTTAAACAATATCTCAATGAACACAAACAATTTCCAAAATGTTCACAAGACAAAGTTTAATATAACATCTGTTTAACTTATAACGGGAAAAAGTAAGGTTAATAATATAAACTTAGATTACACATTTTTCAGTTTTACTCAAATTAGGGTGGTGCAAAAATGAGTACACCCCACAACAAAAACTACTACATCTAGTACTTTGTATGGCCTCCATGATTTTTAATGACAGCACCAAGTCTTCTAGGCATGGAATGAACAAGTTGGCGACATTTTGCAACATCAATCTTTTTCCATTCTTCAACAATGACCTCTTTTAGTGACTGGATGCTGGATGGAGAGTGATGCTCAACTTGTCTCTTCAGAATTCCCCATAGGTGTTTGATTGGGTACAAATCAGGAGACATACTTGGCCACTGAATCACTTTCACCCTGTTCTTCTTCAGAAATCCAACAGTGGCCAAAATGTCGCCAACTTGTTCATTCCATACCTAGAAGACTTGGTGCTGTCATTAAAAATCATGGAGGCCATACAAAGTACTAGATGTAGTAGTTTTTGTTGTGGGGTGTACTCTTTTTTGCACCACCCTAATTTGAGTAAAACTGAAAAATGTGTAATCTAAGTTATATGATTAACCTTACTTTTTCCTGTTATAAGTTAAACAGATGTTATATTAAACTTTGTCTTGTCAACATTTTGGAAATTTTGTGTTCATTGAGATATTGTTTAAAATGTTACTTTTCAAAGGGGGTGTACTCATTTACGCTGAGCACTGTATGTATGTAACTTACTGTCTTATTTACTTAAAGAGAGGTAATAGCAAGAGATCATAAGAACGAAGTTGTATTGTGGGCACAGACACATCACTGAAGCCCTGCTTTGTATTGGGCTGTATCACCCCATGCTGCTATCAGTGAGTTTTCGATAACTGCTTGCCCTGTTGTATTTTATTCTTTACATATTTCAACAATTGTCTCATCTCATCTCATTATCTCTAGCCGCTTTATCCTGTTCTACAGGGTCGCAGGCAAGCTGGAGCCTATCCCAGCTGACTATGGGCGAAAGGCGGGGTACACCCTGGACAAGTCGCCAGGTCATCACAGGGCTGACACATAGACACAGACAACCATTCACACTCACATTCACACCTACGGTCAATTTAGAGTCACCAGTTAACCTAACCTGCATGTCTTTGGACTGTGGGGGAAACCGGAGCACCCGGAGGAAACCCACGCGGACACGGGGAGAACATGCAAACTCCGCACAGAAAGGCCCTCGCTGGCCACGGGGCTCGAACCCGGACCTTCTTGCTGTGAGGCGACAGCGCTAACCACTACACCACCGTGCCGCCCCTTCAACAATTGTGTTACAACAATATGAACAGTGTATGTGTGTGTGTGTGTGTGTGTGTGCGAGAATGCTAAAGTTGTCTTTTAGGACGCTGGCTTTCTGTACATTGACTATGACTAATGCCAATTTCCTGTCTCATGGCTTGTTTCTGCTGTTAATGATGCCAGTGCAACTTCCATCAAGGAAAGTCTTTGATGAAAGGATTTTGTGCTTAAAAGGAACTGTAGTTTATGTCAATCCTGAAAATACACACACTCCAACAAAAAGTGGAGACCAGGCATGAATGGTTCTTTCAATTTACTACGACTCCTACTATCACCTTATTATTCAGCCCAGGAACTAATAATATTTTCCAGTGAGTACCCAGATCAAAACACATCATAAGGCAACTGGTCCCTCATGGATGCACAGTAATTTGCCCCCCACCCCAAGGTGAAGCTGTGTGACTTTGAACAGAAGGACAAAGCTGTAGTGGTATTTAATGTGAAACTGATTTTATGCTAATGATTCTCCTTCCTATTTTCCAGATGTTTGCCCAATCATTGTGAGCATGGAGGAACGTGCACTCAGACCTGGGACACCTTCAGCTGCTCCTGTGATGGCATTGGGTATGCCGGAGCTACCTGTCACTCCTGTATGTACACACAGTCCTATAATTCCAGTAACTCCATTCAGACATTCATATGAAATGTGTCTCCTAAACATGGAGAAGCTTGACAATTTTACTCTAGCCTTACCATGTTACAGTGATCAACAAGGAGCAATGATTTGAGGAAAACATTACCTGTTTAATTTCTTATTTGGATGTGTGTGTGTGTGTGTGTGTGTGTGTGTGTGTGTGTGTGTGTGTGTGTGTGTGTGTGTTATTTTGGGGTCAGCTGCGGCTAGTATTGCTGTTTTGGCGGATTCTTTTTTGGACTATAACAGGAAGCATACATGTTTTTTCTGTATTTTGTACCATGTGTATGTACAGTGGTGCTTGAAAGTTTGTGAACCCTTTTGAATGTTCTATATTTTTGCATAAATATGACCTAAAACATCATCAGATTTTCACACAAGTCCTAAAAGTAGATAAAGAGAACCCAGTTAAACAAATGAGACAAAAATATTATACATGGTCATTTATTTATTGAGGAAAATGATCCAATATTACATATCTGTGAGTGGCAAAAGTATGTGAACCTTTGCTTTCAGTATCTGGTGTGACCCCCTTGTGCAGCAATAACTGTAACTAAACGTTTCCGGTAACTGTTGATCAGTCCTGCACACCGGCTTGGAGGAATTTTAGCCCATTCCTCCGTGCAGAACAGCTTCAACTCTGGGATGTTGGTGGGTTTCCTCACATGAACTGCTCGCTTCAGGTCCTTCTACAACATTTGGATTGGATTAAGGTCAGGACTTTGACTTGGCCATTCCAAACCATTAACTTTATTCTTCTTTAACCATTCTTTGGTAGAACGACGTGTGTGCTTAGAGTCATTGTCTTGCTGCATGACCCACCTTCTCTTGAGATTCAGTTCATGGACAGATGTCCTGACATTTTCCTTTAGAATTCGCTGGTATAATTCAGAATTCATTGTTCCATCAATGATGGCAAGCCATCCTGGCCCAGATGCAGCAAAACAGGCCCAAACCATGATACTACCACCATCATGTTTCACAGATGCGATAAGGTTCTTATGTTGGAATGCAGTGCTTTCCTTTCTCCAAACATAATGCTTCTTATTTAAACCAAAAAGTTCTATTTTGGTACAAAACATTTTTCCAATAGCCTTCTGGCTTGTCCACGTGATCTTTAGCAAACTTCAGACGAGCAGCAATGCTCTTTTTGGAGAGCAGTGGCTTTCTCCTTGCAACGCTGCCATGCACACCATTGTTGTTCAGTGTTCTCCTGATGGTGGACTCATGAACATTAACATTAGCCAATGTGAGAGAGGTCTTCAGTTGCTTAGAAGTTACCCTGGGGTCCTTTGTGACCTCGCTGACTATTACACGCCTTGCTCTTGGAGTAAATAATTAGTTTTCTTTTGTTTCAGACATGTAAAAGCCCATCTGATCACCCTCTGATGAAGACGGAAGTTACACCGTCAAAACATGTCAGGTAAAGGTAAAAAGCTTTTACATGTCTGAAACAAAAGAAAACTAATTATTTGATTTAAGAAGAAGACATAATGAACGTAATATATTTATTGCTCTTGGAGTGATCTTTGTTGGTCGACCACTCCTGGGGAGGGTAACAATGGTCTTGAATTTCATCCATTTGTACACTATGTGTCTGACTGTGGATTGGTGGAGTCCAAACTCTTTAGAGATGGTTTTGTAACCTTTTCCAGCCTGATGAGCATCAACAACGCTTTTTCTGAGGTCCTCACAAATCTCCGTTGTTCGTGCCATGATACACTTCCACAAACATGTGTTGTGAAGATCAGACTTTGATAGATCCCTGTTCTTTAAATAAAACAGGGTGCCCACTCACACCTGATTGTCATCCCATTGATCGAAAACACCTGAGCCTACAATAATTTCACCTTCAAATTAACTGCTAATCCTCGAGGTTCACATACTTTTGCCACTCACAGATATGTAATATTGGATCATTTTCCTCAATAAATAAATGACCAAGTATAATAGTTTTGTTTTATTTGTTTAACTGGGTTCTCTTTATCTACTTTTAGGACTTGTGTGAAAACGTGATGATGTTTTAGGTCATATTTATGCAGAAATATAGAAAATTCTAAAGGGTTCACAAACTTTCAAGCACCACTGTATGTCTGAACAATCTTTAAATAATATTGACTGACTTTTTTCTGTGGTATATCAAATATATTCCATTCAGCTAGCATGATACTGAACTCGTCTTTGACTCATTCAGTATCATGCTAGCTGAGTGGAATATATCTGATATACCATGAAAAACAGCCAGACAATATTATTATTATTATTATTATTATTATTATTATTGTGCATACACACTCTCTTCATATCAGCATTCTCGAAGGCTAACGCTAGCTTACCTGCAAGTTGGCGCTGTTCGCACGGCAGTGAATTCACCTTCCAGCCGCTGTAGCGTTCATCAGTAGCACAGGCTAACGACTGAGAAACTAAGATTTCTGTCCCAAGACTCTTCCATGCACACTCCCCACAGCATTTTTCACTGTAACTTAAGTATTCCTTTCCTTGTGTAGTTTACTTAGTTACTTTTAAAATCAACATCAGGAACTACACACAACAGAGCGAGCTGGCAGCCAAAATTCTCTCAAAATCTTCCGCTTTTAACGAAGCAAACCTCGCGGCCAGGTTTGCTTACAAACTGTCACAGTTGCTCGCTAGCGCAGAAATTTTACATCTTTGATGTGTCTCTTTTCCAGTTTTTCAATGTCCGTTGGTATGTTTTTCTCTTGTAAATATGTGTGAAGAATATATAATGAAGTTTTGGTAGCCTTTCAGGTGTTCAGTGCATCTTCAATTTCAGTTTTTAGTTTATTTAGTGCTTAATTATAGCATAGCTAATCTTAGCAGTAGCACTGGATTAGCCTTGTCTTCTCTCTTTCCAGGCGGACAAAAATAATTCTGCGTATGCGCAGCAGAAAAGTTTTGTCATTGCATACATGTCAACCTTTGGTCAATCAAACCTGTATAACCAACCTCCAAAATCCGTATTTCCCTTATAAAATCCGTATAAGATGCAAATTAAAATAATTTATCTAAAATTTGAATGATAATTAGCAATGATATATCCCAGTTACTTTTTATTCAATATTAATAACAATAAACCTTCAGAATGAATACAAAGTATTTTTCCAGTCTCACCTGTGATCTCATTTGGACGGTAAACCTGTTGGTACAGTTAAACGCAGCACATGAATGAGGCATCTTTATTCTCGGCTACTGTATATCAGAGACGGCTGAAGAATCTCCACTTTGCCCCATCCAATATGGCAGCGAGGATGACGTATGATTCTACGCAGAAGGCGGTGTCTATGTTTATATGTCTATGACTTCACGGTTGGCGGGATTCTCGCAATGCGGTGTGTGCATGATCAAAAGTGGAACGAAGTCTCGCTACCACAAGATAACGCGCGATTTCATGAGACTCTTTACTGGCTGTCCGTGGTGTACAGTACGTTTATCATCGTGGGAATTGATTATAGCTCTAAATAAATATTGAAGTTTTTTTAAAGAATCCGCATAACTTTATTTATACGCCCGTATACTACGTTTATTGAATCAAATCCGTATAAAATACGGACATTCTGTATAGGTTGACATGTATGTCATTGGATCTTCGCATGTGTGACGTCATGTTGTCTTGACAACGTGCAATATTGTACCAATATTGCACACTCATTATGCATTGGGGAGAGTGGTGTAATACATATACGATAAGCGATATGATAACAATATTGCATGCTATCAGTAAACCCACTACAAGGGAATAAAATACATGTTTTTATTCCATGGAAAAAGTGGCCTGGATGTATAATCATTTTTGATATTTCATAGATGTGTACCATATTATTTTGCTCCAACATTGCTGTTATGAATTTCTCCTCTCAGCACCTGGCATGCTCCCCAGCACAATGAGGACTAGTCTCTCTTATTTTGTGTATCTTGATGTGTGATTTTGTTTTTTATTTGAGACTCATCCCCACCTGGCCTATCCTTTCATCAGTGTGTGTTCCTGATCGTGTTTAGGCATTTTAAGTTCACCCCTTGTTTGCCTGTTTATACCATCATAGGCCTTTGTCTCATTGCAAAGTCTTGCCATTGTTAATGTAGATTACTCAACCTTTTTTCATCTAATTCCTTGTTTTCTAGTTCTGCGTACTTTTAACCTCTGCTTCGTTATCTGGAATATGATTATAGATTACCCTTGTATCATGTTACCTGTTTGTTCTTTGAGCTCTGCCTGGAAAATAAATACTGATTCATGGATTCAAATGAGTAAACTTCATGCCAACTTTATGCACTTGCATCCTACCTCCAATACCCATACATTACAGTTGTACGATATCTTGTGCAATCTTACACAAATACTTCATTCTAGTTTATACCGTCTTAGGCTAAATATGACCATTAAAACATGCTTTTTTTGAGTTTTTTAAAATTTGTCATTATTTTACTTTCTAGTTATCTTTTTATTGGAAATCTACTGCAGAATCCATGCACAAACTAATAATTACATTTTGCAAGGAAGATTATGAACAGTACAGTGGTGCTTGAAAATTTGTGAACCCTTTAGAATTTTCAATATTTCTGCATAAATATGACCTAAAACAACATCAGGTTTTCACACAAGTGCTAAAAGTAGATAAAGAGAACCCAGTTAAACAAATGAGACAAAAATATTACACTTGGTCATTTATTTATTGAGGAAAATGATCCAATATTACATATCTGTGAGTGGCAAAAGTATGTGAACTTCTAGGATTAGCAGTTAATTTGAAGGTGAAGTTAGGGTCAGGTGTTTTCAATCAATGGGATGACAATCAGGTTTGAGTGGGCACAGAACAGGGATCAATCAAAATCTGATCTTCACAACACATGTTTGTGGAAGTGTATCATGGCATGAATAAAGGAGATTTCTGAGGACCTCAGAAAAAGCGTTGTTGACGCTCATCAGGCTGGAAAAGGTTACAAAACAATCTCTAAAGAGTTTGGACTCCACCAATCCACAGTCAGACAGATTGTGTACAAACGGAGGAAATTCAAGACCATTGTTACCCTCCCCAGGAGTGGTCGACCAACAAAGATCACTCCAAGAGCAAGGCGTGTAATAGTTGGCGAGGTCACAAAGGACCCCAGGGTAACTTCTAAGCAACTGAAGGCCTCTCTCACACTGGCTAATGTTAATGTTCATGAGTCCACCAGACCCGTTGCAACAAGGTAGGCAGACTTGGCAATTGCCTAGGGCCCCAGCCCTCAAAGGGCCCCTGCTGCCGAACGACTGGTTATGTACTCAATAGCAATGACAACTTTTTGAGCGCGGCAGTGCAGCGCCTAATGACACTTGTTGAAATACCCTAGTTCCAAGGGGGGCGCCCTAATGCACAACAGCGCCTCCCTACATGCTTTGGTCGAAAAGTGCAATGACAGTCTGTTGTCAACCCCTCAATGCCCATCTCTATCCAGTCAAGTGGTTGCAGAGCTCTGTGGCAAAAAAAAAAAAAATCAAATATGAAGCGAAATTACCCCTCAGGGAGCCAGAAGAGAAAGAAGAAAAGGGAAGAGGAAGACAGAAAAAAACAAGACACTGGTAAGTGAGAATGTACACACTCATTAATACCAAGCGGGTCGACAAGCAAATTTGGTAGCTAGCTTACGTTAATGGTAGTTATCTTGTAGACAGTGTTTATAACAGTGATGTAAACGTTGTCATGCACAACAGGCTTACAAACTTGCAAGGACTGCCTAAAAATTCTAATATGTGCCACACAAATAGGTGAAAGACTGTCAACTTCTCCCAGATTAACTTATTGTGTTTATCAAAATGTCATAGTCAGAGTTAGTTTCAGCGAGCTGCATGGCTTTCATCAGAAGTAGCTAGTGTGTCGTGAGCATGAATGGAGTAGGACAGGGGATGGCTCACAAGAAAGCTCTTTTTTACATAAATAGGCTACGTTTGTGACCTTGGTCGGATATTAATGCAGTAATTCAGCTAAGAAACCCAGATAATGCATCCACCTGCCCATTTGACATGCTTGAC
The DNA here is from genome assembly GCF_027579695.1 of Neoarius graeffei. Taxonomy (NCBI): domain Eukaryota; kingdom Metazoa; phylum Chordata; class Actinopteri; order Siluriformes; family Ariidae; genus Neoarius; species Neoarius graeffei. Next base: position 34,282,194 of record NC_083587.1, on the reverse strand, counting down.
TACATATACAGTGAGAAGCTACTAGACTTGTACAGCAATTTAAGCATTGCACTACGTTTACTTCTTACACTTCCTGTGTCAGCTGCCTCAAGTGAGAGGAGCTTTTCAGCTCTGAAGCTTATTAAGAACTATATGAGGTCCGCCATGGGCCAAGAGAGGCTCTCCGGACTGGCACTGATGTCAATTGAATGTGATGTCCGCAGGTCTTTGGACATGGAGGGTATTGTGGCTGCCTTTGCTGAAGCCAAAGCCCGCAAGCAGCAGTTTTAGACATTTTGCCCATGATTCTAGTTGTGTATTCTTAAATTTTTATGTGTTTTTCTATACCTTTTTCACTTTTCTGTGTGTGCTGGTTCTTATTAAGATTCTTATTCATGTTTGTAATTATTTAATCACCATTTGAAGTTATTTCTACTTGTGTATATACTGTAAATATTTAGTGTTGTGTTATTTGCACATTTTATATTACTTTGTCTTATTTTCATATTTGATTTATATATATATGTGTGTGTGTGTGTGTGTGTGTGTGTGTATTTTGTCTATTCTTGTGTTTAATTGGGTTTGATAATTATTTATAATAATGTAAAGAGTTCATTTATTAAGTAAAAATCGTAAGAATGATTACAATATGTGTGATGTTTATTTATTAAGTCTTCAGTGGGTAGGCAGCCATAAGGCCTTTCGTCGAGGGGGGGATAATTATGGGCCCCAGATCCCCCTTTGCGTAGGGCCCCCAAATAGCTTGAAATGGGCCTGGAGTCCACCATCAGGAGAACACTGAACAACAATGGTGTGCATGGCAGGGTTACAAGGAGAAAGCCACTGCTCTCCAAAAAGAACATTGCTGCTCGTCTGAAGTTTGCTAAAGATGATGTGGACGAGCCAGAAGGCTATTGGAAAAATGTTTTGTGGATGGATGAGACCAAAATATAACTTTGGTTTAAATGAGAAGTGTTATGTTTGGAGAAAGGAAAACACTGCATTCCAGCATAAGAACCTTATCCCATCTGTGAAACATGGTGGTGGTAGTATCATGGTTTGGGCCTGTTTTGCTGCATCTGGGCCAGGACGGCTTGCCATCATTGATGGAACAATGAATTCTGAATTATACCAGCCAATTCTAAAGGAAAATGCCAGGACATCTGTTCACGAACTGAATCTCAAGAGAAGGTGGGTCATGCAGCAAGACAATGACCCTAAGCACACAAGTCGTTCTACCAAAGAATGGTGAAAGAAGAATAGAGTTAATGTTTTGGAATGGCCAAGTCAAAGTCCTGACTTTAATCCAATCCAAATGTTGTGGAAGGACCTGAAGCAAGCAGTTCACGTGAGGAAACCCACCAACATCCCAGAGTTGAAGCTGTTCTGTACAGGGGAACGGGCTAAAATTCCTCCAAGCCGGTGTGCAGGACTGATCAACAGTTACCGGAAACGTTTAGTTGCAGTTATTGCTGCACAAGGGGGTCACACCAGACACTGAAAGCCACTTTTGCCACTCACAGATATGTAATATTTGATCATTTTCATCAATAAATAAATGACCAAGTATAATATTTTTGTCTCATTTGTTTGACTGGGTTCTCTTTATCTACTTTCAGGACTTGTGCGAAAATCTGATGATGTTTTTGGTCATATTTATGCAGAAATATAGAAAATTCTAAAGGGTTCACAAACTTTCAAGCACCACTGTATATGATAAAGTTCTTGAAACATGAGTCATAAACAAAGGTGTGTCACTTATGAAAGATTGTTTGACAGTTAAATTTTGTTCAAATGAGCTCACAAAGCTATATTCATAGCCAGAAGCTTATGTTTGCTTAAAGCTGATATGGCACAGACAAAGAAGTCTACAGGGATGCTTGAGATGAATTTTGTCTTTCAAACTTTTAAAATCTCACAAACATTTTTGATAGAATAGCCTTTATAATGTAGACTGGCACACACTTTGAAGATTGCTTTTTTTATTCTGTTGATTTCAAGACTACATGAAGGACAGATTCTTGACAGCACCACCTCCACTACAGATAATCACTCAACATATAACCTGAGCTTCTTTGTGATTGTTGAGTTCTGTGACTCTTACTGTCTAAAACATTCACAAAGGGGAATCTTTCCATAATGCATTAAGCAGCTCTACCTCTCAAATAAACTCTTCATTATTGCATAAATTGAAAGAGATGAAACTGTGCACTAAGATGACCTTAACCTGAAATGCATTGCAGATTCCTAGCTGCATTATGCTTACTTCCTATGATGAGGCATCTCGTATGTTACTGTAGCTGTATTGAAATGTCATGTTTCAGCACTGCCAAACATCATGATTTTGTTTCTGGTAATGAAACTATGGTGGTCCATAAGTGCAAAATGCATTACATATTATCAAAAACTATAATCAATTTCATCTATCCATTATCTGTAACCGCTTATCGCGGGCAAGCTGGAGCCCTTCCAGTTGACTATGGGTGAGAGGCGGGGTACACCCTGGACAAGTCGCCAGATCATCGCAGGGCTGACACATAGACACAGACAACCATTCACACTCACATTCACACCTACGGTCAATTTAGAGTCACCAGTTAACCTAACCTGCATGTCTTTGGACTGTGGGGGAAACCGGAGCACCCGGAGGAAACTCATGTAGACAATATGCAAACTCCACACAGAAAGGCCTCCGTCAGCCACTGGGCTCAAACCCAGAACCTTCTTGTGGTGAAGCAATAGTGCTAACCACTACACCACCATGCCACACACAAAAAGCATAATCAATCATAACCAAAATCAAAAATATTTCAGAAAATCAGAAATGCTTCAACATGAACTCAAAATGGAAAGTATAACTCCTTATAGAACACTGAATGAAAATTATTTAATGCAAATTTATTAAAGCATACAGTATAGTATCATCATAAGGGGCAATTCTGTCTTCTGACTAACATAGCTTCCTTTAAGTGGGTTTTGTGTATTCACATACTGATATTAACACTATGCAAATTTTACAGCATAACTAAAATATTATATTAATATCCTTCATCAAAAAAACATGTACAATAAAGGTACAAAAAAAAAAGCATCAACAAAAGCATCAGTAGGTTCATTAGGCTCATATTTCCTATTACCGTAAGCATCCTTCAGCTCAGGGTGGCACAGTGGTGTAGTGGTTAGCACTATCGGTTCTGGGTTTAAAGCCCAGTGGCTGACGAGGGCCTTTCTGTGTGGAGTTTGCATGTTCTCCCCGTGTCTGCGTGGGTTTCCTCTGGGTGCTCCGGTTTCCCCCACAGTCCAAAGACATGCAGGTTAGGCTAATTGGTGGCTCTAAATTGACCGTAGGTGTGAATGTGAGTGTGAATGGTTGTTTGTCTTTGTGTCAACCCTGTGATGACCTGGCGACTTGTCCAGGGTGTACCCCGCCTCTCACCCGTAGTCAGCTGGGATAGGCTCCAACTTGCCCGCGACCCTGAATAGGATAAGCGGTTACGGATAATAGATGGATGGATCCTTCAGCTCTCTGTTTTTTGCAGTGTCTCAGACAGACATGTGATGTAGCCAATCAGCAACAAGCACATGATGTTTAATAAGAATCTACTGTTTCAGATTTGACATAAAAATTGATGTGTTTCTGGTTTTGCTGTCACTTTTGCTGTTGTGATTTGGTTTGCTGTTTTAGCTTTGCAGTTGTGTTTTTGAATTTGCTGTTGCATGTTTTGGTTTTGTTAATGCATTTTGCTCTTACTGAGCACAATATGAAACACTACTGCTCATTCAGGTTTCAAACAGACCCGTCAGTCTTATTTTCTCTTCCCTTTAGCTGTCTATGAGCAGTCGTGTGAGGCTTATAAGCACCTGGGAAAAACTTCAGACGTCTACTGGATTGATCCTGATGGCAGTGGATCTCTAGGGCCATTCAGAGTCATATGCAACATGACGGGTAATTTATACACTATTAAGAACCAATTTGGTTATAAAACGGCAAAGGCATTTTTTTTTTTATTACAGTACCAGTCAAAAGTTTGGGCACACCTTCTAATTTTCTTTATTTTTTATTAATTAAAAGCAGGGCTTTGAACCAGAATTTTTTTCCTATTGGTTCGTTCCGAACAGAAACGGAATTTTAACGTTTCCGGTTTTGGGTTCCACCATTAAATAGACGTTCCCGAACCGGTTAGAACAAAAAAATTTCGTTCCCGGAACGGTTAATTACGTTCCCTGTCAGCTGTTTAACAAATGGCTATAAAATTATGTCTCTGTCTCATCCAGCTTAAGCCAAATGTAGGCTAATTCTATTACAACCTTCATTAAATAAGACAAGAAATAATTCAAAACAATTATTTCAAATGTTGGCGATTTGGATTCTCAGTATGTCTTCCCATCTACACAAACAGAAAAAGTGCCAAAAATGAAAGATAATTCGTTTAGTGTGTTACCAAAGGCTAGTCAGGCCCTATGCATTGATAGGCTAACAGAGGTTAACGTCATTTAATGTTCGCGAGCCTCTCATTAACGTGGACAAATATATTGATATCGTGTTTGAAATTGACGTTTTTGAATAACAATAGACTGCAATATTTACCTCTTATTTAAGATGTGGAGACGTGATAGTAGTCCACCCTCCCGCGCTCTCCATTCAGTCAGCAAACGTCACACAGGAAGTGAACCCCAGCGGGTCATAGAAACTTGCGCAGGAGAAGAATGACTTTTTTATTTGTAGGCTACGGAAACTTTGAGGAACGAAATAAAAACCGGTATTAACCGGTTACCATTATTTTTAATAAGCGTTTCTGTTCCGGAACATAAAAAATAATAAAGTTTCTGGTTTCGTTTCTGTTCCATGTGAAATAGAAAAAGTTCCCGGTTTTCGTTTTCGTTCCTTGAACCGGTTCAAAGCCCTGATTAAAAGACACTTCAAGTCTTAAAGTAATTATGGACTGTCGTTTCTTGACATAATATGGATGTGGCAGTTCCTATGTATGGGTGGAGCACAGAAGACGGCAGGCCAGAACTGAGTTCACCAAACTCTTTTTATTCAGCTTTTCAGCTTATTTAAACACTCTCACACACATGCACACACATCAGCCGTCTGGTTCGGGGAAGAGCTCCTCTGCTCTCGCTCTCCCTCCTTAAGTAGGGCGCGGTCACTGGGAAGACACACAAACACAGGTTAATTGCTCAATTGCTCTCAGGTGTAATGATTCTGCCACTTACCTTCCCTGACTCCGCCCTTCTGTCACAGACCGGCGCTTGACCACGCCCCTGCTGCCAAAATGGATTACTATGATTGTGGAATAGGGTTATTTACTGTATTATTATTGATATTTACTATTTACTGTTTGATCTCAAACACATTAAGAAGGCAAGAAATTGCAGTAATTAACTTTTGACGAGGCACAGTTGTTAATTAAAAAGCATTCCAGGTGACTACCTCATGAAGCTGGTTAAGATAATAACAACAGTGTGCAAAGCGTCATCAAGGTAAACGCTGGCTACTTTGAAGAAACTAAAATATGAAACATACTTTGTTTTTTTTTAAACACTTTATTTACCAAATAATTCCTTACATGTTATTTCACAGTTTTGATGTCTTCAGTATTGTTACATTACAGGTATTTAGCAGACGCTCCTATCCAGAGCAATGTACAACAAGCACACACACACACACACCCCTACCCAGCGTCTAGGGAGCAGTTGGGGGTTGGGGGCCTTGCTCAAAGGCACTTCAGCTATGCATTTTCCTGCTGGTCCTGGGAATTGAACTAGCAACCCTTTAGGCCCAAGGCTGCTTTTCTAACCTTTAGGCCATGGCATGTCCCATTGTTCTATAATGTAGAAAATAGTCAAAATATCGAGGGAAAAAAACTATGCATGAGTAAATGTGTCCAAAGTTTTGACTAGTCCTCTATATTTATAAAGATTACAGCAGTGCATATTAACTCAGTCAGTATCTGTGTTAGTATCTGATTGAGATGACCGAAATTAACAGGAGCATACGTTTGGTAAAGTTTTGGGGAAATACTTCCTATCAAAAAATTTTTAAATGAAGCAAATGATACGTGAATAAGATATTCTGACATTACCAAATTAATTTTTGGTAATTCTTTATTTGTTTACATAAATAAAGACTTTAAAACATATTCATGAGCAATACGTATATCTTTTTTTAAGTAATGTTGGGCAATATATAGAAAGCCTGTGTCAAAATTTATGAGGTAATACTACGTATGTGACTTTTCTTTGCACGAATGAGGGAAAAGCCATTCTGTCATTATGTGTAGACTGAAAAAAGATGATTACACTTTAAAAACGTCCCACCTTCACTTGATGAACATTTAATTCCATGGTCCTGTCAGTCGATCGGAATGATTGCCCCTCCCCAAAAATTTTCATGGGATTCCTCCTTTTCCAAAGATTCAAAAATGAACTTGAGCATGGCAGAGAAAGTCTGTGAGCTTCGAAGGCACGGATGCTCGACTCTGATCAGGTAATCCACCCATCTGCGTGCTCGTCCAGTAATAAACGTTAGGATGAAGCTTACCCAGATGGGTTCTGATGGCTTGGGCTCTTGGAGGTCCTCATAGAAGAAGTCACGCTGAAGATTGAATCCCATAGGGTGATATATTCCGTAGTTGGGTGCCAGAAGCATTTCAATATTGCGTACTGAAATGTTTCTGCTATATCCATAGTAAGGTGAAGTATTCTGTCAGGTACGTGAGGGAGGCGGATGTAAATGCAGAAGTTTCAGTTTAATGATGAGTGCAGTTATATACAAGGTGCAAAACTATACTGATATATACACATAGGCAAACAGTCCAAATCGGCAGCCTAGATCAGAAACGTGAAAATAGGCAAAAAGGTCGGGCGACATGCAAACAGGATATCAGAGGCAGAACGAGAACAGGAAACAGGCACAAGAATCGAAAAACAGGAAATCAAGAACATGGATAGAAAGGCTCAGTAATGTGTACTTGCGTATCGTAATACTTCGCCACAGATGTGCATCAGCACAGTCCTTAAGTAGATGCGCACATAGACTACGTTCAGACTGCACCCTGAAACGACCCATATCCGATTTTTTTGCCCATATGCGACCTGTATCCGATTTGTTATTGACAATCTGAACGACACAGATCCGATTTTTTGACATGCGACCCAGGCCGCTTGGATATGTGGTCCTAAATCTGATGCATATCCGATATTTTCACATGCGACTGCAGTCTGACCGGACAGGTCGCATTCATGCGACCTACACGTCATCAACAAGAGACAAACATCACTATTCTGCGCTGGCTAATCCCGCCTCTTTGGTGGAAAACAACAACATTTGTACAGTTTTCAGAATTTAAATAGACTTTTATAGAATTGATCAAGCTAATGGTGGATTTGGTAGGGACCTGGATGTTAAATCATCCTGTATTACAAGATTATAAGATTGTTCTGGAAATTTCCAGTAATTTGACACCTTCGGTCTCATTAGTCTGCTGCCCACATTAATCAGATTATTGTGTGAGTTCCGCCGCTGCCACAAAAAACACATCACCAGGTCTTGCCTCATCTCCATGCTTTACTTGCAAACTTGAAGAGTGCGCCTTTTTTTTGTTTACGTATTACGTAGATGTGCTTATTACGTGTCAATTTGCGCATGCGGGACACTTTTGGGTCGTTTTCCGTTCATATTGGAGATCGCATACAAGTCTCATATAATTGGCAATGTGAACGGCCTAACAAAAAAGTCGGATTTCACAACAAATCGGATATGGGTCGTTTCAGGTTGCAGTCTGAACGTAGTGATAGTTCCTTAATTGAGTTCAGGTGCGCCTTGTTTGTGGCATGCGTGCTGGAGTCCACTTGGCGCACGCGCAGCTGGAGGCGCTGACACAGGACTGACACAGAAGTAGATAAATACATTTCCCAAAAGGTCAGATCTGATGGATACTTCATAAAAGGGTTATCAGTAATGATCATTTCCAAAATTACACACACACACACACACACACACACCATTCTTATTAACAGTTAAACCGCAATGGTCATTTAGGGTCTTCTCTTTTCTCTTTCATAAGAAAAGCAATATACATCGGTGAAACAAGTCTGTTCTCTCACTGGTTTTGTCATAAACATGATATATAAGAGCACATCAGATGCAATTTTTGCTTTAAGAATGTTAATGGAGAAGTACAGAGAAGGCCAGAGAAAGCTACATTGTGTGTTTGTAGACCTGGAGAAGGCATACGATAGAGTGCCGAGAGATGAGTTATGGTATTGTATGAGAAAATGTGGAGTGAATGAGAAGTACGGTATATTAGAGTGGTGCAAGACATGTATGAGAACAGTGAAACAGCAGTGAGGTGTGCAGTTGGAACAACTGAATAGTTCAAGGTGAAGGTGGGACTCCATCAAGGATCTGCTTTGAGTCCTTTCTTGTTTGCCATAGTGATGGATAGCTTGACGGACGAAGTGAGGCAAGGGTGGCCATGGAACATGATGTTTGCAGATGATATTGTGATATGTGGTGAAAGTAGAAAGGAGGTTGAGCTGGGTTTGGAGAGATGGAGGTATGCATTGGAACGAAGAGGAATGAAGGTGAGCCATAGCAAAACAGAATACATGGGGATGAAAGTGTAGTGAAGATGCAAGGAGTAGACGTAAAGAAAGTTGGTGAATTCAAGTACCTGGGGTCAACTGTGCAGGAAAATGGGGGCTGCGATAGTGAGGTGAGAAAGAGAGTGCAGGCAGGGTGGAGCAGTTGGAGAAGGATTTCTGGAGTTATTTGTGATCGGAAAGTTCCAGCAAAAGTGAAAGGTAAGATGTATAAGACAGTAGTGAGACCAGCTGTGATGTATGGATTGGAGACCGTACCCTTAACGAAGAGACAGGAGGCAAAGTTGGAGGTGGCGGAGTTGAGGATGTTAAGGTTTGCGATGGGAGGTTGGACAGGATAAGGAACGAGCACATCAGAGGGACAGCACATGTGGAGAGCTTGGGAATTAAGCTAAGAGAGATGAGACTGAGATGGTCTGGGCACATCCTGAGAAGAGATGCAGAGCATGTTGGAAGGAGAATGTTGAGGATGGATCTGCCAGGCACACGAAAACGAGGAAGGCCAAAGAGGAGATACATGGATGTGGTGAGGGAGGACATGAAAGTGGCAGGTGTGGTAGAGAAGGATGTGGAAGACAGGGAGCAATGGAGACGAAAGATCCGCTGTGGTGACCCCTAATCAGGAGCAGCCAGAAGAAGAAGAAGATTGTATATAATGCCTTCATAGAGTATATATTAATATATTCATACCTATATTCATATCAATGCATATGAATGCAGGAATGTGTATGAGGGCCAAACATACTGCATTTTCTAAAAATCTAAAATAAATGGATTTAAATACATAAATAAATAGGGGCGGCACGGTGGTGTAGTGGTTAGCGCCGTTGCCTCACAGCAAGAAGGTCCTGGGTTCGAGCCCCGGGGCCGGCGAGGGCCTTTCTGTGTGGAGTTTGCATGTTCTCCCCGTGTCCGCGTGGGTTTCCTCCGGTTTCCCCCACAGTCCAAAGACATGCAGGTTAGGTTAACTGGTGACTCTAAATTGACCGTAAATGTGAGTGTGAATGGTTGTCTGTGTCTATGTGTCAGCCCTGTGATGACCTGGCGACTTGTCCAGGGTGTACCCCGCCTTTCGCCCGTAGTCAGCTCGGATAGGCTCCAGCTTGCCTGCGACCCTGTAGAAGGATAAAGCGGCTAGAGATAATGAGATGAGACATAAATAAATAAATAAATAAATATTATAACAAAGTTTCATAATTGATGGTAGTAGTGGAATTTTGTACCCTGCTGTGTATACATTCACAAGTTTGACTGCTTTGCATATTCCTGCTCTTTTGATATTTGGTTAATCCACTTCTTTAAAGAAACTGATTTTTATTTTGCATTAAATGAAAATTCTGAACAGCATAGAGACTTGTTGGCAGTCTGGTTAGATAAAGAAGAAAAAAAGAAACCTTAATTTGTCACATGCACACTTCAAACACAGTGAGATTCATCCTCTGTATTTAACCCATCTGAAGCAGTGAACACACACGCACACACACACACAGAACAGTGGGCAGCCATACTACAGCACCCAGGGAGGAATTAGGGGTTAGGTACCTTGCTTCAGGGCACTTCAGCCCAAGGCCGCCCCATGTTAACCTAACTGCATGTCTTTGAACTGTGGGGGAAACCGGAGCACCCTGAGGAAACCCACACAGACACGGGGAGAACATGCAAACTCCGCACAGAAAGGCCCTCACCGGCCTCAAACCCAGAACCTTCTTGCTGTGAGGCGACAGTGCTAACCACTACACCGCTGTGCCGCCCGAAAATAAATCACGTTCTTTACTCAGGGTGGCGGACAACAGAAAACAACAAATTTGCCTATTCATAAGCAAACTCATGGTGAGATAAAAAGAAAAGCACAGACCCTTAACAGGCCATGCATTTACCTTTAATATTAGTCTCCAAGCCAACCTGGAACTGTATAGAGCAGAGATCTTGGACTCTGTTTTTAAACATCCTGGTGATCTAAACAAACATCATCCAATAAATTCAGTAATGTAGCCATATGGAATGTGTGAGACGTCGGCACATAAAACACTGTCAGTTTAGGTAGCGTGTGGCGTCCTCAAACAACATGACCTGCAAATCCCTGCAGTGAGCATCGCAGACACTGATTAAATCAAACTGGGGTGGGTTTCCCAAAAGCCTCTTAAGGCCAAGAGAGTTTTTAATTACCTATTGAGATCCATCGTCAAGCTAACGTGGTTTTCCCGAACAACATCGTAGCCCAAGCAGTCCTTTAGTTTGCTCGAAATTTATGAGAGACCCGGACCACTCGCTCACAGCCGAACACACAGACTGCGCATGCGCCTCCGAGGGACTCTCACAGTCAACGGGGGAAACTGGTGTTGAATCTGTTGATGGTGTTAAATTATTTTTCTTGGACATTGCAAGTACATCGAGTTAATTATTACATAAATATACACAAAACATTATGAATATATTTCAGCATGTTATAGAATTAAAGAAAGAAAGAAAAAAAAGAAAGCACAACTTTATTTATCACACACTTGTGAAATTTCCTCTCTGCATTTAACCCATCTGAAGCAGTGAACACACACATGCACACACGTGTGAGCAATGAGCACACACACATACCCAGAGCAGTGGGCAGCCGTGCTAACAGCGCCCGGGGAGCAGTTGGGAGTTAGGTGCCTCGCTCAAGGGCACCTCAGCTCAAGGCTGTCCCAGCTTAACCTAACCGCAGTTCTTTTGGACTGTGGGGGAAACCAGAGGAAACCCACGCAGACACGGGGACAACATGCAAACTCCACACAGAAAGGCCCCCGCCGGCCGCTGGGTTCGAACTCAGAACCTTCTTGTTGTGAGGCGACAGTGCTAACCACTACACCACCGTGCCACCCTCCATATTATGTATGGATATCGTAATATCACATTGATGTCAGCACATTTTGTAAATTTAACTCCATTAGGCGAGTGATATGTCTCATTTATGACACTAAATGAGATAGTTCTGCACCTCTAACAATGTGTGTGTGTGTGTGTGTGTGTGTGTGTGAGAGAGAGAGAGAGAGAGGTTTTGATCTGTGTGTAGTATGTACCTAGGTCAATTCAACCTTCTTGGGTACACACTACACACAGATTAAATCTTTCTCTCTCTGTGTGCGTGCACTTTTTGTTGATAACAGTTAAAATAATCCTGACTGCATGATTAGGGGATAACAGTGAAATAAGCAGGCACAGGGAGCTCGTCTCGTCTCGTCTTCTTCCGCTTTATCCGGGACCGGGTCGCGGAGGCAGCAGTCTAAAGGCCCGGTCCCACTGGCCGATGGACACAAAACGTATGCAAAAAGGACACAGCAGACGAGCAAAATTTCGGGGGTGGCTCTATCCGTTTTCATCCGCTCCAGAAATGGACAAAATTGGCGAAAATTTGCGAAAACAGAACGGAAAAGAACGGTCGTGGGTAGTATATGCCGGGGATGTTAAACACATGTTCATAGGAAGCCTAGCGGATGAAAGCGGATGGAAGTGGATGACAGCTCCGAAGGGGTTACCGGTGATAACTGAGAAGCGGATGCATAGCAGAAAGAGCGGATGCATAGCGGATGAAGGGGATGCATCACGTACGCCTAACGGAAACAAAGGGGATGTTGCGCGGATGTATATCGGATGCAGACCGATTGTCCGCTAGGTGTCCTTCTACATACTCTAGACATACTCCAGACATCCTAAATATACGAGATACATCCCAGATATAAACGCTTTGTCCGTTTTGAATACTTTATATACGAGATGCATACGCTTACATCCTTTCTATTTCCGTGCTACTAACGATGAATAGACGTTTCATGTACCTTATCTTTCCTCCCTCTTTCCGTTTTCAGCTGCAGCGGATGTGAGTTGCGAGGATGCCCAGAGGATGCAGAGAGGATACAGCAGACGTTTAACGGATGATAACGGACACAGAACGTTTGTTGCTCGTATATGTCGCGGATTTACATCGTACACGGCGGAAAGTTCATCCGTTCTAAAAGTTTTGTGCAGCTCAAAACTTTTTGCGCGGATGAAATCACAGTGGACGGATGCTCGATGGATAGAGCGTATGAAGCACGTATGCAATGAGTACACAACGGATGCATAGCGTTTTCCAACGGATGGCAAAGATTTTTTTACGTTTTACATCCTCTTTGCATCCGTAAGTGCAGTGGGACCGGGCCTTAAGCAGGGAAGCCCAAACTTCCCTTTCCCCAGACACCTCGGCCAGCTCCTCGGGAAGAACACCGAGGCGTTCCCAGGCCAGCCGAGAGACATAGTCCCTCCAGCGTGTCCTGGGTCTTCCCCGGGGCCTCCTCCCGGGGGGACATGCCTGGAACACCTCCCCAGGGAGGCGTCCAGGAGGCATCCGAAAAAGATGCCCGAGCCACCTCAGCTGATTCCTCTCGATGTGGAGCAGCAGCGGCTCTACTCCGAGCTCCTCCCGAGTGACTGTGCTTCTCACCCTATCTCTAAGGGAGCACCCAGCCACCCTGCGAAGGAAACTCATTTCGGCCGCTTGTATCCGCACAGGGAGCACATTTACCTAATTATTTAGCTTATTATTTGCTCATTCTTTTGTATGAACGTTTGTTCATTTCATTAAAAACATGCTTGGAATAAAAAAAATTGCCAAAAACGTAAAATATTTTCATTAATTAATTATCACATTCAGGCCCGCCGACAGGGGGGGACAAATGGGTATGTTGTCCCGGGCCCAGGAATGGGGAGGGCCCAGAACTGGGCTCTCATGAAGTTGCGATTAAATTATTTTATTTCATTTCAAAATGTGTTGATTTGGGGGAGAAATGTGCTATATTTGCATTCAATAAATTATTTCTAGATCTTTTGCCTTTATTGTCTTTGAAAAAGGCGTCAAGAACCCCCTACCACCCCTAATGCAAAAATGGTTTGGTCTGACTCTTTGATTAAGGAGAAAAAAACGACATCGTTCGATCATAGCGCTTCGACAATCAGCGTGCGTGCCATTTGCCAACATGCACAAGTCAGGAGCACAGAAAAGAAAAGAGAAAAAGAGAGGAAGAAACCAAGAGACTCAGGGGCTCACTGCATAAATATTTTAAAAAAGATTGGGATGATGCAGCAGGTACTAGCAAAGGCAGTGGGGCAGCTGAGCCAGGTAAGACACAGCCAACTTTTTCCAGCCCCGTAAAGTAACCCCAACCAAGGCACGCGCGGCACGCAATTCATGTTACAAACGAGGGGAGAGCAAGTCACACTGAACACCATATCAAACGCACAGGGCATTGAATCATTTCGAGAAACCCGCCGTTTCTCGAGCGGTGTGTTCTTCTCTGCTTTTCACACTGGACAGTACGCACGCACAGTATACTATGTTCGCCCCCAGCCCTGCCCGAAATCCCCCGTCCATCGCTGCTCCTTCAAGAGCACCCCAATCGCGTGATTATAGTAGACTATCCACGAGTTTAGGAATACCTTTTTGAATACCTGTCATTTAAGGGTTGGAGTGAGTAGAGACTGGGATAAGAGAGGTGTGTGTGTGTGTGTGTGGGTTGGCCCGTGGGAGGGGGGGAGGGGTTGTTGGGGGGGGCCCATTCAGAGCATTTTGTCCCGGGCCCAGCCAAAGCTGTCAGCGGCCCTGATCACATTATATATGTAATGCTTCCAGATGATACTATATATTATCTTATTTTAAACACCTTTTTATATTTCATTAGATTTTGGTTAAAAAAACGAACGCCATGTGACCTTTATCAACTGGATTTAGCAACTACTAATGCCTATATCGGGGACGCACACTACAAAGACGCTCTTCGTCCTGTTGCTCTTTAGACTCCTTCTTACGAGTGAGTTTTTGGAAAACCTCGTACAGAGACCACGTTCATTGCTTAAGAGAGTCGCTCAACTCTCTCTTTAGCTCTAAAGGGCAACATTATCAGGAAACCGACCCCTGACTGGCAAATTCAAGCAGATGCAAAGCTCAGTGAATTTGTTTCCAGAAAGAGATCAGTAAAGTATGCAGGAGGATTTTTAGGTCAAAATTAACAAAACATTAGAACTAAGCATAGCAACCTAGAATATATTCATGGATTATAAAGTGACCCTTATTCCCTTATGACACCCTGCTGTCCTAATATAATTATATCACTTTTCTTTCTCATACTTCCTGTTTGAAGTCTTTAATTCACTTTCATAGTATCCAGGCACTAGTAAATACAAATAGTCAAAGGAAATCACAATTCGTATTATAGTTTGAAGGCTGAAGAAGACAAAAAAAAGATCACAAAACAAAACCTTGGAATATTTTAAAGTAAAAGTATGTGTTAATTAAAATAATTTACATTTATTTTTAGACCTTAAATATAAAACACAAGGAGTTCAAGTACTACAACAGTAATCAATACACAGAGTTAGCCGGCAATATAAGAATACAACAGGAAATGTTGTGTAAATTACTTCAACACCGTATGAACGATTTATTTATTTTGAAATTAATTACAGAGGACAAGGTGTGGACGATGGTGGTGAACAGCCTGCCAGCTCAGACAAGCGTATCAGGTTCAAGCAGGGAGAGACGCACAGTGCTGCATCTAAACTACAGTGCCACCATGGAGCAGATCAGCGCCATCACAGATGCTGCAGAGCACTGCGAGCAACACATTGCCTACATCTGCCGCTCATCACGTCTGCTCAACACACCCGGTATGAAATTTGGGCATGTGTGAGTGGGTGCTTCAATTTGTGCATGATAACCAGGTAAATGGTATGCTGTGTGTGTGTGTGTGTGAAGCTCTATGCACTTGGGTGGAAAAAGAGGTTTTAGCTTTCTTTACTTATGTTGTCTGTCTGTGCCTTATCACTGCATACATGTCAGAGTTTGTACATGCCAGCTTGGATAAAGTTATGAATGGGGATATAGTGAGGGCTGGAGATGGGGTGTAAGGCAACACTTGCCTTTTTTTAATTTTAGAACTTCATTATAGCAAAAACAAATCAGAAGCACATTGGTAACACACACAGTAAATGCATCACACAGAGCCCTGCGAGCAACTTGTAAATTCCCATGTTAATTTGCATGGCCTTTCTCCATGTCATATATTTCATCGCTGACTACCTGCATTAAAATTAGACAGCCTTTCGATTTCATAAAACCGGTGAAATTTAGCTCCCTCTAAAATTCGGTTGTTGTGATATACAGGCCATCCTGTGGCTGGGAAGTTATTTAATTTGAGGAGATTCCCTAACAAATAATGTGCATGAAATCACTCGCTTTGCACAGTCAAGCAGACAGAGGAAGTCCGTGTGTGCATGCGCAGGTTTACCTTTCGGCATCGTCGTCGTCTTCTTTTGGGTTTTACGGCAGCTGGCATGCAGTGTTGCATTACTGCTGTCTACAGGTTTACCTTGATGTAACCGTCAGTGCACGGTCATTTTGTCACTAAACGAACACCTGAGCACACCGAGGTGCTCGCTGACCGCCGATATTTATTAGTTTGGTCCTGCGTTTCCTTTCCTTTGCAACATAACGTCTTTTATTCTTGCTTTCCGTTACTGTAGTCCAGGGGTCGGCAACCTTTGAGACATCGAGTGTCAATTTTAAATTTTCTAGTTAATGAGTGTGCCACTATCAACAATAATGGTAAAATGACACAAACTACAGGACAATTTCCAACAAATTTGGAATTTTATTATACATAGGCATGCATATGAGTATTCCTTACAGATAAATAGATTGTTGTGCTCAGACACAATTTCACAGTTTGCTTGTAGGCCTATAATCTGCTCCAAAATCAAGGTAAAAAAAAAAAAAACAGTTAACAGCAAAAAATACATCTACCAAAGACTATAATAACCAGATGATTGTCATCTCATCTCATCTCATTATCTCTAGCCGCTTTATCCTGTTCTACAGGGTCGCAGGCAAGCTGGAGCCTATCCCAGCTGACTACGGGCGAAAGGCGGGGTACACCCTGGACAAGTCACCAGGTCATCACAGGGCTGACACATAGACACAGACAACCATTCACACTCACATTCACACCTACGGTCAATTTAGAGTCACCAGTTAACCTAACCTGCATGTCTTTGGACTGTGGGGGAAACCGGAGCACCCGGAGGAAACCCACGCGGACACGGAGAGAACATGCAAACTCCGCACAGAAAGTCCCTCGCCGGCCATGGGGCTCGAACCCAGGACATTCTTGCTGTGAGGCGACAGTGCTAACCACTACACCACCGTGCCGCCCCCAGATGATTGTATAACCCAAAATAGAACTGATAGTTGGATTTGTATTTTGTATTTTTTTTTTCTCTGAATGTTTCAACTTCTCTGTCTCTGTTTTCTCCTCTGTGATGCTGAGGAGGACCCTCATGCACCCGTGTGTGTGTGTGTGTCTGTCTGTGTGTGTGTGTGTGTGTGTGTGTGTGTCATTATACATAGAATCTTACTGTATTAATCTTCTTATAAAATTCTTCTTCTTATAAACACATCTTATAAACATCTTATGAATCAACAATTAAAGAAACCTCTCATAAATCATTTTAACAAAGGCCAGTGACGCATAAAAATGCATCACAAACGAAACGGCCACAACATTTTATATAAGCAAACAGCAACGTATTTAACTAATCAGTGTGGGCTGAGGCTAAAATGAATCATAGGCTATGCCTCAATTAATATATCTTGCCTACCAGTCAGTGTGATCCCTGTCCTTGCTTTTCTTGGCTGAGCTTTTTTATCTGGGGTTCGTAGTTTGTCACTTTTAATTGTAAACATGCCTCAGAATGGTCCATCGTCAAACGGCTGCGGGTGGGACTGAGCACGCTTTTCATGTGCGAAAATACCTGCTCACACAGGTATGTTGAGCCGAACACTGACGAGGGCCAATGCAATGTTCTTGAGACAGCTGAACTTCTCTGGTGCAGACGTCCAGCATGCGAGGATGCAGGGTCTTTATATGTTTTCTCATGGTTTGTCTCGAAATGCCGCTTATCGCTGGAAGTTCGGCACACAACGTTTTCACAGCACAAGGTACATACAGCACGATCTTTGACGAAAACAAAACCATATTCTTCCGTCCAGGAGGGCTGAAATGCCCTAGCTTTAGTTTTTTTAGCCGGAGGCTCTGTCATCTCTGCACTTGTAACGCTATCAGGTAACTTTGATTTTGATGCACGCTAGGCTAATTTTACACATGGGTCTCTGGGAAAGTGGGCGGGAGCTGGGTGGAGAGCGCTGTGGAGCGAATGCGGTTGGAAGATTGTGCTGTCACTCAGAGATTTATTTTTTTTGCTGATGCTGGTCCAGTGTTGTGCGTGCCAGTGATTATGCCGCCGCGTGCCAGCAGTGGCACGCGTGCCATAGGTTGCCGACCCCTGCTGTAGTCGGTCTTTCACATTTCATTCACGTCCTCCATTTTCCTCTCCTGTTTCAAATTTGTATCCAATAATGCCTTGCGTGAACAGGGAAAGCCCACCACGTGATGCATGATGTAGTATCTTATATTTCATCACTGCGAAGCAAGAAATAATAGTGGAGAATTTAGGGCCACGTGGTCCTACATTCATTAATTGTTCTGTTTAAAAAAACGTAATAAAATTGGAAGCCTGTGATTCGAATTCAGTAGCTTTCGGTCCACTAAACAAAAATAATTGGGTGTCGGGAAAATTATTTTTATGACCGAAACCTGAAAAATCTGAAAGTCTGTCTACCTTTAAAGTAAAAACAACTCCTACAAAAAAAGAAGAAAAACAAAACAATGTTTTTATCCTGATGCAAACCTATACTTTGAACGGATGAGACACATCGATGGTTTGAACTTGAAGCAGGTACAATAATGTAACAGTTCTAACGAAGGGGTGGAGCACAGAGGACGGCAGGACAGAGATGAGGTTGGTTAATATGGCGTTTATTGCTACACTTTTCAGTGAACAACTTCCCACTCAGACACACACAACCGGCGTCTGGTCTGGAGATGAGCTCCCTCCGCTCTCACTCTCCCTCCTCATATAGGGCGCGGTCACTGGGAAGACACACAAACACAGGTTAATTGCTCTCAGGTGAAGTGATTCTGCCACTTACCTTCCCTGACTCCGCCCTCCTGTCACAGACCGGCACTTGACCACGCCCCCGCTGCCACAAATAAATATACACTTTTCTGTCGATACATCT
Source organism: Neoarius graeffei (assembly GCF_027579695.1). Lineage (NCBI taxonomy): Eukaryota > Metazoa > Chordata > Actinopteri > Siluriformes > Ariidae > Neoarius > Neoarius graeffei. The sequence goes on along the minus strand of NC_083587.1, from coordinate 34,263,464 downwards.
TTTAATCATCAACCTTTTAAAAGAGGTTTTGTTGCCACTTCACGAATCACACCAGACAGTGAAGAAAAAAAAATAGAGAATGTGCTGCAGAATCCAAGCTGGTTTATGGTTAGAAAACTAAAGTTTTTGAACTACAATCAGGTTTTTCATACAATGCTTGGAGAGTGCTTGGCTCAGTCTGATGAAATACTTGGTCTGTGGAGCTTTCTGAAATTATTATTATTAAACTCTTGTTTATGATTTTAAAATCCTCACATGGCCTTGCTCAGTCTTTCACTGCAAATTTTCTCCATTTTAACACTTATACACACACTCAGCTCTACCCTGGTTCACCCTACAAGTCCATTCTGTCAAGCTATTTAAGTCAAGTCAAGTTTATTTGTATAGCGCTTTTAACAATAAACATTGTCGCAAAGCAGCTTTACAGAATTTGAACGACTTAAAACATGAGCTAATTTTGTCCCTAATCTATCCCCAATGAGCAAGCCTGTGGCGACGGTGGCAAGGAAAAACTCCCTCAGACGACATGAGGAAGAAACCTCGAGAGGAACCAGACTCAAAAGGGAACCCATCCTCATTTGGGCAACAACAGACAACATGACTATAACATTAACAGTTTTAACATGAAGACAGTTTCGTTGATGTTATAACTCTTCATTGATGGAAACTTGAGTGCAAAACTGTTCATGACAACTGCAGTCCTAAAGTTAGCAAGTCAACTGTAGTCCTCAGCCATAAAAGCATTACTGTAAGAATCCAGAGCATCCTCCAGGTATAACCCTCAACTGTCCTCATGGGGCCGTCCTTCACAGGAGCGATGCGATAAAACTCTGACCAGACACAGGTCACCAGGATGGATCAAGCAGGTCCGAGGGGCAGAAGAGGCCAGCATCTCAATCCCAGGACCAACATGTAACTCAGAGGGACAGATTGGGGGGGGGGGGGACACAGGTTGTTAGGTATGCCCTAAAAATGACAAGTATTAAATCTGTGTGGTAGGCTCACAGAGATGAGAGTCTTGACATCAGGCATAATACACAACAATGGCATGTTAATATGGTTAAAAAACATCATGACCTGCTCTGGCTGGATGCTTGATTGGGTGATGGGAGCACACTCCTCAGCAATGATGAGATGCAGATGGGACCCTTAGGGCTGGCCAAGACAATTCAGTTACATTTCACCGGGTCTGGGACATGTGACAGAATGTCTGACGGCCGATTCCCTACAGGCTACGATAGCCAGTCGAGGTCTCCACCCTCTCCACCAAAAGATTTCCTGTTGACTCCATGTAACTCAGAGGGACAGATTTGGGAGGGATGGAAAGAAAACGCAGGTTGTTAGGTATGCCCAATGTCACCTGAATAAGTAGGAACAGTATACATATTGAACTGAGTACAAGCAGGGACTCCGGCAACTAACTATGACAGTATAACTAAAAGGGGAGAGCCAGAAGGTAACACAGGCATGAGGGAGCCCCAGGACATAAAGCAGCAGCCACTACACCGTCAACAAACTTGAGTGAGCAAGCAAGTGGGGACTGACAGCATCCATACATCCCAGTTTACCAAAATACTCTATGTCTGAGGACCCTCCAGATCTACACCTTTACCTCATAAACACCATTAACAAAAGGCTTGACTAAACAGATATGTTTTCAGCCTAGACTTAAATGCTGAGACTGTGTCTGATTCCCGAACATTACTTGGAAGGCTGTTCCATAACTGTGGGGCTTTGTAAGAAAAGGCTCTGCCCCCTGATGTAGCCTTCACTATACGAGGTACCAGCAGATAGCCTGCACTTTTTGATCTAAGTAGGCGTGGTGGGTCATAGAGGAGTAGAAGTTCGTTCAGGTACTGTGGTGCAAGACCATTTAGTGCTTTAAAGGTCAATAGTAGTATTTTATAATTAATACGAAATTTGATTGGGAGCCAATGCAGTGTGGATAAGACAGGCGTGATGTGGTCATATTTTCTAGTTCTAGTAAGGACTCTTGCTGCTGCATTTTGAACTAACTGGAGCTTGTTTATGCACTTATTGGCACATCCAGACAGTAAGGCATTACAATAATCCAACCTGGAGGTAACGAAGGCATGAACTAGTTTTTCCGCGTGATGTAGTGACATTACATTTCTTATCTTAGCAATATTTCTGAGATGAAAGAAAGCTATCCAGGTAATGTTATCAATGTGAGTTTCGAATGAAAGACTGGGGTCAATAATCACTCCGAGGTCTTTTACTGCTGCACGTGAAGAAACAGAAAGGCCATCCAGAGTTACTGTGTAATCAGAAAACTTACTTCTAGCTGTATGTGGTCCTAGTACAAGTACTTCAGTCTTGTCAGAGTTAAGCAGAAGGATGTAAGTGCCAGAAGAGTTTTATTGAAAACACGTTAGGAAACAGATCCAAAATGGAGACAAAGGCTGAATCGAAAAATATTTACTCATTCAAAGCTCAGCATAATCAATAATATAGATATTTAGGTACTGCCTATAAGCGAAGCTCCTGATGAGGGTATGAGTAAAATATTTGCACAAAATCAACCTGAATAGAATAATAGTATTATAGAATATGAACCATTGAATTGTGTCGTGTTATGTATTTCGCGTCAATAAGTGACTGCATTGTCTTGTGACACTGATAACTATAATGAGATATACATCATGTTAGGACTTGGACTGTTTTGGCCTCTAGAGGCCGCTGTTATTTCCTTTTCGTGTCTTGTTTATTTTGGCCTCTAGAGGCTGCCACTGTTCCTGTGTTTTGTGTTTTTGTTAATTGCCTGTTAGTCCTAATTATCTTCACCTGTGTCCTTAATTAGTTTGTGTATTTATACCCCTGAGTTCAGTCCTCTTGTCACGGAGTCTTTGTGCTGTTATGTTTATCTCCAGTTTCCTTTGTACTGTGTTTTGTGGATCTTCTGAGCTTTTGCATTTTTGCCTTTTTCTTTTTGAATTATACTCTTTGTTTTTTTTTTGTTTGTTTTGCCCTGGATTGTATATAGTGTACATAGTATAAATAAACCTTTTGTTACTTTTTCTACTTCTGCCTCACGCCTCTGCATTTGAGTCATTCCCCTGGTGGCCTAGTGGGGGTTTGCTGGATCATCACACCAACGAACCAGGTTCGAATCCCAGCAAAACCCTAACACATCACAGTTATGAATACAAATTTATTCCTTTCTTTGACACCGCATGCCATGTGCCAGATATAACAGCATGGCATTTATTATGGTGTGACTCTGCTGGGTGCCTGGTGGACAGCAGTGACTCAGCACTTTGACTTTACAGGGTTACTATAGAGTTACAATCCAATATCAAAGTTAATATGTCAAACAGTTGTCTGGTTACGTCTGTCACAGCCGCACACACAGCGCCATTAGGACTAATTACCATGCACCAGTTCCTGATTAGAGTGCAATCACAGCGCATACATATAAGGAGTCTCAGTAACACAGACTTTGCGAAGTATACGCTCTGTGCCCTGCGTCTGACATTACCAAGCCTTGTATTTTGTATTGCTTTTCTGGATTTGACCCTGTTTATGTTTTTTGAACTGTGAGTATTGTATTACCTCTGATATCTTGTCTGTGCCTCGTTCGACCACTACCTGTTTTTCGATTCAGCCTTTGTCTCCATTTTGGATCTGTTTCCTAACGTGTTTTCAATAAAACTCTTCTGGCACTTACATCCAGCTAGCACCCTTACAGGACAGAAACTGTTAATTGTCCAACAAACTAATGGACTAATAAAACTGTTTTAACTAGTTTTATATGAAACTGTTGTGAATATAAATGTGTTCGGAAATAATGGCATGTTATTTTTTAAAAAGCAAATTAAAATAAGCACCGGATAAAAATCCATCTATCTTATGTAAATAAAGATACAAATTTCGTTGTCAAGTGTTTGAGAGATGTTGCCTTGCACTTATGATCGGGTTCCCTGTAGTGGTACATGTTTGTCGTATGTATGTACGGACAAAACGTTGTACGGCCAAAAGCCATCAAAAATCAAGTTGATGCATTACTGTATTCTCTTAAGTATGGGGCTCCGCTCCACATGCTTTACGTGCGGGGAGCTCCGCAAAAAACCCCCGATATATACCCTTCGGTTTCCCAGAACTCTGTAGTTGCCTTTGACAATGGTTTGTTTTTCTATGAATATAAACATGTGGTTGCACAAATGCAAATTTCTCGCTCATCCATAGAGAGACCAAAAAGCTTTCATCATAAAAGAAACAGATGGTTGTAGACTTCCACAGTCAGAACAGAGACACAAGAGGATAATAATATATTTAAGAATACAATACCATACAACACAATCAGTGCTGTGATTAGAAATTAATAGAAAGAAAGAAAGAAAGAAAGAAAGGTACTCGGTAGAGTGTATACCTCCGCTAAGCCACAAATTATCAACATCAAATCACTTGAACCTAGGATAATAGCAGAGCCCCATACTTAAGATAAATGTGTTGACCTGATTTTTGATGGCTTTGACCATACGACATCCCTACACACCTATGTACGTATACGAATGACGAACATGTACCACTACAGGGAACATGACCGTAAGTGCACGGTAATGTATCTCATAAACACTTGACCACCAGACAACAAATTTGTATCTTTATTTACATAAGATACATAGGTTTTTATCCAGTGCTTATTTTTAATTTGCTTTTTTTTTCTTTTTTTCTGGAAAATGTTCATGACAGTTTCACATAAAACTAGTTTAAAACAATTTTATTGGTCCATTAGCTTGTTGGACAGTTGAGAGTTTCTGTCATGTAAGAGTGCTAGATGGATATAAGTGCAGGAAAAGTTTTATCGAAAACATGCTAGCAAACAGATCCAAAACGGAGACAAAGGCAGAGTCGGAAAACAGGCAGTAAGGCACAGACAGGATATCAGAAGTAATACAATACTTACAGTCCAAAAACAAACACAGTCACAACCAGAAAAGTGATAGAAAATACAAGGCTTTTGCAAAGTCTGTGTGTTACTGAGTCCTTATATGATTGCGCTCTAATTAGGGACAGTTGCATGCTAATTAGTCGTGTATGGTTTGCAGTCTGGCTGTGCTCTGAGCTCCAAAGCGTGTGTTCATGAAAGATGTAACCAGACAACTGTTTGACATATCAAGTTTGATACTGGATTGTAACTCTATAGTAATGCTGTAAAGTGAAAGCGCTGGTTCACTGATGTCCACCAGGCACCCAGCAGAGTCACACCATAATAAATGTCGTGCTGTTGTTTCTGGTGCATGGCATGTGGTGTCAAAGAAAGGAATAAATATGCATTCATAACTGCAATGTGTATCTGATTATTGGTATTTCTGTCACAAGACAATGCAGCAGTTTATTGACGTGAAATGCACAATACTACACAATTCGATGGTTCATATGCTATAATATTATTATTCTATTCAGGTTGATTTTGTGCCCTTGCAAATATTTTACTTATACACTCATCAGGAGCTCCACTTTTAGGCAGTACCTAAATATCTATAATACTAAAGCTGTACACCAAATTTCATCAAAATCTGTTCACTACTTTTTGAGTTATGTTGGGAAAAGACAAAAAAAATCCTGGATCTCTCTCTCATATATATATTAGTGTGATACACATATATAGAGTGTGTGTGTGTGTGTGTGTGTATATATATATATATATATATATATATATATATATATGAGTGTGTATATGGATTGGCACCAAAATCTAATTAATTGTTCTTTGGCCCATCGCCAACCTTTCCTCAAAATGTCATCAAAATCCATTCACTACTTTGAGTTACAATGGGAAAAGACAGATAAGCAAACAAACAAATGGAGGTGAAAATATAACCTCCAACAAAGTTGGCAAGTCAAAGTCCTTCTCACACCAGAATCTGGTCTTCCCAGGCAGTCTTCTGTCCCAGTACTAACCTACTCTTTAAGGCGTATGGATGCAGCGCCAATCTCCGTTTCGATAGCCCTCGGCCTCTCGCCTAACCCTCTCGCCTAGGGTTACAGTGGGTGGCTAGTCCACTGGTAACCGTGAAAGTTTGACTTCCCCACTCACATCTGTATTGCAGCGAGCCTTGCCAGACAGTAGTAGGTACCATGATGGTCTTTGGTATGATCTGACCGCAAGTAGAACTCCCAATCTCCTGGTCGAGAGGCAGACACGCTAACCACTAGGCCAACTCGCGGTCCCAACAAAATTGGCGGAGATAAAAACTCTGGAGTTGCTGCCAGGAATCGAAAGGCTCATGCATAGCCCAAAACATGGTTGTCTCTTTCAGGGGGTAAACAGTTGGTCATTGATGGATATCCCCCCCACCGTTTTTAATTCTGCTCTGATTATCTCACTTGAGATTTGAGCCCTGCTGAAAACCTGTGCTCTGAAGAGTTAAGTCTACATGTGTAAACACTGAAATATAAAAGAAGCTTAGCATGTGCTGCGTGGAGGAGTTTCTAAGCTCCCTGTTCAGAAATTCATCCTTTAATCTCAGCATTAATTTATCTAGGATGAGGCTCAGTGCTGTTATTCTTTCCAGAGGAGGCTTCATCAAATATCTAATGTACTGATCATTTTGAAACAACTGATAGAAATGATTCTGCTACTTAAGGAAATGTTCTGTCGAAATAACACTTCCATAAATGTAAGCTCAAAATTATCGCTGTGTTGTCGAGCAGAACTTTTGTGATGTTAATATACACTGTGTATATCTGTGTCTCATAAGCGGAGGTTTTTAATCATTTGAAGTATCTTGTTGATAAAGTATTTGCTTATTGTTAGTAATAATTAGCTTTATCTGTATGGAGTGGCCATCTTCTGTTTTCTTTTCTGTACCTTCAGTCTGTGAGCTGCGATTATTGTTGTCCAGTTAATCCACATGCGAGACTCTGTAAAGACTGTCTGCTATAAAGAGTTGAATTCAAACTCAGTAATGTACTGCCTAATAAACTTGGCTAATACAAGGAGAAAAACATAGCTCCAAAAATATGGTTTTTAAAATGGCTTCCAGGTTTCATCACATTACAGCGTGGGCCTCAGTTCTGCTGCCAAATGAACTGTTAACTCAAAATTGCATCCAACGTGCATTGAGTCCAGTAATTGGGACATTAAACTGCCGTTCCCTTAATTTTATGATTCCTCAGTGTCTTAGATGGGTGAGACACCAGAGTCATATTAATCCCAGTCTGCAAATCCTTCAACATCCGGGGTGAAAGAAAGAAAAAAAGAAAAACCTCATGCTTTCTGACACCTCTATTTCATCTCCAGATCAACAAAGGAATTTCATCAGCAGCATGTTTTACTTAAATATTCAGCAGATTAATTGTTGAATTAAACGCATTATAAGTAATTATTGATTACAGTCAAATAATGGTTAAATTTGGATAAATTGTTCCCATTGTGTACTTTAATTTAGTCAGTCCCAGACCAAGTCTTGGGGGACTTGACTCACTTTAACTTTGATGTGCAATTTGTTGAAATGAATGTATTTTGAAAATAGAAGATATTTAAATAGATGGAATTTTCTTTTGGAAAAAGAGATGCAAATTGTGAGTGGGTTAGGCAGATTACGGTTGTCACCAGTGGCCACATTGTGGTTGAAACCGTGGTCTTTCACTAGTTATTGCTAGTTATCATGCTTATTTTTTCCTTCATTCATTCATTCATTCATTCATTCATTTATTTATGTAAAGAAAGTCTAGAGAATTTTTTAAGCTACATACTTTTTGTGGGTTTGTTTGTTTGTTTGCCTTTAGCAATTAAGCATTAATTATTAATCTATAACATAACCCTTTATAAAAGAAATGTAATAGTTTGTTGTGTTTTACAAGAATACATCCATTACATTCATGGCATTTAGCAGATGCTCTTATCCAGAGCGGTGTACAACATACCCAGAACAGCCTGGGGAGCAGTTGGGGGTTAGGTGCCCTGCTCAAGGGCACTTCAGCCATTCCTGCTGGGCCAGGGAATCAAACCAGTGACCTTTTTGGTCCCAAAGCCGCTTCTCTACCCATTAGTCCATGACCTCCCTTCTCTAAAATAAGGATAGAGTTTATTGCCTGTAAACTAATGTTGTGTTTACATGTTGAGATTGGGGGCATGCAAGAAGGCATGAATGTACATCTTATCCTTTACAAAAATCAATATCACTTCTACTACATGACAATTTAAAGTATTTTAATAAATCAAATTTCAAAGATGAGGCAAAACCATGAATTAAAAAAAATTTAAATATGGATAGAGGCCCACGCTGTAAACAGCATTAAGTTAATAATGCCTCAATTAACTCTGATAATTAAATCACAGTGAAGCGTATATTTTGTCTTTATTCCTCATTGTTGCTGAAACATTAACAAATTAAGTTTAAAGTTTGAATGCATTATTTTATTTGCAGCCTTTATAATTGATTGTTGATGGTTGTCTTGTCCTATCATCCCAGAGGTTAACCTTACAGCACTTCAATGAGCATGAGAGTCTGTGTGTACAGGAAATGTGAGGATGAATCATGCTGCATAAATGTGCCATTATCGCAATCAGAGCAATCAGAGCGTGACGGAGCAACACAGTTCATAGATAAAGAGCAGCTGCATTAAAATGCAGGTTGTCTTTTTGAGTTCAGAAATGATTACCAGGCCTCAAATGGCCCACAGGAGTCACAGGCAGATTAGCTCACAATCAGTAGTTTGTTCTACATACACTGTGGTTTGTTTTTTTTGTTGTTGCTTTTTGCCATTTGATTACCAATAGAAAGGAATCGTTAACTGATAAACATTAGTGTGGTTTCTACATTTCATCTGATAAATTAAAAGGTGGCTAAAATTATATTTGAAAGGTAATAAAAAATTGTCCAATTAACTCTCCAATTACTTTAATTTGCCTCCACAGAAAAGTCAACTATTATCCCATAAACATGACAAATATCTTACATATTAGAAGGGAAATTAATGATTTGGTGAAGAATAACGATAGTATTATTGTATTGCAGTAGTACTGGGACTGTTGCATGCAGAGATGCAGGAAGGCATTTTACACTGGGCGTGCTGTAATTTTAAGTAGAATACCAATGATGTTGCACCCGAGTGATAGCCGAAGCATTTTGATAGCAAATAACAAAGTCTAATTCACTGATAGCAACCATCTCCATCACTTCTTGTGTATCACTGGAAGAGTTATTCGTTCACTCCGTTACTTAACAATTATTCAGCGAAGGAGACGTGAATATCGGTGAATACTAACTGAGACGAAGTTGAGGTTATTTTTCACCTATATTCACTGAGCCTGAGGTGGATAATTATTTAAGTATATATATATACACAGGAGATTATTTCAAAAAAATGAATCATATTTTAAAAAAATAATTTTTCAATCTTCAAAAGCAGCATGCAAATGTAATGCACGCAGGCTTGTGTCACTTATCTATGCCAAGTCACACAATACTTTGTTTTGAAATAGATAAAATAAATCACAATTCCACCTTACCTTTGAATAGTTTTCAAAGTTCAAAGTGTTTATTGTTATATGCACAGTAAGGACATGTCCACTTGCACAATGAAATTCTTAATTTGCTGTCCACCATATATGCCAATTACAAATAAATAAATAGGAGGAAGAAGTAATACAAAGTAAGGCAATATTGAGGTATTTCACCTGACGTCACAGGGTCACGTGACGCCCCGGTGTCCGCCATTTTGAACGTCAAGCTACATACTAACGCTGCAGACAGAGAGGGAGAACCAGCTTGAAAAAAAACGTGTTACAGACACCTAGAATAGATTAATTTGTCAGTAAGCACTCTATAAATAACCATGGTGTTTGCTTGTTGTGCTGTGGGCTGCCACAACAGACAGGGACAGCGTGCAGGACGCTCCTTTTACCGGTTTGTTTCCTACTGACCCAGACAAGAGGGCCAAATGGATTGCAGCTGTGAAGAGACAGGATTGGGAGCCAACAGAGTACTCCAGACTTTGCAGTGATCATTTCATTTCAGGTTAGTTTATCAGTTAACGCAATTTTGATAAAATATATAGCAAAAAGTAAATGGGTCAGTGTTTGTTAACCCATCTGAGCAGTGAAACAAGGCAGTGTTAATTTGTCTAGGGTTGCATGTAGCAGACATCAGACATAAAACGCAATAACAGAGGCTAGAAAGAAACGGGACACAGAAATAAATAAACAGGGCTCCATACCAAGGCTGGGTACAGTGTTTGTGATAAAAGACAGATCCAATTTAACACGAATCACAGCTTACTTTCTTGTTAAAATGTGCAAAGGTCTCCACCATCTCATACCGCCTTGCACTGAAGGACTTAAGCGTGCCGTCCAAAATGGCTGCGTCATGTGACTTGGTCACGTGGGTGAAATACCTCAATAGTGCAAAGAAAAGCAAAAGCAACAAAAACACCCAGTGTAGTACAAAATAAAGGTCAATGTAGTGCAAAATACGTAGTGTAATACAAAAATAAGGCGATGATCAGATGTAGCAGCAGAAGGGCAGTAATGTGCGAATGTGCAAACAATGTAACCAGATGTAAACAGCCAAGGAAACAGCAGCAAAATGGCAGTAATGTGCAAATATGTGCAAACAATGTAATCAGATGTAAACGGTCAAGGAAACGGCAGCAAAAAGGGCAATAATGTGCAAACAAATGTAAACAGATGTAAACAGTCAAGGACAGTTTACAGGGAGGTATTCCATGGTTATAGACTCCTGTCAGCTGTTCAGGAGTCTGATGGCGGTGGGAAAGAAAGAGTTATTTAGTCTGACAGTCTTACATTTCACACTTCCGTACCTCCGGCCTGAGTTTAAAAGTGTGAACAGTCCGTGCTGGGGGTGGGTGGGGTCTTTGAGGATGGAGGCAGCTCTCCTGTGGACTCTGCGGTGGTAGGTGCTCTGCAGAGAGGGCAGTGGAGTTTTGGTGATCCTCTCAGCAGTCTTCACCACCTTCTGCAGGCGTTTGCGGTCCATTGCTGTAGCGTTGCCGTACTACACAGTGATGTAGTTGGTCAGGATGCTCTCAATCACGCAGTTGTAGAAGTTGCTGAGGATCTTAGATTAGATTAGATGAGAGAGAACTTTACTGATCCCTTTGGGAGGGTTCCCTCAGGGAAATTAAGATTCCAGCAGCATCATTACAGGATAAACAGAGAATAGAAAATAGAGGAAAAAACTTATAGATAAATTAAATTAAATTAAGTATTTACATATACAAATATAAAAAGAATAAGATATGGGGAAGGGGGGAAGGGGGGGCAGCAGGAGAGATATTGCACTTTATATTGCACATTGTCCGGTATTGCTTATTGTTAGGCTAGGCTACTGCTCCTTCCCGTCCTCTGTCCTCCTGTTACCCCTCCTCCCCCCCAGAGAGGAGTTGTACAGTCTGATGGCGTGAAGGACAAAGGAGTTTTTAAGTCTGTTCGTCCTGCACTTGGGAAGGAGCATTCTGTCACTGAACAGGCTCCTCTTTTTTTTTTTTTTTTAGAAGAAACCTTTATTCGTCACATGCACACTTCAAGCACATTTAACCCATCTGAAGCAGTGAACACATGCGCACACACACCCAGAGCAGTGGGCAGCCACACCAGAGCTCCCGGGGAGCAGTCAGGGGTCAGGTACCTTGCTCAAGGGCACCTCAGCCCAAGGCCGCCCCACGTCAACCTAACTGCATGTCTTTGGATTGTGGGGGAAACCGGAGCACCCGGAGGAAACCTACGCAGACACGGGGAGAACATGCAAACTCCCCCCCGCCGGCCGCTGGGTTCGACCCGGAACCTTCTTGCTGTGAGGCGACTGTGCTAACCACTACACCACCGTGCCGCCCTCTTGGGTAACATACCAAACTTCCTCAGCCTCCTCAGAAAGTACAGCCGCTGTTGAGCCTTCCTAACCAGCTGTGTGGTGTTATGTGTCCATGTGAGGTCCTCACTGATGTGAACACCCAGGTATTTGAAGCTGCTCACCCTCTCCACCTCAAGCTCCTGGATGAACAGTGGCCGATGAGGTCTCCGCTCCTTCCTCATGTCCACTATCATCTCCTTTGTCTTGTCCGTGTTGAGGGTGTGATTGTTGTCCTCACACCATGACACCAGACTGGCCACCTCCCTCCTGTAGGCTGTTTTGTCACCGCCAATGATGCATCCAATCACTGCCGTGTCGTCCGCGAACTTCAGGATGATGTTGTCCTTGTGGGAGGCAACACAGTCATGGGTGTAGAGAGTAGAGACCAAACTTTGTAGCATCTTTAGTGCTTTTAGGAACAGCATTTTCTTTCATAATTTGTAATTCTTCCTCGATTACAGTGACAAAGTGATTGGCCGCCATTTTGCCGAGTCGCTCGAGGTCATTATCGAAAAATAGTCCGAATCGCTTGACCAATCAGCGCACGCGATTTTCAATAATTACCTCTGTATTTATACTAAAGGAGATTAAAGGCCATATATCTTAATATTGGGCGGCACGGTGGTGTAGTGGTTAGCGCTGTCGCCTCACAGCAAGAAGGTCCGGGTTCGAGCCCCATGGCTGGCGAGGGCCTTTCTGTGTGGAGTTTGCATGTTCTCCCCGTGTCCGCGTGGGTTTCCTCCGGGTGCTCCGGTTTCCCCCACAGTCCAAAGACATGCAGGTTAGGTTAACTGGTGACTCTAAATTGACTGTAGGTGTGAATGTGAGTGTGAATGGTTGTCTGTGTCTATGTGTCAGCCCTGTGATGACCTGGCGACTTGTCCAGGGTGTACCCCGCCTTTCGCCCGTAGTCAGCTGGGGTAGGCTCCAGCTTGCCTGCGACCCTGTAGAACAGGATAAAGCGGCTACAGATAATGAGATGAGATGAGATATCTTAATATTTTCAGGGATTTTTGTATTAGGCATGACTGTCTAGGAAACAGATAAACATGAGATTTTAACTCCAAAAATCATCTCATCTCATCTCATTATCTGTAGCCGCTTTATCCTGTTCTACAGGGTCGCAGGCAAGCTGGAGCCTATCCCAGCTGACTACGGGCGAAAGGTGGGGTACACCCTGGACAAGTCGCCAGGTCATCGCAGGGCTGACACATAGACAACCATTCACACTCACATTCACACCTACGGTCAATTTAGAGCCACCAGTTAACCTAACCTGCATGTCTTTGGACTGTGGGGGAAACCGGAGCACCCAGAGGAAACCCACACGGACACGGGGAGAACATGCAAACTCCGCACAGAAAGGCCCTCGCCGGCCACGGGGCTCGAACCCGGACCTTCTTGCTGTGAGGCGACAGCGCTAACCACTACACCACCGTGCTGCCCCCCAAAAATCATTATATATATATATAGCGCCCTCCACAATTATTGGCACCCCTCGTTAAGATATGTTCTTAGGCTTCTAATAAATTCTTTTTTTTTTTAAATAATACAGGAAAAAATGCAAAAAAAAAAAAAAAGAAAAATCCAACCTTTAATTCAAGTGCATTTATTCAGTGGGAAAAAAGTCCCACATTAAGAAATAATTATTTTACATGAAATCATGTGTGCCACAATTATTGGCACCCCTGATGTTAATACTTTGTACAACCCCCTTTTGCCAACAAGACAGTGCTTAATATTCTCCTATAACATTTCACAAGATGGGAGAATACAGAGAGAGGGATCTTCGACTATTCCTCTTTGCACAATCTCTCTAAATCGTCCAGAGTCCTGGGTCCTCTCCTATGCACTCTCCTCTTCAGCTCACCCCACAGGTTTTCAATTGGGTTGAGGTCTGGGGACTGAGATGGCCATGGGAGGAGCTTGATTTTGTGTCTGGTGAACCATTTTGGTGTAGATTTGGCCACATGTTTAGGGTCATTATCTTGCTGAAAGACCCAGTGACGACCCATCTTCAGCTTTCGGGCAGAGGCCACCAGATTTTGATTTAAAATGTCCTGGTATTTCAAAGAGTTCATGATGCCATGCACCCTAACAAGGTTCCCGGGGCCTTTGGAAGAGAAACAGGCCCACAGCATCACTGATCCTCCCCCATACTTCACAGTGGGCATGAGGTGCTTTTGCGCATACTCATCTTTTGTGATGTGTTAGAGTGTTTGTAGCCAAAAAGCTCTATCTTGGTCTCATCTGACCAAAGCACACGGTCCTAATTGAAGTCCCAGTACTGCTTAGCGAACTCCAGATGTTTATGCTTGTAAGTGAGAAAAGGCTTTTTCCATGCATGCCTCCCAAACAGCTTGTTGGCATGTAGATAGCGCCTGATGGTTGTTATGGAGACTTTGTGACCCCAAGATGCTACTCTTTGAAGCAATTCTCTAACAGTGAGCTTCGGAGAACTTTTTACTTCTCTTACCATCCTCCTCACTGTCCGTGGTGGCAAGATGAACCTGCATCCTTGTCCAGGCTTGTTTGCCACTGTTCCAGTTGTTTTACACTTCTTGATGATTCCTCTGACTGTAGATATGGGCAGGTGTAGGTGAGTGGCTATTTTCTTGTAGCCATTGCCTGACTTATGAAGGTCGACACACATCTGCCTTACTTGAATGGTGTGTTCTCTTGTCTTTCCCATGTTGAAGAGTGGATAAGAGAAATAGGCCTCTGTGTCACATCATATTTATACCCCAGGGAAATAGGATGTAATAAATTATGAATTAAAGGTTCCTAGATACTCTGATCAACTTTATAAACTACAGTAGAAATGACAGAAATGCTTCAATTACATTTATTTTCTAGGAATTGTTATGGGTGCCAACAATTGTGGAACAGGTGATTTTATGAAAAATAATTTTTTAGTCAGGGATTTTTTTTTTAATTCACTTGAGTTAAGGGTTACATTTTTCTACAATTTTCAGTGTGAGATTATGCTTCTGCAATAAAAATTGAATTTATTTTAAGGCTTTTAACACATCTTAACCAGGGGTGCCAATAATTGTGGAGGGCACTGTGTGTGTGTGTATATATATATACAGTATATATAATAAACTGTTGTACAGCCTGTACTACACACAGCTGGTTTTCCTCAACACCCGTACTTGTCTGTCATAAGACATAATCTTTGATATCTGTTGCTGTTTCAAATGCAAGCAGAAATATTCCACTTCATTATTTAATGGGTGTCAGGGTGGCACAGTAAGTAGCACTGCTGTCTCACAACTCCACCATTCCTCGCTCAATCCTGAGTTTGGATAAATATCTGTGCAGAGTTTAGTATGTTATGTAAGTTTAGTATCATCTACAGTGGTGCTTGAAAGTTTGTGAACCCTTTAGAATTTTCTATATTTCTGCAAAAATATGACCTAAAACATCATCAGATGGGCGGCATGGTGGTGTAGTGGTTAGCGCTGTTGCCTCACAGCAAGAAGGTCCGGGTTCGAGCCCCGTGGCTGACGAGGGCCTTTCTGTGCGGAGTTTGCATGTTCTCCCTTTGTCTGCGTGGGTTTCCTCCGGGTGCTCCGGTTTCCCCCACAGTCCAAAGACATGCAGGTTAGGTTAACTGGTGACTCTAAATTGACCGTAGGTGTGAATGTGAGTGTGAATGGTTGTCTGTGTCTATGTGTCAGCCCTGTGATGACCTGGCGACTAGTCCAGGGTGTACCCCGCCTTTCACCCGTAGTCAGCTGGGATAGGGTCCAGCTTGCTGTTCTGTACGGAGGAATTTTAGCCCATTCCTCCGTACAGAATAGCTTCAACTCTGGGATGTTGGTGGGTTTCTTCACATGAACTGCTCGCTTCAGGTCCTTCCACAACATTTCGATTGGATTAAGGTCAGGACATTGACTTGGCCATTCCAAAACATTCACTTTATTCTTCTTTAACCATTCTTTGGTAGAACGACTTGTGTGCTTAGGGTCGTTGTCTTGCTGCATGACCAACCTTCTCTTGAGATTCAGTTCATGGACAGATGTCCTGACATTTTCCTTTAGAATTCGCTGGTATAATTCAGAATTTATTGTTCCATCAATGATGGCAAGCCATCCTGGCCCAGATGCAGCAAAACAGGCCCAAACCATGATACTACCACCACCATGTTTCACAGATGGCATAAGGTTCTTATGCTGGAATGCAGTGTTTTCCTTTCTCCAAACGTAACGCTTCTCATTTAAACCAAAAAGTTCTATTTTGGTCGCATCCGTCCACAAAACATTTTTCCAATAGCCTTCTGGCTTATCCACGTGATCTTTAGCAAACTACAGACGAGCAGCAATGTTCTTTTTGGAGAGCAGTGGCTTTCTCCTTGCAACCCTGCCATGCACACCATTGTTGTTCAGTGTTCTCCTGATGGTGGACTCATGAACATTAACATTAGCCAATGTGAGAGAGGCCTTCAGTTGCTTAGAAGTTACCCTGGGGTCCTTTGTGACCTCGCCGACTATTACACGCCTTGCTCTTGGAGTGATCTTTGTTGGTCGACCACTTCTGGAGAGGGTAGCAATGGTCTTGAATTTCATCCATTTGTACACAATCTGTCTGACTGTGGATTGGTGAAGTCCAGACTATTTAGAAATGGTTTTGTAGCCTTTTCCAGCCTGATGAGCATCAACAACGCTTTTTCTGAGGTCCTCAGAAATCTCCTTTGTTCGTGCCATGATACACTTCCACAAACATGTGTTGTGAAGATCAGACTTTCATAGATCCCTGTTCTTTAAATAAAACAGGGTGCCCACTCACACCTGATTGTCATCCCATTGATTGAAAACACCTGACTCTAATTTCACCTTCAAATTAACTGCTAATCCTCGAGGTTCACATACTTTTGCCACTCACAGATATGTATTATTGGATCATTTTCCTCAATAAATAAATGACCAAGTATTATAATTTTGTCTCATTTGTTTAACTGGGTTTCTATTTATCTACTTTTAGGACTTGTGTGAAAATCTGATGATGTTTTAGGCCATATTTATGCAGAAATATAGAAAATTCTAAAGGGTTCACAAATTTTGAAGCACCACTGTAACTGACTGCAAAGACTTCCGTATGTCCTCCTACATTTGTTTCATCTAGGTTCTCTGGTTTCCTCCTACCTCAAAAAAAAAAAGTTCCCCTTGGTGTGAACAAGTCTGTAAATATGTGTGTATGTGTGCATAGTGCCTTGTGTTAGACTGGCATCCCATCCATGGTGTATTTTCACCTCACTCCCAGTGTTCCTGGGGTAGGAGCCGGATTCACCATAGTCTTGACCAAGATATGCCAGTTTCTGAAGATAAATGAATGAATTAATCTTCCTTTCATCAAGTTCCTGCTTCAGCCAGGCAGTTTATTTCATTGCACTGAAATATGCAGAGATTCTTCTACTTTGTCATCAAGATGGCAGGGTCTTTAATGTGCTTCTTGGTTGGCCTTTTCTTTATATTCTGTCAGTGACCTTCCTTGTAGCTGTCTCTTGGTCCGTCACCTCACTGTGACCCAAATGCAAAAATGGTGTCTGCTCTAGACAAGTCTTGAGCATTTACTATAAACATAATAACCATTGCTGTATCAGATGAATTGTAAAAAATATGCCATATTAATGAACTATTTCACTTTATGGAATGTTATTTCACTAGATATTGCATAGGAGGAAATGGGGCATAATTATAAATGATGGGCATAAAGTTAAGACACGGGTTCTTGTGTCAAAGGTGAGTCCAGACAGACAGCATTTTGTGTAACAACATAACACAGCTTATAGATATTTAATATGCTGTAATTTGTAACCGGTCTCAGGAAGGCTAAGTATTCTGTCAGGGATGGGTTGGAGATGGATGTATGTGCAGAAGAATTTATTATATATAGTATAGTATATCATAATCAGGCATACAGTCCAAAACCGCAGGCAGAAATCATAAACGGTGAATAAGTAATACGTTGGGCGAGGCACAAACAGACTATCCAAGACACAGGCAAAAGCAGAATCAAAGAACAGGAATCAGGAAACCAGGAGATCAATGCGAGAATACAGCATGGTAAAGTGCCACTAAACAACTCAATACTTCAATAATAATAATAATTATTATCATCATCATATCCATCCATCTGTGACGGGAAACCGGAGCACCCAGAGGAAACCCATGGAAACACAGGGAGAACATGCAAACTCCATACAGAAAGGCCCCCGTTGGCCACTGGGCTCGAACCCAGAACCTTCTTGCTGTGAGGTGACAGTGCTAACCACTACACCACTATGCTGCATTATTTATTTATTTAAGTAGTTTAGTTTAGAGTTTAGACTCTACTGAGTATTTTGACATCAGTTTTATTAGAGAGTGTAAAGGAGAGGGTTCCATGAACACTGTGCTTGGGTCTCTTTTGGCCCCTGCTTACATAGTCCTGAAAATAAGTTTAAATAAGATCACTACCCTGGTGAAAAATAAATGTACTTTATTGTATTTAAAGTATATTCATATTTTCAACAGTATATTAAAAATGTACTTACACAAATTGTACTTTTTGTAAATATATAAAAAGTATACTAACATCACGCTTTCACGCTAACACTTTTAACACACTTTAAAATAATTATACTATATTCCACTTTATAGAAATATCTCATCTCATTATCTCTAGCCGCTTTATCCTGTTCTACAGGGTTGCAGGCAAGCTGGAGCCTATCCCAGCTGACTACGGGCGAAAGGCGGGGTACACCCTGGACAAGTCGCCAGGTCATCACAGGGCTGACACATAGACACAGACAACCATTCACACTCACATTCACACCTACGGTCAATTTAGAGTCACCAGTCAACCTAACCTGCATGTCTTTGGACTGTGGGGGAAACCGGAGCACCCGGAGGAAACCCACGCGGACACGGGGAGAACATGCAAACTCCACACAGAAGGGCCCTCGCCGGCCCCGGGGCTCGAACCCAGGACCTTCTTGCTGTGAGGCGACAGCACTAACCACTACACCACCATGCCGCCCTTATAGAAATATATTATACTAAAATATACTTTAAATGAAAGTTATGTGTAATTCAGCACATCAAGTTGCACTTTTCTTCAATTTAATTACAATTAAAATATATTTAGTACAAAATTAGTTGTTCCAAAATAGCATGCCTCAAGTTAACTAATCATAAACACACTTGAAGTATTTTGATGAGTGTGGCTTCAAGTACACAAAAGTATGCTAAATTTTAGTACACTTAGCACATTTATTTTTCACCAGGGTAGATCAATCCAAAATCGACAGAACGAAAGACTTCAATGATTGCGCCCTCTTACATCTGCTCCATTCGAGCAGAAAAAATGAGCAGTCACCCACTGGCATCTTATGAGTGTCTCCACAGCTACATTGCATCTATATCTGGCCAGGTATCTAATAACAGACTTGTATATTTCCAGAGGTGGATAAAGTACCCGACTTCATTACTTAAGTCAGAGTACAGATCCCACTCGTCAAATGTTACTCCGATACAAGTGAAAGTTGTCCAGTCACATTTTTACTTAAGTTAAAGTACTGAAGTACTCACTTTTAAAAATACTTAAGTATTAAATGTACATTTTCTGTCAACGCATTGTTGTATTATTGTCACAACGCTTACAAAACCTAACGCTGTTACCAAATACAGAAATGTGAATTCACAAAATGAACGCATGCTGCGCCATCATGGTGGTTTAACGTTAAGCTAGCTAGTCAGTGAAGCTCCAGCTAACATGTGAGCAAACTCTTTTCAAACTCGAAATCATATTGGGTAGCTAATGCTACTAGAGAAGAAAGATTTCTACATTGTTTATTTGGCAAGATTATGCTAAAACATATTTCTGAAAGGACTTCAGATAAGTTAACGTTATTCATGTTAGCGTAACTCCATTTTTCATGCTAACTAACAGTGTCCAAGTTAACTAGCTATGTGTAAACGTTAGCCATGGATAAGGCTACGACAACTTGGTGGGCAAATCCATAGAAAGTCATTTGACGAACCAGACTGCATAGCTATTTCAACATTACCGCTCGCTCTAAAATCACAGACAACTTTATTGCAAGCTTTCTCTTGGAATAAAACGTTTATATACCTCAATATGGTCCCGCAGGTTGGACGGCGAGTTTTTGTAGGCCGTGATGTGGTTCATTTTTGACAAACAAAGCAAACATTTAAAACGAATCGAATCTTTAATCCTTTCAGAAAACTGAAACATGGGTTCATGGGCCATGAGTGTGTGCATCCAGAAGAACCGCCTCCTTCCATTCTGCCATCAACTGATCGTGTTAAATAATGCTGTGGAGAAATCATTGAACTTGATTTTATGCAGTCTATGGATGTGACGTGACCCTAGTGATTACTGATCGGCTGTCTCAGCGTCACCTGCGAAAAAACCAATCACATTTTAGAAACAAAAAGAAAAAACATCCACTTTCAAAGCCGCTTCATCGTAACGAGTAACGAGGACTTTGATAGAAATGTAGTGGAGTAAAAAGTACGATATTTGAGTGAAGTTAAAGTCATAAGTTTCCAAAAAAATAATACTCAAGTAAAGTACAGATACTCAAAAAGTGTACTTAAGTACAGCACTCAAGTAAATGTACTTCGTTACTGTCCACCTCTGTATATTTCCCCTGATTTTCCATATCAGACTGAAATGTAACCTGAGGAAATTATACATAAATCCAGTAAAGTTTTAAAATTTTGTTGCAAAAATCTTTAAATATGCAAATAAATCAAAGAATAATTTAATGTTAATTTGCATAATGCAAAATCCATGGTTTAATAACTGGATTTCAATTAGATATATTTAATTGTAAGAGCACACCCAAAAGCTACATTTTTACATAGCAGTTCAAAAATTATATTCCATTGACATTTCTCAAATATTATTTATATGTACATGATTATGCATGCCTGTTTAGTCTAGTTTTATGGATAAAATGTCACTTAAGCTCAAAAGTGCTCAAGTTTTTCAGAAAATGTATCAGCTTTAAGGTATGTGAACCGGTTTGTGATATGATGGTGGATGTATCTCTCTTCGAAGGCTTCTCCCAACATAATCTCAGAAAGCATTATCTCAAGAACTGGATAAAATTATGATTTAGAAAATAAGCTTTTCTACCATATGTGTTGAACTTCTACCTGGGAAACATAAAACAAAGTCACAAAGTTAAAGCTCCTGACTGCAAAGTCATCTGAAATGTTTTCATTTTTTATTGTGCATGGCATTTTCCTATGTTCCCCCAAGAACAATATCATGTGGATGAGATGTGATCATTTTAATGTGCTGAGGGTCGCTTTTCTCCGTTTTGGGACCAAATATCCTATCTTTCAAGGTAAACAGGATGGCCCTACGGAAATAGCCAAATGCAGGGAGCTTTAACTAATTAGCATAACTATGGAACTGCATCACACCAAGATGGCTACACGCAGAAAACATAAGTCACAGGGATGTAATTTGTGGTTGACATTCGCAAATAGTTCCGTGAAACAAAAGATGAATATATCTTTTCTCTGTAACTGCTTTTGTGTTATTGTTTCTTTCTCTGTAAGATCAAAACATTAGGCGTATAACTCCATACTCAGACTCACCAAGACATGCACTGCAAACTCTTCGTCAGATGTTGCACCTGTTTCATCCTTCAGCCAGTGCCAGTGGTTGATCTGTCCCTTCACAAAAATTCTTGCGGACAACCTTTTGATTTCCATTGCTTTTCTGGTGCACTTTTTAGCTGATTCGCTTTCATATTTTCCTTTTCTTTTAGCTGACGGGAGAGCGGAGTCCGCCGTGTTTGCCCATACGGGCTTGTTTTGGTTAAAAGTAGGTCAAACATGCCTCACAATGGTTGTGATGTTGTTGCTCACTTGCTTCGGTGATCTCTGGAATCATAAAAATGCAGGACGCTTTTTATCTCAGCAAAACATTCACACACAGGATACACTGTGTGTGTACCAGCGCAACTCCCCGGTTTCAACTCAAATCAATGCAAAACATCTCAAAACTCCTACAGCAGTAGAAGTACAACATTTTTGCCCAGAATTCAAATTTGCAGTCCGTACCTTTAATGCTGTTGGGTTTGAAGTATTTCCATGTAAATTTAGAAATCTAGAAAAATGTTTAACCGTTGAAAAAAAATCGATTAATTTTTAAAGGACATACGCAGAGCCTTTATTTTTAAATAAATTTCTGAGTGGATAGTATCTCCATCCTTGACTCTTGTATGCTGCATAAATGGGAATAGAAACTATATATTTTTGAGAGTTAAAATCGACCGCAAAATTGGCATTCGAGCTGCCCCGCTGAGCCAGCCAGCCCTGAGTGCGTGACGTCACAGCGGGAACCGGTTTTAAGGCCGAGGCCTTTTACAGCTATAGACCAAAGTCATTCAAATACAACCCCGATTCCAAAAAAGTTGGGACAAAGTACAAATTGTAAATAAAAACGGAATGCAATAATTTACAAATCTCAAAAACTGATATTGTATTCACAATAGAACATAGACAACATATCAAATGTCGAAAGTGAGACATTTTGAAATTTCATGCCAAATATTGGCTCATTTGAAATTTCATGACAGCAACACATCTCAAAAAAGTTGGGACAGGGGCAATAAGAGGGTGGAAAAGTTAAAGGTACAAAAAAGGAACAGCTGGAAGACCAAATTGCAACTCATTAGGTCAATTGGCAATAGGTCATTAACATAACTGGGTATAAAAAGAGCATCTTGGAGTGGCAGCGGCTCTCAGAAGTAAAGATGGGAAGAGGATCACCAATCCCCCTAATTCTGCGCCGACAAATAGTGGAGCAATATCAGAAAGGAGTTCGACAGTGTAAAATTGCAAAGAGTTTGAACATATCATCATCTACAGTGCATAATATCATCAAAAGATTCAGAGAATCTGGAAGAATCTCTGTGCGTAAGGGTCAAGGCCGGAAAACCATACTGGGTGCCCGTGATCTTCGGGCCCTTAGACGCCACTGCATCACATACAGGCATGCTTCTGTATTGGAAATCACAAAATGGGCTCAGGAATATTTCCAGAGAACATTATCTGTGAACACAATTCACCGTGCCATCCGCCGTTGCCAGCTAAAACTCTATAGTTCAAAGAAGAAGCCGTATTTAAACATGATCCAGAAGCGCAGACGTCTTCTCTAGGTCAAGGCTCATTTAAAATGGACTGTGGCAAAGTGGAAAACTGTTCTGTGGTCAGACAAATCAAAATTTGAAGTTCTTTATGGAAATCAGGGACGCCGTGTCATTCGGACTAAAGAGGAGAAGGACGACCCAAGTTGTTATCAGCGCTCAGTTCAGAAGCCTGCATCTCTGATGGTATGGGGTTGCATTAGTGCGTGTGGCATGGGCAGCTTACACATCTGGAAAGACACCATCAATGCTGAAAGGTATATCCAGGTTCTAGAGCAACATATGCTCCCATCCAGACGACATCTCTTTCAGGGAAGACCTTGCATTTTCCAACATGACAATGCCAAACCACATACTGCATCAATTACAGCATCATGGCTGCGTAGAATAAGGGTCCGGGTACTGAACTGGCCAGCCTGCAGTCCAGATCTTTCACCCATAGAAAACATTTGGCGCATCATAAAACAGAAGATACGACAAAAAAGACCTAAGACAGTTGAGCAACTAGAATCCTACATTAGACAAGAATGGGTTAACATTCCTATCCCTAAACTTGAGCAACTTGTCTCCTCAGTCCCCAGACGTTTACAGACTGTTGTAAAGAGAAAAGGGGATGTCTCACAGTGGTAAACATGGCCTTGTCCCAACTTTTTTGAGATGTGTTGTTGTCATGAAATTTACAATCACCTAATTTTTCTCTTTAAATGATACATTTTCTCAGTTTAAACATTTGATATGTCATCTATGTTCTATTCTGAATAAAATATGAAATTTTGAAACTTCCACATCATTGCATTCCATTTTTATTTACAATTAGAGGAAGTCATGGCCTAATGGTTAGAGAAACAGCTTTGGGACCAAAAGGTTGCTGGTTTGATTCCCCAGACTAGCAGGATTGACTTAAGTGCCCTTGAGCAAGGCCCCCAACTGCTCTGGCAAGAGTGGTGGCGTACCTTGTGTCTGATTAGCCAAAGAAAAACTGATGATGTGATCATCAGTTCGGGCATTGAACCCGACTGACTTATTTGCACTTTGTCCCAACTTTTTTGGAATCGGGATTGTAATAATTTATGGTGAAAGTAAGAAATACCGTTACCGACTTGCTCAACTAAGACTGATTTGACTTCATTGATTATGGGTTGACTCTCATTAAAACAGGATGGGTGCTATAACTTATGCAGCATACATGTACATGCATGCATTTTTACTGATAAAACGTAAAAGGCTCATTAAATAATCAGATGAACTGAGACAATCACATTCTGAAGCAAATTAAATAATCTTATACCGGTAACTTAAACACACAATACAAGTTACATGTATTAATCTAAATGCAGGTAAACAACGAGGTGGGTTTTTTTATCCAAATGAGAGTCAGAGCTTACCCGTCTGTGTTCTCGCTTCTTGAAAGCCAATTGTTTTTGAAACAATCTGACTTTCAGTTGTTCATTCAGTTCTCCGTTCATTCACTTCTTCCACATAAGGGCGAGATGGCAGCAATATCCAGCGCAGAAATTAGATGGCTGCTACACTCATTGACTTTTCTTCAAACTGTGTATTCCACCATTACTGCTGGGCTCAGGCAATTACTAAAACCCGGGACGGAACAGGATGTCACCGGTTTTAGCAACAACTGCAGGGAGGTCACTGCCCGAGCGATAAGTCCCGTCCCGTTCCATCCTGGGTTTTAGCAACAACCCTCGGCTCACTCCAGGAGGACTGGTGCAACTGAATTCACTTTCCTTTAAAAAAAAAAATACTTTCCTTTTCTTGTAGTTTTCTTTTTCTTTAATTGTTGGTACTGCATCCTCTTTCAGTGTGGGCTTATAGCCAACGCTCCTCAATGGATCAGAGGTCTCATACAAGTCTTCAGTAAAATGTGCAGAGCAGAGGAGAGACCACTTCATAGGCGCCCAATGTGCCCGTGAACTTCTCGCAAAACACGTCCAAATCTTTGCAGTTTGAACATTCTTGGGCCATGAATGCAACGTAAATCCACCTTCTGTCGTGTTGCTGCACCCGCCAGCAACACATCTACATGGCATGGCGATAAATTAGCTCAAAATGGAGGATCGGAGTTGCAGTCAGCTCTGTGTTTTAGTATAGCAGAAGTGGCGATGAGACCGATAGACTTCCTGTTGTGACGTTACGGACGTCAAGGTCATTCACTCAGACCACTACCTATATAAATCACTTTAATCGTAAAAATTAATATTACATTTATTATTAATGCTTAAAACTATTCCTGTGCCATTCTTGAGGTCTCAAGGCATTTATAAACAAAAGTGAGGCCATGGCTCGGCGTATATGCTTTAAAGACCTACATATAGAGATTATAAAAAATACCTAATGCTGCTTGTTCATGTGACAGAAGAAATGCTACGGTCTCATTCTGGCTTTTTAACAAAAGCCAACAACTCTATGGTGTTTCATTTCTGTGGTTTTATTTTGGTGCTATTCTTTGTGACATTTATAAATAAAATCCCAAAGAGGGTTATAATTAAGTCATGACATTTAGATGGACTTGAAATGAGATGAGAGTTGAAATCTGTTGAAGGCTTTCATGCTGTTCACAGTGATGAGACCATGTCCAGGAGGATGGTGGTGTTAATTGTGTTGGGTGACCACACTGCAGTTTGTCTTATGTGCTCCAGATGGTTGAGGACAAAACAAGCTGCTACAATATCATCATGATCAGCTGTGTGCATGCGCCCTGGCACTGGTGCATTAGTGATGTGTCCATACTCTGAATTAGGAGCATTCCCAAAAATGGCCACCCTCATCCCTCTGCTAGTCTTTTTCCTGTGACTGTCCTTTGCAGTAAACTGGCAGTTAATCTGTATAATTTGATTGCTTTGTGAATAGTGAGTAATGATTACCAGCATTTAACCCAGTTCTCATGGTTAGCTAAACCATCCTCTGTATACTAGTGCACAGAATATTAGATCTCATCTCATCTCATTATCTCTATCCACTTTATCCTGTTCTACAGGGTCGCAGGCAAGCTGGAGCCTATCCCAGCTGACTACAGGCGAAAGGCGGGGTACACCCTGGACAGTGGCGGCTCCTGAATTTTTTTTCGGGGGGGGGGCAATTTTCCCCCGTTATGTCTACACGGACCATAAATGTCCACAGGACTGAAGTAAATTGACCTAGGTAGCAAGTCAACTGTTCTACAGAATGTTCTGTAAATAGATTTTGTACTTCAAACTCCATGACCAGCAAGAATTTTACAGACTGTGCAACTTAAGGACAACAGGAAAGTGCACTTACTGTAACAAAACATTGTAAATAGTTGGCTAACATAACAATAGCAGTTGAATAAATAGATGAGTGGATCTTTAGATCTTGCAATTACTGGTATTTACCAAGGATATTACCAAAGTGCGGCAAATATAAAAATGCACATTGAAAACATCAAAAGCGAACGGATTCTGTGACTGTGTGTGTGTGTGTGTGTGTGTGTGTGTGTCACGAAGTCAACCAAACCCAGAAAAACACCACGGTGACTGGAGCCCTCAGTTTCGTCTTTGCCTCGTAGAGCTAACTCGAACACTCCACAAAATTTCACGCATTGGATGAGCCGGTTTAATATGTGCCTGTTCTTGCTCACCTCATCGTTGTGGAGGTGAACTGCTAGCCTGTAGCCCTCATCCGGTTGTGTAGCGATGTTCACTCTCCCAAAAGCCGAAAATTTCAGGCAGCTGCCCATTTGAATCTTTGATGACTCATGTTTTTTTATTTTCTCCGGCAAATGATGCATGTCCGAAACTCCAGTGACCGTCCAAGGAGTGCTGTCCCTGGAGCCACCTCCAGGGTGGAAAAGTAAGCAGGGGGAGCAGAAAACCGCTGAGGCGTCCTCGCAGCCAGCTAGCCAGGATTTGCGGACCATGTTGAAGTAAAACCTCGAGTATATGATTTCCCCCCCTTGTCGAAATTTGTTTTATGTTTAGATTTGGTCGAGGGGGGTCCAGCTTGTTTTGTTGCCAATTTAGCTCGATTTGATCGCTGACTAAATGGAACTTCTTTTAAGGACCGCGCTGAATTGCTTTCCACATCCATCTCACCTCAGAAACTGAGCGGATCGAACGCAACTTTGCCGCGCTTTGCAGTGATGTAAGCACGTTAGGGCAAGCCCCCCCGGAACCCATAGAGATTGCATTGAAGTGTCAGTCAGGAGAAAAAAAATATATTAACATGGGACTCTATCAGTGAACTCTTGGGCGATTTTCAGCGTGACTGAAATCACCCCAAAAGGGGCGGTACTCTAGAAGCAAGACCACCCTGATTGGACAATGATACCCAGAGACAGATTAAAACGGCCTCGAGCAGCGCTGGTGAAAGTTTGTTTTGAAAAAAGAAAAAAAATTTTTTTTTTTTCATTTTGGCAGTGCGTCGCCCAATCGCCCTTATGCGCCAGCCGCCCTTGACCCTGGACAAGTCGCCAGGTCATCACAGGGCTGACACATAGACAACCATTCACACCTACGGTCAATTTAGAGTCACCAGTTAACCTAACCTGCATGTCTTTGGACTGTAGGGGAAACCGGAGCACCCGGAGGAAACCCACGCGGACACGGGGAGAACATGCAAACTCCGCACAGAAAGGCCCTCGCCGGCCACGGGGCTCGAACCCAGGACCTTCTTGCTGTGAGGCGACAGCGCTAACCACTACACCACCGTGCCGCCCAGAATATTAGATACCGTTCTTAATCCTACAGATTAAGATAGATCTTAAACAATTAAGGTGCAAATATACTTCACTGTCACCATGTGTACATGCACTTATGCAGTTGCGACATGAGCAGCACTGTTCACATACTGTACTTGCGTATCTTATGTATATCTGGAGGATTAAAAACAGTGTCCACTACATCTCAGACCATCTGGTTTCCAAGTCAAACTGTAATGTGTAGCGATTTAATGTTAAACATATGGATGAGCTCTGTTTCTCTTTAAAACTTTCTGCCATTGGTTTGGTTGCTTCTCAAATAATACATTCAAAAATGTTTACCAATCTAGGAAATTGACTGAAGAAGGCTGGTAGTAAAAACAGACCCTTCAGTTGGTTTAGAGGTATTTAAAATTCAAACAATAATTGTAATAGGAAAACCATTAGTGTTAGTATTTAACCCTCTGGGGTCTGAGAGTTTTTTTTTTTTTTCTGGTACTCTAATGATTTTGGCATACTCGGATTTTGTTGTCAAGTTCAACAAACTGAAACAGTATTTTCAAAGTCATATGACTTTTGTATTCGGCACAAGTTCAGCTACAAGAATATCGACCATGATTGTACTTTAAGAAAAAAAAAATAAAATAAATGAATATAACCATGTAGTTATACACTCACTGGCCACTTTAATAGGAAAGTGTCTAGAGAGGACTGTACAAGAAGACTAGCAGTTACACTCAAGACTAGTAGTTCAGCAGGCAAGTTGGACTTCTTGAACAAACGCAAGCAGACGATCAGGGGTTGTCCAGGAGAGCTGAGCAGACGGATGGGCAAAGCAGGACTGAAGATCAGTTGGCTAACTGGGGTGACTGGCAGACTGGTAACAGAAAGGCAGTGGATCTGAAGCACAGGAGATTCACACTCAGTCAAAACTCAAAAAGTACGTGCTAGCTCAACAACTTACATGCTCGGCCTTCAGACAGTACAATACAAGTCGACCGAACAACCTGGCAAAGAGTGGATTGGAGAGTCGGGGTCATACCTGTCAACCCTCCCGTTTTCCCCGGGAAATCCCTTATTTCGACTTATTTCCCGCTGTCTTCCCATTTTTTTATTTTCCCGAAAATATCCCGTATTTTCACATTATATAAACGTCCCGTATTTTCACAATATAAAAAAGTCGGTAGGTCCAGAATTCATGACGCGCCTCTGACAGGAGTTTACAGCAGGAAGTCGGGCCATGAATTCACGTCCCCGCCCTCTCAGGCATCAGTAATTACAGAACTACGTCCGGAGGCGAGGCTGAACAAGTGATTAGGTCCAGTGTTGCCAGATTGGGAGGTTTCCCGCCCAAGTTGGGCTGTTTCAAGTGCATTTTGGCGGGTTTTGAACATAATATTTTGGGCTGGAAAACGTCAGTAGTATCTGGCAACACTGATTAGGTCTGAGGTGAAGATGGCGATGCTAATAGCTAAGAAAAACATTAGCCTCTCTTTCTTTGATGATTTCAACAAGTGCGTGGCTGGAATGTTCCCAGACTCTTCCATCGCAAAGAAATTTTCCATGGGGAAAACGAAAGCCTCCCAAATAATCAAAGGTAAGCTACACATGTTTACATTAAGTATGTCCTGGCTAAGACCTCATAAATAGCCTAGTGTAAACTAATTGGTGTATTAACTGTTTTATCCACTCATTGTCTATTTTATTTTCTATCTGAAACTTACCCATTTTAAATCACTCTTGGTTTAATATTTTATATTACTCTCTATCTATCTATCTATCTATCTATCTATCTATCTATCTATCTATCTATCTAGTGTTCCGAGGCCATGACTATGGTAAAACCATAATAAATTGCAATGGAATTGAATTTATTGACTGGTTATATAATGACCTTTCTTATTTTAACATAAGATACGTATTTTAGCCCTTAATTTGGGAAATAACTGGTACCACTGAAAGCAAATAAAAATAAATGTATAGTTTATTCACAAATGCACTCTATAAACCATAAGCATATTGAGTTTGGGTCTTGGCTATCACCAACATGCACCAGAGTACAGGAAATCACAAATACTAGATAGAAAATTGCCCCCCATTCAACTACACACCCACTTTTGGTGAAGGGTATGACTTTCCGAAATTCTCCCTTATTTTGAGTTAAAAATCTGAGAAATATCCCTTTTTTTCAAACCTCAAAGTTGACAGGTATGGTCGGGGTATATATACTTCTGGAGCTTGATTGCTGGATGGATTGCAGGTGTGCAGACAGATTGGCAGCAGGAGTTGATTGGCTGCTGCAGGAGAGCCACACACACACCCACCCACACACACACACAGAGACAAGCGAGAAACAAAGGGGAGGGGAAACAAGAGGAATGAGAAAGCAGCACAACTGGACTATGACTGCTTGTTCTTGATTCTAAGATGCCTGTTCTTGGCTGCAGGAATGGAACCCAGTGTGGTCTTCTTTTGTTGCATGCTGAGATGCTTTTCGGCTCACCACTGTTGTAAAGAGTTGCTATGACTCGCTATATCCTTCCTGGCAGCTCAAACCAATCTGGCCATTTTCCTCTGATCTGTCTTGTCAACAAGGCGTTTGTTTCTACCCACAGAACTGTCATTCACTCTGTGTTTTTTGTTTTTCACATCATTCTGTGTAAACTCTAGAGACTGTTGTGTGTGAAAACCCCAGGAGATCAGCAGTTTCTGAAATACTCAAACCAGTCCATCTGGCTCAAACCAACACCCACAGTGCCACAGTGAAAGTCGCACTTTGAGATCACAGTTTTTCCCATTCTAATGTTTGAAGTGACCATTAACCCAAGCTCTTGATTTGTATCTGCATGATTTGATGCGGGCAGCACGGTGGTGTAGTGGTTAGCGCTGTTGCCTCACAGCAAGAAGGTCCGGGTGCGAGCCCCGTGGCCGGCGGGGGCCTTTCTGTGCGGAGTTTGCATGTTCTCCCCGTGTCCGCGTGGGTTTCCTCCGGGTGCTCCGGTTTCCCCCAAAGTCCAAAGACATGCAGGTTAGGTTAACTGGTGACTCTAAATTGACCATAGGTGTGAATGTGAGTGTGAATGGTTGTCTGTGTCTATGTGTCAGCCCTGTGATGACCTGGCGACTTGTCCAGGGTGTACCCCGCCTTTCGCCCGTAGTCAGCTGGGATAGGCTCCAGCTCGCCTGCGACCCTGTAGAACAGGATAAAGCGGCTACAGATAATGAGATGAGATGATTTGATGCATTGTGCTGCTGGCAAGGGATCGGCTGATTAGAGAACTGCATAAAACCGCAGGTGGATGAGTGTGCCTAATAAAGTGGCCGGTGAGCGTATAAGATCTGGAAATCTTCCTTTTTTTTTTCTTTTTTTTTTGGACTGGGTTTACAAAGATACAAGAAGGTTGATCACACAGGTTAATGTTTTTATCCTACTAGTAGCTACATTTACTGATATTTCAACCAGAATTTTATATATATAATTGTTATTTACTGTGCGCTTATAATTATTCTGTTGTTATCGACAGTTTTGACTTTACTGTTGATAACATTAGGAGATGACGAAAGGCATCTTATCCAAAAATATGTGCATTATTTTCTAGCAGAGTGGTTTTGTTCCAGAATATCATGCAAATGTGAAGTGCTGAGTCACTATCTTGTGGTAAGGAACATGTCCATTTTATATACTTGAATGTCCATAAATTTGGATAAGGTTATACATAACATGCATATAAATGAAGATATAAATTATGTAAACGAAGAATGTACTACACAGTACATATAAACAGCTATTTAGGGAGTCATTCAGACTGGCAAAACAACTTGCATATAAATATCACTAGTACAAAAGTTTCGCTAAGTAGGAAATTAAGCCTGAGAGTTAGTGAAAAGTGAGAAATCATCATAATTTTCCTCACTAGTGAATATCAGGATACTTTTTCCTGCCTTTGAATTTTACATGGAAACGTTAAGAGTAGAGTATGAGAATTTTGCCATTCATTATCACAGAGAAGCACCTCAAGGTCATGAATCTTTATTAAATCTCCGATCTGGCGCTCAGTAACCTTTTGGTTTAAATCCAACTTGTTTTAGTTGAAAAAGCTCTTTTGTGTTGGAACTGTAACTATCTCAGTGCAGCCATGGAGGTGTTTGCACCTTGCATTCTCAGCGAAGAGAAAAACTGTCTTGTCTGTTTCTATTCATGTCTCTGACAGGAATGCCATCTGCGTATGTAGAGGACTAAACAGCAGGGCAAGTTTGAAATCATTGCACATTCAAGCCCCCGTCTCCTCATGAAGCAGTGAAATGCCTCTGACAAACAAATTCCCACCAAGCAGTTCTTTTAATTGAATTGTCTAAGCTTTAAACGAGTATGACTCTAAATTTATTACTGTCTCAACTATGCTCAAATCTCACAATTCATATCCTATACATCATTTTTAATGGTAATGATAAGATAAGATAAGATAAGATAAGATAAGATAAGATCGCCTTTTATTATCCCACAAGGGGAAATTTACATTGTTACAGCAGCAAAATATATAAAGAGAAAAAGATAAGGCAGTGAGGGAGTAGTGCAAAAGTACTAAGTATACAAATATATATATATATATATATATATATATATATATATATATATATATATATATATATATATACTGGGTGCGATTTGCTGGGGGGGATGGTGGGGATAATCCCCCCCCTCTGGTTTTTATCTCTGCTGAAAAAAAATCCTCGGGGACAACCCCGTCAATAAAACAAACAAACCAAAAAAAAAGTTGACATGACAGGCATGTTGTGACACAGTTTTCTATGGTCTACATTGCACTCACTTTCAAAATGACCCGAAGTGGCAGCTTTGATGTTCACGAACGTCCCCAGCAAATAGATACATTGTAGATGATAACAATATCCAGAGTGTGAACGTGGATTTAGCGCCATGAATCACATCCTTACTGATGAGCGCAACAGAATGAATGTATCCACACTGACAGCCTTCTTTTCCTCGCTGTCAATGGGTCAGATGTGCGTTCCTTCCCTGCTGAGAAATTCGCAGAAATGTGGATTAAAGAAGGGCGAAACGCGGCGGATAGCGCACCGACGGGAAAGCAGAAAAGGCCACATGAACTGCGCCATCAGAGCAAACTGTTCATTTAGTATTCATGTATTTTAGTGATTTTCGAGTCACTGTCCATTTAATCCGGAGGGAGAGAAACATCACAGCAACGCGACAAGCAATGCGAACTTTGTTGTTAGTGTTTGTGTATTTAGTCAGAGAGATAGGAAGATGAATTTACTATCTTTGGTTAAGTGTTCGTTTTCATTTAGTGTTATTCATTTGATATCATCGGATGTTACTGAGCTGTTAGCCTATTGTTACCTTAATTTTGTGACGTTTCATGATTAAAAAAAAAAACATCCCCCCTTCTGGTTTTTTGACAAATTGCACCCTGTGTATATATATATATATATATATATATATATATATATATATATATATATATATATATATATATAAAAGAAATAAACTGCAAATTTGGAGATAAAAAATTAACAAATTTGCATAAATTAACAGGTTTGCAGATGTACAGTTAACATAAGTGTATTACAAAGGTGGAATTGCACGTGTCAGTATTACCCAGGTAGTGTTGCACAAGTAAGTCGGTATATTGCACAAGAGCCATTTTAACTATGTGTAGCTAGCAGTTCGCTGTAAAGTACTGATAGTCAGTGCACACAGTATACATTCAGAGGGGTCTCTATGGATGTAGAAGTGATCTGGACAGTATTGTTCATTAGTCAGTGCGTTTACATACACATAGAGAAAATCGAATTTCTGCCGTAGCTTGACTGAAATCGAAGTTCTAAATGCCATGGAAACACCTTAGCTCAGCTGAAATCGAACCGAACTGGATTTCTCATAATCGAGCTACGCGACCTAGATTATGCGATTGTAGCCGAGCTACTTAGTGCATGTAAACCCTATCGAGCTACGTAGTCAAGCTACTTACTTCAGCACTGCCCCTTCCGGAAGTGACGAGTAACGAGACCACAAGCGGGAAACACAACAGTCTTGGTCGACATGACAACAGTAGTAGAAACGTGCACTTCTGGAGCAATGAGGAGATAGAGTTCATGCTCATTCAGCTTAAGGAGTTGAATATATATATATATATATATATATATATATATATATGTATCGATGTTGCTGTCCTCGTCGTCGTTCTTCTTGTGAACACGGAACTGATAACTTTGTTTATACTCTTGAATAGCTCTTCTTCATGACGACAACCAGAAGTGTACCAACACGATGGGGCGTGTAGCGCCACCTGTGGCTCGGGTGCACAATGTACCTCACACAATAGCTCGATTTCCTTGTGTGCATGTAGGATTGGATTTCTCTGGCACCCCTGCTGGGACCCTTAGCTCGATTACCGACAGCAGCTCGATTTGGATGTGCATGTAAACGCACTGACTGTGAGGAGTGTCTGGTGCTGTGCTTGGTGAGGTGCCGGTTGTACAGTCAATGCTTTACTATAAGATTGTTAATACTTAACTAATGCTTTTATAATAATGAATTAATACATGCACTAATGAGGTGTATACTTTAACACCTAGCTGAAATATATATGAATAGTCATTAGCAACGATGATGATGATAATTATAAGTATTAACATCATGTTTATTCATTATGCTAATGAACATCATGCAATATTAATACAGACCATTTATGTTATGAAGTGTCTGTGTAGAAACAGTTAAGGCGAACCCAAATTATAGGCTATAGTATAAGTTCAGGAAGTTCCAGACCCTTTTTTATTTTTGTTTTCCAGCACCCCTAATTCTAAACTAAACTCTACCACAGGAAATACAAATCAAATGTATATTTTGTTTGTTTGTTTTTTTGTATGCAGTTCTAAAATCGTGTTGATGCAACACTTTGTTAGGCCTGAGCAATTACTTTTATTAGCATATTCCACAGTCTTTTCCATGGTATATACAGTTTTAATATATTTTTATAGCATCACACCAGTAAAGTGGTTGTGTGTTTGATTATGTTGTATCAAACCAAGTTGTTAGTGCTGGTGGCTTCAAATTGCAAATTATTATTATGTAGTTTAAAGGTGCTGAGTGCAAAGTCATCTGAAAATTTTCTTTTTTTTTTTTTTTTATTGTGCATGGCCTTTTCCTATGGCCCACAAGAACAATATGGTGTAGACGAGATGTGATCATTTTGATGTGCTGAGGATCGTTTTTCTCCGTTTTGGGACCGTTTTCCTCCCTCTTGAGGAGCTTGAACTAATTAGCATAGAACTGCGTCACACCAAGATGGCGACACACAGAAAACATTATGACTCTGCATCGACCTCAAAGAGTTTTAAGTCACAGAGATGTAATTTGTGGTTGACATTTGTGGATAGATCCGTGAAGCAAAAGACGAATATATCTTTTCTCTGTTACTGCTTTTGTGTTATTATTTCTTTCTCTGTAAGATCAAAACATTAGGTGTATAACTCCATAATCACTACTGTAGAGTCGAGCCCATGCATTCTAAGGCTAAGCTAGCTAAGCACTAGCTAGAATGATTTAGTTATCTGTCTAGAAAAATGACACGTCACCTAACCTTACTCTATCTTGCAGTTGCACTCACGAGGCAGGCTTTCCTTTCCTTTTCCACTGGCTTTTAGCTGGCAGGAGAGCCGAGTCCACTATGTTTGTCCATGCTGAGTTGTTTTGGTTAAAAGTAGGTCAAACGCCCCACTGTGGTCACATGGTATTGTTGCTCGCTTGCTTTGGCAATCTCCGGAATCGTAAAATGCGGGACGCATTTTATCTCAGCAAAACATTTACATATCGGATACACGGTGTGTGTAGCAGCAATGAAACATCTCAAAACTCCAGGAATTCAATTTGTAGTCAGAACCTTTAAAGTTTGGGCTGATCTTCAATGTGTACACAAATGTGTGAATGTAAATTGTTTATCATGAATGTTGCAAGATATAGTATTAATGAACAGAAGTTAGCAAGACTTATCAATTCTTTGACCATTTTAAATATTTATGTAGGAGACTGTTAATGTATACACTTCATTATTTCCTGATGGATTAGTTAGTGGCTATTAATTCATCATTATGGAAGAATGAGTTAAGTATTAATGAATTTTTATTGCTACATTTTAATTTAGTGAAATTTTGCATCATTGTCAGAGCTGTTCATGTCCATGAACAGCCATGAAAAAGTTAAATTGTTGTTTCAGTATTTAGTTCACTATACTTTCCTGGACAAACTAGAAGAAAACTTCCAGGGAGGGTTTTACGGGTGTACACAAAGCATGTTTTCATGATGATGCAGGAATGGTCATCAGTAGCAGTCAGCTGATGTGCTTATTATTGATATTTTGCCAATTAAAGCTTGTGCATGATTACAAAATGCCGCAGAGCTTGAAAGGCATGCAATCTCCTTTCAGATAGAGAGATGAAAACTAGTTTAATTTCTCTGTTTTTTAACCAGTTCATGTATAAATTTTGAAAAACAAGTCGAGACTCATTAGGTATTTTTGTAATGCTTAAAATTTCATGTCATATGAATTTTGAATTTTTTTAAATATCGCATATTTAAAAGTAAATGGATTGTTTAGGTGTCGTAAAATGAGCAAAAGTATAAAACATGATATCTGAAATTAAAAGAAAAGATGTTTGTTTGTTTTAAAATAGTTAAAGCATTCTGGTCTCAATATTTAAGGAATTTATTAAACAAATCAAAATGATATGAAATATCATTTTGAAAAATCATCGAGCAATATTCTTGACATTTAAACATTCAAATATTTAAACACTACTACTACTAAAATTAATAATAATAATAATAATAATAATAATAATAATAATAATATGGCTGGCCCTGCGATGACCTGGCGACTTGTCCAGGGTGTACCCCGCCTTTCGCCCGTAGTCAGCTGGGATAGGCTCCAGCTTGCCTGCGACCCTGTAGAACAGGATAAAGCAGCTAGAGATAATGAGATGAGATGAGATAATATGGTGGCACGGTGGTGTAGTGGTTAGCGCTGTCGCCTCACAGCAAGAAGGTCCTGGGTTTGAGCCCAGCGGCCAGCAAGGGCCTTTCTGTGTGGAGTTTGCATGTTCTCCCCGTGTCTGCGTGGGTTTCCTCCGGGTGCTCCGGTTTCCCCCACAGTCCAAAGACATGCAGGTTAGGCTAATTGGTGGCTCTAAATTGACCGTAGGTGTGAATGTGAGTGTGAATGGTTGTTTGTCTCTGTGCCAGCCCTGTGATGACCTGGCGACTTGTCCAGGGTGTACCCCGCCTTTCGCCCGTAGTCAGCTGGGATAGGCTCCAGCTTGCCTGCGACCCTGTAGAACAGGATAAGCGGCTACAGCTGGATGAATGGATGGATGATGATAATAATAATAATGCAACTGATTTCAAAAGTAAAAAAAAAAAAGATCTTTAATTTTAAAATAAAATCTGGCTTGAAAAATAATTTATTGGAATCTGACACATTTTTTTTTTTAACTTGGGGGTTTTGTGTAAAACCTTGTAAAGATAGAGGTATGGTTCACTGAGAATGGCCAGAAAGGGTGAAGTATCTGCACTTCACTTGAAATTGTGTTTCACCAAAAAGTTTGGACTCTATCCTTTCAAAAGAAAAATTTCTACTTTATACTTACTGCACTCTTTTCCAATTTCTTTTACTATTTTTCTCATTGTTTTTACCTGTGCCTGTATTTGACTTAGGGATTTAGATAGGCCTGTGATAACCTTGTCTGCCTATTTTCCCCTGCTATGTTTCATGAATCCTGGACTCCATATAATCAAAAGTGAATTGATTTTGTAGACTTGAATCCTGCCGGCTACAACCGTACGGTATGCTACAAATTGCAACAAACTCAAAAAGAAAACATAAAAGCAGACACAGC
The DNA here is from genome assembly GCF_027579695.1 of Neoarius graeffei. NCBI lineage: Eukaryota > Metazoa > Chordata > Actinopteri > Siluriformes > Ariidae > Neoarius > Neoarius graeffei. The sequence goes on along the minus strand of NC_083587.1, from coordinate 34,225,843 downwards.
AGATGCAGGCATTTCTTTTACGTAATCAAAAAGCTAACGTATAAAAATATGCATTGAATATTGATTTAGAAACTGTGACTGTGGAAGTAGATCTAATGTACAAGTTATTCCACAAAAACTGCAGTCAACCTCACTATTATGTTTTTTTAAGTGAGGACAATGGAACATTTTAGTCTTTGAAAAACAATGAAACGTAAGTTTTTCTGAGAGATGTTTGAAGTGGAGCTACAATGGTCTGAATGTTGCCCAAGCCTCAGTGCTGCAGGGGATTTGGTCCCATGTACTCCATGTATGTACAGTACTGTGCAAAAGTTTTAGTCGTCACATGTAAAGAAATGCTGTCAACCAAAAATGGCTTAAAAATAATGAAATTAAATGTTTCAACAATAAAAAAATACTATAAACAGTAAGCAGTAAGCCATAATAAATGAAACAAAGTCAATATTCGGTGTGAGACGACCCTTTGCTTTATAAAAATAGTAGTCTCGGGTACAATGAGTGCAGTTTGATAAGGAAATGAGCTGTAGGTTTTACTGAGCATCTTGCAGAACCAGCCACAGTTCTTCTGGACACGTTGACTCACACTTGCTTCTTAATTTTGCACCAAAACCCAGCAGCCTTCATTATGTTTTCTTTTTTGATCTGAAAAGTGGTCTCTTATGTAATATGCTGCTCAGATACAACCTTTTTTTTTCTGCAACATTTAATTTTGTGCTGGAAAACGAATGTTTGGACTCTAAAACATTTTTGTACTGACTCGATAATGTAGAAGTCATAAAATAGAAATCTATAACAAAGTTTGCATGAAAAAAAAATAGGGTGCCTAAGACTTTTGCACAGTACTGTTTATATGTCATGTGGCTCTGTCTTTCTCATTTCACTTGGGCACCACCTGCATGGCCTCACTGCTCATGCCAAAGAAAAGTCATTTGTCATATCCATCTGTCACCTGTAATATGCGAAACAAGTGTCACAGCATTCTACCTGCCAAACATCGGCTGGCGGACACCAAGGACAACAGCAAAATGTGTGTGTGGGGGGGGAAAAAACAGAATGAGGACAAACACAACAGCTGTGCTTCCTCCACTGATGCAATATTTGTTCAACAGCTGCAAATTACATAGAACAGATGTGCAGCCGTGCAACATGCTCATACAACGTTAACAATTGACAACTTCTTCTTATGTCATTGATCGTCATGCAGACTGCTTTCTGACTTTGTTTCTATAAAGTATAAACCATATGTTCGATCAGGCATCTTGTATTTTGATCCATCGTCCTTCCCAAAGTGGTTGCGAATTAGTGTGACCCATGTGGAGGTGCTAGAAATCCCTCATCAGCCTGTCAACGCAGGAAGCAGCTTTGACACAGTCCACTATAGACGAGGACCTGTAAAAATAGGAGAATTTAAGATTTGTGTCCAATGCAAAGCAGCCAGTATTTGATGGAGGACGTTGATTTTCATGCAGCATTTGTAGTAATTGTGGTAGAAAGTATACTGAGGGAGGAGCGCGTGCTGATAGGAGCAGATCAATGGGCATGTTGGCGAGGGAAACAGAGGAGATGAGGACGTGATGGGCAGATATGATGTAAGAGAGAGAAATGTGGAAGGGCAAATGGTTGTTGATTTTTCAAAGAGGATGAATTTGGCAATAGTCAATACATACTTTGAGAAGAAAGAGCAGCACAGGGTGATGTTTAAGAGGGGAGGAAGATCTACACAGGTGGACTCTGCAGAAGGGGTAACCTGAAGGAGATTGGAGACTGTAAAGTGATGGCAGGGGAGAGTGTAGCTAGACAACATCGAGTGGTCGTGTGCAAGATGAGCTTGAAAGTGAAAAAGAGGAAGCGTGAAATAGTGGAGCCGAAGATTAAGTGGTGGAAACTAAAAGAGGTTGAACATCAGATGCAGTTTAGGGAAGAAATGAGACGAGCATTGAGTGGTCAAGGAAGTCTGCCAGAAGATTGGGATACTACTGCTATACTAGTAAGAGAGGCAGCAAGGAAGGTGCTAGGGTGACCCCAAACATACATCAAAATCAACAAAAGAATGGCTTCACCAGAAGAAAATTAAAGTTTTGGAATGGCCCAGCCAGAGCCCAGACCAAAATCCAATTGAAAATCTGTGGGGTGACCTGAAGAGGGTTGTGCACAAGAGATGCCCTCACAATCTGACAAATTTGGAGCGCTTTTGCAAGGAAGAGTGGGCAAATATTGCCAAGTCTAGATGTGGCAGGCTGATAGACTCCGACCCAAAAAGACTGAATGCTGTAATTAAATCAAAAGGTGCTTCAACAAAGTATTAGTTTAAGGGTGTGCACACTTATGCAACCAGCTTATTGTAAATTTTTTATTTTTTTACGTTTTTCCTCCTAACAGATTTATTTGTTTTTCAATTGAATTGTACAGGTTATAGGTCACATTAAAGGTGGGAAAAGTTTTGAAATTATTTATTGTCGTCTCATTTTTTTACATCAGAAAAACCTATCATTTTAACGGGGTGTGTACACTTTTTTTATATCCACTGTATGTCCATCCAGTTTTAATGATGTTAAAGAAAACGATCAGGCGTAAAGAAAAATCAATACATATTGACTCGTTGACATATAACATCTGGACATGATGTGTGACCTTGAGGAATCATGCTTCCAGCTATGTAGCTAAAGCACTTTCGTTAGCTACCAAACATTGCCCACATCAGCGGTTTTCATTAACTGAGTTATGTTTACTTAGCTAATGCACATTAGCTGCAAGCAAAGACAGGAAAATCATCAAACGATTTGCCCAACCACCACAAAACCAGAAGAATTGCTCAGTTTTAAATGATGGAGTCTGTACATTTGATTCTCATTCAGTATATGATTGATTTTGTGTGCATTTGACTGAATCTCTTTTACTGCGTTTTAGTTTTACGCTTTAAAGGTTTTAACCATTAAACTCTATGACTATAATGTATGGCTGATTTTGTATACATGTTTGCAGCTTTTCTTTTTTTCTCTTACAAATTAAACGTGATGCCAGGAACTTCTTATGTGATGTATATAGTCTCTCATCTATCAGATGAGTCTGTATTTTTATCAACAGCAACCTTTAAAATAATGTTCATAGAAATTCCTGCATTACCATATTTTGGGACAATGATTGATCCTTATCAATGCCCAGGTTTGTAGTACTCTAGTCCGACTCGTGCCCTCATTTTAAGGACTCGTGACTTGACTTGGACTTGAGCACTGATGACTCGGTCTTGGACTCGGACTCATGCATTAACTACGTTCGGACTCGTAAATTGGAGACAAGGACTCTGATTTTTTTTTCCTTTTTTTGTAACATGCCATAATAATTTGGCAAGAGATTTATATCTACATTAAAGGAACAGTCCACCGTACTTCCATAATGAAATATGCTCTTATCTGAATTGAGACGAGCTGCTCCGTACCTCTCCGAGCTTTGCGCGACCTCCCAGTCAGTCAGACGCAGTCAGACGTGCTGTCACTCCTGTTAGCAATGTAGCTAGGCTCAGCATGGCCAATGGTATTTTTTGGGGCTGTAGTTAGATGCGACCAAACTCTTCCGCGTTTTTCCTGTTTACATAGGTTTATATGACCAGTGACATGAAACAAGTTCAGTTACACAAATTGAAACGTGGCGATTTTCTATGCTATGGAAAGTCCGCACTATAATGACAGGCGTACTAACACCTTCTGCGCGCTTCGACAGCGCATTGATACGGAGCTCAGATATCAATGCGCTGTCGAAGCGCGCAGAAGGTGTTAGTACGCCTGTCATTATACTGCGGACTTTCCATAGCATAGAAAATCGCCACGTTTCAATTTGTGTAACTGAACTTGTTTCATGTCACTGGTCATATAAACCTATGTAAACAGGAAAAACACGGAAGAGTTTGGTCGCATCTAACTACAGCCCCAAAAAATACCATTGGCCATGCTGAGCCTAGCTACATTGCTAACAGGAGTGACAGCGCGTCTGACTGACTGGGAGGTCGCGCAAAGCTCGGAGAGGTACGGAGCAGCTCATCTCAATTCAGATAAGAGCATATTTCATTATGGAAGTACGGTGGACTGTTCCTTTAATTTGTATACTAATTTCATGCAAGAGAATGCACATTCACCTGTTCATACGTCATGTTCAGGAACAAACTAACGTTAATGGCGCTAAAATGCCTGGAGAGAAGCCCCTAGGATCGTCCGCTTTGCTTATACAGACTTCTCGTGCAGTGGGAAAAAATGCACTGCTGTGTGTTCCATATGGAGAAGAACTATCGAGGAGACGATGGAGACAACCTCGAACTTCAATCATCATTTGGGAAGACTCCACCCAGAGAAGGAAGTGATGAACTAGCTAGTGTTAACCCTCTCTCATGTTACCCTGTTGATAGTGGGCGGGGCTTGCTGAACGATGAACAAGCTTTTTATCTGTAGCCTATTAACTAAAATGGGGCAGTTGAGCAGTAACGTTAGTCCAACACAGTAGCAGAGATGCTTTCACATAAAGGCAGCAACAACCACCGTCAAGTGGTGTGGGTGGAGTCTTGTTCTCGGACTTGACTTGAATTTTTCTTTAATGACTTGGACTTGACTCAGACTTGAACACTGGGGACTCGAGACTAGACTCGGACTCGAGGTTTAGTGACTCAACTACAGCACTGTTGATGCCCAATGGTTTCCCTCTGTGCTACTCCTGAGCCACCCTCTAAAGCTAGATACACATGCCACTGCCCCAGATGTTTTTTGAGAAGCTAAATTCAATGAGAATACTAATCACCCTGTCACCCTGCCAACATCTGGCAGATAGTATTCTGCATGCCAATTAGATTCATACAGTTCACATGCGCGGTTCTGGTGCTTGTTAAGGATGTTAGGGTTGATAACGGCAGCCACAGCAATAATCCTTATATGCTTACGGGAAATACTGGCCTTCAGATGTGGACTATCTGCCTACGGCTGAACCAGAAAACGTCAAGGAATGCACTTGTCTCTGTGAGAGTGGCACACACTATAGATGGTTTTCTAATGAAAAGGGCTCATTTAAGAGCGGTGTCCTAGAAAGTGAGTCACTCCAACAATGACAAAATTGACAATTTAACATACAGTTTGACATTTTCCATGAAGTAATACAGGCATTGAAGCATCCAAGGTTGTATGATTGACCTTATCTTTTATTTTAAGTCATTAAATAAATGTAATAATTCTTCAGAGTTTCCAAACCTCGATTTGGACATATTTAAACAAATGTAAATAAGTTTTGTGAAATAAATGTTATGCATATTCACTGGAAGTGTGTTTTGACATTGATTTTTTTTAAACCAACAATTACAGCTGAAGAAATTAATTCCACACTAACTTGTGAGTTATAGCAACATGGATGAATTTACTGATTAAATGAATGATTTGCATTGTCATTTTGCTACCATAAAAGAAACTGATTCTTTGAAGAAAATAAGTGAAAACTTTACCGTTTTCTTTACGCTTCTCTGTAAATTGGCGGCACGGTGGTGTAGTGGTTAGCACTGTCACCTCACAGCAACAAGGTTCTGGGTTCGAGCCCAGCGGCTGATGAGGGCCTTTCTGTGTGGAGTTTGCGTGTTCTCCCTGTGTCTGCGTGGATTTCCTCCAGGTGCGCCGGTTTCCCCTGCAGCCCAAAGACATGCGGTTAGGTTAACACGGGGCGGCCTTGGGCTGAAGTGCCCTTGAGCAAGGCACCAAAGCCCCAACTGCTCCACAGGCACTGTAGCATAGCTGCCCACTGCTCTGGGTATGTGTGTGTGCACTCATTGCTCACTGGGTATGTGTGTGTGTGCTCATTGCTCACTGGGTATGTATGTGTGTGTGTGCTCATGTGCCTGTGTTCACTACTTCAGAAGGGTTAAATGCAGAGAGGAATTTCACTGTGCTTAAGTGTACGTGTGATAAATAAAGTTGTTCTTCTTCTTATTATTCATTTCCATGTGAAATAGGTTGCTTGAATTGACTGCTCAGGCAAATATGAAAGTGAATATGATTTAGGTCCAGGCCTGGATGAAGGATGAGTGAAGTGAATAATTTTTGGAGATATAGTTATGGATACATAATTCTCAAATGCATGTAAAATACATGTGTGTATATAGTATTGGACAAACTGTTACTGAGCTTGTAAAGTAAATATGTTTCATTTGAGAATTCTGTTCAAAAGGCCATGTTCAGTGTTATGGTATGCATGCATAGTTATAAGTTAATATTGCACACATTGGTATTCAGGTATTAGACAAAACTATGGATTTACCGGTAAGTTCCATGTGGACATTTGTGTAGGAGTTGTATTTGTGGAGTGGAGTTTGCCAAAAATAGAGGCATGTCTCAGTTTGCAAGTCTGGTCAGAAATTCATGTTTGGTAAAACTTATGAACCTCATAAAAATGGTGTAATTATGCCCATTAACTTTATTGGAGGAGGTTATGTTTTCACCTCTGTTTGTTTGTTTGTTTGTTTGTTTGTTTGTTCGTTCCCAGCATAACTCAAAAATTAGTATCCAGATTTTGATGAAAGTTTAAGGAAACGTGAGCCATGGGCCAAGGAACAATTCAGTAGATTTTGATGCAAATCTGGATATGTATGTGGATCCAGGATATATTTTTTAAAAACTATTCCCAACGTAACTCAAAAAATAGTGAATGGATTTTGATGAAATTTTGTGTACAGCTTTAGTATTATCCTCGGTACAAGTGATTTTGATTTTGATGTTGATATGTGGCTTGGCCAAGGTATGCACTCTACCATGTGCCTTTCTAGTTCCATTTAGGCCAATATTAAATGCATAAATATTTTCTTGGATGGCGGCGTGGTGGTGTAGTGGTTAGCGCTGTCGCCTCACAGCAAGAAGGACCGGGTTCGAGCCCCGTGGCTGGCGAGGGCCTTTCTGTGTGGAGTTTGCATGTTCTCCCCGTGTCCGCGTGGGTTTCCTCCGGGTGCTCTGGTTTCCCCCAAAGACATGCAGGTTAGGCTAATTGGTGACTCTAAATTGACCGTAGGTGTGAATGTGAGTGTGAATGGTTGTCTGTGTCTATGTGTCAGCCCTGTGATGACCTGGCGACTTGTCCAGGGTGTACCCCGCCTTTCGCCCGTAGTCAGCTGGGATAAGCTCCAGCTTGCCTGTGACCCTGTAGAACAGGATAAAGCGGCTAGAGATAATGAGATGAGAATTTTTTAAATACAAAATGTAAAATTATAAACACTTAATCAGTTGTCAGCATAGCAAATGAATGAAAAGTGAATTAACAAAACCTTTGGTATTATTTTATTAATTTAACAAATCAGAATAGCTCATTAAAAGAGCGAAATGCCTACATCCTGCAATACAGGTATTTGTAGAAAGAAAACAAATGCCAGTAGGTTGGCTGAGGAGTGCTACTTCACAAATGCTGCTATCAAAAACCAGTGCTCTTTGGATCCAAGAACATAATGAGGAAGCGAGAGAGAAAGGCTAGACTTGTATTGTGCTCTGTGAGCAATAAGTCATCACCAAAAAAACACCAAGGCATACTGCTTTGCAATAATTTAAAAGGCTTTTTAATTTTTGCAAAGCAGTGTACCTTGGGTTTTTTCTTTTGTTTTTTTTTTGTATGATGTATTGGTGAAACCAAATTTACACTGATAAATGTGAAAAATATGAGTACTATTCACGAGGCAATAAAGAAGGTTTATTAGCCTTCTGTTAGATTTATTTCAAGTGGTTGCCATAAGTTAAAAGGCTACACACACAAAAAAAAAAAGTTTTAGAAACCTTGGTCTAGACACTCTTGAAAAACCCTGTCTCAGATGCTTCTAAATAAGAAAAAATCTGGCAACCTTGAAGGTGTGAACTACACAGAGGTATATATGCATAATCTGAATTTGGAACCTAGAAAATTGACTTAAGCAGCCATGTACAAAATCTGAATAAATGCACATTTTTCTGCCTCCGCCACCTTAAGGTGCAGGAGGCATTATGTTTTCGGGTTGTCCGTCTGTCCGTGCGTCCGTCCGTCCGTCCGTCCGTGCGTCCGTCCCGAAACCTTGTGAACACGATATCTCAAAGGCTAATGAAAGGAATTTCACCAAACTTTCACCATTTGTGCACTTTGGGACAAACATGAACTGATTAGATTTTGAGGTTAAAAGGTCACAGGTCAAGATTACTGTGAGGTCAAATGTCCATCCCCAAACTTTGTGAACACCATATCTCAAAGACTAATGAAAAGAATTTCACCAAGCTTTCACCATTTGTGCACTTGGGGACAAACATGAACTGTTTAGATTTTGAGGTTGAAAGGTCACAGGTCAAGATTACTGTGAGGTCAAATGTCCATACCCAAATCACAACTTAATAAGGCGTGTGGTCTACCAGGCGGAGGCATCCCCATCGACGCCGTTGGCGTCGAGTTCTATCTAGTTTTCGTCTGAAATCACCAATTCTGAAAACTTTTAATAAACCTTCTGTCACATTGAACAGTCTCCATGACAAAATGTTTGTCTCTGTCGCTGGGCAATCTTTTATAATTCTTACAATGCATGTAGATCAGATCAAATTTTTGCCAATTTGTTTTGTTTTTCTTTAAATGTATGTAAAAAGAAGCTTAACAGTGTCATAAACAGAAAAATGGTCTCATGCATGGCTGAAAAAACCTCCACTTTCTTTGTGCCATATCAGGAGGAGCAATTTTTAATGCTTAGTAGAGTCTGATGCAGCACATCTGTCTGAATCAGACAGTAGCTTCATTTACTGTTCCCTTTTTTGGTGCCAAATCAAATGAGATCAAAAGCAGGACTATAGGGATTGGAAACCATGGTATTTTTCCTAAAGTTTTTAAGTGATAATTGTTTGTTTATTTGTTTGCTTGTTGGTTGGTTGGTTTTGATTGGTTGGGCTGTACTGTCATTCTCTAATTTGTTCCATTTAGGAGAAAGCTGTGCAGGTAGGTGAACCTTTAAGGAACATCTATGGTCTTGAGATAAATTTTATTGCCTTTGTAGGGCAGCAGAATGTCTTATAGATTATGATTTTTATTTGGGCCAAACTTGAAGGCAGCATCAAATGGACTCTTATCCATTTATTAACCCAGTCCCATAATTTGCTTTACCAGTTTTTTTTAATGTGTCCAGAAGTACTATTCATTTATACATTAAACACTTGACTTTTCAATAAAATTAACAATTATATTTGTTTATATGGGTGGCACTGGTTAGCACTGTCGCTTCACAGCAAGAATATTCTGGGTTTGAGCCCAGCAACCAACGGGGGCCTTTCTGTGCGGAGTTTGCATGTTCTCCCCGTGTCTGTGTGGGTTTCCTCCAGGTGCTCCGGTTTCCTCCACAGTCCAAAGACATGCGCACGTGGTCTTCCCTGTCTGCTTGACTGCGCGAAGTGAATGATTTCATGCACATTATTTGCTAGAGAATCCACTCAAAATAAATAACTTCCCAGCCACAGAATGGCTTGTTGTTGTTGTTTTTTAGATGTTACAGAGAAAAATGTATAACAATGACCAAATTTCAGAGGGAACTAAATTTCATCGGTTTTAAGAAATCGAAAGGCCTTCTGCTTTTAACTAAACGTTAGTCATATGTGACATGCTAGCTAGCACAATTTCACTAGCTAATTTATGGCATGAGCTCACTCACTGATGCAACTGATGCAAATCCTATTTAATATTTATTCATATTTATGCTTTCTGACATCAAAAAAATATGTTTGAAATAAGGGCTGGGTGTCCTTTTTTGGTATCTGACACTCCTTATCCAGTCCTTAAAAAGGCACAGTTATTACGTTAGCGCCAGCTAAGCAGATTGGCACAGCTTGAATTGTTATGCTACAGTAGAAGTGAGACTATTATTTGTAATTATTTAGCCTTCTTGCAAACTGACAGTTATTCACACAGCACCATTTCAAAAGGAAACATATTGATTTGAAGGGAAAAAACACGGAGTGAAATATTTCGATCTGTTTTAACAGCTATGCTTTTACTGTGTCCTCTCAAAATAAGGGCTATGAATCAGGAGCTTAAAATGGATCTCTTGATGTGTTCTGTGCTGTGGATAAAAGCAGCAATCAAAGGATGAGACTCTTGTTCCAGCATTTGTGCTCAATAAGCTGCTTTAGTCATACTCATAATTTCACAGATTATTTTCAGTCATATGATCTGAGGAAGCAATACCTGGAGAAAAAACTTTATATGCTCACCAGCCACTTTAATAGGAACTTGTTGTTGATTCTAAAATTCCTGTTCTTGGCTGGCAGGAGTGGAACCCAATGTGGTTTTCTGCTGTTGCATGCTGAGATGCTTTTCTGCTCACCACGGTTGTAAAGAGTTGCTATGAGTTATGATATCCTTCCTGGCAGCTCGAACCAATCTGGCCATTTTCCTCTGACCTCTCTTATCAACAAGGCGTTTGTTTCCACCCACAGAACTGTCGCTCACTTAATGTTTTTAGTTTTTCGCACCATTCTGTGTAAACTCTAGAGACTGTTGTGTGTGAAAACCCCAGGAGATCAGCAGTTTCTGAAATACTCAAACCAGTCCATCTGGCTCAAACCAACACCCACAGTGCCACAGTGAAAGTAAAAAATAGAGATCACAATTTTTCCCGTTCTGATGTTTGAAGTGAGCATTAACTGAAGCGCTTGATTTGTATCTGCATGATTTGATGTATTGTGCTGCTGTCAAGAGATTGGCTGATTAGAGAACTGTATAAAACAGCAGGTGGGTGTGTGTTCCTAATAAAGTGGCTGCTGAGTGTATATGCCTTGTTCTTTTTTTACTTTTTTGTGACCCTCTCAGTAATTTGGAAAATAAATTAATTTATTTATTGTTAATATATTGTAATCTATTACTCTGTATTATGCATTCAATTTGGTTGTTTATTCAGAATATACAATGCATTTGCATAAATGAACATATTTGAGTTGTTAATGTGTTATTGATCTACTAAACTGATTTTTTTTTTTAACTTGACATAAGTGGACTGTGGCTTGTTACCCAAAATGAGTGTGTCACGCCTGCAGTATAACATCTTGCCTTCAGACGAGTCAGCAGAGATAGGCCAGATGTGAGCCCAGAGCTCTGTTAACAAATAAACCATGTTGCTGGTATTTAGTGCACTGTTTACAAGGAATCACCACAGCACTTGCATATTTGCTGTATATATTTTCTGTCTGTTCTATCTAATTATTAATAAAGTTAGAAAGTTAACATGAAAATAACATTTACAAGGACATATTTACTAGGACTCTAGTCTACGCTTGTCCTTTTAATTACCTAGCTTCGACCATTGTGTGTTTACAGAAGATGGCCAAATTACACCAGTGATTTGTCTGCATACCATGGTGCTTGAAAGTTTGTGGACCCTTTAGAATTTTCTATATTTCTGCATAAATATGACCTAAAACAGCATCAGATTTTCACGCAAGTCCTAAAAGGAGATCAAGAGAACCCAGTTAAACAAATGAGACAAAAATATTATACTTGGTCATTTATTTATTGAGGAAAATGATCCATTATTACATATCTGTGAGTGGCAAAAGTATGTGAACCTTTGCTTTCAGTATCTGGTGTGACCCCCTTGTGCAGCAATAACTGCAACTAAACGTTTCTAGTAACTGTTGATCAGTCCTGCACACCGGCTTGGAGGAATTTTAGCCCATTCCTCCATACAGAACAGCTTCAACTCTGGGATGTTGGTGGGTTTACTCACACGAACTTCTCACTTCAGGTCCTTCCACAACAGTTCAATGGGTTTAAGGTCAGGACTTTGACTTGGCCATTCCAAAACATTAACCATTCTTCTTTAACCATTCTTTGGTAGAACAACTTGTGTGTTTAGGGTCGTTGTCTTGCTGCATGACCCACCTTCTCTTGAGATTCAGTTCATGGACAGATGTCCTGACATTTTCCTTTAGAATTGGCTGATATAATTCAGAATTCATTGTTCCGTCAATGATGGCAAGCCATCCTGGCCCAGATGCAGCAAAACAGGCCCAAACCATGATACTACCACCACGTTTCACAGATGGGATAAGGTTCTTATGCTGGAATGCAGTGTTTCCTTTTCTCCAAACATAATGCTTCTCATTTAAACCAAAAAATTCTATTTTGGTCTCATCCATCCACAAAACATTTTTCCAATAGCCTTCTGGCTTGTCCACATGATCTTTAGCAAACTGCAGACGAGCAGCAGTGTTCTTTTTGGAGAGCAGTGGCTTTCTCCTTGCAATGCTGCCAAGCACACCATTGTTGTTCCGTGTTCTCCTGATGGTGGACTCATGAACATTAACATTAGCCAATGTGAGAGAGGCCTTCAGTTGCTTAGAAGTTACCCTGGGGTCCTTTGTGACCTCGCCGACTATTACACGCCTTGCTCTTGGACTGATCTTTGTTGGTTGACCAGTCCTGGGGAGGGTAACAATGGTCTTGAATTTCCTCCCTTTGTACACAATCTGTCTGACTGTGGATTGGTGGAGTCCAAACTCTTTAGAGATGGTTTTGTAACCTTTTCCAGCCTGATGAGCATCAACAACACTTTTTCTGAGGTCCTCAGAAATCTCCTTTGTTCGTGCCATGATACACTTCCACAAACGTGTGTTGTGAATATCAGACTTTGATAGATCCCTGTTCTTTAAATAAAACAGGGTGCCCACTCACACCTGATTGTCATCCCATTGATTGAAAACACCTGACTCTAATTTCACCTTCAAATTAACTGCTAATCCTAGAGGTTCACATATTTTTGCCACTCACAGATACGTAATATTGGATCATTTTCCTCAATAAATAAATGACCAAGTCTCATTTGTTTCTACTTTTAGGACTTGTGTGAAAATCTGATTTGAAATCTTGTTTTTGGAAAATATATCCCCTTCTTTCTGGATTGTAAATTTAGGATAAGTAAACAACAACAACAAAAATGAAGACACCATTCTTTGAGATGTTATGCTATTCCTTTAATAATTTTAAGTACAGCAGAGATAGAGAGGAGCTTAGAGACACTGAAGAGAGATACACTGTTGGTATGACATTCGTTTTGAATCAGACATTTTTCTAAAGAAGATAACAGTGTACCTGCCTCTCGCCCAAAGTCACTGGATTGGCTCCAGCTTCCCGTGACCCTTTGTAAGATAAGCAGTATAGAAAATGGAGGGATGGATGGATTTCATGCAAGAATGCTTAAATCTATTGCATAAATCTAACTTAAATTATTTCTAGTTTTATCAGGCAACACTGTAAAAGTACACATTATCATTTCCTGTTTCATTTTGGAAACCTCTGATTTAGCAAATCATTCATCATTATTACTGCTAAATGGCCCATAACACTTTAAACTGCTCAAACCAGAACTAGAACTACAATGAGATAATGGACTTTTATAAAGTCTTTATGAACTTGTAGAACCCATTAAGACTGCTCAACCAACTGTATAACTGAGTAAGAAACACAAAAAGGGGTGAAGTAGGAGGTGAAAATTAAACCTGTTTAAATTTCTTATGACTCATATGCAAATCGGGTTCACAAGCCACACCCCTACCATTAGTATGGAATGGAGTGTATTCATCTCAGCTTGATGCGACTGTATTAATATCAACTTTGTTACTATACATATGCAAATGAAACAGAAAGCATGCAGCACCACAGTATGTACATGCTCCTCTTCTGGGTGGCATGTATGGATTACCTTTTTTTTGTGAGCAAATTAATAATAAATTTAACCAAGTAAATTTAAGTAAAAAAAAAAAAATATATATATATATATATATATATATATGGTTTTAGCCACGTATTTACACACATTTTATGTAATTCTAATAATTAGCTTTTTATAGCGGAGCCCCATACTTAAGAGAGTACATCAACCTGATTTTTGATGGCTTTTGACCATACGCCGTCTGTATGTATGACGAACAACCAGTGTGTACCACCACAGGGAACCCAATTGTGTAAGTGCAAGGGAATGTCTCTTATAAACACTTAACCACCAGACAACGAAATCTGTATCTTTAGTTAGACACAATAGATGGGTTTTATCCAGTGCTTATTTTTAATTAGATTTTTTAAAAATAACATTGGATTATTTACTAACACATTTTACAGAAAATGTTCATGACAGTTTCATGTAAATCTAGTTAAAACAGTTTTATTAGTCCACTAGCTTTTTGGACAATTGACAGTTTCTGTCATGTACTGTAAGAGCGGGAGATGGATGTACAACCCCGATTCCAAAAAAGTTGTGACAAAGTACAAATTGTAAATAAAAATGGAATGCAATAATTTACAAATCTCAAAAACTGATATTGTATTCACAATAGAATATAGACAACATATCAAATGTCGAAAGTGAGACATTTTGAAATTTCATGCCAAATATTGGCTCATTTGAAATTTCATGACAGCAACACATCTCAAAAAAGTTGGGACAGGGGCAATAAGAGGCTGGAAAAGTTAAAGGTACAAAAAAGGAACAGCTGGAGGACCAAATTGCAACTCATTAGGTCAATTGGCAATAGGTCATTAACATGACTGGGTATAAAAAGAGCATCTTGCAGTGGCAGTGGCTCTCAGAAGTAAAGATGGGAAGAGGATCACCAATCCCCCTAATTCTGCGCCGACAAATAGTGGAGCAATATCAGAAAGGAGTTTGACAGTGTAAAATTGCAAAGACTTTGAACATATCATCATCTACAGTGCATAATATCATCAAAAGATTCAGAGAATCTGGAAGAATCTCTGTGCGTAAGGGTCAAGGCCGGAAAACCATACTGGGTGCCCGTGATCTTCAGGCCCTTAGACGGCACTGCATCACATACAGGCATGCTTCTGTATTGGAAATCACAAAATGGGCTCAGGAATATTTCCAGAGAACATTATCTGTGAACACAATTCACCATGCCATCCGCCATTGCCAGCTAAAACTCTATAGTTCAAAGAAGAAGCCGTATCTAAACACGATCCAGAAGCGCAGACGTCTTCTCTGGGCCAAGGCTCATTTAAAATGGACTGTGGCAAAGTGGAAAACTGTTCTGTGGTCAGACGAATCAAAATTTGAAGTTCTTTATGGAAATCAGGGACGCCGTGTCATTCAGACTAAAGAGGAGAAGGACGACCCAAGTTGTTATCAGCGCTCAGTTCAGAAGCCTGCATCTCTGATGGTATGGGGTTGCATTAGTGCGTGTGGCATGGGCAGCTTACACATCTGGAAAGATACCATCAATGCTGAAAGGTATATCCAGGTTCTAGAGCAACATATGCTCCCATCCAGATGACATCTCTTTCAGGGAAGACCTTGCATTTTCCAACATGACCATGCCAAACCACATACTGCATCAATTACAGCATCATGGCTGCGTAGAAGAAGTGTCCGGGTACTGAACTGGCCAGCCTGCAGTCCAGATCTTTCACCCATAGAAAACATTTGGCGCATCATAAAACGGAAGATACAACAAAAAAGACCTAAGACAGTTGAGCAACTAGAATCCTACATTAGACAAGAATGGGTTAACATTCCTATCCCTAAACTTGAGCAACTTGTCTCCTCAGTCCCCAGACGTTTACAGACTGTTGTAAAGAGAAAAGGGGATGTCTCACAGTGGTAAACATGGTCTTGTCCCAACTTTTTTGAGATGTGTTGTCATGAAATTTAAAATCACCTAATTTTTCTCTTTAAATGATACATTTTCTCAGTTTAAACATTTGATATGTCATCTATGTTCTATTCTGAATAAAATATGGAATTTTGAAACTTCCACATCATTGCATTCTGTTTTTATTTACAATTTGTACTTTGTCCCAACTTTTTTGGAATCGGGGTTGTAAGTGCAAGAAGAGTTTTACTGCAAACAGATCCAAAATGGAGACAAAGGCGGAGTTGGAAAACAGGCAGTGGTCAAGCAAGGCACAGACAGGATATCAGAGTGCAAAACTGTTCATGACGACTGTAGTCTTCGGCCATCATAGCAAAACTGTAAGTGTCCAGAGCCATCTTCTAAATGCAACTTTTGACTGTCCATATGGGGCCGTCTTCCACAGGAGTGATGTGATGAGACTCCAGCCAGATGTAGGGCATCAGGATGGATCAGGCAGGTCCGAAGAGCACAAGAGGTCAGCATCACTGGTGTCTCAGGATCAACATATAACTCGACAGAGGGAGAGAGACAGAGGGAGAGACAAAGAGAGAGACAGAGAAAAACACAGGTTGTTGGTATGCCCAGTGTCACCTAATGGTTAAGAACTGTATACATAAGTACAAGCAAGGACTCTGGGAAAACTAACTATGACGGCATAACTAAAAGGGAGAGCCAGAAGGTAACACAGACATGAGGGAGCCCTGGGACATAAAGCAGCCAGCCACTCCACTGTCAACAAACCTGAGTGAATGTGTGAGAGTGGGAAGGTGACAGCATCCATACATCCCAGTTTACCAAAACACACTATACCTGAGGACCCTCCAGATCTACTCCTTTACCTCATAAAACTATTAACAATAGGCTTGACTAAAAAGATATGTTTTCAGCCTAGACTTAAACGCTGAGACTGTGTCTGAGTCCCGAACACTATTTGGAAGGCTGTTCCATAACTGTGGGGCTTTGTAAGAAAAGGCTGTACTCCCTGATGTAACCTTCACTATATGAGGTACCAGCAGATAGCCTGCACCTTTTGATCTAAGTAGGCGTGGTGGGTCATAAAGGACCAGAAGTTCACTCAGGTATTGTGGTGCGAGACCATTCAGTGCTTTAAAGGTCAATAGTAGTATTTTATAATCAATGCAAAATTTGATTGGGAGCCAATGCAATGTGGATAAGATAGGAGTGATTTGGTCATATCTTCTAGTTTTATTAAGGACTCTTGCTGCTGCATTTTGAAGCAGAGCTTGTTTATGCACTCATTGGAACATCCAGACAGTAAGGCATTACAATAATCCAACCTAGAGGTAACAAAAGCATGAACTAGTTTTTCTGCATCATGCCAAAAAGTCAAAGTCCCTCTCATGCCAGAATCTGGTCTTCCCAGGCAGTCTCCTGTCCCAGTACTAACCAACTCTTTAAGGCGTATGGATGCTGCGCCAATCTCCGTTTTGATAGCCCTCAGCCTCTCGCCTATACAGCTTGGGTTACAGTGGGGAGCTAGTCCTCTGGTAACCATGAGAGGTTGACTTCCCCACTCGCATCTGTATTGCAGTGTGCCTTGCCAGAGGGTAGTAGGTACCATTTTTATAATGGTCGTGAGTAGAACTTTTTTTAAGTAGAACTCACAATCTCCCAGTCGCGAGCCAGACACGCTAACCACTAGGCCAACTCACAATCCCTGCATCATGTAGTGACATTATATTTCTTAACGATATTTCTGAAATGAAAGAAAGCTATCTGCATAATGTTATCACAATATGAGTTTCAAACAAAATAATTATGGCCCTGAGGTCTTTTACTGCTGCACATGAAGAAACAGAAAGGCCATCCAGAGTTACTATGTAATCAGAAAGCCTAGTTCTAGCTGCATGCAGTCCTAGTACAAGTACTTCTGTCTTGTCAGAGTTAAGTAGAAGGAAGTTAATAAGCATCCAGTGTCTAATGTCTTTTACACATTCCTCAGTTCTATTAAGCTGGTGTCTCTCATCTGGATTTGCAGAAACATACAACTATGTGCCATCAGCATAACAGTGGACGCTAATACCATGCTTAGGAATAATATTACCCAGAGGTAACATATATAAAGAAAAAAGCAGTGGGCCTAAGACAGAACCTTGTGGAACACCAACCTTTACCTTAGTATGCATCGAAACATCACCATTTACATCAGCAAACTGATAGTGATCAGTTAAATAAGACTTGCGCCAGGAGAGGGCCGTTCCCTTCACTCCCACAACTTTTTCTAGCCTATCTAGGAGAATGAAATGATCAATGGTGTCAACAATACAAGTGCAGAGACACAGCCCTGATCAGATGCCAACCGTAGGTCATTTACTATTTTAACCAGTGCTGTCTCTGATGAGGTCTAAATCCTGACTGATACGTGTCATGGATGTTATTCCTATGTAGATATGAGCAAAACTGCTGTGCCATAGCTCTATATTATAAAAATCACAGATTTCTTTTTGTCATATTTATTAAACTGCTGATTTTTTTTCAATGATTTTTGTATTTGAATACATTTTTCTCCACGAATACCAAATATTGTTGCACAGATTTTACACATTCTGTATTATAAGGGCAAAATCTTTATTTGGTCAAATTAATTAATCAGAATTCTTAAATCTGCTTTGGGGCTTGACTCAATTGTACTTCTTTCTGGCTGTGGCATTTCCAAGCTATGGAAGAAGCTCAGTCATAACAAGCTTAGTCTCTGGAAAAGATTGCACACAGGAATATAATCGCTGGTGCTTACCAAAGATGCTCTCAGTGGGAGGAAAAATGGAGGACATAGCGGAGCTGACTGAGGTCAGAGATTTGGATGAAACCTCAGAGTTAGATAAGTCACTTTCCAAGTCATCTTTTTTGTAAAATACGCATTATACACCAGCTGTCATAGAAAGTCTCCACCAAGTTCTTCAGACATTCCACTCTCTTTCGCAAGTTCCTGCAATTAAAAAAGAAATGCCATAGTCATTAAAGAAACACACTAATAATGCATGTAAAAGAATAAAAGCATGACATTTCAGTGCTGCATAAAAGTATAGAGTAAATAATTTAAGCAAAACTCTCAAAGCATCATCCTCTGCAAATAATAAGTTGAAGGAACCATAATATATATAGCATCACTGAAGCTTATTCTGACCTTTTATCTGTTGCTTCTGTGAAGCAGTGAATCAGAATCAGTGCCACAGACAGAAAACACTTTGTGGACATGCTAAGGAAGCCCACATTCAAACACACTCCAGGGCTTTCGGTGCCAGGTGGATGAGTACAGACACACTTTGCTGTACATGCTCACTATTTTCCAGATGTTATCACAGTGTTGCTCCAGCTATTGGTCTGACAAAAAACCGAACAGACATGAGAATGGAGAAAAAAATGTGATCTTGGTGACTTTGATCATGTTGGTGCCAGATGGCTGGTTTGGTTTGAGTATTTCAAAGACTACTGAAGACAGTCATCTCCTGCCTGGGATCTTGACTGTGTTTTGAAGCACAGCATGAAGCTAGTAGAGCATTACAGTCTTGAAACACTTAAATAATTAGAAATTACAAATGCAGCTGTCTATGTGTCTGTCTTTAGATCAATTATACTCAAAATCATTCTTATTATGGAATCAGTAAGAATTTGTGATATATTATGTTGTACAATCCTATTAAATTCATTGTCCAGCTATTAATATATATTAGATTTTAGAAATAAAATGTCACTGTTTCTCTGACCATGTTGCTATTTTTAGATAGCATATCTATTATGCATTTTAATGAAAATTTAAGCTTGAATTCGTGGTAAACAGTGTGGATTTTATCCAGAAATGTACAGGTTGGCAGCTTTTAGTCATTCACTTCACGTCTAGGGAGAGAATTTATTTGTCAGCAGACATTTTATGAATTGTAATAACTGTGGGTAAAAAAGGAGACTCATGAAAAATGGGCTGCTCAGTTCATCCCACTAAGACCTGCATTTCATTCCTCTTACTGAGGAGTCATGAGAAGTACCCGAGAGCTAGTGATGTCAGTGCAGAGCGGTCGACCATGTTTCATGTTGGCAGATGCTTGTGACTTATTCGACAAGAAGTCCCTTTTTTTTTGTACAAAGACTTTCAGGTTGGGCGGCACGGTGGTGTAGTGGTTAGCGCTGTCGCCTCACAGCAAGAAGGTCCGGGTTCGAGCCCCGTAGCCGGCGAGGGCCTTTCTGTGTGGAGTTTGCATGTTCTCCCCGTGTCTGCGTGGGTTTCCTCCGGGTGCTCTGGTTTCCCCCACAGTCCAAAGACATGCAGGTTAGGTTAACTGGTGACTCTAATGCCGCTTTTCCACTACCAACGCGGCTGAGTTGGGCTGAGCCGTGCCGTGCTGAGTTGGGCTGAGTCGGGCTGTTGGAGTTGCATTTCGACTACAACCGCGCTGAACCGTGCTGGCTGGAAGTGGGTGGACACATTGGGTGGAGTTAACGAAAGTGGGTGGACGTCACGTGATGTCGTTAGGCGGCGCAAACAGTGACATCAGTGACCTTTTAAGCGGTAGTCTCACGACCCGAATAGTAAACAATAAACATGGAGTCGTTAGTGTTGCTGGTCTTGGTGCTGTGGCTTGTTGTCACCGACAACGCCAACAGATACTGGCAAGAGCGTATAGATGAGGCGAGGCGCATAAGGCTTCAGAAAATCTCATAATTCATAATTATTCTTCTTCCGGGTTTACGGTGTTTACAGATCCCAGTGTGCTCGCGGGGCATGTGAGGACACTCCTCCTCACCAATCAGTGCACAGGGGAGTGTCTCCTCACGCCCCTAGCCCCACTCGGCTCGGTTTGGCTCGCTTCAGCCCCACTCCAAAACCGTGCGAGTTTTGGGTGCTAAGCAGGGCTGAAGCGAGCTGAGTCGTGCTGCTCTGAGGTAGTCGAAACGCGAGCCATGTCAGGCTGAAGTGAGCTGAAAAAGGGTAGTGAAAAAGGGCCATTAATTGACCGTAGGTGTGAATGTGAGTGTGAATGGTTGTCTGTGTCTATGTGTCAGCCCTGTGATGACCTGGTGACTTGTCCAGGGTGTACCCCGCCTTTCGCCCGTAGTCAGCTGGGATAGGCTCCAGCTTGCCTGCGACCCTGTAGAACAGGATAAAGCGGCTAGAGATAATGAGATGAGGTGAGATGAGACTTTCAGGTGGAGATCAAGACCCCTGCAGTTCTCAACAGATTTAACTCTGACAGACTAAAGGACTATTTCCACTCCGTCACTTCCTGTTGCTCTTTACAGCTGATGTCACATAGTAAGAGTGGCATAGTGCCTGAATGCATTTTTTTTTTAAACCAATGTCACCTTGAGAGACCACTCAAAAACAATCCTGTTGATTGACATATAAAGGACATTGGCTTCCAAGGTGATAGCAATTCAAGTGCTATAGTAACTGTCTTTAAGACTACCCTACAGAGAAAATGGAAACTACTCCTCATAGCATTTTTATTCAAAATAAAATCCTCCAGGCCTTTTCTATCATTTCTTTTGAATGAAGATCTGTCATTCTATGCGATGAATTTTAAAAGCTACTTATTAATGTATAAAAAAGAACTCAGGATTTCACACTTATCACTTATGACATGTGCGCACAGGAAATTGTTCCTGTGGTGGTGGACTTAAAAAAAGGCATAATAATGAAATATACGAAGGTGCTAATAAGAACAGAGCAGAGCTCATTTGTCTCTTGTCTGAAGAGAAATTGTTACACACAGATCATGCATGGGAAATTGTCATGTCCTCCAGCAAATCCATCTCCCAGAATCTCTTGATGCCTACCATGCCCCTCTCTCAGCCAAACCATTCAGTTTACGAATCAAACTTACCTGCACTTTATTTACTAAAAACCCTTTCAGCTTAAATACCTCTCAGTTTGGTTTGTTCCCTCCTCAGTCTGGTCATCGCTCTTCAGCCTAAAATTGTCACCAGCATTGCTATCTTGTTGGTATATTTTGATTTTATGCCCATGCCATCAGGAAAGAAAAAAAAAATCCATTGATGGATATCCTGGTCATTCAGTACCTTCAGGTAGTCAACTGACTTCATTTTATTGTCACGTAATGTTGCTGACCCTCGGCCTGACCAATTGAAGCAACCCCAGATCATAACACTGCCTCCAGAGGCTTGTACAGTGGTCACGATGCATGATGGATGCATCACTTCATGCACTTCCCTTTTTACCCTGATGTGCCCATCGCTCAAGAATAGGGTAAATCCGGACTCATCAGACTACATGACTTTTTTCCATTGCTCCAGATTCCAATCTTTATTTTATCCATAAGTTCCAGCTCTGAGGGTACTTTGGAGCTCAAGCACACCCAATATTTCAGAAGAAAAATTCTTATTTGGGCCCATTTGAGCTAAACACTAAACACCATGCTTTGTTTTGGATGATCCATGATGGCAAATAATTCTATTGGTATTATCTGTGTTATTTATTTTAAACACAATTTTAGTCTTCTATGCTATACATGCATTGGCCACTTTATTAAGTACACCCATGCACCTGCTGTTTTACCGTATGTAGTTATCTAATCAGCCGATCCCTTGCCAGCAGCACAATGCATCAAATCATGCAGATACAAATCAAGAGCTTCAGTTAATGTTCACTTCAAACATCAGAATGGGAAAAATTGTGATCTCAAAGTGTGACTTTCACCGTGGGTGTTGGTTTGAGCCAGATGGACTGGTTTGAGTATTTCAGAAACTGCTGATCTCCTGGGGTTTTCACACACAGCAGGTCTCTAGAGTTTACACAGAATGGTACGAAAAGTAAAAAACATTGAGTGAGCAACAGTTCTGTGGGTGGAAACAAACATCTTGTTGATAAGAGAGGTCAGAGGAAAATGGCCAGGCCTGAGTTCCCCAAAAGCATAACAGCACAAAGGTCATTATTCAATGGTAGAGCGAGCAGCATGATGAACGCTCTCTCACCTAGTTAAGTTGCTCTTTGCATTAAGAGGCTTTTGGGAAACCCACTGCAGATCGATTCGAGCTGCCATGAAGGATATAGTAACTCACCATGCAACAGCAGAAGCCCACGTTGGGTTCCACTCCTGCCAGCCAAGAACAGGAATCTTAGAATCAAGAACGAGTTCCTATTCATAAAGCCATTTGCTAAACAGTTGATAATTAATGATTTTGTGCTACTTTCCCTGTGAGATTTTCAACACATGAGCACAAAGAATACGGTGATTAAATAATATTCAAGTTAAAATCATTATCGTAATTAATTGGCTTCATAATAATTCCTGCCTCACAGGGTAATTAGCAGTTTTCTTCACTTGAGAGATTAGCAATGCTTAGGTCTTACCTCTGATAAACAGCATCTCATGTATTCATCTGAAGTATTTTGCTAAATCTCAGCACGCTTTGTTTTTCAAGGCAAATCATGACAATTTATTGTTGATGGTTTTCTGGAAGAGATGACTCACAGTTCATAATTATGTGCTGTAAAGTGATGCTGGTCACTGAAGGTGTGCCTGTAAAAATAAATGTAAAAAAATGTAAAAAATGTTGGTTCCTTGGTAGTAAGATGAAGGCCCGTTAATGAGAAATAATCAGTTAATGTAGGATAACGCGAATAAACTGCACATCAAATGGCTCTGTGATTTTTCTCAGGGGTGCCATAATTTTATTCAGGTTCACCCACATGGACAGCTAGACCTGCTTACTGAGATTATTGTCCCCCAGCTGTGGGTGATTAGATCCAAGGTGTACACAGCGGTGTTTTTGTTTGCAGGAGTATACTCTTATGCCATCAGCATACTTCATGTGAAGACGATGTTCAGGCATGTCCAAGCCAATTTATTCAAAGTGGAAATTGTCGTAAAATTTTAACGGCAGTACTTGCAGCTATGGAGCACTTATATACTCACGGGCCACTTTATTAGGAACATGCATGCACCTGCTGTTTTATGCAGTTCTCTAAGCAGCCAATCCCTTGACAGCAGCACGATGCAGAGTTTACACAGAATGATCCGAAAGGAAACAAAAAACATTGAGTGAGCGACAGTTCTGTGGGTAGAAACACACGCCTTGTTGATGAGAGGTCAGAGGAAAATGGCCAGATTGGTTCAAGCTGCCAGGAAGGATATCATAACTCATCTCATTATCTCTAGCCGCTTTATCCTGTTCTACAGGGTCGCAGGCAAGCTGGAGCCTATCCCAGCTGACTACGGGCGAAAGGCGGGGTACACCCTGGACAAGTCGCCAGGTCATCACAGGGCTGATACGCAGACAACCATTCACACTCACATTCACACCTACAGTCAATTTAGAGTCACCAGTTAACCTAACCTGCATGTCTTTGGACTGTGGGGGAAACCGGAGCACCCGGAGGAAACCCACGCGGACACGGGGAGAACATGCAAACTCCGCACAGAAAGGCCCTCGCCGGCCATGGGGCTCGAACCCGGACCTTCTTGCTGTGAGGCGACAGCGCTAACCACTACACCACCGTGCCGCCCATCATAACTCATATAATCACTCTTTACAACTATGGTGAGCAGAAAAGCATCTCAGCATGCAACAGCAGAAGAACACATTGGCACTCTCCTGCCAACCAAGAACAGGAATCTTTGACTCAAGAACAAGTTCCTATTAAAGTAGCTAGTGAGTGTATGTGTTTGTGTGGTAAATACAAAACTTCAGAAAAATAGCTTGGAATCTTTTAAGTTTGGAAAGTTGATTTCACACAATTTTCGCAGCTTACGGACGTTTGTTAACTCCTTGTCGTGGAAGCAGCTGAAAAAATGAGTAAATGATAAGAGTAAAGAATAAATGAGTGAAATAATCTTACCATCTCACTCTCCACCTAGTCAGTTTTCTTTGCTTTGCAAAATAATTCAGCACAACATTCAGCTCCTCTGCCTCTTGAACGTTTGGGGGAAGCCGTGGCCTAATGGTTAGCGAAGCAGCTTTATGACCAAAAGGTCGCCAGTTTGATTCCCTGGACCAGCAGGAAAAGCTCCTAAGCAAGGCACCTAACTGCTCCCCAGGCTGCTCTGGGTAAGTTGTACGTCACTGTGGATAAGAGCATCTGCTAAATGCCTGTAATATAATGAAATGTTCCTCCTTATTGTTGATGCCCTCAAAACATTTTTGCATTCCATGTAGAGCCATAAAACATGGGATTCTAGGAAGAAAATTATAAGGAAAAAGTCAAAGAAAATCTCCTTTAGAAAACTTTCCTCTTAAAACATTATTGATACAACAAGGTTAAAAAAAAAGAACCATAGTCACAGCTACTGGATTTTTATTTAGGCCCAGAAGTTAATGTTTCAGAGATAGGCGATCTGTAAGTGGATTCCTTACAGGTTTTTATTTATTTTTTATCAGCCTTTACTCACCACATGAACATTTACAGTGAAATACTTTCTCTGGATTTAACCTAGCTCGAGATGTAAGCACACACACGCAGAGAAGTGGGTGGCTGCCCTGAAGCACCTGGAGAGAAGCTGGGAGATAAGTGCCTTCCTCAAGGGCACTTCAACCTGTTCATTCACCATGCCACCCATACATTTTGCTGCTGATCCATGGAATTGAACCAGCAACTTTTGGTCCCAAAGCTGCTTTTCTATCCTTTAGACTTAGACAACCTTTATTGTCATTCAGTATGCAACACGTACACCGAACGAAATTTCGTTGCAATTTGGCTCAGCACAGAATTAAATATGAAGTGTATTAAATTAAATTATGCAGCAGCAAAAATATTATAAAGTGCAATAATATAAAGTGTAACGTGACTTGTGGAATTAGGAATGTTCAAGTATAAATAGAAGTTTAGAGTTTGGGTTTGGAGTTCAGCAGTCTGATGACCTGGGGGAAAAGCTGTTACAGAACCTGGTGGTCCTGCACTGAATGCTGTGTAACCTCTTTCCAGAGGTGAGAACAGTCCATGATGAGGGTGTGAGGGGTCACTGATGATGTTTCTGGCTCGAGACATGCAACACCTTGGTGCAATGTCCTGAATGGAGGGAAGGGAAGTCCCAATGATTTTCTCCGCTGTCCTCACCACTCTCCTCACATTCTTCCAGTCAGAGGCACTGCAGCCTCCACACCATACAGAGATGCAGCTGGTTAGAACGCTCTCTATGGTGCTTCTGTAGAATGTAGTGAGGATGGGTGGGAGCAGGTGGGCTCTCCTCATCCTACGCAGGAAGTGCAGACGTTGCTGTGCCTTCTTGATCAGTGACGCAGTGTTCACAGACCAGGTGAAGTTGTCTGTGATGTGCACCCCCAGGAACTTGGTGCTGTTGACCACCTCCACGGCCGTATTGTTGATGAGAAGTGGAGCATGGCTGGGTTAGTTTTTCCTGAAGTCAACAATGATCTCTTTGGTTTTGTCCACATTCAGGATCAGGTTGTTTTCTTTGCACCAGCCCACCAGCTGCTCCACCTCCTCTCTATATGCCAGATCGTTATTGTCCTTAATGAGGCCCACCACTGTTGTGTGGTCCGCAAACTTCACAGTGTGGTTGCAGGTAGCCCTGAGGACACAGTTGTGTGTCATCAGCGTGAACAGCAGAGGGCTCAGGACATAGCCCTGAGGGGAGCCTGTGCTGAGGGTGATGACACTGGAGGTATTCTATCCAACCCGCACTGACTGACTGTGGCCATAGCTTCCCCATTAACATTAGTCTCCTGACCCTCTTTTGAAGATTCAACATAATAGTTGAACCATTTAAATAACAATATACAATTATAATATTTTTTCACTGGGTCGTTATTTATCCTTTCTTTTGTTTCAGCTGTATGAATAAAGGATTTGTGGTTAATATAAACTAAGGATCAGCTCTCTGTTTCTGTGCCTCAGGCAGGGTCAGTTTTGACCAAAGGGCATGCAGCAGCCAGAGTCTGAATGAAAGGGAGTTTTGGCGATCAAACTTTAATATTTCCTTCAGTTATTTTCACTACTTTTTAGGTGTGATCTGAGGCCTCCTGCATGCTCTCTGCATCATTCCTAAGATGCACACTTAAGCTGTCTTGAGGTTCTCATAGTGTTACAAACAGTCTCTCTCTCTGATGTTTGATCTTTGGCTTTAATTTGTTAATGGATGGAAAATGTCCAGTACTGCCTCATTTCATTAAAATCTTAAATTGCTCTGAAACACTTAGGGCACTTTCACAGCTATTAGTCCTTTTTTCAATTCAGAACCAGAGTGATTTTTTTTTTCTTGGTACTGCAGATAATTAAACGAACCAAAAAGCAGAAAATATTGGCTGAGGGGTATGTAGAGCCAGAATGTACTCATAAAAATGTTTCATATATTGGTCAAGAACATGAAACGAGAACATGATGCTACAGAAACGATTAAATGATTATCTAAATAACTGGTTTAAAACATTTTGTGCATCACATCCAGTACATTTCGATCCTGAGACACCAGTGGTACTGACCTCTTCTGCTCCTCGGACCTGCCTGATCCATCCTGATGCCCTACGTCTGGCTGGAGTCTCGTCACATTGCGCCTGTGGAGGACGGCCCCATATGGATAGTCAAATGTCACATTTGGAAGATGGCTCTGGACACTTAGAGTCCTTGCTATGATGGCTGAGGACTACAGTTGACATGCTAACTTTAGGAGTGCAGTTGTCATGAACAGTTTTGCACTCAAGTTTCCATCAATGAACAGTTGATAGCTTCAAGAAAACAGACTTCATGCTAAAACTATAATGAATTTCCTGGTTACACAGTTGTACTATGTGACTCTATAAGACACAGTTATAGAAGCGAGTTATTTATAATCACGCTATCCGTTATCACCCAGATGAGGATGGGTTCCCTTTTGAGTCTGGTTCCTCTCGAGGTTTCTTCCTCATGTTGTCTGAGGGAGTTTTTCCTTGCCACCGTCGCCACAGGCTTGCTCATTGGGGATAAATTAGGGATAAATTAGCTCATGTTTAAAGCCTTTAATTTTCTGTAAAGCTGCTTTGTGACCATGTCTGTTGTTAAAAGCACTATACAAATAAACTTGACTTGACATATATTTTTTCTGCAGCACGAATACACAGTATGTTTGGTTCACCTGGTGCAGTTGAGTCAGTTCAGGGTCAAATAGCTTCCTCCCTGTGAGTAAACTTTGGTGGGGTTTGCTTAGAAATGGGCCAAGACCACCTCACTCAGACACTCTCAGACCAGTTATTTTGGTCCACACCCAAGTGCCATTGCTCACCTGAGTTCTCACCTGCTCAAATAAACCACATAAAGGAGGAAACATGCCAGAAGCATCAACATTTACTGAACAAAATACCCCAGAACCCACAGATGGTTTTGCCTGGATACTTCAAACTATGGCTCATATACAACATATAATGATATCCATGTTTGGTACTGGCGGTATGGTGGTGTAATGGTTAGCACCATCACCTCATAGCAAGAAGGTCCTGGGTTTGAGCCCAGTGGCCAACGAGGGCCTTTCTGTGTGGAGTTTGCATGTTCTCCCCATGTCTGCATGGGTTTGCTCTGGTTTCCCCCACAGTCCAAAGACATGCAGGTTAGGTTAATTCATCTCATCTCATTGTCTGTAGCCAATTTATCCTGTTCTACAGGGTCGCAGGCAAGCTGGAGCCTATCCCAGCTGACTACGAGCAAAAGGCGGGGTACACCCTGGACAAGTCGCCAGGTCATCACAGGGCTGACACATAGACACAGACAACCATTCACACTCACAGTCAATTTAGAGTCACCAGTTAACCTAACCTGCATGTCTTTGGACTGTGGGGGAAACCGGAGCACCCAGAGGAAACCCACACAGACACGGGGAGAACATGCAAACTCCGCACTGAAAGGCCCTCGCCGGCCACAGGGCTCGAACCCGGACCTTCTTGCTGTGAGGCGACAGCGCTAACCATTACACCACCATGAGGTTAGGCTAATTTGTGGCTCTAAATTGACCGTAGATGTGAATAATTGTTTGTCTCTATGTGTCAGCCCTGCGATGACATAGCGATTTGTCCAGGGTGTACCCCGCCTTCTCGTCCATAGTCAGCTGGGATAGGCTCCAGCTTGCCTAAGTAGTGATGGATGTTTAGCCTTTTCTACCAAAGTCGTTGTCATCATCTTCTTCTCTTGGCTGTTCCCGTTAGGGGTCGCCACAGCAGATAATGTCCCTCCATCTCCTCCTGTCCTCCGTATCTTTTTCTGCAACACCAACCGTCCTCATGTCCTCCTTCACCACATCCATAAATCTCATCTTTGCTCTTCCTCTTTTCCTTCCACCTGGCAACTCCATCTCCAGCATTCTTTTCCCAGTATACCTTGGATTTCTCTTCTGTAGGTGTCCAAATGTTCAGAATCACCCCTTCGATTTCCTTCAATTTCCTTTCCTACCAAAGTCAGCAATGTTAATAGCGAAGGACTTTTAATTAAAGGTTTATTTCTCTTTCTTCACTAGAGTGAGAAATGTAGGTTTGCTCATTTTAGAACATTTTGAATTTAAGAAGAATATTAATATTCCAATACCCTGCTGAGTACTTCTTCCAGCATCATAAAAAAAAAAGGCTGCTGTTAATAAAGTGAATTAATTTCACCGTAGTTACTGAATCATTTAGAGGAAGTACTGAGTAATATCCTTTAAAATGAATCACTGGGAAGGGAAATTATGGAAAGAATGGGAAAGGGAAGAATGACTTTTTCTCTTCAACAAATGTGTCTTGGAGATCTTGAAGCTCACACGCTCTCGGTCTGGCATTGCTGAGTTCATTATTGCAATGAAGATGGTTAAGAGTTTACACCTTTCACACAGCGTAAACAATTCTGTACTCGGTACTTACAGAACTTGTAGTTTCTTTCTTCTTATGCATTGCATTTGACTCTTTTGCTGTGTCAGCATGTCTCTTTTTCATCACCAACCCTATCACACATGCACTCCATCTTCTTGCCCTCTCCATATTGTCACCTTTACTCCAACTTCCTGTTGCGGTCTATGTTTACCAGTAGCACACTTTTGCCTCCAGTTTTCAGTGGCTATTAGATGCTTTTTCTCCCAGGCACAGAGAGTCAGATGGCCTTCCGTAACAGTTCATCCTGTTATTTGTGTTTGATGCCCTTCAGCTCAGAGAGGGAATGAATCTGAAGAACAATGACTGTGTCATGAAATATGCTGTGACAATTCAGTGACTACAGAATACAAAGCAGGCAGGAGCAAATTTGCTGTGTCCTTTTTTAGTGGGAAAGGCAATTAATATTGGACAGTTAATTCTCACTTTCAAGCATGGGATTGTTTCAATTATGATAACTGTGGCTTTATAAATGCAGAATGCATGGAAAGGCCTGGGGAAATTATCACAACCCAAGCAATGGATCATTGAGTGGATTTGGATTTGTGGCGGTCAGATGTATGGCAATTGAAAACACGTAACGGATTAAAAAACAAACCAGTTGATGCTAATAAGACTAAGGATGGCCATGATGGATTGCACCTGAGAAGATGCTGTTTGCATTGAAAATTACATTCAAATTTTAAGTTGAGTTTTAAATTCAAATTTTATTTGTCACACACGCACAAACACAGACACATGCAGTGATTATTTGTTTGACTGTCTGTGACATAACCATAGAATTTACATCAACAAAATTTACTTGTATACAATGGTGCTTGAAAGTTTGTGAACCCCTTAGAATTTTCTATATTATGACCTAAAACATCAGATTTTCACACAAGTCCTAAAAGTAGGTAAAGAGAACTCAGTTAAACAAAAGAGACAAAAATATTATACTTGGTCATTTATTTATTGTGGAAAATAATCCAATATTACCTATCTGTGAGTGGCAAAAGTATGTGAACCTCTAGGATTAGCAGTTAATTTGAAGGTGAAATTAGAGTCAGGTGTTTTCAATCAATGGGATGACAATCAGGTGTGAGTGGGCACTCTTTTATTTAAAGAACAGGGATCTATCAAAGTCTGATCTTCACAACACATGTTTGTGGAAGTGCATCATGGCACGAACAAAGGAGATTTCTGAGGACCTCAGAAAAAGCGTTGTTGATGCTCATCAGGCTGGAAAAGGCTACAAAACCATCTCTAAAGAGTTTGGACTCCACCAATCCACAGTCAGACAGATTGTGTACAAATGGAGGAAATTCAAGACCATTGTTACCCTCCCCAGGAGTGGTCGACCAACAAAGATCAGTCCAAGAGCAAGGCATGTAACAGTCGGCGAGGTCACAAAGGACCCCAGGGTAACTTCTAAGCAACTGAAGGCCTCTCTCACATTGGCTAATGTTAATGTTCATGAGTCCACCATCAGGAGAACACTGAGCAACAATGGTGTGCATGGCAGGGTTGCAAGGAGAAAGCCACTGTTCTCCAAAAAGAACATTGCTGCTCATCTGCAGTTTGCTAAAGATCACGTGGACAAGCCAGAAGGCTATTGGAAAAATATTTTGTGGACGGATGAGACCAAAATGGAACTTTTTGCTTTAAATGAGAAGCGTTATGTTCAGAGAAAGGAAAACACTGCATTCCAGCATAAGAACCTTATCCCATCTGTGAAACATGGTGGTGGTAGTATCATGGTTAGGGCCTGTTTTGCTGCATCTGGGCCAGCACGGCTTGCCATCACTGATGAATGAATTCTGAATTATACCAGCCAATTCTAAAGGAAAATGTCAGGACATTTGTCCATGAACTAAATCTCAAGAGAAGGTGGGTCATGCAGCAAGACAATGACCCTAAGCACACAAGTCATTCTACCAAAGAATGGTTAAAGAAGAATAAAGTTAATATTTTGGAATGGCCAAGCCAAAGTCCTGACCTTAATCCAATCAAAATGTTGTGGTAGGACCTGAAGCGAGCAGTTCATGTGAGGAAACCCACCAACATCCCAGAGTTGAAGCTGTTCTGTACGGAGGAATGGGCTAAAATTCCTCCAAGCCAGTGTGCAGGACTGATCAACAGTTACCGGAAACGTTTAGTTGCAGTTATTTCTGCACAAGGGGGTCACACCAGATACTGAAAGCAAAGGTTCACATACTTTTGCCACTCACAGATATGTAATATTGGATCATTTTCCTCAATAAATAAATGACCAAGTATAATATTTTTGTCTCATTTGTTTAACTGGTTCTCTTGATCTACTTTTAGAACTTGTGTGAAAATCTGATGATGTTTTTGGTCATATTTATGCAGAAATATAGAAAATTCTAAAGGGTTCACAAACTTTCAAGCACCACTGTACATGTAGAAAATAAAAATATGTAAATATAATAAGGAATCGCAGCAACAGTTTGAGTATATTTGAAAGAAATATATCTGAAGTAAAATAAACATTTCTGCAGAAAATTCAACAAGTTATTCATGCACACTGTTACACATCTAATTTTTCAGTGTAGTATCAACTTATAGAGTAAGAAAATTAACTTTCTGATTTTAACCCAGGCGGCATGGTGGTGTAGTGGTTAGCGCTGTCGCCTCACAGCAAGAAGGTCCGGGTTCGAGCCCCGTGGCCGGCGAGGGCCTTTCTGTGCGGAGTTTGCATGTTCTCCCCGTGTCCGCGTGGGTTTCCTCCAGGTGCTCCGGTTTCCCCCACAGTCCAAAGACATGCAGGTTAGGTTAACTGGTGACTCTAAATTCACCGTAGGTGTGAATGTGAATGGTTGTCTGTGTTTACGTGTCAGCCCTGTGATGACCTGGCGACTTGTCCAGGGTGTACCCCGCCTTTCACCCGTAGTCAGCTGGGATAGGCTCCAGCTTGCCTGCGACCCTGTAGAACAGGATAAAGCGGCTAGAGATAATGAGATGAGATGAGATTTTAACCCAGGTGGTGTAGTGGTTAGCACTGTTGCCTCACAGCAAGAAGGTTTTGGGTTTGAGCCCGGCGGCCGACAGGGGTCTTTCTGTGTGAACTTTGCATGTTCTTCCCCTGTCTGCGTGGGTTTCCTCCGGGTGCTCTGGTCCCCCCACCCCAGTCCAAAGACATGCAGGTTAGGTTAATCGGTGGCTCTAAATTGACCGTGAGTGTGAATAATTGTTTGTCTCTATGTGTCAGCCCTGCGATGACCTGGTGACTTGTCCAGGGTGTACCCCACCTCTTGCCCATAGTCAGCTGAGATAGACTCCAGCTTGCCTGCGACCCTGCACAGGTAAAGCAGTTATGGATAATGGATGGATTTTAAACCTTTAAATTTTCAGTCCCCAGATTCAAGCCTGATGGGTATAACTGCATGTCTTTCCTCTTAGTTTCGTCATGTTGGCTAAATAATTCAAAGTACCTACTAAATTGTTTTAAGGGAAATAATGTCCTGCCATCCATCATCCCTGACATCTCCTGGAATCAATAATAAAACCATACGTATATATAATCTTTAGAAAAATCCTGTGAATAAAGTTGTTGTGTTATTGTTGCGATTGTGAGTTTTATTTCACAAGCCATCTCTCAAAAAAGTGGCTGCACGATGGTGTAGTGGTTAGCACTGTCACCTCACAGCAAGAAGGTTCTGGGTTCGAGCCCAGTGGCCAATGGTGTGTGTGTGGGGGGGGAGTTTGCATGCTCTCCCCGTGTCTGCGTGGGTTTCTTCCGGGTGCTCCGGTTTCACCACAGTTAACGTGGGGCAGCCTTGGGCTGAAGTGCCCTTGAGCGAGGCACCTAACCCCCAACCACTCCCTGAGTGCTGTAGCATCACTGCCCACTGCTCTGGGTATGTGTGTGTGCTCATTGCTCACTTGTGCATGCATGTGTGTGTTCACTGTTTCAGATGGGTTAAAGGTAGAGGACAAATTTCACTGTGCTTAAGTCTGTACTTGAGTGTATGTGTGACAAATAAAGGCTTCTTCTAAGAACATAAACACAAAAAATGATGAGCAAATTTGTTCTAAATAAGATGAAAAGGGTTAAAATGAGCCCTTACTCTGCTTCTTTAGCTGAAGTGCTGCCATACCTGATTTCAGTGTGATTTTTTTTCCCCTGGATGTAATGGGAGGAGCTTAGATGCTATTTGATTGGTTGCTATTTGATTGGTTGTTTTGTCCATTTTGATGGACAACAGGTCTCAATTGATGTTACAGTATATGTGCAACGAAGCATAAACTATAGAAGAAAACACATGATGTCCATTGCAATGGACACGGAGTCTGAAAGTGTTCGAAATTATGATCCTAAATCAACACATGCACTGTTAATTTAACTCCTACATTCTTGAATTAACTCTGTTACTCTTGAAATTGTTTTTAAATTAATATAAGCATTGAATTTAGCTGACTATTAAATGAACACACCATGATTATATTGACATTTTTATATGCTTTTAAATACTTTTCACTTAATGACTAGTGTAAGAGATCAGTGTAAGAGACTTGTCAAGCCTTAAACAGTAGAGGCTTATATATTTTTAAGTAAATATAATATAATATACTACTACTATTACTACTACTACTACTACTAATAATAATAATACAATGCAACAGTGTCAGTAAAAATACCCGTCTTTGAAATTCTTCTTTCTTTTCACTGTTTTTTATCTCTACTCTTTGAGCTGTGTGACTAAAATTTTGTAGAACAGATTTGCTCTGCTGCTCTGCTCATCACCTAGTTTGACTAGTATTATCGAGTCTATAATAAATGCAGAATGGATCCATATAATCTGTGGTAGAATAAAAGGTCAATGATCCTCCATCTGCTGCGTTAGCCATCATAAAGTCCAATTAATTGGAAAGACTATGCAGTGAGGAGAGCATTGTAAGCTACTGCTTAGTCTGGTTGGTCAGTCAAACCTGAACAACTCACTTTTTTTTTCACTTTCTCCCCAACTCAACTGCCTACCAATTCCCATCCACCATCCAGCTCTCCCATATCATACAACAGCTACCAGCTAGGGAGGGTGAAGGCTAATGTGTGCTTCCTCTGAGACACATAAATCCAGCCAAACATGTTTTTGAACTGCTGCTTAACCTGCATCACAAGGCAGTGTAATATATCAGGAAAGTGCCATCTAACCTTCATACATGAGCGCACAGGCACCCACAATTGGCTCTGTGATTGGCACCGGAGCAAGTATGCCATGCCACCCAAACAGTGCAGCCAATTTCACTCCCTTCGCTGAGGCATCACTGGGATTCAAACTCTCAATCTCCTGATGATAGGGCAGACCACTCAGGAGTTCAACTCTCTTTTTAACTTCAAACTCAAGCTCAGAGCTATTTAGTGGGGTCAAGAAAGCTGAGTCTACAGCAATGTAGTTACCTTTTCTTTTTCTTCTTTTTTTTAAACTGCAGGACTGTGCAAAAGTCTTAGGCACATGCTATAGACCAAAAATGGCTTAAAAATAATGAAATGAAATGGTTCAACATTAAAAAAACAACACTATCCTCCTAAGACCCAAGCTGGTTTTTTACATGCATTTTTTATTTCTTTTTGCTATTTGGGCTTATTAGAACCTGATTAGAATAAAAACTAAGCATCATCTTTGATAAGATGTACTTTTTGAGAAAAAGTATGTCCACATATGACGCGGTACGCGGTGGTCCGGATCACCGTATTTTCCATACAAAACGAGGGCATTAATTAATTATTTTTCCTGGATTGTGGTCCGGTTCACCGTATGCTGTATTATATTACGATATAAATAAAAACTTACCAAAATCATACTGTGTTTGTCATTTAATACGAGTTTTTTTACAAAGTCGTACATCATTTGTTATTTTTTCTCAAACCGGAAGAGAAATGCATGCGTAAAACACACGCGCAATAAAAGATACCAGTTCTAACGCATGTAAAAAAGCGGGAGCTGCCACGAGGGAAGTGAAAAATAATTTTACCAACTTTCGTCATTATGTCTCAGGGTGGTTATGAACAGCTTCTAAGGAATAAGAAAAAATGTGCTAGAGACTACAAAGCAACAGAAGAAAGGGCAAAGGAAAGAATTTATTCTAAATTAGGGGAAGAAGTAGCTGAAAATTTAAAATTTATTTGTCTTCTGAACTTGGTGGTCCGGACCACACCTGAAAACGGCGTGGTCCGGACCACAACGGTAGTCCGGACCACCGCGTACCGCGTCATATGTGGATTCTTGTTCTGAATTTCTAAAAAGTGCTGTCCACGTATGTGACCGCTAGGCCCTAGGAGGCTATAAACAGCAGTAAGCCATAATATCCATCCATCCATCATCCGTAACCGCTTATCCTGTGCAGGGTTGTGGGCAACTGGAGCCTATCCCAGCTGACTATGGGCGAGAGGTGGGGTACACCTTGGACAAGTCGCCAGATCATCACAGGGCTGACACATAGAGACAAACAACCACTCACACTCACATTCACACCTACGGTCAATTTAGAGTCACCAGTTAACCTAACCTGCATGTCTTTGGACTGTGGGGGAAACCGGAGCACCCGGAGGAAACCCACGCAGACACGGGGAGAACATGCAAACTCCACACAGAAAGGCCCCTGTCGGCCACTGGGCTCAAACCTAGAACCATCTTGCTGTGAGGTGACAGTGCTAACCACT
The DNA here is from genome assembly GCF_027579695.1 of Neoarius graeffei. Taxonomy (NCBI): domain Eukaryota; kingdom Metazoa; phylum Chordata; class Actinopteri; order Siluriformes; family Ariidae; genus Neoarius; species Neoarius graeffei. Next base: position 34,189,744 of record NC_083587.1, on the reverse strand, counting down.
ACACCACCGTGCGGCCCCTAAGCCATAATAAATAAAACAAAGTCAATATTTGGTGTGAGACAACCCTTTGCTTTAAAAAAAATAATCGTCTCCGGTACAGTGAGATAACCTGGTGACTTGTCCAAGGTGTACCCCGCCTCTCACCCATAGTCAGCTGGGATAGGCTCCAGCTTGCCTGCAACCCTGTAGAACAGGATAAGCGGCTACAGATAATGGATGGATGGATGGAAGGTACAGTGAGTGCAGTTTGATAAGGAAATGAGCTGTAGGTTTTACTGAGCGTCTTGCAGAACCAGCCACAGTTCTTCTGGACACTTTGACTGTCACACTCGCTTCTTAATTTTGCACCAAAACTCAGTAACCTTCATTATGTCTTCTTTTTTTAACCTGAAAAGTGTTCTCTTACGGAATACGTATGCTGCTTGAATACAAACATTTTTTTTTCTGTAACATTTAACTTTGTGCTGGAAAACTAAAATGTTTTTGTACTGACTCGATAACGTAGAAGTCATAAACTAGAAATCTATAACAAAGTTTGTATGAAAAAAATACGGTGCCTCAGACTTTTGCACAGTACTGTATATGCGGCTGTGTGTAAAGTGCAAGGGGCATCCAGCAGAAGCTGAATCTTAAAACCAGAAGTTTCTTGCTCAATTCCATCATAAAGCTATGCTAGCTCATATTAAAAATCCTGTGACCTTCACCAAAAATGTCACTTATTGAAGGGGAAAGGCCAGAGCTATTTCCATTATCCACTGTATACAGTAGCTTTTCTGGATGAGTAAATTCTGTAGCCTGAAGCTACTTTTTAAAATTCCCTGTTTTGGATGTGAATGAACTCATGTGTAGTTAGTGATTTGTTTAATGCAGAATCACAATGTTGTCAGTGCCTATTTACATACATTACCATCTCATCTAATTTATCAGTTGTGGTGTGTGTGTGTGTGTGTGTTTTACAGGTGGCAGTCCGTACACATGGTGGGTTGGCAGAGGGAATGAAAAGCACTTCTACTGGGGTGGTTCTGCACCAGGAATCAAGAAATGTGCTTGTGGAATCGAACGCAATTGTACAGACTCCAAGTACCACTGCAACTGCGATGCTGATCACAAACAGTGGTGAGTAAGTTCACTGTTTTACACACCTCGTAATGCTTCACCTTTTTTTGTGCTTCACCAAATTGAGATGGGGTTTCACACAAAAGCTACCAACCAGGTAGGGTGAAGCAGGAACATGGAGATCCATTTGTGCATTGGGGGGTGCTGGAATGTTAATCAGAAATTATGTGACCCTAAATTCGATTGCACACGAATCACAAATGCCAATGACAGGTGAATATTGATCTGTGGTGTGTGTGTGTGTGTGTGTGTGTGTGTGTGTGTGTGTGTGTGTGTGTGTGTGTGTGTGTGTGTGTGTGAGAGAGAGACTATGCAATGGAAATTTCTAATAAACACTTCAGAACGCTTAGCAGTCGTCTTTTCAGTTATTTATTATAGTAGATCATATAACAGATATATAAAATAGGAAAGGAAAGAGAAGACTAGAAGAAGACACCACTTGTGATGATGCCGAGAGTACGCGCACTCTGAGTTGTGTTTTAGTGGCTGTTATCTATTATACTCTAAAGCAGTGGTTCTCAAACTTTTTTCACCAAGTACCACCTCAGAAAATACTTGGCTCTCCAAGTACCACCATAATGACCAACATTAAAATACAGTAGCGTAGTAGGTCTAAGTATTCATTAAAAACAAGGCGGAGGTTTTATTTAACAAGTATATTTAATATTGTTGGCCACTGTAACATTACGCACAGTACTGTGCTTAAATATAGGAAAATAAAACACTGTCCTTAAATAATGAATCAAATAAAATTAATTGCACATAAAAGTTTAACTAGTTTAACTCTCTGGCAGCTTTCTCTCCACACATGATACGTGTCATCTCATCTCATCTCATTATCTCTAGCCGCTTTATCCTTCGACAGGGTCGCAGGCAAGCTGGAGCCTATCTCAGCTGACTACGGGCAAAAGGCGGGGTACACCCTGGACAAGTCGCCAGGTCATCACAGGGCTGACACATAGACACAGACAACCATTCACACCTACGGTCAATTTAGAGTCACCAGTTAACCTAACCTGCATGTCTTTGGACTGTGGGGGAAACCGGAGCACCCGGAGGAAACCCACGTGGACACGGGGAGAACATGCAAACTCCACACAGGAAAGTCCTCGCCGGCCACGGGGCTCGAACCCGGACCTTCTTGCTGTGAGGCGACAGCGCTAACCACTACACCACTGTGCCGCCCTGATACGTGTCATCTCTCTGGCTAATGGTAAACACAGCAGTTCCCCAATTGTGTGCGGCTTACCGGCTCTGGCGATCAGGAGGCTGGCACGATATGAAGCTTCCTGTGCTTTGGCTACGGGTGTACCATAGGACAGAATGGTGGACTTGGACTGCTTCAGTTCATCACGTTTTCGTAAAAAAAATCCATTGGTTTGTCCTTTAGTGCTGTGTGTTTGGTTGTAAGATGCCGTTTGAGATGCGATGGTTTCATGGATTCATTTCTCAGAACATCCCCGCATACAACACACTGCGGCCTGGGCAGCTCCTCTGTCCCGCTCCAAATGAATCCCAGTTTTATGTATTTTTCATCATACTTCCTCCTCACTGGTTTCTGCTGTTTGCTAGCAGTTCTGGGGCTGGTTTTGCCACTGTCGTTAGCATCTGTGCTCGGCTCACACACGTCCTCTTCAGTTCTCCCTCTCTCCTGATCCACGCTCCCATTCGCGGATTTAAGTCACGACAGTAATTTTGTCCTACTCGTCATAATTAGCAAAGCCACCTCCACCTTTTCCCATCACAGCCTAGTCTACCAATGGCAGATAACCGTCTGTCAGCGGAACCGGCGGGAATGCGTACGTACGCTACGTATGGCTACCCAGAAGCACTTGCAAACTTTTTTAAATTATTAACTTAATTTGTATTTCCTTTCATTTTCTTGTCATCGGTTGATAAGATATTCTCATCCATTCGGATATTATGGATAGTATTTCACTTTTTTTATTTATATTTAATTACGTGATTCTTTGGCGTACCACTAGAATGGAGCCCGCGTACCACTAGTGGTACGTGTACCACAGTTTGAGAATCTCTGCTCTAAAGGCATTCGCTTACTGCTTGCATCTTCACGTGATTGACTCAAGATTTTCTATGAAGCTTTGTTAAAGCGTGCACCTGGCATGCTCTGGCATGCGCAGGTGGATGCGTAGTTATAGAGAACTCAGGCACCCTGCTTATCACCAAGGCCACAGAAAAGCGATTACAGCATGTGGAAAAACATCTCTTCTCAGTAACTAAGCCACTTTAGCTCAACATACAGAAACACAGAGAATAATAATGTTCATCCATTAAATTTCCCTCACAACTATAAATACTCAACATAAAGTTTTGCATACTTTTATTTGTTTACAGTACCAGTCAAAGGTTTAGACACACCTTCAAATTCAATGTTTTTTCTTTATTGTTTAAATTAAAAGACACTTCATGTCTGAAAGTAATTACGGATGTTGTTTCTTTTTACTTAGTTTATTTACTGTTTGATCTCAAACGCATCAAAAAAAGCAAGAAATTTCACTAATTAACTTTTGACGAGGCACACTTGTTAATTGAAAAGCATTCCAGGTGACTACCTCATGAAGCTGGTTAATAATAATAGTGTGCAAAGTGTCATCAAGATAAATGCTGGATACTTCGAAGAATCTAAAATATGAAACATTGTTTTTTAACACTTTTTGACTGGTACTGTATGTATCTAGATAATTATTATTATTATTATTATTATTATTATTATTATTTCAGCAGTTACATGAATAAAGAAATCCTATAAGATGGAGATTTTGCCGATTTTGATCAACTGGATTGCTTGGTCATCAGCAGGATTTATAGCCACAATCTGCTCATGATAGGTTTAGATTAGATTAGATTAGATTAGATTAGATTAGATTAGATTAGATTAGATTAGATTAGATTAGATTAGATTAGATTAGATTAGATTAGATTAGATTAGATTAGATTAGATAAAACTTTATTGATCCCTTTGGGCGGGTTCCCTCAGGGAAATTAAGATTCCAGCAGCATCATTACAGATAAACAGAGAAAAGAAATAGAGAAAACTTCTAGATAAATTAAAATAAAGTATTTACATATACTTTAAAGGTGTGGGGTGGGGGGGGTGGGGGGGGCGGTGGTAGGAGAGACATTGCACTTTATATTGCACATTGTCCGGTATTGCTTATTGTTAGGCTAGGCTACTGCTCCTTCCCGTCCTCTGTCCTCCTGTTACCCCTCCTCCCCCCCAGAGAGGAGTTGTACAGTCTGATGGCATGAGGGACAAAGGAGTTTTTGAGTCTGTTCATCCTGCACTTGGGAAAGAGCATTCTGTCACTGAACAGGCTCCTCTGGTTGCTGACGATGGTGTGCAGAGGGTGACTGGCATCGTCCATGATGTTCAATAGTTTGTCCATAGACCTCTTCTCTGCCACCATCACCAGAGAGTCCAGCTTCATGCCGACCACAGACCCGGCCCGCCTGATCAGTTTGTCCAGCCTGGATGTGTCCTTCTTGGATGTGCTGCCCCCCCCCAGCACACCACGGTGTAAAACAGGACACTGGTGACCACAGACTGATAGAACATCCACGGGAGTTTCCTGCAGATGTTAAAGGACCTCAGCCTCCTAAGGAAGTATAGCCTGCTCTGTCCCTTCCTGTATAAGTGATTGGTGTTGCAAGTCCAGTCCAGCTTGCTGACCAGCCACAGCCCGAGGTACTTGTAGGAATCCACAGCCTCCACCTTGACTCCCTCGATCAGAACTGGTCATGACCTTGGTCTGGACCTCCCAAAGTCAATGACCAGCTCCTTGGTCTTCAAGGTGTTGAGCTGCAGATGGTTCCTGTTGCACCACACAGCAAAGCCCCTCACCAGGCTCCTATACTCCTCCTCTCTGTTGTCACTGATACACCCAACGATGGCTGTGTCATCGGCAAACTTCTGAATGTGACACAGCTCCGAGTTGTAGCAGAAGTCCGCGGTGTACAGGGTGAAGAGAAGAGGGGCCAGCACTGTGCCCTAGTGTGCTCCAGTGCTGCTAATCACAGTGTCAGACGTGATGTCCTTCAGCCTGACGTACTGCGGCCTGTCAGTGAGGTAGCTGGAGATCCAGGTGACCAGGCAGGGGTCCACTCGCATCCTGTTCAGTTTGTCCTGAAGCAATAGGGGTTGGATGGTGTTGAAGGCACTCGAGAAGTCCAAGAAGAGGATCCTCACTGTGCCATTTCCCTTATCCAGATGCGAGTGGGCTCGGTGTAGCAGGTAGAGGATGACGTCTTCCACACCGACACTTGCCTAGTACGCAAACTGCAGACAGTCCTGGGCATGTTGTACCTGGGGTCTGAGGAGGCTGAGGAAGAGCCGCTCCAACATCTTCATCAGATGTGAAGTGAGTGCCACCGGTCGGAAGTTGTTCAGCTCGCTGGGCCGATTCTTTTTGGGAACTGGAACAATACATGATGTCTTCCAGAGGGTGGGCACTTCAGTCGGGGACACACCTTGTCGGGGCCTGCTGCTTTCCTGGGGTGAAACTTCCTCAGTTGGCCTCTGACCTGGTCTGCAGTAATGCATGGAGGAGTCTGTGTTGAGGAGGGGGAGGAGGGGGCTGCTGTGATGACTGCTGTGTGTTGAGGGAAGAAGGAGAGATAGCTGCAGTGAGGGAGAGGGTGGGGGGGATGTGGGCTGGTTGAACCGATTGAAAAAGTCATTCAACTCATTCGCCCTCTCCACTGTCCCCTCAACGACTCTGGTCTTTGTATTGTGGCCTGTGATGGTTTTCACACCTTCCCAGACCTCCCTCATGCTGTTCTCCTTCAGCTTCTGCTCCACCTTCCTCCTGTAGCTGTCCTTAGCTTCCCTCATGCAGCGTTTTACATGGTGGGGGACTTGCCTCCCTATCCCTGCTCCTGAAGGCAGCCTTCTTCCTGTTGACGACAGCTTTGACTTCCTGTGTTACCCATGGCTTGTTATTAGGGTAACACCGTACAGTCTTAGCGGGGGAGACCACGTCTGCGCAGAAGTTAAGGTAATCCGTCAGACAGTGTGTCAGCCCCTCTATGTCCTCACAGTGTGGGCTAAGCAGCACATCCCAGTCCGTGATGTCATAACAGTCCCTGAGGGCATCTTCCATTTCAGGGGACCACCTCCTGATGGAGCTAGTTGTTGCAGGCTGCCTTTGAACCAGGGGGGTGTACTTCGGCTGTAGAAGAACCAGGTTGTGGTCAGACTTCCCTAGTGGGGGGAGGGGTGTGGCTCTGTATGCATCCCTCACATTAGCATACAGCAAGTCAATTGTCCTGTTGTTCCTTGTTGGACAATCCACAGCCTGGTAAAAAGCAGCCAAAGTAGAGTCCAAAGTAGCATGATTGAAGTCCCCAGAAATTATGATAAATGCCTCAGGGTGCTGTGTCTGCAGCCTTGCTGTGACAGAGTGAATCCTCTCACGTGCAGTGGCTGTGTCTGCCCTCGGAGGGATGTAAACACAGATGGTGATCACGTGACTGAACTCCCTCAGCAGATAATATGGCCGCAGGCTAATGCCTAGCAGCTCCAAGTCCGGGCAACATAAAACTGTCTTTACGGAGATATGTCCCAGGTTACACCAGCGGTTGTTAACATAAATGATTAGTCCCCCACCTTTGCTTTTCCCGCATGTGTTAGTGTCTCTGTCGGCTCTCACAGCAGTGAATCCTCGCAGGTCCACGTTAGCATCCAGTACAAGGTGTGTTGGCCATGTCTCCGTAAAGATAAATAAGCTGCTCTCCCGGTAAAGCCGCTGGTTGTTCAGAGCGGAAAGCTCATCGACTTTATTCGGCAGCGAGTTCACATTCCCCATGATAACGGAGGGAATGGATGGTTTGTAGTGCTGCCGGTTGTCCGCTAGCCTAGCCTTTAGCTTAGCTCCAGCTTTGCAGCCTCTGGGTTTCCTCCTCAGCTCAGCCGGGATGGGGTGTCATATCCCGGCTTGTCCCATTGTTTTCAGAGCCAGCAGCTCCTCTCTCGAATATGTAAAAAAACTGGCTCCTGGTTGCATGTTAAAGTTAAAAATATCCATGTTATATAGTAAAACACACTATGTCTTCGTAAGAAGAGCAGAAAGTAAAAAAAGGTGGAAAAAAGAGGTTTAAAGAGTTAAAAACTACAGAGCTACTGGAGAGGCAGCCGTCTCACACAGCGCCCATTAATATGTGAGCTGTGTGCAGCCTTGCTGTGACAGTCACTCAGGAGCCTGTTTGTATTGTTGAAACTCCATCCATCCATCCATTATCCATAGCCACTTATCCTGTGCCTATCCCAGCTGACTATGGGCGAGAGGCGGGGTACACCCTGGACAAGTCGCCAGATCACCGCAGCCCTGACACAGAGATAAACAACCATTCACACTCTCATTCACACCTACGGTCAATTTAGAGCCACCAATTAGCCTAACCTGCATGTCTTTGGACTGTGGGGGAAACCGGAGCACCCGGAGGAAACCCACACAGTCACGGGGAGAGAACATGCAAACTCCACACAGAAAGGCCCTCGTTGGCCACTGGGCTTGAACCCAGGACCTTCTTGCTGTGAGGTGACAGTGCTAACCACTACACCACTGTGCCACCTTGTTGAAACTCATAATGTGTATTTTGTCTGGACCATTGGTGACCCACAGGCCAGATCTGAGCCCTAACCTGTCACATAACACATTTTGCCAGGTAGGATGATCATTATAATTATGTAGAATCTGTCAGAAAAAAAGTAAAGTATTGAATAAACCGACTGTATAATGATATAATTTATGTGTGTGTGTGTGTGTGCTGGTCATTAGATTGGTGTTGTGCTTTCTGAATTGTGTCTTGTGAATAATGATGGAAAGTGTGCATGATCCCCATGATCAAAAACAGTGTGTTGTTCACTTCACCACTTTTTGAGTGCTGCAGTTGTTGCACACCTTTTGTAGTCAAAGGGCAGGGGTCAAAATTGAGAACGGAGAGTATGGAGAGAACATTCTTCTCATGCCAGTGCACCACGTGGATTATCATCTGATATAGGCTCAGCATGAACATGAGATCACTTTTTTGTACTGTTTTGCTATACAGCTCAAAATCTTGTTGGAAAATAGCCTTTTCCACCAACAGCCCCAAAACCCACAATATTTGCAGGGTTCCCCCCCCCCCCCCAGTCCTAAAAATAGTTGCTCATGAGTTTCTGAATCCAGAAAAGAGCATGTTGTCCCTGACTCAGAAACTGTCATTTCTGGGTTTAGAAATACACTATCTCTCTCTCATCAGTCAAATCAGATAGTTGTATCAATTTCTACAGTTGGTGGGTTAAATTACATTAATGGCATTTATAGCAGACACTTTTATCCAGAGTAATGTACAACATACCAAGAGCTGCCTGTGGAGCAGTTAGGGGCCTTGTTCAAGGGCAAGTCACCCATTCCTGCTGGTCTAGGGAATCAAACCAGCAACCTTTTGGTCCCAAAGCTGCCTTTCTAACCATTAGACCATGGCTTCCCACCAGTGTAAATGGCATTAATGATAACTGTAGTCCTGGTAATAATGTTAGTATTTCCATCCATCCATCCATCATCCGCAACCACTTATCCTGTGCAGGGTCACAGGCAAGCTGGAGCCTATCCCAGCTGACTATGGGTGAGAGGCAGGGAACACCCTTGACAAGTCACCAGATCATCGCAGGGCTGACACATAGAGACAAACAACCATTCACATTCTCACCTACAGTCAATTTAGAGCCACCAATTAGCCTAACCTGCATGTCTTTGGACTGTGGGGGGGAAACCGGAGCACCCAGAGGAAACCCGCACAGACACGGTGAGAACATGCAAACTCCATACAGAAAGGCCCCCGTCAGCCACTGGGCTCGAACCCAGAACCTTCTTGCTGTGAGGCAACAGGGCTAACCACAAAATCCCATGCCGCCATGCTGGTAGTTCAGATATCATATTACCTGAATGCATTGCATTGTCTCTGTGTGAGACTAACCATAGATATGGCATTTTTGGCCACTTTCTACTCCATAGGGAAATTCTCCTATGTGCTATTTTATTTCACAGAGTAGTGATAAAGGACACCTCTCTGCAAAGTGTAAACAGTACAAGCAAAGTGGTCCGAAGTAAAAAGGAAACTCTATACAAATTACAAATGGTTTGGTTAGGTCTCAGGCATTTTTTTGTCCTTTTTTGTCGCTCCCTTCGGACACTGAGCCGACTTCACCTTTTGTCCCTCACTCATTCTGAGAGCAGACCTTCTCTTCAGGACTTGTCCTTAATAAGAATACAGGCTCCACTTCCAAGTGATGGAAAAGATATGGGATTGGTTTGGCAAGGCAGATGTCAATCTCAATCTCTTTGCATCCCAAGAAAACACATTTCTATGCATTCCCTCCAGTGGAGTAGATCAGGATGGCCTGTCTCACGTACTAGTGGCTACATTTTGGTGTCAAGGAAATCATGGTACGCTGAATAAAAACAATGGAGAAAGTCCTATCTGAGGAAAGTTCCCATGTGGTTCACCCCTGCCCACAGCTATAGCATACTTACCTGCTAAAATGTCAAGCCTTAGATCTAAAGTCACTGCTCCTATTGAGAATGTGAAGACATCCTCTACGAGAGGACTTGACCTTTATAAGTGCAGGTGTATAAGCAGTGGTATCAGACCTTGTGCATTTCTGATGCAATTGCAACTATGCAATATATCTTATCCTCATCTCTGTTCTTAGCAATATACACAACTAGATTTTGCCTCGAGACACTGTGACCTGAATGACAAACATTATGGTGCCATCCCTGCCATTACATATACAGGTCAAAATGAGCCATGGTGAAATCTGTGTCTATCATACCAGAGATTTCAAGATTTCAAGTGTATTTTTGTGAGTGCTCAGCAGAAAAAGAAGTAGCTTGGACGAATGGAATGTTGTTTACTGCTGTGCACTTGTTCATGTGCACTTTTTATACTCAGTAATGTTTTGGTTTTGCTGTCACACAGGCTGAAAGTCAAAATTGAAATTATCATTGTGCACTTACATAGAGACCTTTAACATCACGCACTGACACCACTGTGGGGCTAATTACGTAATCCAACTGTGGAAGCATTAATACTAACACCATTTATACAACAGTTAAATTATGCCGTGAACCACTACTCGCCTCCTTCATTTTGGATTTATAAGGAGACAATAAAAGGCCAATTAATCCACATAATAGTTACGATTTATTTTTCTATTATACCCATTGCATTGCAATTTTATACTTGACTGAGACTTTTTCTTCACAGAATAATGTATTATAATTATGTATTATTCCCACAAATAATGTTATGGAATTTCAAAGGAACTCTGTTATTTTCCAGGTTTTGTAGAGGTTTAGGAAACATGCATTATAACCAATAGGACATGTTTAATTTCATCAAGTGATCTAGAGCAGGGGTTCTCAACCTCATCATCTCATCTCATTATCTCTAGCCGCTTTATCCTGTTCTACAGGGTCGCAGGCAAGCTGGAGCCTATCCCAGCTGACTACGGGCGAAAGGCGGGGTACACCCTGGACAAGTCGCCAGGTCATCACAGGGCTGACACATAGACACAGACAACCATTCACACTCACACCTAGGGTCAATTTAGAGTCACCAGTTAACCTAAACTGCATGTCTTTGGACTGTGGGGGAAACCGGAGCACCCAGAGGAAACCCACGCGGACACGGGGAGAACATGCAAACTCCACACAGAAAGGCCCTGGCCGGCCACGGGGCTCGAACCCGGACCTTCTTGCTGTGAGGCGACAGCGCTAACCACTACACCACCGTGCCGCCCTTAATTGTAGGTATTGTACAACCCCGATTCCAAAAAAGTTGGGACAAAGTACAAATTGTAAATAAAAACGGAATGCAATGATGTGGAAGTTTCAAAATTCCGTATTTTATTCAGAATAGAACATAGATGACATATCAAATGTTTAAACTGAGAAAATGTATCATTTAAAGAGAAAAATTAGGTGATTTTAAATGTCAAGACAACAACACATCTCAAAAAAGTTGGGACAAGGCCATGTTTCCCACTGTGAGACATCCCCTTTTCTCTTTACAACAGTCTGTAAACGTCTGGGAACTGAGGAGACAAGTTGCTCAAGTTTAGGGATAGGAATGTTAACCCATTCTTGTCTAATGTAGGATTCTAGTTGCTCAACTGTCTTAGGTCTTTTTTGTTGTATCTTCCGTTTTATGATGCGCCAAATGTTTTCTATGGGTGAAAGATCTGGACTGCAGGCTGGCCAGTTCAGTACCCGGACCCTTCTTCTACGCAGCCATGATGCTGTAATTGATGCAGTATGTGGTTTGGCATTGTCATGTTGGAAAATGCACGGTCTTCCCTGAAAGAGACGTCGTCTGGATGGGAGCATATGTTGCTCTAGAACCTGGATATACCTTTCAGCATTGATGGTGTCTTTCCAGATGTGTAAGCTGCCCATGCCACATGCACTAATGCAACCCCATACCATCAGAGATGCAGGCTTCTGAACTGAGCGCTGATAACAACTTGGGTCGTCCTTCTCCTCTTTAGTCCGAATGACATGGCGTCCCTGATTTCCATAAAGAACTTCAAATTTTGATTCATCTGACCACAGAACAGTTTTCCACTTTGCCACAGTTCATTTTAAATGAGCCTTGGCCCAGAGAAGACGTCTGCGCTTCTGGATCATGTTTAGATACGGCTTCTTCTTTGAACTATAGAGTTTTAGCTGGCAACGGCAGATGGCATGGTGAATTGTGTTCACAGACAATGTTCTCTGGAAATATTCCTGAGCCCATTTTGTGATTTCCAATACAGAAGCATGCCTGTATGTGATGCAGTGCCGTCTAAGGGCCCGAAGATCACGGGCACCCAGTATGGTTTTCCGGCCTTGACCCTTACGCACAGAGATTCTTCCAGATTCTCTGAATCTTTTGATGATATTATGCACTGTAGATGATGATATGTTCAAACTCTTTGCAATTTTACACTGTCGAACTCCTTTCTGATATTGCTCCACTATTTGTCAGCGCAGAATTAGGGGGATTGGTGATCCTCTTCCCATCTTTACTTCTGAGAGCCGCTGCCACTCCAAGATGCTCTTTTTATACCCAGTCATGTTAATGACCTATTGCCAATTGACCTAATGAGTTGCAGTTTGGTCCTCCAGCTGTTCCTTTTTTGTACCTTTAACTTTTCCAGCCTCTTATTGCCCCTGTCCCAACTTTTTTGAGATGTGTTGCTGTCATGAAATTTCAAATGAGCCAATATTTGGCATGAAATTTCAAAATGTCTCACTTTCGACATTTGATATGTTGTCTATGTTCTACTGTGAATACATTATCAGTTTTTGAGATTTGTAAATTATTGCATTCCGTTTTTATTTACAATTTGTACTTTGTCCCAACTTTTTTGGAATCGGGGTTGTATTTAAAATTGTATGGATGTGCCAGAAGCCAACATAAAACCATGCATGCAGGGCATTCTCAGTCAAAAGGGATTAATGATCCAAAAGTGGAGTCTGGTCCATTAACACAAGAACTTATTGCCATGTTTGTGTTCAGCAAACAAGCAAGTTATTAAAACCAAGAAGTACACTCAAAAGAAGTGGATATAGAAACCACTCAATGGGATGAGATCCTTACACGCTAACAAAGAAGGATTTTACTTATGAGTTGGAAAATTATCCATCTGTTGAGTTCCCCAGCATCTCAAACTACCTGGTGCTGCAGACATCGTTCTACATGGGCAAACAGATGGAAACCTGGAAGAGTCTGGAGGCGTACAACTTTTTACATGTGGCTGGGTTAAAGATCTGAGGATCAGGACACTACAAGATAGATGACAGTAGATGGATCTAAGTGCAGGAAGAGTGTTTATTAGCAGGCGTGATATTTCCAAAAACACAAACAAAAGCAAAGTAGAGTATTTAAACAGCATTATAAACATGGCTAGAAACAAACGCGACAGTGATAATGATAATACTTCAAAAGGCCTCCGTGAAAACAGCATCCGTATCTGTGCGTGCTGATTGCACTCAAAGCAGTATCATGTGTTTCCCATAAGGGCCAGGTCCCAAGCACTCGCACAATGCGCTCCTTGAGCGCACACAGCCACTCATGCTACACCAGACTCAAGCAGGCAAAGGTGTGACAGTCAAGTGTTCGCTTGCTGTGTGACCACAACTTTCAGCTCATGTGTATATCGCTGCCAAAATGCATCATTTTCATCGATAACCCATCGCAAAGCATCGCAAGCTGTAGTGTGACCATAGCTTAATGAGGCAGATGTGATGTCAGATGCAACCCAGCATTGCAGTAGTAGTACCCTACTATGAGTAAAAATTATCTTCAACTTGAAAAAAAATTGCGGCCCACTAGATGGTGCAGTGGGCTGCGGTCCAGTGGTTGAGAAACCCTGATCTAGAGGTCACTGATGGTCCAATCACACTGCTTTGCTTTGAATAAAGTTATTCATTTCTAATGGTAAAGCAGCCCATCACCTTAATTTGCAAAAGTAGCACATTGTCTTTCACTTACAGACATAACGGTGAAACCAAAAGCAAAGATAAGGGAAAATGAAAGATACTTGTTTTATATTGGGCCCTTCTGGTATCTCATTGACAAGGAACTCAGATAGTAAGTAGTAAACTATTATAACTAGTTTAGCAAAGGCTAATGGTTTGGGTAACCTACCTGGCTTTGCTTGTATTTGGTCATAGTTCGCATAACAGTATTTGCATATAGTGTCATGATTTGTAAAGCTTTGAACTAAAGCAACAGTTCAGTATATATAAATGGCATTATTTGTGTCTTGCTGTTTAGTAGCCTTGCTTTCTTCTTACTTTGCTATTATAATGTTGGATGGTAAGCAGGTATAGACAGTACTACTGGCCATAACAGAACTATCAGATCACTGCTCATTTTGCAAAGATTAAGGGTATGGGAGTAGAGATATCTAAATTTAATGCTAGGGTAGGGGCATTGTGGACATTATGACAAAATTCCACCACTGCCAAAACTTGCCGTTTGTTGCCGCCAGAGATGATCTGGATCTGAAACCAGGCTCTCACCACCAGTGAGAGGCTCTCACCGCCAGGCTCTGACCACCAGTGGCTCAGTCAGTTCAATCTGTAAATGGATATCTCTGAAATTACAAAAATATCAGTGTGCGTTCATACATTTGATTATAAAGCATAAAAATTGTGTAGCTCAAAAATGTTCAAGAGCAGAGCTGTTTCTGCACCTTTGGGTTCCTAAGCAACATCCTGCAAAGCTGTTATTGGCTTTGCTTGGATGGAACTATACAGTGGTCACAGACAGATTGCTATTACAACTGTTCTTTAAAAAATAAAATAAATAAATGGGTGGCATGGTGGTGTAGTGGTTAGTGCGGTTGCCTCACAGTAAGAAGGTTTCGGGTTCAACCCTCGCAGCCGACGGGAGCCTTTTTGTGTGGAGTTTGCATGTTCTGTGTGGGGGTGCTCCAGTTTCCCCCACAGTCCAAAGACATGCAGGTTGGGTAAAATACCCAGCTACTGGGGTTGCACAAGCCAGTGCCAATCCCAAACTGAGATAGATTGGAGAGGGTTGCATCAGGAAGGGTGTAAAACCTATACCAAATCAAATATGTGGGGGGAAAAGATCCACTGTGGCAACCCCTAATTGGAGCAACCAAAAGAAGAAGAAAATAAATAAATAAATAAATAAATAACACTCACCAGACACTTTCATATAAAAATCTGCACTCCTGCTCATTCATGCAATTATCCAGTCTGAAGCAGGGGTGTGCGCAGGAGCAGTATGGGTGGACAACACTACTTATAAAGACCAGAGCTTTAGGTTGGAGGTTCCTGTTCTAATCGTGCTGTTATGTATGTTATTTAGCCGTGATGAATGTATGCCATTACCCAAAAGTAATACAGTGTGTCTGAAATAGCCTGACTCATATCTAATGGATGAAGATATTAAAACGTTGCACGTTTAATGCATCATAGAATGTGTATTTGTTTAGTTTTAATAGACACATTCATATCTGTTCCCTGTGATTTTCTATTGTTGCACTTACTGAATTTCTGCTGTAAAAAGGTCAGTCTGTCAATCAATGCGGATACACAAAATGGAGCCTCCAAAGATATTCGCTCTTAGACAATTATAGATGTCACAAAAATGCTGTTCTATAATTACAGTTATATAGAAATCATTTTAGTGGTGAGAAAAGGGCAGCTGGAATTTGCAATATCAACTAATGGGGACCAAACCCCTGTAAGTTCTTGGTAGCTGACATCAGTTTCCATTAATGTAGCACTTTCCTTCACAGGCGAGAGGACTCGGGGCTTCTGGTCTATAAGGACCACTTACCTGTGAGTCAGGTGGCTGTCGGGGACACAAATCGAGCTGGATCAGAGGCCAAACTCACTGTGGGAGCACTGAAGTGTTATGGAGACCGTGAGTTCATTTCTCTAAATTTTAAATGCAGTTTAAATGCATTAACACACGTATTGTGTGAAAAGCTGAATAAAGACATCTGACTCCTTGCACTTTGCATCAACATTGTGACTACGGAAGGGGAGGAATATTATCTGAAGCGGTCAATTTTTTTAAATAATAATCCTTACCCTTGTCATACTTTTGCATTTTGGATCAAAATGACTTTTACATAGAAAGTTGCTGTAGATCAAAGAGACTAATTATAAAAATTAAACAAAAATTGTGTTTATAATAAAATACAATTGCTAATATAAATGTCCTATAATACTATGAAATGTATGACAAAAAATAAATATCCATCCATTACCTGTAGCCACTTATTGTGTACAGGGTTGCAGGTAAGCTGAAGCCTATCCCAGCTGACTATGGGTGAGAGGCGGGGTACACCCTGGACAAGTCACCAGATCATCACAGGGCTGATACATAAAGACAAACAACCATTCACACCTACAGTCAATTTAGAGCCACCAGTTAGCCTAACCTGCATGTCTTTGGACTGTGGGGGAAACCAGAGCACCTGGAGGAAACCCACACAGACACAGAGAGAACATGCAAACTCCACACAGAAAGGCCCCTGTCGGCCACGGGGCTCGAACCCGGACCTTCTTGCTGTGAGGTGACAGTGCTAACCACTACACCACCGTGCCACAAAAACTAAATATGTCTAATAAAAATAAAGTAATTTTAGTTCAGGTTAAGCAAGTATATCTTTAACTTGAATTTACTCTTCTAAAGTTTGCAGAGATTAGGAGCCATTTCAAAGACCTCTTCCACTGGCTAAGCTGCAAGTAATCACTGAGATTAGCACAGGCCTGCCTCAGTTGAACAAAGAACACGTGATGTGCTAAACTACTTCAGGATTTTCGCAAAGTATGCCAGAGTGAAACTATTCATAGCTTTAAACATCATAACCAGGACTTTGTATTTCTTAAATGTCAGCCACTGTCACAAGAATAAAACTGGACTAATATAGCATGAATTCCTTTTCCTGCTATGGACATGTGCTGCTGCATTCTGAAATAGCTTACGCTTCCATAAAGAGACAACAGCTAGCCAGCATCCATAGGTTCCAGCTCTGAGGGTACTTCGGATCTCAAGCACACCCAATATTTCAGAAGAAAAATTATTATTTGGGCCCATTTGAGCTAAACACTAAACACCATGCTTTGTTATGGATGATCCATGATGGCAAATAATTCTATTGGTATTATCTGTGTTATTTATTTTAAACACAATTTCAGTCTTCTATGCTATACACGCATTGGCCACTCTATTAGGTACACCTATACATTTGCTGTTTTATACAGTTCTCTAATCAGCCAATCTCTTGCCAGCAGCACAGTGCATAAAACCATGCAGATACAAATCAAGAGCTTCAGTTAATGTTCACTTCAAACATCAGAATGGAAAAAATTGTGATCTCAAAGTGTGACTTTCACTCTGGGTTGTTGGTTTGAGCCAGATGGACTGGTTTGAGTATTTCAGAAACTGCTGATCTCCTGGGGTTTTCGCACACAGCAGTCTCTAGAGTTTACACAGAATGGTGCGAAGAAAAAAAAAAAACATTGAGTGAGCGACAGTTCTGTGGGTGGAAACAAATGCCTTGTTGATAAGAGAGGTCAGAGGAAAATGGCCAGATTGGTTTGAGCTGCCAGGAAGGATATCATAACTCATAGCAACTCTTTACAACCGTGGTGAGCAGAAAAGCATCTCAGCATGCAACAGCAGAAAACCACATTGGGTTCCACTCCTGCCAGACAAGAACAGGAATCTTAGAATCAAGAACAAGTTCCTATTAAAGTAGCCGGTGAGTGTATGTTCAAACTGGCAGAGTTTATCAATTATTATGGTAAAATGGTACTCTATACCTATCGTAAAAATTTCCCTACAGCAATGTATGTAAATTTTTTGATATATTGTTTGGTGCATCAATGACAGCCAATGACATGAGGCAAAGCTGTCATGGTCCTACCTGTGGGCTTCTCTCTTCAGGTAACATCTCCACTCAGCATTACCGGCCACGCCCGCACTCACTTCCTCTTATTAACTTTCAGTGACTGTCATTGGCTGTTGCCGATCACCTGCTTCCCCCTGGGTGTATTTAAGCTGCAGTTCTCCCTAGCCTCAGTGTCAGATCATCTGCAACTCTCAGCCTGATAACCTGCTCTGTGTTCCTACTACTCTGACTCCTGATATTGTTCTGTTCCGTTTGACTCTGTCTGCTCTCCAGCCCCGGTAACCTGATCTGCCTTCTGTCCTGTCGACTCTGCCTCTTGCCTGCCTCTCTTGTACCTTCGCCTGTTCTCCAGCTTGCTCAGCCCTGCTGCTAGCCTGCAGCCACAGCTCTCTGACTATGCCAGATCCTGTCAGGTCTCAGAAGCTAAGCAGGGTTGGGCCTGGTCAGTACTTGTATGGGAGACCTCAGATGTCGCCATCCCTGCCTCTCAGTTCTCCTGCCACTGGACTTCACACATTCTTCCAACTCCCCTTTCATTAATAAACTGTGGTTTAAGTGCATTTGATCTCCTGTCTGCTCTGTGACAGAACAATCTGACCACAACATGGAGTCAGTGCCTGAACCCTCTGCCCTAGACCGGCTGCAGTGCTTTGAAGATGATGTCAGTTGCATGTCTGCTGACATTGCAGCCCTGATCCAGCTTGGTCATCAGCAGCAACAATGACTGGACCAAGCACTCCAGCTGCTCACTGCCCAACCACCGCAGTCCCTCGTTGCATCAGCCCCTGTCATACCTGCTGCTGATGTGCCAGCTCCGGGAGGTGCTCCTGCTACACTCGAGGCCCCGGAACCCAAGGTCGGCAGTCCGGAGTGTTTTGACGGTGACCCCTCCCAAGTCCGTGCCTTCCTGACCAGTTGCCGGTTGCTGTTCGACCTGCAGCCCAGAACCTTCGCAGCGAAGGTGGCCTTCGTCATCACTCGTCTGACTGGCCGCGCCCGCCTGTGGGGGACTGCCGAGTATGAACGCCGGACACCGGCGTGTGCCTCCTTCACCTTGTTTTCAGTGAAAATGACTAAGGTCTTCGACCTGGGCTCATCGTCAGTAGAGGCATCCGGAGGACTGATGAGTATTCGCCAAGGCAGATAAACAGTGGCTGACTACTCGATCGATTTCCGGACCTTGGCCCGGCGCAGCAAGTGGGGCACGCAGGCGCTGGTGGACGCCTTTCTGCACAGCCTGGCCGACTACATTAAGGACGAATTGGTCTCGCACGAACAACCATCGACACTCGATGAGGCCATTGCCCTGGCCGTCCGCATTGACCGCCGGGTCCAGACCCGTCGACGAGAGAGGGCCCGCCAGACTCAGTCAGTCACCAGCGCACAGAGTAACCCAGCCCCTTCTACGTCTCCTGCTGCTTCTCCGCCGAGCCTTCTGGACCAGGCAGAGCCCATGGAGATCGGCCGTGCTTCCCTCAGCCCGGCAGAGCGCCAGCGTCGGATCACCTCCAATCTGTGCCTGTACTGTGGGGGTGACAGTCACCGTGCTGCCTCTTGCCCAGTAAAAGCGACGAGCTCACTGGACATGGGAGGGGTCCGGCTGGGCTCAATGATCATCCAGTCCTCCACCAGCCAGAAACCTATGCTCCAAGTTTGTCTTCGTCTGTTGGATTCCACCCACACCCTGGTCGACTCTGGCGCCGAGGCTAACATCATAGAGACCGAGCTTGCGCGCCAGTTGGGTCTGCAAAGCCTTCACTTATCCTCTCCCATTCCAGCCAGGGCACTGGATGGCCATCTTCTTGGCACCGTTGCCCGCCTCACTGCCCCTGTCCCGATGACTGTCAGGCAACCACCACGAAACCATCCAGTTTCACCTGCTCCGTTCCCCCGACCAACCTCTCATCCTGGGCTATCCATGGCTCTGCCAACACAGTCCTCACCTCGACTGGGCCACTGGCGTGATAAGAGAATGGGGCAAGGACTGCCACCGGACCTGCTTACGGGCCGCCACTCTAACCCCCCGTACTCCACCTGCCAGCTCTGCCCCCTCCAAGGACCTGCCCCTCCAGGTGGAGTCTCATAAGCCAGTACCTCGGTTCGTCGGACCATTCCCTGTCCAGAGGATAATCAGCCAGTCTGCTGTCCGGCTCCGACTGCCCAAGTCCATGAGAGTGCACCCCACCTTCCACGTCTCTAAGATCAAGCCAGTACACGAGAGCCCGCTGGTCCCAGCTACACCTCCTCCTCCTCATCTCATCGACGGTGGCCCGGTCTACTCCGTCCGGCGACTGCTGAAGTCACAACGCAGGGGCAGGGGCCTCCAATACCTGGTGGATTGGGAGGGCTATGGTCCTGAGGAGAGGATGTGGGTTCCTGCTGGAAGGATTCTGTATCCGGCCCTAATCGCTGACTTCCATCAGCTACACCCCGACCAGCTCTCCATCCGACGGGGCCGACGTAGGGGTTCTCACCATGCGGATCCCCTCCCGGACCCTGCCCCTGCTCCAACGCCTGAGCCTGACACCGAACCGAATCCTGGGTGGGGGTTCTGGGATGACGATTCTTCTGACGGTGAAGAGGGTGCGAAGACTATGGACACTGACCAGTCTGAGGAGTTCTAATCCTCCACCGGTATTCCCCCTCCTCCCGCCCGTCTTTGGTGATCTGTGGCTAGGGACTTCTGGGGCCGTCCCTTGAGGGGGGGGTTCTGTCATGGTCCTACCTGTGGGCTTCTCTCTTCAGGTAACATCTCCACTCAGCATTACCGGCCACGCCCGCACTCACTTCCTCTTATTAACTTTCAGTGACTGTCATTGGCTGTCGCCGATCACCTGCTTCCCCCTGGGTGTATTTAAGCTGCAGTTCTCCCTAGTCTCAGTGTCAGATCGGCTGCAACTCTCAGCCTGATAACCTGCTCTGTGTTCCTACTACTCTGACTCCTGATATTGTTCTGTTCTGTTTGACTCTGTCTGCTCTCCAGCCCTGGTAACCTGATCTGCCTTCTGTCCTGTCGACTCTGCCTCTTGCCTGCCTCTCTTGTGCCTTCGCCTGTTCTCCAGCTCACTCAGCCCTGCTGTGACCCTGCAGCCACAGCTCTCTGACTATGCCAGATCCTGTCAGGTCTCAGAAGCTAAGCAGGGTTGGGTCTAGTCAGTACTTGTATGGGAGACCTCAGACGTCACCACCAGCCATCCCTGCCTCTCAGTTCTCCTGCCACTGGACTTCACCCACGCACATTCTTCCAACTCCCCTTTCCCCTATTATTAATAAGCTGTGTTTTGAGCGCATTTGATCTCCTCTCCTGTCTGCTCCGTGACACAAAGCAACTGTTAAAAACATGATCCATTCATTGGCACCAGGATATGAGCCAGGGAACAAGTTGAAGCAGATAACCAGGAGAAAAATGCTTGTAATTCATGTGTTCTATATCTGTCTGAGCCCCAGAATTTTATCAAGCAAGCATATATTTATTGCAAAAAAAAAGGCCAAAAACAGGTTAAAATCATGGGACACCATCAATTGTGCATGTTTTTCCTGCTGTTTAGGTTATACTGCTTCACAGCTGCAAGGTCCCCAGTTTGATCCTGAGCTGTGGTACTTCTATGCATGTTCTCCCCATGTCCATATGGGTTTTCTCTGATTGTCTCCCACCCACCCAAAAAAAAAAAAAAAAACATGGCAGTAGGTGGACTGGCAAAGATAATTTGCCCCTAGGCATGTTCAGTGCCTGTGGTGGACTGGCATCCCATCTAGCATTTATCCCACCTCAGGCCCAGTGTTCCCAGAATAGGCTCCAGATCCCCCACAACCAGTGTTGCCAGATTGGGCGGTTTTAAGTGCATTTTGGCGGGTTTTGAACATATTTTGGGCTGGAAAACGTCAGTAGTATCTGGCAACACTGCCTACAAACCTGACCAGGATTAAGCATTACAGAAAATGAGTGAGCCAGAACTCATAGTTGCCTTTTAAGTCCTGTGGATGGAATAAGATTTTTGATAATGTGAACAATTTTTTATCATTAAATAGGGTCAAACCCAAAGCCCAGGTCCCCTGAGAAATTCTACAACCAGAAACACTTCCCCAGTGAATTTTATAAGTTCCTGCCTCTACTAGCAACATGTTGCAATAGTCCAGTCTAGAGGCTATGAAAGCATGCACAAGTTTCTCAGAATCATATATGGTTTGCATATTTCTTATTTTGATGATAAAGTGATAAAGTTGTTTCAGCATTCAAGCCCTTAACAGCACCTTTGGTTTCACAAAATAGTCATTGTAATACAGTCAGTTTAGACACAGTCATCTATAGACACAGTTAAACCTTCTACCAGACACCCAAGATTGGTGTTCGTTCATTCATTCATTTGCTTATTTATTTCTTTAATTCTTTATTTAGCAGAACTTAGGAGAAAGGCCGTGTCTAGTCATTTAAGCATTCATGTCTGTAACACTCAGCTTTAGAGACATTTGAAGACATTTGTCTCTTTAAAAAAGTGCTAATATTTTGCACCCTCATAGCATGTTCTTCAATACTTACAAGGGGCATATTATAGAAATTCACTTTTTCAGTGCTTGTGCACATACATTTGGGTACCTGGAGTGCCTCCCAAACTACACACACCCAGTCAGTTTATTTTAGGATGCTATTTCACAAAATGTGCTTCAACAAGCCGTTCAGATTTGGCTCCCCTTTCTCTGTCACAAGGGGAGGTCATTAGAATTATGTCACACCCTCATGTGAGCATTTCCACTGATGGTTTGAGAACTGCCTTTGTGAATGAATATTCATGAGGAAAGTTTGACCTAATTGGCTGGTGGAAAAAGGTGGTGGGGTGAGCAGGGGCTCATTATCATTTAAAGGAACCGACACTCAAATCGGTCATTTTGACCAGGGCTGTTCAGACAGGGTGAGAAGGGAGCTGTGGTGCTTTATCCTTGTGTTATTTTGACCAAAGCATGTTACAGACATTTCATTAAGACCTCAGGGAACTGTGTCAACTTGTGGAAAAGGGGTATAATATGTCACCTTTAAACAATATGTAGGCCTATCAGTATTGTGCAATTCAAAGGAATTATTTTTCACAATGGTTTGATCTGCACTGATTTTCAATGTGCAATTGCATTGTTGAATAAATTAATTATTTTAATAATGAATCAAATATTCACTGTTGAATAAATCAAGTCTTTTATACCCAAAGAGAAAAAGTTTGCATTTCCCAGGGGTTTTAATCAGTCTATATTTTGCAGTCATTCTACAAATATGTAGAATCTCATTATGTTAAAAATGAAATGTGAGAATATTCTGGAACTAACCGAAGGCAATACGAAAAACAAAAAACAAAAACAAAAAGTGGAAAAGAGATTTTTCATGACCATTAAGACCCGAGAAGGAAATGTTGAAGCCAGCAGCAATTTTAATGTCAACTTATGAACATATAAGTTATTAAAGAAGGAACAGAGCTAACTCAGAAATTATATATGTGCTTTTTGATGTGTATATAAAAGCATATATCAAGTAAAAGTACCTCTCATGCCAGAATCTGGTCTTCCCAGGCAGTCTCCTATCCCAGTACTAACCAACTCTTTAAGGCATATGGGTGCAGCGCTGATCTCCATTTCGATAGCCCTCGGCCTCTCGCCTATACAGCTAGGGTTACAGTGGGGGGCTAGTCCTCTGGTAACCACGAGAGTTTGACTTCCTCATTCGCATCTGTATTGCAGCGGGCCTTGCCAGACAGTAGTAGGTACCGTTTTTGTGATGGTCTTTGGTATGACCCAACTGCGATTAGAACTCACGATCTCCCGGTTAAGAGGCGGACACGCTAACTACTAGGCCAACTTGCGGTAAAAGCATATATAGCATGTGCTTATTTTATGTGTGGAAGCACAAAGTGCATTTTGACATCATGGCTATTTTCAGGGCGGCACGGTGGTGCAGTGGTTAGCACTGTCACCTCACAGCAAGAAGGTTCTGGGTTCGAGCCTAACAGCCGACAGGGAGGCCTTTCTGTGTAGAGATTGCATGTTTTCCCCATGTCTGTGTGGGTTTCCTCTGGGTGCTCTGGTTTTCCCTACGGTCCAAAGACATTCAGTTAGGCTAATTGGCTACTCTAAATTGCCCATAGGTGTGTATATGTGTAAAACCTCTAGAATATTCCAGCAGAAGGCAATGGGAAACCACTACAGCAAATTTTCCAAGAAACTTTGACAGAAGTCCGAGTGGCCACACCATTGCAGTGGCATGCCAAGTAATGAGTGAGTGAGTGAGTGGTTGTTTTCAATACTAAGCACAATGTGAATCCCTACAGCTGCCAACCCGGAAACAAGAGCATGGATCCCACTGGATTCATCACTGCATGAAATGTATTTTCATGCCTCATTATTCCTGTTAATTGCTTTGGGCTTATTATTCAGATTAGTTGCATTCAATTGCAGTCACCTGTTCAGCAAGAATATGAGGCTAAATTCTTCCAGTAAATTTCCCATGTTCACTTTTTCCCCCTTTCACACCTGTGGCTCAACTTGGCAGAAAATAAGGACAAATATAATTTTCAATCATGCAAAACCATGTTGGAGAATCAGTCTTCATTACATTTCTGATTAAACCCTCCTTCCTCCTGTGCACCTGAGTGTTTCAGCCATGTTATACATTATACCTAAAGCCACTAGAATCCTCTTAGAGGAGATCTGAGTCTCTCGAGAGTTTGATTATAGTCCTGTGTGCCTCAAGGGACTGCGTGAAAAATGGCAGTGCCGGCCTAGTGGGTGAAAGTTTTATTGTGTATTCATCACCTTATTTATTTATGAAGCTGAGGTGGGAAGAGTGCAGATTAATGCTTGAAACCATACCATGGCAATGCACAGACTCATATTTCTGGACCTTCCACAAGAAACAGTTTTTCCAGTGCTGAGGTTTATGGACCATCACCTGAATTTTGTGCCGAATGTAAATTTATTCACAACTATAAAAACACATCTAGCTGAATACTTCATTTTGCTCTGATTTCTACACTGATATGTCATTATGTACACTCACTGGCCACTTTAATAGAAACACCTTTATACAAGCATCCAGTCAGCCAGTCTTGTGGCAGCAGCACAGCACATACAATCATGCACATCCAGGTTAAAGGGCTGATGACACGAACATGACTCTATGCAATTTCTTAAATAAACTATACAACATGGCAAACGTTAGATTTCTGTTATAATTACGTGAAAAGAAGCTGTTGTTACGCGAATATCCAACTTTTAATTGCACAGCGCAAGAAAACTGGGTCCGTGGCTGGCGGCCATGTTGTGACGTCAGCGGAAGAACACTCTGCGGTTCACTGGCTGTTCTACTCTGGTTCTACTCAATGGAAATGGCGCATGAAAACGCCGGTGAACTCTCTAGTGCTAGCTCTTCCTCTTCTGGGAGTCTAGAATTATGTTGATCTCTTCCGAATAGAATCTATGATAGCCTACCCTCTTTACCCTTTGCCTCTCGTTGCTAGGCGGCAGTTACATGAAAGCCGCAAGCTTTCACAAGCAAATACATGACTGATATCACACCGACTTTATGATTACATTTATGATTATCATGTAGAATCTATAGCTCTACGTACCTTTATCTTATGTCGTTTCACAACACATGTTCTGACAGGAGGACTGTCTTTGGATCCGGCATAGCTACTAGTAGACCCCCTCCGGAATACTGGCAGTGTTGCCAGATTGGGAAGATTCCCGCCCAGTTGGGCGGTTTCAAGTGCATTTTGGTGGGTTTTGAACATATTTTGGGCTGGAAAACGTCAGCAGTATCTGGCAACAGATACTGCTGACGTTTTCCAGCCCAAAATATGTTCAAAACCCACCAAAATGCACTTGAAACCGCTCAACTGGGCGGGAAACCTCCCAATCTGGCAACACTGTGTAGGCACTGCTGATGGTAGTAACACACGTTTGTGATGAACTGAACACCCAAGAGATTATTTTAAGCTGGGGAGGGTGTCAAAACAATCCAAATCGAAGTGTTCAGAGCACAGGACGGATGTTAGTGAGGGCTCCCACTTGTCACGAGTGCGCCTGACTTGCTTCACCCACTTCGCATGCAGCTCGGGATCTCTGGGAAACTTGAATAAACTTACCCCATCCTTGTAGGTTTTGGAGCAAAAGCCGGCAACACAACGCGAAGGCATAATAACTAATATATATATATATATATATATATATATATATATATATATATATATAATGTATAATAATAATACTAATAATGACAAACTGAACACCTGTCGCATCAACAACAAACTGGTAAGTTAGGAGGAAGGTTCTTTCGCTGATGTCATATAGCTCCTCCTCCTCTTTCGTCTCCTGGGTGCTGCAGCCCCGTCAAATTTGCCCAAATAGCCGCATTTTTTATCATAACTTGTAAAATAGGCGCCTTCGTGAATTAATATATGGATCATTGGGAATTACTTTTTATGTTATAAAACATCGCCAAAGATGTCAAAAACATGTCATCAGCACTTTAAAGGAGAACTTAAGGCAATTTTTTTTTTATTATCAAAATTCTATTTATCTCATTTTATTAAATATAGAAATGCATTTTTGAGAGCTATTTTGTCACTGCTATAGCAAGTTATGAGTCTTTGAAATATGCTATGTTTCAAATGTATCATTCCATATGTCAAAGCGATGGTCGTAAACGAGATTCGTTGAGACCTGTGCGAGACATCGTAGGATGGAAGTAAAACATACAGCGGAAATCAAAGTGATCAACATCTGCCAACATTGTCAAAAGACGCATGTACCCTCTTTTGAAGGCTGATGTAATCAAGCCGGAAGTTTTGTTTGTTTTGATAGCAATCAGGAAAGTTTGAAAAAAGTCGGCAGTAATCGTCATTTAAACTCGTTTTTGTGCAATATTTCGTTTGGAAAACAGTTTTCAAAATGGCGGCATTGACACCTGGCTGACACTTCACGTCGCACAAGTCTCGTGAAGATCGCGCGGATAAGCGACGCCTGCCGTGGACCAAACGAACTAAATTCAACACGGCTAAAAACCGAACAGGCCGACAAGTATAATATTTAATTGCAATTAGTTGCCAATACAAGTCACGATATAAGGTTACTAAAACCGAAAACGTAAGTGAATAACACGTTAATTAAGAAATAAAGCAAGTTTAAAAAGGACTTCAGTTCTCCTTTAAGAGCTTCAGTTAATGTTCATCAGAATGGGGCAAAATGTAAAAACTGCTGATCTTCTGGAATTTTCACACACAACAGTCTCATCTCATCTCATCATCTCTAGCCGCTTTATCCTTCTACAGGGTCGCAGGCAAGCTGGAGCCTATCCCAGCTGACTACGGGCGAAAGGCGGGGTACACCCTGGACAAGTCGCCAGGTCATCACAGGGCTGACACATAGACACAGACAACCATTCACACTCACATTCACACCTACGGTCAATTTAGAGTCACCAGTTAACCTAACCTGCATGTCTTTGGACTGTGGGGGAAACCGGAGCACCCGGAGGAAACCCACGCGGACACGGGGAGAACATGCAAACTCCACACAGAAAGGCCCTCGCCGGCCCCGGGGCTCGAACCCAGGACCTTCTTGCTGTGAGGCGACAGCGCTAACCACTACACCACCGTGCCGCCCCACACAACAGTCACTTACTTAAAAATGGTGCAAAAACAAACAAAACATCCAGGTAGTGGCAGTTCTGCAGGCAGAAATTCCTTCAGGATGAGAGAGGTCAGAGGAGAAGTGGTCAGGGGTGGGCTTCCCAAAAGCATCGCAGCACAAAGATCATCTTTAAATGGTAGAGCGAGCAGCACAATGAGCACGCTCTCTCCTAGTTAAGACGCTCTTAGTGTTAAGAGGCTTTTGGGAAACCCACCACAGACTGTAAATAACTACTCTTTACAACCGTGGTGAGGAGAAAAGTATCTCAGAATCCACAACACATCAGTAGATTGAAGCAGATTGGTTACAACAGCATTAGATTCCACTCCTTTCTGCCAAAAACAGTAACCTGAGATTGGAAAAGCATCACCTTTTTCCAATCTTCAGCTACCCAGTTTGTGTTCGCTGAACTGCTGATCACCGGATGTTTTTGGTTTTTATGCTGGAGGTGGGGCGGCATGGTGGTGTAGTGGTTAGCGCTGTCGCCTCACAGCAAGAAGGTCCTGGGTTCGAGCCCCGGGGCCGGCGAGGGCCTTTCTGTGTGGAGTTTGCATGTTCTCCCCGTGTCCGCGTGGGTTTCCTCCGGGTGCTCCGGTTTCCCCCACAATCCAAAGACATGCAGGTTAGGTTAACTGGTGACTCTAAATTGACCGTAGGTGTGAATGTGAGTGTGAATGGTTGTCTGTGTCTATGTGTCAGCCCTGTGATGACCTGGCGACTTGTCCAGGGTGTACCCCGCCTTTCGCCCGTAGTCAGCTGGGATAGGCTCCAGCTTGCCTGCGACCCTGTAGAAGGATAAAGCGGCTAGAGATAATGAGATGAGATGAGATGCTGGAGGTGCTATATGTTATAATGTTTGGTGAGAACATTAACTGAGGCTGTTTACCTGTGCAGGTGTTCCTATTAAAGTGGCAAGTGATTGTAAGTGATGGGTTTGATAGAATGTAGTTCTATAACTTTTGATATGCAAAGATGCAAGTTAGAGAAGGACTGACTTCCAGGAGCTGCTCTTACTAAATCCAGTAATATGTACAACAACTCTCTATTGTACACACAACTTCCTGGATTCATTGGCTGTATCATGTGATATAACTGTCCAATCAGAATACATCAAACTAATACAATAATTACCTAAGTAGATCTTTACTTAACTTTCTGGACTTTTGTAATCCTGGCATAAA
This sequence comes from Neoarius graeffei, assembly GCF_027579695.1. NCBI lineage: Eukaryota > Metazoa > Chordata > Actinopteri > Siluriformes > Ariidae > Neoarius > Neoarius graeffei. The sequence goes on along the minus strand of NC_083587.1, from coordinate 34,161,328 downwards.
AAAAATAATTAAATGAATAATTTGCTTTCACATGCTAAAACAATGTCATTAAATGACAAATGTCATATTTGGTGCATTTTATAATTGATCATCTGCATAGTGCTCAAATTTCCATCCATTATCCATAACCACTTATCCTGTGCAGGGTCACAGGCATGCTGGAGCCTATTGCTGGGTTTCACGTGCCGTCACATCTGCCTCATTAGTTATTCAAAACTTTAGCTGGTGGTCTACCAAAGCTCAGTTGACAAAGCGTTTGTATGAAGGTGCACTGCTTGCATGAAAAATGCCTTATGCTTGCGTTGTTTTAGGTTGTTCAAATCGATCAAACCGTGAAACTGATAAAAGTTTCTTCAGGGTTCCCCATGAACAAATAAAAAAAGGGTGAATGAACACAGGATTTCACAAAAAGACGTTGAGAAAGGTGGCTTTTGAACCTCTCAGTGAAATCAAAGGGAGTCGAGTCGAAGCATGCTCGAGTTTGCAGTGATCACTTGGTGAAAGGTTTGTATCTCCCTCTCAGCTGTCCTTAGTGTTTTCCAAGTACTTTTCTTGCTATGTGTGGTTATTTTACGGTACTTTTTTTTTTAGCCACGAAGTGCTAAAGTACCCAGCTGTTTCTTTGTTTACTCCTCACGAAGTTCATATGCATGAAGGCCACGACAAAATTCTTCCCCAGCCATACAGTTACAATGCACCGTGATCACTTCTCCGCCTTGTTTAACTAAGATCCAGGTCTTTAAAGGGGTTTCTGATGATCTTTGTGAATGATTTACCTGAGAGATAAGAGCCAACACAAGTGAGAATCAAGCGAACTGTTGTTTTACACTTCAACTTGCAGCGCTTCATTGTAAAGACGCGAACGAAAAGCTTTAAAAAAAAAACTTACACAGGCAAAAACAATACAGGATTAATTCGGCAGGGACTTGATACCAAGGTCCTTTACCCAGCCACATACAAAAAAGTTGTAAGCCTCCATACTCTTCCATGCTTTCATCTGTTTTGCGGTGTTGAAGGACGTCTGCAACACCAGATAGTCCGAGATGTCTGGGAACTCAACTGAAGGGTCGTTTTCAAGATCGTATGACAAATCCTTCTTTCCCAGACTGTAGGGGTCGATTCCATTGCACATAGCAATCTTCTGAATATAGCTAAAGCCAGCAGTGGCTTCTAGATTACGAGCGTGCTCTGATAAGTTATCGTTAGTTGCTTGCACTACAGCAGCTGTTTAGACCACCAGCTGTTTCACTTCCAGTAAAACCACTAAGAAAATTCACGTGACTGAAACCCAGCAATCCCAGCTCACTATGGGCAAGAGGCAGGGTACACCCTGGACAGGTCATCTCAGGGCTGACACATAGAGACGAACAACCATTCAGACCTACGGTCAATTTAGAGTCACCAGTTAACCTAACCTGCATGTCTTTGGGGGAAACCGGAGCACCCAGAGGAAACCCATGCAGACACAGGGAGAACATGCAAACTCCGCACAGATAGGCCCGCATCAGCCACTGGGCTCGAACCCAGAACCTTCTTGCTGTGAGGCAGCAGTGCTAACCACTACACCACCGTGCCACCCTCTGCTCAAATTTACGAAAGGAAATGCATATTAATTCAAATTAGCAAACCATAGTACATATATACAGACAAAAAAAAAAACAATCTGCAAATAACAGAGAGACTATACTAACATTATTTTCAAATTATTGGTGATTTTCTATGATACAAAATCAGTTGGTGTCTGGAATAGTCTCTTCAGCTTTAGGAAATAAAACCTCTAAATATCATGCCTAAATATAAATACATTACCAGTGTTTTAGCCAATGTGCAACGTTACATTCCAATGAAGGACAATTACGATTAATTTATGGAAGCTGTTCAGATTTAGAGTTCATTTGTCTCATTTGTCCTTAAAGATATAGAAATTAAAGATTTAGCAATTCACTGATATGAGAAATATAAGATGATTTATGGCAGTGTCACTTCAGCATAATTAGGCTAAAGTCATTTCCAGCAAGGTTATGTAATTAATTTTCATTAATGGCTGGGAGATTGAATAAAGATAGCAAACAAATGATCATTTAATATGATTTAATGATGCTGCACATATGGGCTTCAGTGGGTTTCGATGGGCTTGCTGTTGGAAAATTGAGATCAATAACCCTGTCGGTAATTAAATTTTATATCATCACCATTTTGCATTATTAACTTTAGCTTCAGGTAAGAATTATGAAAGAATATCCAGTGATAGTTCAGTGATACGTAAAATAAATCACATTCTTCAAAGTACAACATATTTGACATTTCACAGCTGAGTAGTTTCTGTGAGTGACGAATAAGATGTCTGGTGCTCAGGATGAAATTAGGCTTCTCATTATTAAATAATTAGCATTTGGTTTGTATACAGACTTTTAATGGCAAAGTGAGTCGCGTTACTGATTGCAGTCATCATCTTGTTTGCAGATTTGTAACAATCTCAGTAATGGAGCTGGAAGATCTCTCTGTAAGTCATTTGGACTTAAGTTATCAACAAACATTTCTTGACCTTTAGTAGAGCAGGGGTATTCATCTAAAGCTTGAGAAGGTCCATCCATCCATCCATCCATTCATTATCTGTCAGGGTCGCAGGGGAAACCGGACCCAGTTCCAACTGACTTCAAGCGAGAGATAGGAATCACCCTGGAGGGGTCACCAGTCTATCACAGGGCTAACAACTATTCACACTCACATTCACACCTATGAGCACACCAGTTGACCTAATGTGCATGTCTTTGGACTGTCAAAGGAAACCCACACAAGCATAGGGAGAAAACACAAAATCCACAAAGAAAGGCCCCAGTCAGCTGTGAGGTTCGAACCCAGAACCTTCTTGCTGTGTAATGATGGTGCTAACCACTGTACCATCAAGCCACTCTCAAGAAGATCTAGCTACTTAAAATTTCTGGCTTCTAAGGCTACGTTTACATTAGACCGTATCTGTCTCGTTTTCTTCGCGGATGCACTGTCCGTTTACATTAAACCACCTGGAAACGCCGGGAAACGGGAATCCGCCAGCGTCCACGTATTCAATCTAGATCGTGTCAGCTCCAGTGCTGTGTAAACATTCAGAATACGCGGATACGCTGTGCTGAGCTCTAGCTGGCGTCTCATTGGACAACGTCACTGTGACATCCACCTTCCTGATTCGCTGGCATTGGTCATGTGACGCGACTGCTGAAAAACGGCGCGGACTTCCGCCTTGTATCACCTTTCATTAAAGAGTATAAAAGTATGAAAATACTGCAAATACTGATGCAAATACTGCCCATTGTGTAGTTATGATTGTCTTTAGGCTTGCCATCCTTCCACTTGCAAGTGGTAAGTGATATGCCCTGGGATCACACACACAGCGGCTCAGTCCCGAATCACTGCTAGTGTGCTTCACTGGCGCGCTCTGTGAGTTGCGCAGGGCCGGAGTGCGCACCCTCCAGAGGGCACTCGCTGTTCAGGGCGGAGTGATTTGGAGCGCAGGATGCCTGCGGAGCCGAGCGTATCCGTGTATTGGTATTGTTGTGTGCACGCAAATCATGTATTGGTGTTGCTGTGTGCACACTAATCATTTTAAAAACGTTAATCTGATGATCCGCTGATACGGTCTAATGTAAACATGGGCTAAAGTTCTGGAGAGTTCAATTACTCTTAATACTTAACCATTATTTGTTAATTCATGGCTATAATTAAAGCAGAACTGAAGTCCTTTTTAAACTTGCTTTATTTCTTAATTAACGTGTTATTCAATTACGTTTTCGGTTTCAGTAACCTTATATCATGACTCATACGTATTGGCAACTAATTGCAATTAAATATTATACTTATCGGCCTATTCGGTTTTTAGCCATGTTGAATTTCGTTCGTTTGGTCCATGGCAGGCGTCGCTTATCCGCGCGATCTTCACGAGACTTGTGCAAGACTTCGAAACGTGAAGTGTCAGCCAGGTGTCAGTGCCACCATTTTGAAAACTGTTTTCCAAACGAAATATTACACAAAAACGAGTTTAAATGACGATTACTGCATACTTTTTTCAAACTTTACTGATTGCTATCAAAACAAACCTTAGTGAGGATTATTTACACCCTATATAGTGCACTCAAAGTATCCCACAATGCATCATGAAAAGTAGTGTACAACGATGGTCACTAACCAGCATTGTGGTCGTGCTGAAAGAAATCAAATTAAAAGTCTCAAATTTGATTGAATAAAAGGCAGCGGCAAAGAAGAAAGTATTCAGCCTTGATTTAAAAGAGCTGAAAGATGCAGCAGACACAAAGTACTTTATATTTATTAATGAGGGAAATACGCTCAGTATAATATGTATTTATCACAAAAATACATGCATGTATTTATTGTTTTGAAAACCCACCAGCCGACTGATCTGGCACGTTTTAATTGTGCGATAGTAATGACGTAAATACCAGCGTGACAGAGTAGTGTCCGAAAGCGTTTTTTTTTTTTTTTTTCATTTTACCAATGAGCTCACTGTATAGTCCTCTATATAGTAATTCCCGATATAGTGAGTAGGGAGTAGTGAACAAGTGAGCGATTTCAGACACCTGGTTTGATTTCCGCTGTACGTTTTACTTCTGTCCTACGATGTCTCGCACAGGTCTCAATGAATCTCGTTTACGGCCATTGCTTTGACATATGGACTGATATATTGCATAGCATATTTCAAACACTCATAACTTGCTATAGCAGTGACAAAATAGCTCTCAAAAATGCATTCCAATATTTAATAAAATGAGAGAAATAGAATTTTAATGATAAAAAAAATTGCCTTGAGTTCTCCTTTAAGACATTGTTTTTTCAAGTGGCTATATTTTTGTTTCTCACTGCTACTTCATAAATGTAGGTGCTAAAGAAGGCAACTGGACTTGCTTGAAATCCTTGAATACATTTCACCTCTGATCCAAAAGACATACATGTTGTTTACCAGCTGGGAGGTCTGTACCGTGAAATACCATGACCGAGGTCTCGAAAGTATTGAGCGAGGCCCTCTGGGCCGAGGTCAGCATTTAAGGCCGAGGTCATGGTATTTCACCATATGGACCAACCTTAAGCTGGTAAATAATATATTTATTTTTTTCTTTACCAAATTCTAACAGAAAACGAGAGCTCCTGAAAGGGAAAACCGAGCCAAGCCAAGGCGAGCCACCATTTTGAATCCTCATTCACGGCTGTAATGCAAATTGTTTTCTCCTCGGTATACAAGTGCACTTCCATGGCAGGAAAAAACTACATTTTGGCGCCTATGTAGTCCCCTATTTATACAAAATTGAGTAATTCAGGATTCAGCCATGTTTTTTGCTCTGTGTTAGCAAGTTAGAGGTTTTTAGCTTTCTCCTGAAATGTTTTCTTTTATTTTGTCTTCATCGGGGTAGTAAAACTCGTTTTCGCTGTGAACACTGTCGTTATCGCTATCTATGCTGTAAAATTAATGCTATTTTGAATCCTCATTCACGGCTGTAATGCAAATTGCTTCTTCCTCGGTATACAAGTGCACTTCCATGGCAGGAAAAAAAACTACATTTTGCCGCCTATGTAGTCCCCTATTTATACAAAATTGAGTCATTGAGGATTCAGCCATGTTTTTGCTCGGCGTTAGCAACAGTTAGAGGTTTTTAGCTTTCTCCTGAAATGTTTTCTTTTATTTCTTCTTCCTCAGGGTAGTAAAACTTGCTTTCGCTGTGAACACGGTCGTTATCGCTATCCATGATGTAAAATTAATGCTATTCTCCTGAGAAATGCGAAAATAAATGTTGACAAAAATTGCTACTATGTTTGTTGTTGCTGTGAACGAGCGAGTCGCCAGAAGTCCATAACCGGGGTCCGTAACCGGGGTCCATACCATAGGATACGGACCCGCTTGCCAGCCAATCAGAGCGCGGGATTTGATGGAAACCGGACCGTAAAAAAAAAAAATAGTGGGGTATTTTCAGATATTTATCCTCTAGTGCAGGGGTGTCAAACCTGATCCATAAAGGGCCTTGTGGCTGCAGGTTTTCATTCCAGCCATGCAGCAGCACACCTGACTTGGCTCATTCAATCAACTGAACTGTCTTCACACAGTCAAATACTTGCAGCCACACCCACCCTTGATTAAAGGGTGGGTGTGTCAGTTGATTGAATAAGCCAAATCAGGGTGCTGCTGCATGGCTGGAATGAAAACCTGCAGCCGCATGGCCCTTTATGGATCAGGTTTGACACCCCTGCTCTAGTGGATCAAAAGTAACCCTAAGGAGAATCATTGAGGTCACATGGGTCGTTGACCCTGTCAGTCATCCTGTAGGTTGTTAGCACCTTCTTCAGCATCTACGTTTTATGATGACCTGGATGACTGAGAACCTTAACAGACATACTGCCACTTCATGTTACTACTTTTGACCAGTGCCACTGACTCTGGAGACATGAATGAACACATTTCTCACTGTTTACTAATTCTGTTTTTATCAGCAACCTTTTTTTCACAATTTCTGTGATGTTAAATGATATTTCAAAAACCGGAGTGACTGCTGATTTTTTTTTTTTCCACGTGATTGGGTCTACAGTATTTTTTTTTAATTTGCGAAAATATCTTGCTGGGTCCACATCCAGGGCACAGTCAATCAGCTGAAGACCCCGACTTGTCCATTTTTCCACCAATATACTGTATTTGGGTAGCCAGTTTGTGGTTGTGGATTTTTAGTACTTTCATTGTCTGCTTAGTGCTGTCTCAATTTCAAATTCAGTTAAAAGAGTATCTTTGTTGTTAACTTTTATGATGTTGAAAAATGAACATCAGTTGACATTAATGTTGAGAATCTGTTGATAGAATAATTTATGACAGTTTATAGATTGGGCCTTTAAAGCGGATATGGAGGACGGCTTGGAGACACAGTGAGAAAGATGAGATTGAGATGGTTTGGACACATACAGAGGAGAGATGCAGGGTATATTGAGAAAAGAATGCTAGAGATGGAATTGCCAGGTAGAAGGACAAGAGGAAGACCAAATAATGAGATTTATGGATGTGGTTAAGGAGGTCATGAGGATGGTTGGTGTGACAGAAGAAGATACGGAGGACAGGAGGAGATGGAGGGATATAATTTACTGTGGCGAACCTTAACGGGAACAGCCAGAAGAAGAAGATTTAAAGTGGACTATTCAAAGTGTTACAAACTTTCTTATTAAATGACTTTCCCTCAGGCAGAAAAAAGAGAGAGAGAAAAAACAAATCATTTAAAAAAATTCATATTCTGCTGATGGAAGAATTACAATTCAGCCAAGAAGTATTCAGTGATATTGAGTAAGCTAGTCATGATCATCTACTTTAGAGCAAATACATTTTCCTTGATTCAGGACATAAATAGGGGGCGGCACGGTGGTGTAGTGGTTAGCGCTGTCACCTCACAGCAAGAAGGTCTGGGTTCGAGCCCCGTGGCCGGCGAGGGCCTTTCTGTGTGGAGTTTGCATGTTCTCCCCGTGTCCGCGTGGGTTTCCTCCGGGTGCTCCGGTTTCCCCCACAGTCCAAAGACATGCAGGTTAGGTTAACTGGTGACTCTAAATTGACTGTAGGTGTGAATGGTTGTCTGTGTCTATGTGTCAGCCCTGTGATGACCTGGCGATTTGTCCAGGGTGTACCCCGCCTTTCGCCCGTAGTCAGCTGGGATAGGCTCCAGCTTGCCTGCGACCCTGTAGAACAGGATAAAGCGGCTAGAGATAATGAGATGAGATGAGGACATAAATAGAATTATTCTATCTACATTCACTGGCCAACCACACACTCTGATTGGCTACTCTACTACTAAGCTATCAGCTCATATCCCGTGAGTAGAGAAAAACAAAATGGCAGAGCGTGTTGCTGAACCAATCAAGGATGAAATAAAATCTCTACTCGAAAACAAAACCCCAGAAAATACAAAAAAGCAACAAAATATAGAATAAAAGTATTTGATAGTAAGAACATATCTTTTTTAATTTTTCAAGAATTATTATTATAGCATTTTTCATAAATTGCTACTGTCATTTCGCCAGTTTGTTTACATTCTAAGCTGAAATGATTTTGTCGGACATTTTGTATAAAGTTTTTATTTAACAAATTTGCAAAAATTCTAATTCTCTGTTTCTCAAAATCCACTGAATGTGGATAGCATCAAACAGTTATTCCACTCAATCTCGTTGTACATGGCTTATAGCCAACTCGGCACTACAAGCCTCGTCGGCTATCAGCTCATGTATGACTCGATTTCATGGCATAACTGTTAAATATCTCCATTAAATTTCCAAATCCTTGTATAACAGGCATTAGGAAATGCTTGAACTCTCCTAAGCTTTCCTGAAAAAGTATCTTCAATATCTTCAGATCTTCCTTTGCTCGATACTACCAAGAAAAAAAATCTCCTATTTTTGAACCGAGCTTAACTTTACAGGAATTCAAAATGGGCTGGTGCAAGAGGAGGAAATAAAGTCTTACCACTCAGCTCTCTCACAGTTAAATCCCCTAATCAATTTCCAGTAAGCATGTGCGAACGGGTTGCATGATTGATACCACTTTATGGACATCCTCTGATCCAGTGATTTACTCTTGTGTATGGAGTAATTCAGACTACAACACGTGTCATATGACTTAATTCCTGGTATCGTGACCTCAGGTGGACTGGATCAGATAAACCAGAATTAGCATTTAGTTTAACATCCATTTTCCTCAGTGAAATGCTCTAGTTCTCAAAATCCAGTGAATGTGGATAGAATAAAACAGTTATTCCACTCAGTCTCATCGTACATGGCTTATAGCCAATTCGGCACTACACACCTAAGGCTACATCCACACGACAACGGCAACGAGATTTTTTTTTTTAATATCGCGTCCACATGGGCAACGAATCAGTAAAATATCAGGTACTTATGGCAACGGATCGCTTGCTGAAAACGATGCAATACACATGTCACACCTCTACGTGCGCTGTAAGACGGTCCCATCGGAGACACCAGAACAATAGAAGAAGTAGACACATGCACATAAACCCCTTCTTCTGTAGCATCAGCCACAAAGTTTTGATTATTAATCTGTAGCGTAAAACGAAAGACGCGGAAAGAGGAATGATGGGGGTAGATGGAAGCCGGTACGCCAACATTCTGATATCCTCCAGAATTCTTTAATGGTCCGGAATAAATTGAATGCTACACGTTGATGGATTACTCTGTTCTTCTACGCCCTTTTTGAGGAATGTATTGTCGGACTTAAACCAACATCTGAAGAGGTGAGATCGCTCCTTTTTTTTTTTTCCTATTTTTGCTGGCGGGATTGACTCTGCCCTAAGGGCTATTCTCTCACTCTCTCTCTCTCACTTTGCACCATTACACAATAAATATTCACAGTGAAAATATTTTGTAAGCGCGTTTCATGAACCAAGTTATAGGATTTGTTGACAACTCGCATCGAGTTTGTTACACTTCTACCTGGCGTGAAGCACTGACAGTCATGTGGTTGTGACGTCATCGTAAACAAATCCGTTCTACTCATCCAGACGACTTCGCAACGGGGCCGTTGCCAGATTTTTTCACTCTGGAACCGTTCTCAAAAGATTTCATTTTGGGGCACCCAAAATGCCGGTGCTGTGTGGATGCCAGGCCGAAACGATAAACAATTTTATCAGATTCACCTGAATCCGTTGCCGTGTGGACAGGGCCTAAGTCAAAGTCCCTCTCATGCCACAATCTGGTCTTCCCAGGCAGTCTCCTGTCCAAGTACTAACCAACTCTTTAAGGCTACGTTTACATTAGACCGTATCTGTCTCGTTTTCTTCGCGGATGCACTGTCCGTTTACATTAAACCCCCTGGAAAAGCCAGGAAACGGGAATCCGCCAGCGTCCACGTATTCAATCTAGATCGTATCTGGTCCGGTGCTGTGTAAACATTCAGAATACGCGAATACGCTGTGCTGAGCTCTAGCTGGCGTCTCATTGGACAACATCACTGTGACATCCACCTTCCTGATTCGCTGGCGTTGGTCATGTGACGCGACTGCTGAAAAACGGCGCGGACTTCCGCCTTGTATCACCTTTCATTAAAGAGTATAAAAGTATGAAAATACTGCAAATACTGATGCAAATACTGCCCATTGTGTAGTTATGATTGTCTTTAGGCTTGCCATCCTTCCACTTGCAAGTAATAAGTGATCTGCGCTGGGATCACACACACAGCGGCTCAGTCCCGAATCGTGGCTTGTTCACTTCACTCGCGCGCTGTGTGAGCTGCGCAGGGCCGGAGTGCGCACCCTCCAGAGGGCACTCGCTGTTCAGGGCGGAGTGATTTGGAGCGCAGGATGCCTGCGGAGCCGAGCGTATCCGCGTATTGGCGTTGCTATGTGCACGGCTAACGGTTTTAGTGTAAACGCGAATCGTTTTAAGAACATTAATCTGATGATCCGCTGATTCGACGTAATGTAAACGTAGCCTAAGGCATATGGGTGCAGCACCAATCTCCATTTCAATAGCCCTCAGCCTCTCACCTATACAGCTAGGGTTACAGTGGGGGGCTGGTCCTCTGGTAACCGTGAGAGCTTGACTTCCCCACTCGCATCTGTATTGCAGCATGCCTTGCCAGATGGTAGTAGGTACCATTTTTACCTCCGCCAAGGAGGTTATGTTTTCGGTAGCGTTGGTTTGTTTGTTTGTTGGTTTGTCTGTTAGCAACATTACGGAAAAAGTAATGAACGGATTGCTCTGACATTTTTTTCCAGAGGTGTGACTGGGCACAAGTAATAATCCATTAAATTTTGGTGGTGATCCGGATCACCTTCTGGATCCCAGATTTTTTTAAAGGATTAATTTTTTTCCCATTGAAATGAATGGGTGCGCGACGCAAAAAACAGATTTTTCCTTCTGTAGGCCAAACCGTGAAGTATAAAGTCGTGAAACTTGGTACACTGATAGAGGAGTGGACCATGATTGATTTCATCAAGTTTCATGTTGGTACGTCTCACATTCTAGCGCCACCAACTGATCACAGTCTTACGTGCGTTCATGCACGTAACTTGTGATCCGTATGTCCAATTTTCATAAGTCTGGTGCCGTTGGAATCCTTGGAGCTAGACGATTCCAACGCACCCTATGACGATTTCTCCGCCTAATTAGATTTTCCGCCATTTTGAATTTTGTCCAAAGTGAAGGTAGAGTGACCCTGGCCGCATGTTTTGTCCGATCATCACAAAACTTGGCATATATGATCTCCAGTCCATGCCTAATGAATGATATTTGTTTTGCTCTCATACGTCGAAGTGTTCGCCCGTGGCAGCCAATCAAAATCGATGGCAAAGCCACCAAACAGGAAGTGAGCTCATACCACGGAAACGCTTTGACTTATCAAGACCATATTAAGTGGCATGACTTTGGACACCATCCAAACTATCCGCATCAAATATGATATCATTTAGCCACTAGGGGGCGTCACAATTAGAAAAAACGTATTTTGGCTCATATCTCAGAAACGCTTTGACATATCAAGACCATATTTGTTGAGATGACTTTCGGCACCAGTTCATGTACCCTCATCAAATTTGGTGTCATTTGGCCACTAGGGGGCACAACAATGAGCAAAAACGTGTTTTGGGTCATATCTCTTTACGGATTTAGAATTACATCTACATTTTCATGTTAGTGATGCTCTGGGATGTCCCTGTAACCAGCCTGTCATCTCCATATGAGAATCCGTCTTGTGTCTTGGACAAACTTTCACGTGTTGACACAAAACTTGTCGTGTGGGCTTGCGGTCACCTCTCTTGCCGGGTCGCCATGGCGGCACACCTGAGCAAGCACACTTTCGCATTTTCTCCAGAAATGCATTCTAGTTATTATTATTACCTCTGCCAAGGAGGTTACATTTTCGGTAGCGTTGGCTTGTTTGTCTGTTAGCAACATTATGGAAAAAGTAATGAACAGATTGCTCTGAAATTTTTTCCAGAGGTGTGACTGGGCACAAGTAACAATCCATTAAATTTTGGCAGTGATCTGGATCACCTTCTGGATTTTTTTTAAAGGATTCTTGGCAGAGGTCTGCACTGTCCAAGTGCTTTTCTAGTTATTTATGGTCTTTGGTATGACCTGACTGGGAGTAGAACTCACAATCTCCCAGTTAAGAGGTGGATACGCTAACCACAAGGCCAATTTGCTGGACTATTTACCTAAAACAGAGCATAAAATTGCTGTTTCACTCTGGAAAAAACCCCCAAAGTTTTTTCAAATGGAAAGAGTCAGTGTGTGTGTTTGGCACCTTTTTATGTATGGATCTGCATATAATCCACAACTTTTAGACTTTTTGTGGCTTTTGTCTGCTCTTTAATTCAATTTTAATAAATTGTATTTAACCAACGTACAAGATTGGTAAATTACAAAAATGTATTAAATTACAAAAGTAATAAGAGCAAAATGGAATCATTATTATTTATGTTGTTGTTGTTGTTGTTGTTGTACAGGGTGTTTCAAAAAATTTGATATTATTTGAGATGTAAATATCCCAGAAATTACATAGTCTCTAAGCAAATGAAACTGAACAGGCTTAATGTTGAGCAATATAAGATTTATTCCTCAAAATTTTAATGAGAAATTCAAAGGTATGTGGATTCCATGAATGATTTCACAAATTTTCAATATGCGCACCACCTGAGACACAGACACATACAGACAGCCTTCATCTTTGAGCTTTTTGTGCCGTGTCCAAATCTGCATTGCAGTTGGTGCATTTTTAGAGAATTTTCTCACAAATGCATGCTGTACAGTCTTGTTCGACTGTGTTCAAGCATACTCTAACACACAAAACGCCTTTTCTTTTCCAGTGAATGGCATTTCTCTACCTAAAAAGACATACTGTAAACAAAAAAAATTAAACATAAAATTTTGACCCGTTTCCACACATGCTGTTAAAATTTGAGGTCAACTGAACAAGAATTGGCAAAGTTATTAGATTGTGAAATGATATCAAATTTTTTGAAACACCCTGTCTCATCTCATCTCCCCATCTCATTATCTCTAGCTGCTTTATCCTGTTCTACAGGGTCGCAGGCAAGCTGGAGCCTATCCCAGCTGACTACAGGCGGGGTACACCCTGGACAAGTCGCCAGGTCATCACAGGGCTGACACATAGATACAGACAACCATTCACACCTACGGTCAATTTAGAGACACCAGTTAACCTAACCTGCATGTCTTTGGACTGTGGGGGAAACCGGACCGGAGGAAACCCACACGGACATGGGGAGAACATGCAAACTCCACACAGAAAGGCCCTCGTCGGCCACGGGGCTCGAACCCGGACCTTCTTGCTGTGAGGCGACAGTGCTAACCACTACACCACCATGCCGCCTGAAACACCCTGTATGTCTATAAAATTAGCACACATACTCCTGCGTGTTCCTGAAACGCCGATCATGCTGAGGCTAGTCCTTTTTAACATTTACATTCCTTTGTACTTCCACCTGCGGAAAAGATCCTTAAAATAACCAGGATTTTTTAATACACTATATTCATCAAGTACAGATTATTATTCTTAAAACTAATCCCTGTGTACCACATCTGTAGTACGGTACATGTCTCATTACCTTGGATGAAAACGTCCAGGATTTCAACGCTGGATACCACACACCCTTAAAGAAAGCATAGCTAGAATTATTTTTGCTATATGCTCCAAAGTGGATAAAACAGCTGAGCTAAGACTCCGCTTTGGGCCAATTGTAATTTTGGATTCATATAACTTATATTCACTATATTCGTATCTTTTTATAATAACTGACAGGATTTTAAGCACTGCCTTTAGACCTCATTTGTTACTAAGCCTGAGGAAAGCAAGTTGTTATTTCCACAGTATAGGAAAAAGTTATTGGTAATTTCACATACAGTACAGACACAGTGGATGTAGATTAGGTTGGGGAGAAGAAAAAGCATTGAGTTATCTCTTTAAACGGCGTGTGTGTGTGAGAGAGAGTAAGTATTTCACTATAATAAATTATTGTGTTCAGAGAGCGGACGTTTGATAGAGAGGGTATGTTTAGTAGTGTGTGGAAGCTGTCTGAAGTCTACAGATACCCACTAGCCATTACTGGTTATCACACAAGTTGTTCCTCAGTGCTTTCAGTCGGAAGAGACGCCATGAGGCATCGTCCAAACTGAGAAAAACAGCAGCTGATAAACTCTCAATAAAGTAAGCCACACTCAGCTGACATAACAGACGAAAGATTCATCAATTGTGACCTGAATTAAAGCTTAACTTGGAAGAAGTTACTATCAGCGGTTCTTTTTAACTCTTAACTGAGGAAAAAATAGGATAAAGAGACCAGGGAAGGTATTCATATGTTCTCTTAAATCAGGGCCTTTGTGCCTACACCCTATTCCCTGTTAGCTATCCTATTAATTATAGCACCATAATCTCGCACAAGGGGATCACACCAGATACTGAAAGCAAAGGTTCACATACTTTTGCCACTCACAAATATGTAATATTGGATCATTTTCCTCAATAAATAAATGACCAAGTATAAAATTTTTGTCTCATTTGTTTAACTAGGTTCTCTTTATCTACTTTTAGGACTTGTGTGAAAATCTGATGATGTTTTAGGTCATATTTATGCAGAAATATAGAAAATTCTAAAGGGTTCGCAAACTTTCAAGCACCACTGTATATTCATTGGATGATTGAAAGAAAAAGAGACCTTTGAGATTTGTAATGAGTACTTTGAAGGTCTGAATAAAAATGTAAAGCATGCAAGGTTTTTTTTAGGAAGTCTAATAAGTAAGAGTACAAGAATTCACTTTCAATAATATTCATCCATCCATTACCATTTTACCGGTGCAGGATCACGGGCAAGCTGGAGCCTATCCCAGCTGACTATGGGCGAGAGGCGGGGTACACCCTGGACAAGTCGCCAGGTCATCGCAGGGCTAACACGTAGGCCAAGTTTACATTAGACCGTATCTGTCTCGTTTTCTTCGCGGATGCACTGTCCGTTTACATTAAACCGCCTGGAAACGCCGGGAAACGGGAATCCGCCAGCGTCCACGTATTCAATCCAGATCGTGTCAGCTCCGGTGCTGTGTAAACATTGAGATACGCGGATACGCTGTGCTGAGCTCTAGCTGGCATCGTCATTGGACAACGTCACTGTGACATCCACCTTCCTGATTCGCTGGCGTTGGTCATGTGACGCGACTGCTGAAAAACGGCGCGGACTTCCGCCTTGTATCACCTTTCATTAAAGAGTATAAAAGTATGAAAATACTGCAAATACTGATGCAAATACTGCCCATTGTGTAGTTATGATTGTCTTTAGGCTTGCCATCCTTCCACTTGCAAGTGGTAAGTGATATGCGCTGGGATCACACACACAGCGGCTCAGTCCCGAATCACAGCTTGTGCACTTCACTCGCGCGCTCTTTGAGCTGCGCAGGGCCGGAGTGCGCACCCTCCAGAGGGCACTCGCTGTTCAGGGCGGAGTGATTTGGAGCGCAGGATGCCTGCGGAGCCGAGCGTATCCGTGTATTGGTGTTGCTGTGTGCATGCAAATCGTGTATTGGCGTTGCTGTGTGCACACTAATCGTTTTAAAAACGTTAATCTGATGATCCGCTGATACGGTCTAATGTAAACATGGGCGTAGAGAGACGCAACCATTCACACTCACAGTCACACCTACGGTCAATTTAGAGCCACCAGTTAGCCTAACCTGCATGTCTTTGGACTGTGGGGGAAACTGGAGCACCCGGAGGAAACCCATGCAGACACGGGGAGAACATGCAAACTCCGCACAGAAAGGCCCCTGTCCTCGAACCCAGAACCTTCTTGCTGTAAGGCAGCTGTGCTAACCACTGCACCACCAATAATATTCATGTAAAGTATAAATATGCCAAAATAATACTTAAGTATTATTTTCTTTTTTTAAAATTTCATTGTTATTCTAGTATTTTTCAACCCCTGCAAACGATATACAACCCAGTACCAATCCAATTTGCAGTGGTTGGACATTTCAGCTCAAGAAACCCAAATACCTCAAAGTCACAGTAGGCAAATTGGCAGTGAGAAACCTTACACAGCTGAACACATTCCTTAGCTGGATTGCTCAGCCACTGTTGAGTCTGTTTAGATTCAGCAGAAAATGTGATGTGTTTCAAATGCTATAGGCTGTTGTGGAAATCAGTCAAGCCCTTTGGCATGCTCTCCCATGACTTACTGTTTCAAAAGGAAATACATCAAAATACAGAATGAACTCATGGCTCTGCAGCCGTTTCATAGGCACTTTAGCATACTCTAATACTTCTAATATTACTTAATATTAAATTTTAAAATATTACTTAATAAAGCATACTTCTAATCAGTTAGCATCTATTGAATGTCACTCGGGAAGAGATTTTCTATTTGATAGATCAAATCTCTGTGAGTTACAGATTTGTACTAGTTGTTATTTGAACATTTCATTGGAACAGGAAGCTGTGGAAATGGAAATTTCAAGTTTATTGTCTCTGCAATGTTTGCTGAACATGACTGTAGCCTTTAATTGTTAGAAGACATCAGCCTGTAATATACTGTATTTATATAAAACCCCAAATCAGAAAAAGTTGGGACGGTATGTTGAAATTGAAATTAAAACTGAAAACAATGAAATAATCTCTGACCTGTATTGCACATAAAACAAAATAACACATTATTTGATGTTTTACCTCATGAATTGTATTTTTTCCCCAAAAAATAAATGTTTATTTCAATTTTGATTCATGCAACACATTTCAAAAAAGAGACAGTAAAGCATTTACCACTCTAATGTTGCCATTCCTTTTCACAACACTTAAAAGGTGTTTAGGGACTGCAGACACCGAGTGATGAAGTGTTTCAGGTGTTATTTTGTCCCATTCTTCCTGCAAACAGGTCTTAAGGTGTGCAACAGTACGGGGTTGTCACTCACTACGTTTACATGCACATAGAGAGAATCGAATTTCTGCCGTTGCTCGACTGAAATCGAAGTTCAAAATGCCATGTATACACCTTAATTCGGCTGAAATTGAACCGAACTTGATTTCTCGGAATCGAGCTACACGACCTAGTTTATGCGATTTCTGCCGAGCTACTTTGTGCATGTATACCCTATCGAGCTAGTTGTCGAGCTACTTCCGGAAGTGATGAGTGACGAGACCACAAGCGGGAAACACAACAGCCTCGGTCGGCATGACAACAGTAGTAGCGAGCAGCAGAAGAGGTCAGGAGGAGCAAACGAAGAAGAGAAAATGTGGATGTAGAGCTCTCTGAAGTGTGGGTGGAGCACAGAGGACGGCAGGACAAAGCTTCTGGTACTAATAGGCTTTTTATTGTCAGACTTTTCAGTTTAACAGCCTACTTTTATTCTTGAGAGAAAAACACACACACACACACGCGCGCGCTGTGTTCTAGTCCCGGGATGAGCTCTCCCCTCTGCTCTCCCTCTGCCTCCTTAAATAGGGCGCGGTTACTGGGAAGACACACAAACACAGGTTAATTACCGTCAGG
The DNA here is from genome assembly GCF_027579695.1 of Neoarius graeffei. Lineage (NCBI taxonomy): Eukaryota > Metazoa > Chordata > Actinopteri > Siluriformes > Ariidae > Neoarius > Neoarius graeffei. The sequence continues at coordinate 34,143,791 of NC_083587.1, read as the reverse complement.
TGAAGTGATTCTGCCACTCACCTTCCCTGGCTCCGCCCTCCTGTCACAGACCGGCGCTTGACCACGCCCCTACTGCCACAGGCAAGCAGAAACGTGCACTTCTGGAGCAATGAGGAGACAGAGTTCATTCAGCTTAAGGAGTTGAATATATTAAAATTCATGGACGGGAGAAAAACGCGCAATGGAGAACACGGAACTGATAACTTTGTTTACACTCTTGAATAGCTCTTCTTCATGACGACAACCGGAAGTGTACCAACACGATGGGGCATGTTGTGCCACCTGTGGCTTGGGTGCACAATGCACCTCACACAATAGCCTGATTTCATTGTGTGCATGTAGGATTGGATTTCTCTGGCACCCTGCTGGGACCTTCAGCTCGATTACCGACAGCAGCTCGATTTGGATGTGCATGTAAACGTAGTCATTGTCATTTTTCATTTCAAAATGCGCGACACATTCTCTATCGGGGACAGAGGGGACAGGCACCCTCTCCTTCCACAGCCATGCCTTTGTAATGTGCAGAATGTGTTAGGACTGGGACTGTTTTGGCCTCTAGAGGCCGCTGTTATTTCCTGTTTTTTGTCTATGTTTGTTTTGGCCTCTAGAGGTCGCCACTGTGTCCTGTGTTTTGTGTTGGTGTTGATTGCCTGTTTTCATTAGTGTCACCTGTTTCCAATTTATTTTGTGTATTTATACCCCCTGAGTTCAGTCCTCTTGTCACGGAGTCTTTGTGCTGTTATGTTTAACTCCAGTTACCTCTGTTCTGTGTTCCTTGCCGTTGTCTCTTTGGTTTTGCACTTTGCTTTGCTTTTTGGACTTTTTGGACTTTGTGTTCACTGTTTTTTGATCTTCTGAGCATTGGTATTTTGCCTTTTCTAGTTTTTTGCTTTTGTATTTAACTTTGACCTTTTGGATATTTTATTTTTCCCTTCATCTTCTGAGCGTTTTTTTGGATTATATTTTTGTTTGGACTGTAAATATTGTAAATAAACTTTTTGATACTTTTCTACTTCCGCCTCACGCCTCTGCTCTTGAGTCATCCCCCTGGTGGCCTAGTGGGGGTTTGCTGGATTATCACACCAACGAACCAGGTTCGAATCCCAGCAAAACCCTAACAGAGAGACTCCGTCATGACCGACTCAGCAAAGGCTGCTTCAACTGTCTACCCGGCCAACCTTCAGGGAATTATGGCAGCTTTGACACGCTTCAGAGCGACCATGGACGAACGCTCACCAGCCAACGTGAGGCCCTTGCTGGCCACGAGGAACTGCTTCAGCAAATTGGGAAAACCCTGGCACAGCTGACACCTCTGCCTGCATCTCCTCATCCTGCTCCAGTGCCTCCCGCCACACTGTCTCCTTCACCTTGCGAACCCAGCCTTCCTGCACCACAGAGGTATGACGGCAAGCACGGTGAGTGCTGGGATTTCCTTACCCAGTGCCAACTCACCTTTGAGCTCCAGCCTACCACCTACACTACGGATCGCCGCAAGATCGCCTTTGTGATAACCTTGTTAGCTGGTAAGGCATGAGCTTGGGCAACAGCTATCTGGCAGAGACGGGGACCCGAGTGCTCTGATTTTGAACTATTTACTGAAGAGATGCTTCGGGTCTTCGACCAGGTGGACATCAGTACCGACGCAGCCAGAAAGCTCATGTCCATCCGGCAAGGAGGAAGCGTCGCAGATTACGCCATCTCGTTCCGGACGCTCGCAGCAGTAAGTGGATGGAACAAAACTGCCCTGGTGTCAGCCTTCCACCATGGTCTGTCTGACCCCATCAAGGACGGCCTGGCCTCTATTGGATGCCCAAGTGTCCTCGAAACTCTCATCTCACATTCTACTCGTCTGGGCAACAGGATGAGAGAACGCCGCCAAGTCCTGAGCCCCCCCAGCCTCTCTACCTCTACCTGGAGCCCATCTACCTCCTCCAGTGACTGTCCAGAACCCATGCAAGTGGGTCGTACTTGCCTCTCCGCATCTGAGAGGGAGCGCAGAAGGAGGGACAAGTGCTGCATCTACTGTGGCAAGCCTGGTCCCTTCCGAGCATCATGTCCCGAACTCTCGGGAAAAGGACCGCCCCGTCCAGCCGAGGGAGGGTTGTGACGGGGCCTACCCTCTCTCCCGGACTCCCTGGCCAAGGAATCTACATCCCGGTCTCCATCTCCTGGGGTGAGTCTGTCCACTCTTGTCAAGCTTTGTTAGACTCAGGGGCGGCTGGGAACTTTATGGATATTCACTTCGCCCAAAGTATCAATGTCCTGACTACACCTCTTGAAGTCCCACTGTCTGTGTCTGCCCTGGATGGCCAAGCCTTAGGTGACGGAAGAGTCACCCAAGTTACTTCTCCAGTCTTCCTCCAGTCTCAAGGTCACAAGGAAGAAATATCCCTGCACGTGATTCCTTCACCTGAGTTCCCAGTTATTCTAGGCCTTCCTTGGCTTACTCGCCACAACCCTCGCATAGACTGGGTAACAAGCCAGGTTGTGGAATGTGGCCCTGCATGCCATGCCTCTTGTCTGCTCTCTAGCTCGCCTGTGTCTCCCACCAAGCCCCCTGATCTCACAGAGTTATCTCAAGTTCCCACAGAGTACTGGGATCTCAAGGAGGTCTTCAGCAAGAGCAGGGCCACCGTTCTTCCTCCGCACCAGGCCTACGACTGTGCCATCGACTTGCTCCCTGGGACTACCCCTCCTCGTGGCAGACTGTTTTCCCTCTCTCAGCCAGAACGCAAGGCCATGGAGGAATACCTCAAAGACGCCCTGGTCTCTGGGTTCATTCGACCCTCCACCTCACCTGCTGGTGCCGGCTTCTTCTTTGTCGGCAAGAAGGATGGGGGGCTCCGACCATGTATTGACTACAGGGGCCTGAACAAGATCACTGTGCGCAACCGATATCCCCTTCCACTGATGTCCACAGCATTCGACCTGCTCCAAGGCGCCACCGTCTTCACCAAGTTGGACCTATGGAACGCATACCACCTCATCCGTATCCGACAGGGAGACGAGTGGAAGACTGCCTTTAACACCCCGTCTGGGCGCTACGAATACCAGGTGATGCCCTTTGGACTCACCAACGCACCAGCTGTTTTTCAGGCCCTAATCAACGACGTCTTGAGGGACATGATTAACCTGTACGTTTTTGTCTACCTCGACGACATCCTTATCTTTTCCAAGACCGTGCAGGAGCACCTCCACCATGTCCGCCAGGTTCTCCAGAGGCTGCTACAGAACAATCTGTTCGCCAAGGCCCAGAAATGCGAATTTCATGTTCCCGAGGTCTCCTTTCTGGGTTTTATCGTACGGACAGGCCAACTCCAAATGGACCCAGCCAAGACCCACTCCTAAGTCCGTCAAAGAGGTTCAGCGGTTCTTAGGATTTGCTAACTTCTACCGCAAGTTTACCAGGAACTTTAGTTCTGTAGCAGCACCCATGTCGGACCTCACCAAAGGGACTGGTGGATCTTATGTCTGGTCTCCTCAGGTGGAAAAGGCGTTCAAAGACCTCAAGGTCCGCTTCTGCACAGCACCCATTCTGGTCCTCCCGGACACCTCCCACCCATTCATCGTGGAGGTGGACGCCTCGGACAGTGGTGTCGGTGCAGTGCTCTCTCAACGTTCGGAAGGAAAGCTGCACTCCTGCGCTTACTTCTCCCACCGCCTGAGTCCTGCGGAGTCCCGGTACGATGTGGGGGATCGAGAACTACTAGCGGTCAAATTGGCCCTTGAGGAGTGGAGGCACTGGCTGGAGGGAGCGCAACATCCATTCCTGGTTTGGACTGACCACAAGAACCTGGAGTACCTCCAGCAAGCCAAGAGACTGAACCCATGACAGGCTAGGTGGGCCCTGTTTTTCAGTCGGTTTGACTTCACCCTCTCGTACCGCCCCGGCTCCAAGAACACCAAACCTGACGCACTATCCAGGCTGTTCTCTGCCACTAACAGGGAGAGTGAAGTCCGGCCTATTATCCCTGTGTCCCGGATTGTGGCCCCTGTCCGCTGGGGTATTGAGGAGGCCGTCCGACGAGCCCAACGCCAGGACCCCGGTCCTGGGACGGGGCCACCGGGCCTCTTGTACGTCCCACATCAAGCCCGGGCCAAGGTTCTCCAGTGGGGTCACTCTTCCCCTCTCACCGCCCACCCGGGAGCTCGGAGGACCCTGGACTTCCTGAAAAGACGCTTCTGGTGGCCTAACATGGAGAAGGAAGTAAGGTCATTTGTCCTGTCCTGTGAGGTCTGCACCAGAACCAAGAACCCACGACAGCGTCCCCAGGGTCTCCTGCATCCTCTGATCATTCCCCGGCGTCCCTGGTCCCACGTGGCAGTCGACTTCATCACGGGTCTCCCTGAGTCTCAAGGTAACACTGTCATTTTGGTTATAGTCGACAGATTCTCGAAGGCCTGCCGCTTCATACCACTGTGCAAACTCCGTTCTGCTCTTGAAACAGCCAAACTTATTTTTAATCATGTCTTCCGAGTCTTTGGTCTCCCACAGGACATCGTCTCAGACCGAGGGCCCCAGTTCTCCTCCCGAGTGTGGCACAGGTTCTGCAAGGTCATCGGAGCCACTGCCAGCCTGTCCTCTGGGTTTCACCCACAGTCCAATGGTCAGACGGAGAGGCTCAACCAGGACCTGGAAACCACCCTGCGAGGCCTGGCTATGGATAACCCGACATCGTGGAGCACCTGGCTGCCATGGGCAGAGTACGCCCACAACACCCTGCAGTCATCGGCCACCAAGCTGTCGCCATTCCAGTGCCAATTCGGGTTCCAGCCACCTCTGTTCCCGGACCAGGAGGAGGACGCGGGGGTGCCCTCGGTCAACCAATATGTGAGACGGTGTCGCAAGACCTGGAGCAAGGTCAGGAAGACCCTTATCCAGACCTCCAGAACCAACCAGACTCAGGCCAACCGCCATAGAAGACCTGCCCACGCTTTCCGCCCTGGGCAGCGGGTTTGGCTGTCCACTAAGGACCTTCCACTGCGGGTGGAGAACCGCAAGCTTGCTCCTCGCTACATTGGCCCCTTCAAGGTGGTGCGCAGGGTGAACCCTGTCTCCTACCGGCTCCAGTTGCCCCGGACTCTGAGGATCAACCCCACATTCCATGTTTCCCTGTTGCGGCCCGTACTGACGTCCACGTATGCCCCTGCCCCTAGGAACCCCCCACCCCCCGCATCTTCCAGGGTCAGACTGTGTTCACCGTGCATCGCCTGCTTGACTCCCGCCGGGTCCGCGGTAGGCTGCAATATCTTGTGGACTGGGAGGGCTATGGTCCTGAAGAGCGCTGCTGGGTTCCTGCTCGGGATGTCTTAGATAAAGAACTGTGTCGGGACTTCCATTCGGCCCATCCGGATCGCCCTGGGAACGTCAGGAGACGCTCCTAGAGGGGGGGTCCTGTTAGGACCGGGACTGTTTTGGCCTCTAGAGGCCGCTGTTATTTCCTGTTTTTTGTCTGTTTGTTTTGGCCTCTAGAGGTCGCCACTGTGTCCTGTGTTTTGTGTTGGTGTTGATTGCCTGTTTTCATTAGTGTCACCTGTTTCCAATTTATTTTGTGTATTTATACCCCTGAGTTCAGTCCTCTTGTCACGGAGTCTTTGTGCTGTTATGTTTAGCTCCAGTTACCTCTGTTCTGTGTTCCTTGCCGTTGTCTCTTTGGTTTTGCACTTTGCTTTGCTTTTTGGACTTTTTGGACTTTGTGTTTACTGTTTTTTTGATCTTCTGAGCATTGGTATTTTGCCTTTTCTTTTCTAGTTTTTTGCTTTTGTATTTAACTTTGACCTTTTGGATATTTTATTTTTCCCTTCATCTTCTGAGCGTTTTTTTGGATTATATTTTTGTTTGGACTGTAAATATTGTAAATAAACTTTTTGATACTTTTCTACTTCCGCCTCATGCCTCTGCACTTGAGTCATCCCCCTGGTGGCCTAGTGGGGGTTTGCTGGATTATCACACCAACGAACCAGGTTCGAATCCCAGCAAAACCCTAACGGAATATGCTTTTGTATAGAGATCTTGCATGTGACGTCACAGCTGATCCGGATTGTGACAGACGTCATCTTGTCGGTCAAACGCCATATTCCTACTTCTGGTTCTGCTTTTACTTCTACCTTTTCTTCTGGAAAACCTTACTATATACAATTCTACTACAATGGCTGCGGCTACAAGCTCTCCCTACCTGTGCACGGTTTTTATGTTTTTTGTGTGTATTTTTGCGTGTTGTTCATCTGTAACGGACTTCAATATCCACTACAACCGTATGGACTTACTGGACATTGGTTTCCAGCAGAAAATGACGGTTTGTAGCGATTTCCATCGCATGCACAACATTCCGGACGAGAAAAAAAAAAAACATTCCGGACGAGACCAGATTGCGAGACCAGCGGGGTCTCCGTGGATTGTTATTGGAAGCAAAGCGAAGGAGGCGGCGCCGGGAGCCGAAGCAAAAGCGAGGCTACAGGCAGAGCCGGCCTGTTGACTAAGCTCAGAAAACAGCTACTCAAACCTCCACTGCCAAGCCTCTACCTCTCCAACGCCAGATCCATGTAAACAAGACGGACGATTTGGAATTACCTTATTCTATTCTCTAATCGGCTGGTCAGTGCTATACTCAATACTTAAGTGACTTACCCATCCAGTGAGGATCATTTTCTTGTTTACAAGATGCCACATCTGAGTCGCTGACAAATCCTGAATTTCTGTAAAGAAAACTGTCCAGAGATTTATAAGCACGCAGTGCTTCACCACTGAACAGTGAGGGAAAGTTGATGAGGTAATCATACACGTCCGGGTATTCCGCTGGCAGTTCAAAATCCAGTCGTGAAAACTCCGTCCGGAAAGCCATAAGGGTCACAAATCTGTAGATCGTTTATTTTAGACATATATCTAGTTATCTGTTCATTAGAAAAATGAGCCGTGTAGTCCGTCGGTTGAAATTGATCCATTCTGTACACGAGTGCAGCAGTATTCAGCGGTGTTTTTGACCGACACGATGGCGGTTGTGTACTTTCCGGTCACGTGACTGCAAGATCTCTATTGTCTTGTTGAAATATCCCTGGAAAAGATGTCGTCTTGAAGGCAGCATATGATGCTCCAAAATCTCAGTGTACTTTTCTGCATTAATGCTGCCATCACAGAAGTGTAAGTTACCTTTGCCAAGGACACTGACACAACCCCATACCACGACAGACACTGGCTTTTGGACTTGTTGATGAGAACAGTCTGGATGGTCCTTTTCGTCTTTGGTCCGGAGACCACAGCATCCATTTCTTACAAAAAAACGACCTGGAATACTGACTCATCCAAGGGAGTAACTTTGATTTTGACATTGGTGGGGACACAAAAGTGATCCAAGGCAGAGCTTTTGAAAGGTGTTTTTTTCCATTAACAATCATAATTTCATGTCATGCAGATCTTACAGGTTAACAAGGGCAGCCATGGCCTAATGGTTAGGGAGTTGGTCTTTGGATCCCAGGATTGCAGGTTCAAATCCCACCCTTACATCTCCATCCATGGCTGAAGTGCCCTTGAGCAAGGCACCTAACCCAACATTGCTCCAGGGACTGTAACCAATACCCTGTACCAAAATAGTAACAGTAAGTTCCTTTGGATAAAAGTGTCAGCTAAATGTAATGCAAGTCAAGGAGGCAACTTCAGGGTTCTCAGCTTTACTCATGCAGGATGTTAAGGGCTGCAAAAGTGCAATATACTGTCAATTAACATACATCAAGACTGTAACATGTAAGTACACATAAATAAAATGTAAATGTGTTGGTTACTGATACTCAAACACAAGTTTACACTGGTTGCTCCTATTTGAAAGAACCATTAGGTCTATAAATTTAACATTCATTCATCGAGGATATTATCTAACACCAAGTTACATTGCTCCAGCATTCCTTTTCTCTGCAGCTAGATCCATCCTAGATGCCTCTAAGCCCAGAGAAGTTGACAACACCTTTGGACACAGTTAAGATAAGGCTTCCTTTTTGCACAGTAAAATTTTAACTGGCATTTGTGGATGTAACTCTGAGCTTAACAAAGTTTTGCCAAAGTAATCCCGTGCTGATACATCCTGTCACGTTGCTAAACCTGCCTAAGGAGCCGCAGCAATACTTTTATGAAGGGTTTCCATACATCAAAAGGATTTTGTTGAGTTTTTAAAGCTCGACGGGAACCCTGCACTTACATTCTTGACTTTGAAGAAGAATGAACGAATGTCTCGTTTCTTGGGAGGGGGGCCATCATCCATGATACTCAAGTCAGTGTGCGAGTCGTAGGGCAAGCATGCATGGACATCGAAGTCCAGCTCAATTTGTAGGCTGACGGAGAGTGGGGGGTGCATGGGGTAGGTCAGGTGTGTATGTGTGAGATACGGGGGGTTGATGGGCGGGTAGTCACGGCTGCTGTGGGAAGTGTGCTGCTTTTACAGCAGATGGAGTGACAGCTGGGATAGCCAACCATGTAAGTTAGCGAGAAACAGGTAGCTAATCAGAGAATGAGATCCATGTTAGAGGGGGGATTATTAGCAGTGTCATACATTTAACCCTTTGTGTGCCATATAATCATTGCTCAGGTTAGGACATCGGTTTTATTGATCGTGATTACACAGTAGCGGCTGAATATTGGTAGGGACACGTCCCTAACGTCCCTACCCAAAATTACGCCCTAGGACTCATCTGACCACAAAACACATTCCCACTGTATGATGATCCATCCTAGATGCCTCTAAGCCCAGAGAAGTTGACAACACCTTTGGACACAGTTAAGATAAGGCTTCCTTTTTGCACAGTAAAATTTTAACTGGCATTTGTGGATGTAACTCTGAGCTTAACAAAGTTTTGCCAAAGTAATCCCGTGCTGAGCCTATCACAGTGCCATCTGGGGGATTGGAGATTGGCCTTCCCTGGATACTGATTTTATACCAAATCATGGTTACAATCACCTGTTGACATCACCTGTTTCAAATCACATCATTATTTAATTGTTTTACCTCATTACTCACCCTAAACTGCCCCCATCCCAACTTTTTTTGGAATGTGTTGCAGGCCTGAAACACAGGAATGGATGTATATTAACAAATGAAATGAAGTTAACCGGACAAAATATGAAATATCTTGGGTTCCTTCTGTCTGCAATGAAATACAAGTCAAAGTAAATTTAGAAATGACTGCGTTCTTTTTTTATTTGGATTTTCCATACCATCCCAACTTTTTCTGAATTGGGGTTGTATTATTTTTGTATTGCTCATTTTGAAAGCTAACATCAGGATATTTATACTTATTGCCTTATTTGGATTAATATTTGAACACTTTGTTCAAAAAGTGACCTTTTCTAGCAAGGTACTATAGGCAGGTGGGAGCATCTGCAGAACTTGTGAAACTCAGAACCTCAAGTGATGCGATTGACCTTTTAGAGGATGTGAAAGGGAAGAAGAACATTGACTTGTCATTAGCAGAGTCTCTGGGAAGTGCAAGTCTTCATTTTCTCGAAAGTCCTGAACTTTTAAATCCACAAAGGCAAACTCTGACATGCCTCTTTTGTTTTGCTTTTTATGCTTTGCCTTTTATTCCTGGGTCTTAAAGGTCAGTGCATGGGGGTGTCGTGGCTCAGGTGGATAAGGCGTCATACCATAAATCCGGGGACCCGGGCTCGATTCTGGCCTGAGGTCACTTCCCGATCCCTCCCTGTCTCTCTCTCCCGCTCATTTCCTGTCTCTACACTGTCCTATCCAATAATAAAGGTGAAATAAAAAGTATTTAAAAAAAAAAAAAGGTCAGTGTGTGTTTCTAAAATGACCAGTGATTGTAAATGCACAAAAATATCTATTACAATTCTTGGACGGTGGGCGGTACAGTGGTGTAGTGGTTAGCGCTGTCGCCTCACAGCAAGAAGGTCCGGGTTCGAGCCCCGTGGCCGACAAGGGCCTTTCTGTGCGGAGTTTGCATGTTCTCCCCGTGTCCACGTGGGTTTCCTCCAGGTGCTCCAGTTTCCCCCACAGTCCAAAGACATGCAGGCTAGGCTAACTGGTGACTCTAAATTGACCGTGAGTGTGAATGGTTGTCTGTCTATGTGTCAGCCCTGTGATGACTTGGCAATTTGTCCAGGGTGTACCCCGCCCTTCAGTTTAGTCAGCTGGGATAGGCTCCAGCTTGCCTGCAACCCTTAGCCCAGGAGTAATAGGGTTATACCCGGAACAAATTAGTAACAAGCTGAAAATTTCAGAATATGTTCAGAATACCTTTAGGAATAACATACTAAAAGTCCCCGGAAATCCCCCTTGTGCTCTCTGAGAAATTCAAGATGCCGTCCAAAATGGCCGCCAAATGGAGATCTGCCCATATCTCAGGCCCAAAACAAAATATTAATGCAATTAAAAGGTCAGAATATATGTTTTGTAGGGTAGGAGAGTAAATTCCAACGTGTGTATTAATTACATTGTGTATTAACATTATATAATAACAATGTACACATTATTATAACAGTATATTTGTATATAATGTGTTCGCTTGCCATGTCTGGTTAGATTGTCATATTTTTGGCACTGGGAGTTTCACTAAAACCAAAAACATCATGAACTCCAAAACATTACCTTCAATCCATTATAACAATTTATTTACATATATTGTTCATTATAACAAGAAGCTAATCCAACACAATAAATCATGGCGACTGAGTGTTCCTCAAATAATGAACCTATTTACAAGAAGACAACTGGTCATTGTTCTATAACTTTCAACTTCAACAATCAATAATAATTACAGACTTATAATTGTAAATCTATACATGTGCTATTTAATGTACACTACCGATTATAGAGTGTGGATCCATTGGTTACTCGTTCACTCCGTATCATCCTATTCTGTTCACAAAACAACAAACACAATTACTAGGGGTTGGAGCACTTATTTTCATTAATATTAATTAAAGTAAATTGGTGGTGTAAAATGAAAAATGGCATGTTAAAAGGTCATGCTGAGTTCAGTCATTTTTAAAAGGTCATGCTGAGTTTAGTCATTTTTTGTCCGAACACACTGGCATTGCTAGTAGTAAAGACTGGCGCTAGAAACTCAAAGATTAATTTTTTTCCGCCCTTAAACAAGCTTGAATAAATTCCCTACTTCATTGATGGTACAACAAAGGTCCAAGCATTACAACTGAGGCACTGAGAAGTGTTTAAGTCTACTCATTGTTTATAAGCAAGAGCTTTTATTGAGGCAGACCTTTTTGTCATGAAAGTCGCCGGAATGTTGAAGAAGTGTACTGAAACAGCTTGCCATTGTAGTTTTAGAAGATAGAGTTCTCGAATTTAATTTCCCTTTAATATTTTATCAAAGCTTAAAGATGCACTAAATATTAAGGAAATTGATGTCTAATTGTTGTCTTACATTATGTTCATGTATGTAGGTAGCCTACTAAGCTAATCTGTCAATCATGTCAACCATCAAATTCCATGTAATTTCCACATTAATGACCTTGTAATCTTGGTTAATTTTAATTTTAACAGTGTGACAATGGTGAATTTGCATTGCTTGTATGAGAGAACATATAATTTAACATTTTAATTGCATTTATATTATGTTTTATCCCTGAGATATTGAAAAATCTCCAATCGGCGGCCATTTTGGACGCCATCTTGAATTTCTCAGAGAGCATAAGGTGGATTCCCGGGGACTTTTAGTATGTTATTCCTAAGGGTATTCTGAACATATCCTGAAAAATTCAGCTTGTTACTAATTTGTTCTGGGTTGGACTCAATTTTGAGCTAATGCTCTTGGGCTACCTGTAGAACAGGATAAAGCAGCTAGAGATAACAAGATGAGATGAATTCTTGGATGTTCAGTACCAGTCACAAGTTTGGACACACCTCCTACAGTGGTGCTTGAAAGTTTGTGAACCCTTTAGAATTTTCTATATTTCTGCATAAATATGACATAAAACATCATCAGATTTTCACACAAGTCCTAAAAGTAGATAAAGAGAACCCAGTTAAACAAATGAGACAAAAATATTATACTTGGTCATTTATTTACTGAGGAAAATGATCCAATATTACATATCTGTGAGTGGCAAAAGTATGTGAACCTCTAGGATTAGCAGTTAATTTCAAGGTGAAATTAGAGTCAGGTGTTTTCAATCAATGGGATGACAATCAGGTGTGAGTGGGCACCCTGTTTTATTTAAAGAACAGGGATTTATCAAAGTCTGATCTTCGCAACACGTTTGTAGAAGTGTATCATGGCACAAGCAAAGGAGATTTTTGAGGACCTCAGAAAAAGCGTTGTTGATGTTCATCAGGCTGGAAAAGGTTACAAAACCATCTCTAAAGAGTTTGGACTCCACCAATCCACAGTCAAACAGATTGTATACAAATGGAGGAAATTCAAGACCATTGTTACCCTCCCCAGGAGTGGTCGACCAACAAAGATCACTCCAAGAGCAAGATGTGTAATAGTCGGCCAGGTCACAAAGGACCCCAGGGTAACTTCTAAGCAACTGAAGGCCTCTCTCACATTGGCTAATGTTCATGAGTCCACCATCAGGAGAACGCTGAACAACAATGGTGTGCATGGCAGCGTTGCAAAGAGAAAGCCACTGCTATCCAAAAAGAACATTGCTGCTCGTCTGCAGTTTGCTAAAGATCACGTGGACAAGCCAGAAGGCTATTGGAAAAATGTTTTGTGGATGGATGAGACCAAAATAGAACTTTTGGGTTTAAATGAGAAGCATTATGTTCGGAGAAAGGAAAACACTGCATTCCAGCATAAGAACCTCATCCCATCTGTGAAACATGGTGGTGGTGGGTAGTATCATGGTTTGGGCCTGTTTTGCTGCAGCTGGGCCAGGACAGTTTGCCATCATTGTTGGAACAATGAATTCTGAATTATACCAGTGAATTCTAAAGGAAAATGTCAGTGTATGGTCACCATACACTGTGAAACACATCAAGCTAATTGAAGATATTCAACGTAGGGCAACAAAGTTTATTCTGAACTATCCAGAAGACATGTGCTACACTGAAAGACTCCGCGTACTCGAGCTCCAAGCATTGGAGCATAGAAGGAACATCACTGACCTTATTCTCCTATACAAGATAAGAAACAACTTAATTGACACTGACCTCAAACAGCACCTCCTACCTTCTGCATCCTCCTACAACACAAGGAACTTTGACAGAAATAACTATATTCAGGCTCAACACCACAAGCAAACCTACTACAGAGCCACCTTCCTCCCAAGAACAGTTGGTCTCTGGAATAAGCTTCCAACTGAAGCTAAGTCAATGAAATTGAAACTATCGCAATTTAAGAAACATGTAATTAGCTACTATTATAATCAACTGTCACAGTACAAACCTCATTAACTCTTTACTTGACTATTGAACCCTATTTTATAGCCCATAAACTTTGATAATTTTGAAGAATAAGATCAAATTATATAAAGACTTATATATATATATATATATATATATATATATATATTTATTTATTTATTTATTTATTTATTTTATTATTTTTTTAAATTTATAGGAGAAGTTTATCAGTTGGGACGAAAGTCCTGTAGCTTCCACCTGTCACAAGATTTAGTTTTAGAAATTTTATCATTACCTGCTTCTCATTTTATTTTTGTAACTGTATTTATATATATTGTGACAAATAAAAAAATTTTTCGCTGGTACACATGACAAGTGACAATAAAGGCTTATCATCATCATCATCATCAAATTTAACCCATTCAGTTCAGTTTACACAACACAAGCTGAATACATACAGTAACCATGTCAGTCTATACAACACATCATCCCCATGCTCGTCTTCGTTTTGGGACTGGCTGGTGCTCCATCTCAGCCTCTTCTTCAAAGTCACTGTCAGACTCTGAATTTTCAGAAATGTGATCCTCACATTCTGAAACGTCTTCCTCTACATCATCATCAAAAGCTTTTCTCTCTTCCAAAATCATTTGCAAGTCCATCTGAGCAGAGAATCTTTTGGCCATCTTGATCAGTTGTGATAAGGAGCCACATTGGAAAAGCTATATTTATTGTGTCCTGCCCAGGGATGGACTGGGACCAAAAAACGGCCCTGGACTTTCCCCTCAAATAGGCCCACTATACTATACTACACTATACTATAGTGCTATAGTAAAGTGCTATAGTGGTATATTGTCTGTCATAACAAAACCCACACAGATGAACTATTTATGATTGTTTATTCAAGAACTCAAGAACACCTAATATTCAAGAACGACTAAACATCACTTGCATCTCCTAAACAAAAATGAACACAGACATTGTCTTCTCATCTCATCTCATTATCTCTAGCCGCTTTATCCTTCTACAGGGTCGCAGGCAAGCTGGAGCCTATCCCAGCTAACTATGGGCGAAAGGCGGGGTACACCCTGGGCAAGTCACCAGGTCATCACAGGGCTGACACATAGACACAGACAACCATTCACACCTACGGTCAATTTAGAGTCACCAGTTAACCTAACCTGCATGTCTTTGGACTGTGGAGGAAACCGGAGCACCCGGAGGAAACCCATGCGGACACAGGGAGAACATGCAAACTCCGCACAGAAAGGCCCTCGCCGGCCCCGGGGCTCGAACCCAGGACCTTCTTGCTGTGAGGCAACAGCACTAACCACTACACCACCGTGCCGCCGACATTGTCTTTTATACTGCTATTTTACAGTCACTTCTATGCTTGCATTTTAAAGAGAAAAAAAATCTTTATCACTGATATTTGTAACTGACTTTGCCAACAATAATTACACTGAGCAGTCATTCTGAATGTTAGCTATTAAAGGTTGGTACAATTAGTGCTGAGGGAGAAGCACTATGACGGCCTTGGAATGACAGCCTTTAAACCTGTACTTATACCTCAAAATTCTATTTTTAAAAACCAGCCAAAACTTTGGATAAACATAGCATTTGGTACCTAGGCTACAGACAAGAAGAATAAACAGATTTGGAGGTTTTTCCTAAATCCCAATTACATTTTTAGCCTTTTAGGTCTATTCTGTGTAAGAATTAGCCTGCTTGACACATTTTATAGTTTAAATATTATGCTGATTTTTTGGTAGGTAAGCCTGACAGATCTAAAGTTAGGCTATTAACAAATTGCACAATGCAATGCTGCTGTGATTAGTTATGATACCATTCAACCAATCATCCTTCAAACAACATTTGTAGCCTATTCCACAGACATTCCACCACGCACCACGAAAGAGAAGACAAAGATAAATAGTGCCAAAATGGAAAACACTTCTCCCCCTCAAACTTTTGGTTAACGATAGGCTAGAGCTTTGGTTCTCTTGAACGTACGCTACCGTTCAAAAGTTTGGGGTCACTTTGAAATGTCCTTATTTTTGAAAGAAAAGCACTGTTCTTTTCAATGAAGATCACTTTAAACTAATCAGAAATCCACTCTATACATTGCTAATGTGGTAAATGACTATTCTAGCTGCAAATGTGTGGTTTTTGGTGCAATATCTCCATAGGTGTTGTAGGTTGAATTGGGATTAATTAAATTATAAATTATGTAATAATTGATAATTAAATTAATCAATTTATAAATAAAGATCAGTCTCATAAAATCTTAAATTATTAATCTTAATACTCACCGTGAATGGTTACACTCAAGATTAATGGTAGCTCTGTATTAGATGGGAAACCCAGTTGTATACAAAAGCTAAATTCTGAAGGAAAAAGGAGTTCTAAATAGTTGACCTTGTGAATAAACAACAGGAACAAGTAAAATGCAATTCAATTTTATTAGCTTTTATTTGTCTACTACTCACTAATAATAATAAACTCAAAATACATTCAATGTCAGCAAAGGTAATAACAAGACAAAACAATGGAACAATTACACCTGGACTATAAATTTGAGGGAAAGAGAGAGAGAAAGAGATAGAAGGAAAAAAAAAAGAAAAGAATCCCTTGTGTGTGCGTGTGTGTGAGGCTAGGGCAAGCCGATGCGTGTGTGTGTGTGTGTGTGTGTGTGTGTGTGTGTGACCTAGCTTGTCGTTAGCTAAAACAAAGGAATGTTAGCTAAAACAAAGGAATGTTAGCTAAATAGAACAAAGGATTAGCTCTGTGGCTAATGTGTGCTTTGTGTAGGTATCTGTGGGCAGATGCTAATGCTAGCCACTCTGGCAATGCTTAAACAAAATGGCGGTCAGTGCCTAGGTGTCGTATCACAGGTAACTCAATGAGGAAGGTATCAAAATGGCGTCGGAAAAATGGCGCCTGCAGGCCTAGTCGAGAACACAAGCCTACCAGCTAGCAATAAGTTGCTAAGGAGAATCTGACCACGCTACAGCTGGATCCAAACACTGCACTTAACAACAATTTCCAACAGACTATCTAGGCAAAGAACTCAACGCGAGAGAGAGAGAGAGAGAGAGAGAGAGAAAGAGTGTGAGAGAGTGTGTATATGTGTTGGATGGAGAGAACTAGGCCTTGTAGCGGTCTAGCCTCGGAGCTTAAAATAACAAACTTGTCGCTGCGCTGCTAATCAGATAGGGAAGCTAGCAATGGAGTTAAGGAAAGATATCATGCAAGATACCCTGTCTGACAAGTTCAAAGAAAAAAAACAGAACCAAAACAAACAATAAAACAAACAAACAAACAATAAAAACAAACAAACACCTTCCGTGTCTGAGCGGGTATGCTAAATAGCTCAAAGCTTAAACATGACCCTAACAACCATCTGAATAAGCTACAAATTAAAAATTTGCCCAAGTGCCTACTCAATGCGATGGAAGTTCTTTCTCCGATGTCCGCGCTGAGGGTCGCAGTCCGAGGAGAGGAGGTTAGCGGCGCGTTGCGTCCAACCGCGGCTAACGAAGCAGGGAGATGAAGGCCTAGCTGGCCCACGGTGCTTCAGGAGAAACCTCCGGTGATGCGTCGACGAGAAAAAGGCTGAGAGGAGCGAAGCTGTCCGCAAATGCCTCTTAGCGTGGAAAACTACTTAACTGTAGTTAAACTTTGCAAAGGTTTAGAATCGAAACCACTATATCGCTGAAACTTAGCGGGTCGTTCAAAAGTTCGGCCGAAACTAATTTGAACAGGCTGTTCTCAGACAATAGCGGTTAGTCTCAACACTGTAGCTTGCGTGCCTACAGTCCGTCCGACCACTCCAGTAGTCAGAACATGAGAGAGCGAATCGAGGCGCTCTCGATACAGTTAAAGCAGTTCCACTTCACGTCACATCCGGGTGGAGCGCGCAAGGAAATTGTGGGATCGTTATAGGGGGCGCTGGCGAGTTACCAACATTCCCCCCTTGGCCATAGGCGCTGAAAGGAGTGATACCCTATGGGCACATGGTGTTTAGTCTGCGGCCCACGGTCCCTAGTAATCCACAATGAGGTAGTTCCACAATGAGGTAGTTCCAAGGGTCCTTTCTGTGAAAAGTCTTTCAGACACAGTTCAACAGTTCAATTCATTTCATACAGTCCATAAGATGCATAGGCACTTGGGCATGAAAGCATAGGCACTTGGACATGAAAACAATTACACTATGGCTACTTAACTACCTTCTACATACAATATTTCACACAGCAAACAAAAATAATCAAAACTCCATAAAGGAAAATGGAAAAGAGGGGTTAGTTAGCGTGTTAGCAAGCCTACTCTTCAAGAAAGTTAGTGGAGGCCTTAGGCCTGATGGAGAATCGGACAATGCCACGATCTAATTTCTCAGGTGCGTAGATCGTTTTGTCCAGTTTGCGGTGTAGTGTCAGTATGTACCTGTGTAGAGTGATGGCTATGAAGACTGTGATAACCCAACCGCTAGCTAGAAATCCCAGCGCAATTCGGCTTATTAAAGATCCTTGATCGGACGAAGGGTTTGCGCGGTTATTCAAGAAAGTGGTAGCGATGCCAGTGGGCTTAAGATCGAATTGCACGGTTTTGGTCCCTTCCAGCAGTAGTTGTGCTTGGAGGGTGGAGTTTATCTCAAGTTCGTGACCTGGGAAGGCATCGGGCATTTCTATCTCGGTCTCATACTGGTCAGCGCTAAGGTGATGGAGGGTGATGTCACCCACGTGAACAGTGGCTCCTAGTGGGACACTTAGGAGAGAGGTTTCGTTAGGGATCTTCATTCTAGTGGCAGTGTTATGTTGATCATATGATACCAGAATCTCAGTTTGGGGAGTGTTGATTAGCCACCGATTACCAGCTCTTTCTACTCTAGTTCCTATTCCTTCATCTTTAATAGACAATTTGCCTGCACACTTCTGCTCGGGGACTTTTGTCAATCCACAGAGACGGTCTGTGGTGTCTCGGATAAAGGGATTGCTGGGGCAGACCCAGTGGATATCTTTGGTAGAGATGCACATGTCTAAGTTAGGGACGAGGTAGATAGAGGGGTTGTCATCGTGATAGGCTATGGTGGGAGGTGTCTGCAAACGTACGTGTACGTCGTTGTTCCAGAAACCTACATTAAGGACAGATTTGATTCTGTATATGTTTTGCCGTTCAATAACGGGGAGATTGAGGATGAAGCCTATTTCTAGGTTTTGAGGGTTCACAAAAATGGGGATAGCACTGCCAAGACTATAAGCCAGATGAATCTGTGATGAGTAAACGTTAGTCGTGGTAGTAGATCGGAGTATGCTGTCAACCATGCTGAGGGGTATCAAATATGGTGGGATTTTACCTCCACTCAGGGTGCTGAGAGAGCTACTTACTTCTCTCATCAGGTCCTGCATTAGGTCTCGGATTACTCGGACGTACTTGACTTCGCTTCTCATGATTGCTGCTAGCCTGTCTACGGCATGTACTGTGTTCTTGATTAATGTAGAATGCATGTTAACGGTTAGTATGGTTCCCTGCAGGGTTTTGCCTAGGCCCTGCAGCTCCTCCTGTTGAGTTAGTAGTCTACCCTGGATTTCTGGCATTTCTTCCTTAAGAATGTTCATTTCTCGTTTGACCGCGGTTAGGCTAACGGTGTTAACGGCAGAGAGGCCCATTGAGAACAGAGAGCCAATGGCGGATGCAGCAGTAAGTAGTCCTCCGAGGAACCGTTTAGGGCGTGTTTTGCCGCTGAGTTCCTCCTCAGTGACTATGAACTTCTGTAACTGTTCGAGCATGTGAACTGTGGTACGCTTGGCGTGTTCGATGTTGGACCCAATCTCGGAGTCAGGCCCGGTTTCGAGGTTTGTTTGTGTGGGCGATCTAAAATGCTTACGGTACACGTCCCAAGGATCGAGGCGGGTGTACACGCGCTGGGTATGGACGCGGCAATTGGTGAGGAGCAGTCCTGGGGCATCTTGGAGAACAATGCCACTCGGCGGACCTGGTTCCACTATGTTACCGGCCAATGTGGTCTGCAGGACTAGGAAGATGCCGAGGATCCAGAGAGGGGCCATTCTGCAACATACAGGAGTTTGTTATTCCGATTTGAGTGATAACGAGGGTGGTTACTTATAGATGCACGCTTATGGATTGAGAGGCATGCAACTAAGTTGGGCAGGCTATAACTTATTGTTTGTCCACCCCCCTATGGAGTGTGGACTGCTCAAAAAGCTTTATTTGGTTGCTATGGACCCATCTATACGAAGGTGCCTGGCTGGGCTTCGAAGTTTTGATGCGGTAGGCGACGGGGGACAGTTTACCGACGATTTCGAAAGGGTCGGACCAACGGGGTAAGAATTTTCTGGCTACTCCTACCGGTTTGGTGAAATTGAAGTATAGGACTCTGTCGCCTACTTCGTACTCACGGTGTGTCGCCTTTCTGTCGTAGTAAGCTTTCTGTCCTTTCGCACTCTTTTCGAGGTGTTCCTGGGCCCACGCAAACGTGGCCTGCAAGTGGCGTTGCAAGTCGGTGACGTACTGGTGTGCGGTGTACGCAGTGGCGACGCTTAGGTCCTCTGGTCGGTAGAGGAGGTGTAAGGGAAGAACCATTTCACGGCCAGTCATCATTTCGAACGGGGTGACTCCGGTGGTGCGGTGAGGAGTGGACCGAATGGCCATCAGCACCAGAGGGAGTTTGATGTCCCAATCTTTGCCATGGTGGCTAACATACTTGCGAAGCATGCTCACGATGGTTTGGTTGGCGCGTTCGACCTGACCAGAAGACTGAGGATGATACGCGATGTGGAATTTTGCCTCGACTCCGAGCATCTCCCACAACACTCTCATGACCTCTGCGGTGAAATGAGTACCTCGGTCGGAATCAATGGATAGGGGCAAGCCCCAACGGCTGAACACATGGTTCATAAGAAGGAGAGCGGTGGTCTCTGCGGTTTCGTTTGGGGCGGGCAAGCATTCCACCCACTTCGTGAACGCGCAAGTGACGGTCAGGAGGTACTTATTACCTCGAGCTGATTTCGGCACCGGTCCGACCCAGTCTATCTGGAGATTAGACCAGGGGAATGAGATGCCTTTGCTTTGCAGTGGGGCGCGGTTCAACGGTTGGGCTGGTCGGAATTGGCAGCAAATCAAGCACCCTTTGACATACTCAGTAACGTCCTGAATCATGAAGGGCCAATAGACAATCTGTTGGAGTGTCTGGTAGGTCGCCTGAGCGTTCCTATGGCCCCCGCACGGGCTGTCATGAGCGTACTGCAACATGACCCCCCTATGATCTGTGGGCACGACCCACCGGGGAGGTCCCTGGTTGCGTGGTGTGTACACCAGGAGTCCTTTCTCGAGTTTTGAGCCGTTTTTGAGATTGTGAAGGTGATTTAAGTCTCGGGACTGTTGCAACTCTTGTGGGGAAATTGGGGACGCCACGGGGTCCGCAAGGAACTTACGGATTTGGTGGATCACGGGATCCCTTTTCTGCATAGACACCAGGTCGGCATCCTGGGGCAGTCGGCCGAGTTGCACTGTTCCTGCTTGGGGTACTGCGTCAGTTTGACCTGCTCTAGCCTGTCGGCGAGTAATCGCGGTTACGTCATGGCGTGGCGTCTCGGGAAGCCATGGCGGCTGGAATTCCCAAAGGGGGCCGTCTACGGCTCCCGCTTTGGCGAGGCCATCTGCCTCATCGTTACCGACTTTGTCAGGTCCTGGGACTTGAGAATGTCCCTTCACCTTCTTCCAATAGACGCACATTCCCTGTTCGGTTACGAGTCGATCGCATGCTAGGAAGAGTTCGGAGTGTTTCACTTCCTTGCCCCTTGCATTTTTCATGTCCTGCACCTTCCACGAGGGAAAGTGTGAGACGAAGCTATGCCTGGCATAATTTGAATCAGAGCAGAGGACTAACCGCTTGATGTTCTCACGGGCAGCTTGTTGCAGGACGATGAGCACGGCTGCTACCTCCGCATATTGGCTAGTCTTAGCCCCGAGTTGGTGTTGGTATTTCCCTTGTATAGGGCCGTTCGCCCATACGATACCGACACCGGCTTGGACTTTGCGTTCATGATGGAATGAGCATCCATCTATGTAAGCGGTGGGGAGGTCTTTGCAGACGTTCTCGTCATAGTAGTGGTGGTCGGAGGGGAGAGCAGGTACGGTTGTTAGTTCGGTTTGATCCGGACTATTCTCGCAGTCGCAATGCTGGCATTCCGCCAGGCCTCGGCCAAGCGCCATCTTGTGGTTCTGGGCGTACTTCACCTCGACGTCGTAGCCCTGTAGTGCCATCATCCAAGCTGCGATGCGACTGTTCGAAACTCTTCCCTCTCTCAGCCTCTGGCTGTTCAAGAACGAGACCGGTTGATGATTGGTCTCTATCACCACCTTCTGGCCACCAATGTAACTGAGAAAGTGTTCAACGGCCCAGACCGTGGCCAGCAGGGCTTTTTCGCAGTCTGAAAATTTCAACTCCACAGCACTGAGGGGCCGACTGGCGTATGCTACGACACGGCGATCTTTGTCATGCTGCTGTGACAGTGCAGCGCTCAGGCAGTGGGTGGAGAAACTAGCCTCCAAGAAGAACGGTTTGTCTTTGTCGGGATACGCGAGGCAGGGAGCAGAGCAGAGCTTCTGCTTCATGCTCTTGAACGCGAGTTCTTGAGGCTCACTCCACTGGAAGGGTTTATCCTTCCGGAGGAGCTCGGTGAGCGGTCGTGCTATCTCCGCGTAGTCCTCGATGAACTGTCGGGAGTAGTTGCAGACCCCTAAGAAGCTCCTGAGTTCGGGTACGTTGGATGGGGCTTTGATATCTTGGATAGCCCGCACCCTCCCTGACTGGGGTTCAATGCCATCTGGCCCGACGCACAGTCCAACGTATTCAACTTTGGTGCGACACCACTGCCCTTTGGTGACAGAGAGCTTCGCTCCTGCTCTGGACAGCTGGGACAGAACATGGCGTATCTCTTCGAGGTGTGCATCAAAAGTCTGTGACCTAATGAGGATGTCATCGACATAGATCAAGTTGCCACGAGCTGCGGCATCGCTCATTGCCTTATGCAAGAAGATGTTGAATTCAGCGGGGGAGTTCGCGTAGCCGAACGGACATCGGTTGAAAGTTAGCTGGCGGTTCCCAAAGGAAAAGGCCAGCTTGTGCTGGTCAGCTGGATCCACGCGCATGGTCCAGAATCCACTCGCCACGTCGGCGGTGGAGAAGAACTTTGCACCCTTCACCTTGGCAAGTTCTTGATCCAGATGGATCATGGGCCATCTTGACAAGGGCACTTGCTTGTTCAGCTGCCTATAGTCAATGGTGAGACGCCACTTGCCGTTCGGTTTCAGCACCGGCCACAAGGGGGAGTTGTAAGTCGAGTTACACTCACGAATGATCTGCTTTTCCAGCAGAGTGTCCAGTGTTTCTTGTATTGAGTCGTATGCGGCTAACGGGATTTTGTATTGCCGCACGAACGTCGGTGGAGCGTTCGGATCTGTTGGGATTCGGACGGTGTGGATGTCCGTGACTCCGCAGTCATTGGAATCTCGCGCCCAGATCGCCTTGAAGTCGTAGAACAGTTCACGGAGCTGTCGTCTCTGGGTGTCCGTGGTCAGGCTGTCAGCTTTCACCAGCTGTTGTTGAACTTCTCGTTCGAAGCCTGGGTACGGTTCACCTAGAGCTGAATCGACGACCTCAGTTGCAGGGGTGTCGTTGCTCGATTGCGTGGCAAGAGCGTACACCAGCATGTGTTTCGGGGTGTCAGTTTTGGTCATGACTATGCGCTCGTCGCAAAGCATGTCGTGAGGTTCGACGCGGATCATGTGGAAAGGAAGAGTGATCCAGGGAGGTTCCACTGGATCGGAATGAGTGTCCGGCGTTGGCAGCTCACCAATGACTGGAATGGTGAGTTCAAAGTCATGGAATGCCTGGTCTATCAGAAGGCCTAAAGGCCGACGGGCGGGGATCGTGATGGCGTCCCGCGGGGAGTTTTGAACCAGGAGGTAAGCGGAACGATGACTCACTTCAAGCAGCGGAGTCCCACACACGGCTAAATCGAGCTCCATGAAGAATCTGAGAGGCTGGAAGAACGCCTGGGGGCTACGAAACTGTTGGTCTTTCATGATGACCAGCTTAAGAGGGGAACCAGCAGTCCTAGCGGGAATGACAATGTCAAATTCGCTAGTGACATGGCAGGCTTGGGGAATCGTTTGTCCTGACCGCATTTGTTCCGGGTCAGCTTGGAACGGGTGCTTAGCAGCGTCGGCTTGGGTCCAGATGACCCGGTTGACTAGGTCCAGTTGGGCTCCCAGTCTGACCAAGATGTCTGCCCCAATGACCAGTGGGTCAGGAAGTCCGGGGACGACACTCAAGAAATGAAGGAATTCTCTCTGACCGATGGCGAGCGACACGGCGCAGACGCCTGTGGCTTTGATGGGGCTCTGGGGTTGTTCGGCTGACAGTAGCCGGTGGCTCTTCTGCACAAAGACAGGGGAAGGAGTGCTCTGACGCACTATGTCGAACCACGTTTGGCTGATGGCTGACTTCTCTGACCAAAGCGCTAACCTGACGCCAGGTGCCGTGACGCCGTTGACAGCAATGTTGCCAGATATCCAGGGGTAGTACCTGGTTGGGGCAGATTCGCCAAGAAAGCAAAGGAAAGACGGGTGGCCATCAAGCGCGTTGCGGTTGAGAAGAGTGTCGGTTGAGTTTGGTGCGTCTTGACTCGGCTCAGGGGGAAGCGGAGTGGTCTCGAGGTTCTCGGGGACCTGCCCTGACTCAGCTATCGGTGGAGTAGCCTCCACGCTAACTTCATCGCAACAGGCTCGATCGTGACGACGAGGATCTGGGGTCTGTGGGGACGCGACCTGGGCCCACAGTTGCCCACGACGACAGTCAATGAGGGGCGCTAGCCTATCTAGTAGGTCTTGGCCAATGAGGAACGGTTCTACCCCAACAGAGCAGATGTAAGTGGGGTGAGTGATGGACATGCCCTGGAAGGTGAGTTCTAACCATGCAATGGTTGTTACTGGGGCTTGATTCTGGGTGAAGCTAACCAAGTTGACGTCACAACGTTCGGTTCTGATGGGTCTACCTTGCGCGCGCCGCGCATCAGAAACCTCTGCGAAGACTTTGGAACACATCAGGGTGATTTCTGACCCGGTATCCAAGAGAGCTTGGAGGGAAACGTTGCCTTCTACCACCACTGGGGTATAGATACGCTTGGCGTTGCCTTTCCTAACCAAATCTCCAAGAAACTGCGTCAGGGGTGCATCCTGCGGGTCAGGCTTCACTAACGGAGGGGGTGGTTTCAACTCATCGCTGCCTATTGGGCAGGGGTCCTTTCCCCACCCCACGAGGTAGACACGCGGTGGTGGTGGGGATGGGTCCCGGCCTAGTCATGCTGACGGTTCGTCCCTGTCCTTGCTCGGCTTACCCTTCCTGTTCTTATTGCTCAGCAGTTGTTTAACCCGTGCTAATTCGGTCCTCAATTCTGCCATCCCAAGCGGCTCTTGGTTGGCTTGTTTAGCGGTAGCTAGCTTAGGGCTCCGCTCCCTTCGAGAGGAGTTGCGATGGGGCCTTGACTGTCCGCTATTCTGAGATTTAGGGCCGTGACTGCCAGGTTTGCGGTTACCTTGCCCGTGGGCGTTGGAGCCCTGTTCCCCCTTGGCTCCAGCTTGTCGAACTTTCCAGTTACCTTTGGGTTGACTCGACGTCTGGTGGCCGGGGTTTGGGTTCGCCCAAGGGGGCCCGCGGTTTGGGGCTTCACCCCCTTCTAGGCCTAAGGACTGATCTTCCTGCTCATATAGGCTGAGGACTCTGGGATCGTCCTCGTGGCGGTCTGTGGGTCGGACGAACGTCTCCCACGTTAGTTGTGCGGTGCGACGCATTTCTCTCATAGTATGGGGGCGCTGGCGACACGCGAGTGTTACTTGGTTACGGATGCACGGGTGAAGGTTATGGAGGAAGAGGGACTTGAAGTTGCGATCTTCCTCTAGCCCGGGCTCGCTTCTGCCCTGAAAGTACGCTGCACGGAGCCGACGGTAGTACTCGCGAGGGTGTTCGCTTCGTTTCTGTCTGATCAGAATGGCACCCATCGTCGCAGCAGTCTCGTCCTCGTACAACGAGTATTCCTCTTTCAAGTACTTACGTATTTTCTTGTAGTTGTCGAGGACTGACTGCGGTAAGGTCTCAACGAATGCTCGTACGCCACTACCTAAAGTTTTGCAGACTAGTCTGGCCTTTTCATGCGACGTAGCCTCTGGCAGGTCCAGGAGGCTACGCTCGATTTCCCGGAAATAATCATTAACGCTTCGGTGTCTATGATTTTCCGGCTCAAAACGCTCTATGTCTTTCGCAAGGGCGTCGATTTGGCGGATCCTAGTTTTGCGTTCTGCGACGAGGCGTTTTGATTTTGACCCGTAGGGGTCCTCGCTGTCTTCGCTATTTGAGCTGCTCTCATATCGCCTATGTCTGCGTTTCGGCTTGTAGGCGGCCTCTCCGTCAGAGGAGTCTGAGGGTACGTAGCGCGGCGTTTTCTGCGGGCTAGAGGCTGCAGCGATATTGAAGCGCGAGGGGGTGTAGTGGGGAGTAAAGTAAAAACTCCCAGCGCCACGAGGTGGCGATCGCGCGACTTTCACGCGAGTTGAGCTTGAGTGCGGTGTCTGATCTACCGTTCTAAGCTCAGGTTCTTCCTCCTCCAGAGCGGAACTCTGTTCTTGGGAGGGTTTGGCCGATCCCTCATCTGAGCGACGTGCTTGCGTCACTTCTTCCCTGAGGTATTCTATTTCGCGCTTTAGTTCATCTTGTGTGGCTCTCAGGCCCACGAGGCTACTCTCCGCGCTTTCTGCTCTCCTTTGAGCTTCGGCCAGTTGTCGTTTTAGTGTTCTTTTCTCTTGTTCGAGGGTCATACACACATGTTCCATTTCCTTATAGTAGATCATGAACAATTTGGGTAGCCCTTCTGGGAGAGTCATAGTACGCTCCTTAAGTTCCCTAACAGCTATGTGTATTTCATCAAAGCGAGCCTTTTGGTCCAGATCACAGAAGTAATTTCTCCTATCCTCCGGGACTTGGCCTAAATCGCCTACAACGTCGAAGAGAGAGAGGAGGGGCCCTTCTGACTCCCTTGATGGGGAACGCGACATTTTGTTCGAAATGTATTAATTAACTTAAAGGAAATTAATACTAGGTGTTGATTAGGTTAGAATTTAATTTAATCCAAGTTGCTAAATAATTGATGTGGTTTCTTAGCTACTTTGTTTTCACTAATGTTTCACTTGTATTAATTAGCTCAATTAATAATTAGTTAATAATGATTATTATTAATAATATTAATTAAGTACTTGGATTAGATATTACTCTAATGTACTAATCAATTAAACCAGTTTATCAGCTAACTGTGGTTGGCAGCTGAATTTCAGTTCTGTGATTAACACACTGTTAATGATTCACCATTAAAGTCATCTGTGTTATACCTTGGCAGTTGATTTTGGGTATACAGCAGTTTACAAGTTATTGTTGAGAGATTCACAAGGTCATTAAACTAATCCTCACACGGGGCACCACTTTAATGTAGGTTGAATTGGGATTAATTAAATTATAAATTATGTAATAATTGATAATTAAATTAATCAATTTATAAATAAAGATCAGTCTCATAAAATCTTAAATTATTAATCTTAATACTCACCGTGAATGGTTACACTCAAGATTAATGGTAGCTCTGTATTAGATGGGAAACCCAGTTGTATACAAAAGCTAAATTCTGAAGGAAAAAGGAGTTCTAAATAGTTGACCTTGTGAATAAACAACAGGAACAAGTAAAATGCAATTCAATTTTATTAGCTTTTATTTGTCTACTACTCACTAATAATAATAAACTCAAAATACATTCAATGTCAGCAAAGGTAATAACAAGACAAAACAATGGAACAATTACACCTGGACTATAAATTTGAGGGAAAGAGAGAGAGAAAGAGATAGAAGGAAAAAAAAAAAGAAAAGAATCCCTTGTGTGTGCGTGTGTGTGAGGCTAGGGCAAGCCGATGCGTGTGTGTGTGTGTGTGTGTGTGACCTAGCTTGTCGTTAGCTAAAACAAAGGAATGTTAGCTAAAACAAAGGAATGTTAGCTAAATAGAACAAAGGATTAGCTCTGTGGCTAATGTGTGCTTTGTGTAGGTATCTGTGGGCAGATGCTAATGCTAGCCACTCTGGCAATGCTTAAACAAAATGGCGGTCAGTGCCTAGGTGTCGTATCACAGGTAACTCAATGAGGAAGGTATCAAAATGGCGTCGGAAAAATGGCGCCTGCAGGCCTAGTCGAGAACACAAGCCTACCAGCTAGCAATAAGTTGCTAAGGAGAATCTGACCACGCTACAGCTGGATCCAAACACTGCACTTAACAACAATTTCCAACAGACTATCTAGGCAAAGAACTCAACGCGAGAGAGAGAGAGAGAGAGAGAGAGAGAAAGAGTGTGAGAGAGTGTGTATATGTGTTGGATGGAGAGAACTAGGCCTTGTAGCGGTCTAGCCTCGGAGCTTAAAATAACAAACTTGTCGCTGCGCTGCTAATCAGATAGGGAAGCTAGCAATGGAGTTAAGGAAAGATATCATGCAAGATACCCTGTCTGACAAGTTCAAAGAAAAAAAACAGAACCAAAACAAACAATAAAACAAACAAACAAACAATAAAAACAAACAAACACCTTCCGTGTCTGAGCGGGTATGCTAAATAGCTCAAAGCTTAAACATGACCCTAACAACCATCTGAATAAGCTACAAATTAAAAATTTGCCCAAGTGCCTACTCAATGCGATGGAAGTTCTTTCTCCGATGTCCGCGCTGAGGGTCGCAGTCCGAGGAGAGGAGGTTAGCGGCGCGTTGCGTCCAACCGCGGCTAACGAAGCAGGGAGATGAAGGCCTAGCTGGCCCACGGTGCTTCAGGAGAAACCTCCGGTGATGCGTCGACGAGAAAAAGGCTGAGAGGAGCGAAGCTGTCCGCAAATGCCTCTTAGCGTGGAAAACTACTTAACTGTAGTTAAACTTTGCAAAGGTTTAGAATCGAAACCACTATATCGCTGAAACTTAGCGGGTCGTTCAAAAGTTCGGCCGAAACTAATTTGAACAGGCTGTTCTCAGACAATAGCGGTTAGTCTCAACACTGTAGCTTGCGTGCCTACAGTCCGTCCGACCACTCCAGTAGTCAGAACATGAGAGAGCGAATCGAGGCGCTCTCGATACAGTTAAAGCAGTTCCACTTCACGTCACATCCGGGTGGAGCGCGCAAGGAAATTGTGGGATCGTTATAGGGGGCGCTGGCGAGTTACCAACAGTGTATAGAGGCCCATTTCCAGCAACTCTCACTCCAGTGTTCTAATGGTACAATGTGTTTGCTCATTGCCTCAGAAGGCTAATGGATGATTAGAAAACCCTTGTACAATCATGTTAGCACAGCTGAAAACAGTTGAGCTCTTTAGAGAAGCTATAAAACTGACCTTCCTTTGAGCAGATTGAGTTTCTGGAGCATCACATTTGTGGGGTCGATTAAATGCTCAAAATGGCCAGAAAAATGTCTTGACTATATTTTCATTTTACAACTTATGGTGGTAAATAAAAGTGTGACTTTTCATGGAAAACACAAAATTGTCTGGGTGACCCCAAACTTTTGCACGGTAGTGTAAAGAGCCTAATCTGCATGAATTATGCAGAGGTGAACATATGAAATCGCGTCCATTTGTGCTAGCCTATCTATTTATAATTGGCTTGCTTGGTAGTTATGTGTTTGTTTTGACAGCAATAAAGCACATATTTCTCATCATCACACTGCAAATCCAGTCAATAGAAGATTGGCCTACTATGAGAGGGGTCTATGAGTGGCCTTTACATAACCTGTTTTATGCTATGGTTTTATGTCATTGTCACTTACCGGTACCACCTCCTCTGGTGAAATTCCCTCAGCTGCCTGCCCCTCATCATGACTATCATCATCAGCATGTGGTTGGTCAGGTTGGATATCCACCTGGTTCTCAGTCTCGCTCGGTGATAACGTGACATGAACGTTACTGCTGCTGCTTGCAGTTGCACTGCTGCCAAAAAGCTCTGTGAGCTTTCTACATTTTGAAGCATCTTCTTCAAGTGACTTCACTTTCTTTTGTTTTAACTTTTCCCATCCACCTTTCTCCTTACGTTTTCTGCTTGCCATCTTTCTGTTGACAGACACTAACGTTACTCTTCTTTGTTGGCTTTTAGGCCTATGGAATAATGATTGACGGATAAATTATCGTCTTAGCGCCACCTGTTTTTAGTTGATAGACTGAAAATTTTGGTTATTGAACAGGGCCGACGGCTGTAGACCGGACAGCCGTTCTGGACTTTTCCAGAATGCACAGATTGCCAGTCCGCCCCTGGTCCCGCCCCCAATTTATGGGAACTTCTGTCTTGGTTCCTGCAAGACAGAGGGTAAAATGTGTAGGAATGTGAGAGCAGACAGGTGTCGGTGCTTGAACGGCAGGGGCAGAAACACAAAACTCACTCACACACACACACACACACACACACACACACACAGTGGTACAGTGTGTGGTCATCAAAATGTGTTCTGATATATGTTCGTCACAGAAAATGAACCAAGGCCAATGAGTCTGAGTTTAAAAAAAGTAATTAATCGTATCATTGTTCCTTTGAAAAAAAATGAAAACGGGTCCCACAGACGCGAACACCATACAAGAGTTAAGAGTATTTGCTTTTTGATTATGCATTAATCATTTTTATTAAACTCATTTCAAACTGTGTGGTACAACAGGAACGTCAGAAACATGGCATAACATTTCTCATTCCTGTAGTGTTGCAATTAATGATTTATAGAGTGCTAAACATTTAATTAATGCTTCTACACATTTAATATAAAAATATTGCAAAGTTTTCTTTATTGACATGGCATGTATTTTATTTAAAAATAAGTTTTTTGGAAGTAGTCGAGTTAATTCAGTTCATGAGAACAGAAGCTAGCTTTGATTAAATGAAATAATTAGTGTAAAAATAAAATAATTAAAAGTGTTAGATTTTAATGAAAGAGGTAATTTGGAAAGGACTAGAGTAATAATTAGTTTCTTTATTATGTGGCTAAATACTGAAAAATCTAATCTCACAAACAGCTTCATTTCAGCCTGATGTTGTGCCAGTGCATTGCAAAAAAAAAAAAATGGTATAGCTTTATTTATTTTTCCCATTGCACCTGTAGTATAGGAGTTTGCATGTTCTCCCCGTGTCCGCGTGGGTTTCCTCCGGGTGCTCCGGTTTCCCCCACAGTCCAAAGACATGCAGGTTAGGCTAACTGGTGGCTCTAAATTGACCGTAGGTGTGAATGTGAGTGTGAATGGTTGTTTGTCTATGTGTCAGCCCTGCGATGACCTGGCAACTTGATCAGGGTGTACCCCGCCTTTCGCCCGTAGTCAGCTGGGATTGCTGGGTTTCACTTCACGTGACATCACATCCACCTCATCAGTTATTCACAACTTTAGCTGGTGGTCTACCAAAGCTCAGTTGACAAAGCGTTTGTATGGAGAAGGTGCATTGCTTGTATGAAAAATGCCTTACGCTTGCGTTGTTTTAGGTTGTTTGCATCAATCAAACCGTGAAACTGATAAAAGTTTCTTCAGGGTTCCCCGTGAACAAATAAAAAAAGGGTGAATGAACACAGCATTTCACAAAAAGACGTTGAGAAAGGTGGCTTTTGAACCTCTCAGTGAAATCGAAGGGAGCCGAGTCGAAGCCTGCTCGAGTTTGCAGTGATCACTTGATGAAAGGTTTGTATCTCCCTCTCAGTTACGTCCTTAGTGTTTTCCAAGTACTTTTTTTGCTGTGTGTCATTTTACAGTACTTTTTTTAGTCATGAAGTGCTAAAGTACCCAGCTGTTTCTTTGTTTACTCCTCACAAAGTCCATATGCATGAAGGTCGCAACAAAATTCTTCCCCAGCCATACAGTTACAATGCGCCGTGATCACTTCTCCATCTTGTTTAACTAAGATCCAGGTCTTTAAAGGGGTTTCTGATGATCTTTGTGAATGATTTACCTGAGAGATAAGAGCCAACACAAGTGAGAATCAAGCCAACTGTTGTTTGTTTACGCTTCAACTTGCAGCACTTCGTTGTAAAAATGTGAACGAAAAGCTTAAAAAAATACTTACACGGGCAAAAACAAAACAGGATTCATTCGGCAGCGACTTGATCCCGAGGTCCTTTACCCAGCCACATACAAAAAAGTTGTCAGCCTCCATACTCCTCCACGCTTTCATCTGTTTTGCGGTGTAGAAGGACGTCTGCAACACCAGATAGTCCGAGATGTCGGGGAACTCGACTGAAGGGTCGTTTTCAAGATCGTATGATAAATCCTTCTTTCCCAGACTGTAGGGGTCGATTCCATTGCACATAGCAATCGGCTTCTAGATTAGAAGTGTACTCTAAGTTATTGCTAGTTGTTTGCACTACGGCAGCCATTTAGACAACAGCTATTTCACTTCCGGTAAAACCGCTAAGAAAAATCACGTGACTGAAACTCAGCAATAGGCTCCAGCTTGCCCACAACCCTGCACAGGATAAGTGGTTACGGAAAATGGATGGATGGATGGATGGACCTGTTGCATATTCATCATCTCTGTTGATGAGTTTTTAAAATATCTAACTTTTATACATTTTCCACTTGAAAAATGGACCCTGAACATGTATTTCTGGGTTTGTGAGAATATTTACAGCTACTATTTCTTACTGAAGGAGAATATTACGAGGCGCAGGTCAAAGAAATGTTCACAATTAAGTTAAACTCAATTTTATGATATTTTTTTTTATAAGTCATATTTCACCACAGTTGATTTGTCAGAATAAACCATGTGCTGAATGTAATTAACCTATTTTTAAAGTTTATAGTATGACTTGCTTTTATTTAGATTTGGTTCAATTTTTTTTTCCTGAATATTAAAATATTTCGAAAAGCCAGGTAATATATTGAGCACTGATTCCTCTGTGCACACATCCTTCCATCTCCAAAGAATCAGGAGTTAATACACAAACAGGGGAGCAAGAGGAGAGGAATGGCTTGACCATTATTTTCCATCTGCAATTTTGTAGGTAGTTACTGGAATGCAGCGTCCTTCACCACACCATCGTCCTACCTGCACTTCTCCACTTTCCAAGGAGAAATGAGTGCTGATATTTCCTTCTACTTCAAGACCTCTGCACCTCATGGAGTTTTCCTGGAGAACTTGGGCAACACAGATTTTATCCGCCTGGAGCTAAAATGTGAGCCTCTTTCTTACACTTACACACACACACACACACACACACGTGTGTTACAGTGCCTTGCATAAGCTTTCAATCATTAGAAACTGGACTGACCAGGTGAAGACTTTTCCAATTTGGGTGAGACTTGTGTACATTTTAGCCTCTTCATCATGGCCGGAACCCAGTGTAGTCTTCTACTTTAGTCACTCATCCAAGGTCTGATTTATATATTCAGAAATAATTTTCTGTTTGGTAAAGAGGGGTGATTTGAATTATTGCAGCCTTCTGCTTTTATTTCACAGAGCTGTCACTCACTGGATGATTTTCACACCATTCTGTATACTTCTATTCTAGAGACTGTTGTGTGTGAAAATCCCAGGAGATCAGCAGTTCCTGAAATACTCAAATCAGACTGCTGGGCACCAACACCCATGTAATAGTCAGAGTCAGTGATTTTTCCCCATTCTGATGTTTAAATCAGACATGAACATTACTG
Organism: Neoarius graeffei; assembly: GCF_027579695.1. NCBI lineage: Eukaryota > Metazoa > Chordata > Actinopteri > Siluriformes > Ariidae > Neoarius > Neoarius graeffei. Next base: position 34,110,722 of record NC_083587.1, on the reverse strand, counting down.
AAGCTCTTAAACTGTATCTGCATGTTTATAGGTATTGCACTTCTGCTAAATGATTGACTGACTGGATGATAATTATTACAACAACCAGCAGGTATGCAGGTGTTCCTAATAAAGTGGTCAGTGAGTGTATGAGTGTACACGCAAAGTTACTGTAATATTGTAGGAAGATCAGTATGGTTTGCGGAAAAAAAATCAGATCAAATCAGTACGGTTTAAAAAAAACATAAGCTGTGATTTCTAAAGAATTCATTCATTTTATAAGCATAAACACCTCTGTCAGAATTTTCCAGATGTTGCATGTTTAAAACTCTCCTTTATACTTTATATTTAATTGCGTAAAAAGTCTAAATGCCTGTTTACTTGTGAACTTACAAACGTAGAGCTGAGGAGAGAGAATATGGAGACCCTTACAAAGAAGTTTATTCAAGTGCGCTTCTGGTATACTTCTTTTAAACTAAAAATAAGAATGTATGATTTCAGTTTACTTTTTATTTACTTATCAGAAATATACTTAATAAAGTTATACATAAGTATACTTGGCTTATACTGAAAAGTATATAGAAAAGTCTAAGTATATTAAGCTTATACTTAAACTTTTGATCAAGATATACTTAACAAAAGTGTAATAAAGTATTAAAATATTTGTGCCTTATGTTTAAGTGTACTTGCCCTGTAGTTGTGCTTCAGCGTTGTTGACTCTTAGGTATGTCTGTGGTTCCATATAAGGTTTTTTTTGTTTTGTTTTTGTTTTTTTATTTCTCCTGAGTGGGATAATTAAATTTTTATTTATTTATTTATTTATTTATTTATTTATTTTTCTTTAGAGCTTGGGTGTCCATTTCAGTTGACATTGCCATGTTTTTATACTTTGGCATTTAATCCAATGTTGCTTTAAATTTTGATTTTTAAAGAAAATGAATATGTTCTTAATCCTGAGTATCTGTTGTTATTTTGTGAATGCTTACCTTTATAACTTCATTGTAATTTAAGGTACAAAACACTTAAGTTGTCTACTGGTAGTGTGTATGAGGTAAGGGTTAGGGATAGAAAACTAATACATACATGTCAACCTATACGGAATGTCCGTATTTTATCCGGATTTGATTCAATAAACGTAGTATACGGGCGTACAAATAAAGTTATACGGATTCTTTAAAAAAAAATTCAATATTTATTTATTTAGAGCTATAATCAATTCCCACGATGATAAAAGAGCGCATAACATTTACAAACGTACTGTACACCACAGACAGCACAGACAGCCAGTAAAGAGTCTTATGAAATTGCCCGTTATCTTGTGGTAGCGAGACTTCGTTCCACATCTGATCATGCGCACACCGCATTGCGAGAATCCTGCCAACCGAGAAGTAACATTTTGTCTGAAACGGGTATTTCCACCTGAGCGACTTTCACTAGCGACTGAAAAGATTCTGAATGGGCACTCCGGCAAGATCAACACAGACACTTGCTGTGACATGCAGCCTCGTGAGGTATTGGTGCAGAGTGCTAAAAAAAGCTGTCATGGAGTACAATTCAGAACATTAGAGTGACACTTTGTGTTTTTGTCAAACATTGGAGCTTTGTATTCATTCTGAAGGTTTATTGTTATTAATATTGAATAAAAAGTAACTGGGATATATCATTGTTAATTATCATTCAAATTTTAGGTAAATTATTTTAATTTGCATCTTATAAGGATTTTATAAGGGAAATACGGATTTTGGAGGTTGGTTATACAGGTTTGATTGACCAAAGGTTGACATGTATGCTAATAGTATACCTAGAAGGGTAATTGCAGTATACTTCAAAACTAAAAAGTGGACTAGATGTATATAACCAGTAACTAATAATATATTTCCAATATGCTATAAAGTATACTTTTATAAACTAAAAAATGGACTAGAAGTGTGTAACGAGTAAACCAATAGTATATTTCCAGTATACTACAAAGTATACTTTAGTAAACTAAAAAGTGGACTGGAAGTATAAAACAAGTAAACTCATAGTATATTTCCAGTATACTATGAAGTATACTTTTGTAAACTAAAGAGTGGACTCCAAGTATAGAACTAGTAAAGCAAAGGGGGGTCCCATATACGATTCGTACATTGGGTGAGTGCCTGTTAGAGAGCGCACTTGTCCTGGGCCATCGGCATAGTGAGGTAGGGTGGCCAGTTCCTTTCCTCGCCGCCTTTAACTTCCCCAGTGTTTCCACCAGGTCCCCATTCACTGCTGGGTGGACAGGGAGCGAGCCCCAGATCCCCATCGAGCCGAGGCTCGAACCAGGGACCGTTCGCTTAGTGGTCAAGCGCTCAAACCACTTGGCCACCTGCGCTCCATAGAACTAGTAAACTATTAGTATACAAGTTTACTTGTGGTATACTTGCAGTACAAAATAAAAAATACTAGTTGTATCCTCAAAGTTTACTTCTCTTAGACTTAAAGTATACTTTTTATAAACTAAAAGTGGGCCAATTTAGTCCTAAGAAGTATTAGATTAGTTTACTTACAAGTATACTGTAAGTACATTGATATCAGTATACTTGGTACACAAAAGTATACTTAAGGAAATCTACTTTAACTTTACTTAAGTATCTCATCTCATGATCTCTAGCCGCTTTATCCTGTTCTACAGGGTCGCAGGCAAGCTGGAGCCTATCCCAGCTGATTACGGGCGAAAGGCGGGGTACACCCTGGACAAGTCGCCAGGTCATCACAGGGCTGACACATAGACACAGACAACCATTCACACTCACATTCACACCTACGGTCAATTTAGAGTCACCAGTTAACCTAACCTGCATGTCTTTGGACTGTGGGGGAAACCGGAGCACCCGGAGGAAACCCATGCGGACACGGGGAGAACATGCAAACTCCACACAGAAAGGCCCTCGCCGGCCACGGGACTCAAACCCGGACCTTCTTGCTGTGAGGCGACAGTGCTAACCACTACACCACCGTGCTGCCCTTACTTAAGTATATTTAATAAAATAAACTTGAAGTATACTTCTTTTTGATAAGGGGAGTCAGTGTTTGCCATTATGAGAGAAACTACAACAGTGTTTTTGTTTTGTGAAACAGTAACTGATTAATTGAGGTTAATTTATGCCTCTCATCTTTTAACCAACCATACCCTATAACACTGCATATATCCAACATTCATGCACATCATACATTTTTGTTCGCTGAGAATAAAACTTGAATTAGAATTGGCTTTGTTTGTTTCAAAAGGACGAGTGAAAACACCCTAATCAAACGAGGTGAATGTAACTAAACAGTTATCAGTAAATTTGTGTATTCTCATTTCTCTCCAGCACCAACTGTGGTTTCCTTCTCTTTTGATGTGGGGAATGGACCAGTGGAGCTGAAGGTCCACTCCCCAACGCCACTAAACGATGACCAGTGGCATCGCATCAGTGCAGAGAGGAATGTTAAAGAGGCTGTGCTGCAGCTGGATCAGCAATACAGGGTGGTTCGAGCTGCACCTGCACAAGGACACACACGCCTAGAGCTCTACAGCCAGCTGTATGTGGGTAAGACACACACACACTTTCCCTTTAACACACTTATACATACACATGCCCATTCATAAACAAGAGCTCATCAAGCAGCTTTCCTTTAAGCAAAAACACATTTCATTTCTGGAGCTTTAAAGGGGAAGTTATGTGGATTCAGAGTTTGGTTGCACAACAGCTTAAAGCGAAATGTCTCTCTGAAATGTCATCATTATACATTAATACAAGATGTTCTAGAGGGAAAAGAATTAAGCAGACTTTAGCTTAAAAAACATGTTAAAGTTGTAACATCAGTCCGTTGGGCCATTTCCCTGGGTGCGGCCATACTGGATTAGCCACATACATGAATGTATTAGGAGACGAAAACGAGGGTGGCGCTGCGTGACATAGTATTCCGCACAACAGCATACCATGTCACGCATCAAATGGATGGAAGATAAGCAAGTACATTTTTTTTTTAAATAAACAGGCAATAAACTAGCCACTACTTTATTTTGATTCCTTTTCTAATACTGCTTTGCCATAATTTTTGTCGAGAAATGCAAATAAATTGACAGAGAAGTCACACTAGACCATAATATTATACTCTAGTTGTCACAGCAGAAGGACTCTCAGGTGCGCTCTGGACAGCACACGCTCCGAGCTGACTCACACGCACGCCGCGAATGACCCACACCTGCACGGGATTAAGGCGCAATCAGCAGTGTGCCTAAATAAGGACTCAGAATGCAGACTTACTTTGCGAAGTATTGCGTTGTTGTGACACATTACCGAGCCTTGTTTCCTGACTGATTCCTGGTTTCTGATTCCTGTTCCTTGTTTTTGATCCTGCTTCTGTCTACGATATTTTGTTTGTGCCTCGCTCAACCTTTTGCCTGTTTTAGCGTTCATGATATACTGTATGCCTGCCGATTTGGACCGTTTGCCTGTTTGCACTTTTCTTTATAATAAAGATCTTTTGCACTTGTATCCGTCTCCAACCATCCCTGACAGAATACTTCACCCTGCTGACAGAATACTTTGCCCCACTGACACTTGTACACCTCCACTGGGCTTGCGGAAAATGACATCACAGACGGTGGAGTTATGGCGGCCTCCCTGACAAAAAAAAGTGGTTATATCGTAAAAAACAAATTCAAAATGCAGCTTTTTATTTTAAATAAAGGACAGATATAAAGTCCAACTTTTAGCTCAATTTGTTTATTTGCAAGATATTTTCTTTAAGGCTAATTTCTGGGCTCCCCATTCAGATTATGCAAATTACCTGTGTGTAATTCACACCTCTGTGGCTGCTTACCCAAAAAATAACACCTGATATCTTGAGCTTAAGCATAAGAGCGTGCTGTATTCTGGATGCTATTTTATTCTAACCACATAAAAAATATTAAGTTCTCTTTTCTTAAAAATAAAAGAATAAAAAATCAAGTTTATCAGCACCTCCACAATTAATCTTTGGTGAAGGCGCTCTTGGAGCGATGAACAGCACTGAGCTTTCCCTGTCGTGTCTGCAAGATCCAAATTTAGACACACTTTTAGACACAGCTTAAATTACCCCTTTCCTATAGAACAGTTCAGTCTTCTTTATATTCTTATATTCAGACCATAAGTTGTTCTTGAAGAGTCACAATAAATCTAGGGTTGGACATGTATGCTGTTTGAATACTAAAGCCGTTTTGTAGACTTTGTTTAGCCTCACTGGGCTTCTATTGCAGTGATTCAAGAGCTGGTATTACCTTAGTTAGCTAACCTTTCATCAATTTCTGTCATCTTTTGGCCAGTTAATAATATCTGGTGAAATGTGTGTTTCTAAGCAGTGAAAATGGATTGGAGTGAAGAGCCCTTGGGGGTGTGTCTTTACATTAAAATGCATTAAAGGGCATATTCTGGACCAATTTCCTTTTTTTTTTTTTTATATGAAAGTATGTCCCTTTACGCCCTGTGATGACCTGGCGACTTGTCCAGGGTGTACCCCGCCTTTCGCCCATAGTCAGCTGGGATAGGCTCCAGCTTGCCTGCGACCCTGTAGAAGGATAAAGCGGCTAGAGATAATGAGATGAGATGAGATGAAAGTATGTCCCTTTACGCCCTGTGATGACCTGGCGACTTGTCCAGGGTGTATCCCGCCTTTCGCCCGTAGTCAGCTGGGATAGGCTCCAGCTTGCCTGCGACCCTGTAGAACAGGATAAAGCAGCGAGAGATAATGAGATGAGATGTCCCTTTACACACTCATCCAGAAGGGTAATTTTGCACAAGGCCATCTGTCTACAACAGAAAAAAATAAAATAATAAAACGCCTCTGGAAAAATCCCAAGGGAGTCTGGAGCCAGATTCGTGAAGTTACCTGCGGAAGCACCAGCAGGCTGCGCAAGCTTTGCACGGTTTCAGTGCACAGCCTGTGTAGACCGAGCGCTCCCATTTCTCTCTCATTGTCCGGTCTTTTGGAAAACGATGAGTACTAATCCCATCAAGATTGGTGTTGCTACACCCTCCTACGATACATCTGTTAACCATTTTAATAATTACGTGATAACGTTGAAGAAATTTGCAGAAAACCACCAGGTCGTTTTCTCATAAACAAACCAGCGCTGACGTAGGATTCAGAGGGAGGCGTCCCGCACGCAACGTCACGAAAATCAATGTTTGCCGGGAAATCCAAAAGCCAAGTTTTTTCAGAGGCGGACCAATTTGCCTCAAATGGCTTGATTTCAACTGAATTTTTCCTGTATTGCGCAAGGTAAAAAATTGCACAAAATACAAAATGTGACAGATATTTGACCAAAGTTTAATATGTAGGAGAATTACATTGAGCTTGCTCCTGAATTTACCCGTGATATGCACTTTAATGGCATTTAGCAGACATGCTTATCCAGAGCCGCTTGGGGAGCAGGTACCTTCCTTAAGGGCACTTCAGCCATTCCTGCTGGTCCAGGGAATCAAACCAGCAAACTTTTGGTCCCAAAGCTGCTTCTCTACCCATTAGGTCATAGCTTCCTTTAACATGATTGATGGGAGGGTTGTAAACCCAACCTAGGAATCCAGCACACAGCTGTTTTTTTTTTAATATGGGAATTATATTGTATTCTTTCCTATGATCACATTGTCCCAACAATCATCTTCCATTATGTTCCATGAGATTTTGAGTTATTGTGCCAAATATTGATCAGACCACTTTTAACACTAGCTCTGAAATGTGTATGTAATGTAAGCAGCTACCATTAGCACTTCCCTCCAGGTGCTTTCTTCTGCCCTGTAATGTAGTACAACTAGTGGTTGAAAAAGATGTGGTAGGTGATTTCACATGTCCAGCACGTGCTAGTATTCACCCTTCCTGGTAGGTAGCTGTCATATGATTGGGGAGTGTGAAATAACGGGTGGGAGGTAATTGGCAAATGATTGGGGTATTTTCCAAAATGTAAAACAAAAATCTGTGATTTGTTAATTCATGTGAGCCTTTATTTAACCGACAGAAGTACAAAGAAAATCTTTTCAACAGTTTTACTGACCAACTTAACTGTATTTTGTAAATATAAATGAAGTTAGAATTTGATGCCTGCAATACACTCAAAAAAAAGTTGCGACAGAGGCAAAATAAGACTGAAAAGTTTATAGGATATTCAAGTAGCACCATTTTGGAAGACTGTACAACAAGCAGCTTAATTGGTAACATGATTGGGTATAAAAGGAGCAGCACCAAAGTCTCAGTCTTTGCAAGCAAGGATGGGTCATGGCTCACCGCTTTGTGCCAAAATTTGTGAGAGAATTGTTAGTCATTTCAAAAAGAACATTTCTCAGTGCAAGATTGCAGAGAGTTTAAGTATTTCAAAATCTAAAGTATATAATACTGTAAAAAGATTCAGGGAATTTGGAGACATCTCGGTGCGTAAAGGGCAAGGTCAAAAACCACTGTTGAATGTGCGTGACCTTCGAGCCCTCAGGCAGCACTGCCTGAGAAACCATCATGCTAATGTGACAAATATAGCCACATGGGCTTGGGAGTACTTCAGAAAACCTTTGTGACTTAACACAGTCCACCACTGCAACCAGAAATGCAACCTGAAACTGTATTACACAAGGAGGAAGCCAGTCATCAATTCTAGGCAGAAATAACGCTGATTTCTCTGGACCCGAACTCATCTGAAATGGACTGAAAGTCAGTGGAAACATGTGCTGTGGTCAGATGAGTCCGGCTTGTTTTTGGGAACACCAGACATTGAGTTCTGCATGCCAAAGGTGCACACAACCATCCAGTTTGTTATGAGAGAAATGTGCAGAAGCCAGCATCTGTGATGGTATGGGGGGCATGGGTGAGTTGTATGTGTGCGTGAAGGTACCATTGACACGGAGGTGTATAATGTGATTTTAGAGAGACATATGTTGCCATCAAGGCGACGTCTCTTCCCGGGAAGTCCATGCTTATTTCAGCAGGACAATGTTGCATAGGTTATAACAGTGTGACTTCGTAGACACAGAGTGCATGTGCTTGACTGGCCTGCTGCCAGTCTAGATCTATCTCCTATTGGGAATGGATGGCACATCATGAAGAGGAGAGTCAGACGACGATGACCACGGACTGTTAAGCAGCTGAAGCAAGAATGGACAAAAATTTCAATTGCAAAACTGCAGCTATTAGTATCCTCAGTTCCCAGACAATTAAAAAGTGTTATTGAAAGGAAAGGTGATGTAACACAATGGTAATAATGTCTCTGTCCCAACTTTTTTTTTTTTTGAGTGTGTTGCAGGCATCAAATTCTCACTTCGTTTATATTTACAAAATACAGTTAAGTTGGTCATCGATTGAAAATCTTTTCTTTGTACTTTTATCAGTTAAATAAAGGTTCACATGAATCAACAAATCACAGATTTTTGTTTTTATTGCATTTTGGAAAATATCTCAACTTCTCTGGAAAAAGCATTTGTAGATATCTCATCTCATTATCTCTAGCCGCTTTATCCTGTTCTACAGGGTCGCAGGCAAGCTGGAGCCTATCCCAGCTGACTACGGGCGAAAGGCGGGGTACACCCTGGACAAGTCGCCAGGTCATCACAGGGCTGACACATAGACAAAGGCAACCATTCACACTCACGGTCAATTTAGAGTCACCAGTTAACCTAACCTGCATGTCTTTGGACTGTGGAGGAAACCGGAGCACCCGGAGGAAACCCACACGGACACGGGGAGAACATGCAAACTCCGCACAGAAAGACCCTTGCCGGCCACGGGGCTCGAACCCAGACCTTCTTGCTGTGAGGCGACAGCACTAACCACTACACCACCGTGCCACCCATTTGTAGATATAAATGGGGTAAAGTTTGTTTGTTTTTAAAGCGTAACCTCGTTTTTATTCTCATTGGAAAATGGAGCAGAAGCCAGCAATCATTTAAAAAAAAACCCTTGTGAAAAATATTCAAAAAGTGCCATTTAAACTGTGAAACTTTGACTAAGTTCAGTCTCTTACGAGGTAATTATCCTTGAAAAAGTACACCCACTACTTCCTCCTGCTCTGTTTTGTTTTCTGCATATTCTCTTAAACAAATGACTCAAAAGCACATTAGGAAAGTTAGCAGAGCAATTGCTCTCCCATGTCAAGCAATAGCACAGCAGATTACTGTAAACCCCTGAAGAAAAATTATGCCGTGTTCTGGACAGAACTTCTACAGTTAGACTGAACATAATTAAATATACAAACGAAAATAACTACTTAACTCACAGGTCATGTGTAGTAGCGGCTACTGTTAATCAGTCCAACTCTGATCAGATTCTGTATCACAGCCTCATTATACACAACTCAGAGCTCCTGAAAATGTTTTCTTTTTCCTGATCAAAAGACCTGCATATGACCTGCATATCAATATCCTCATTAAATATATTGCTTCTTCTGTAACAAGCATCAGAAAGTATTTTAACACAGAAGATAGTCTAATCTCTCGGTCATTTGTTCCAGTTGGTACAAGCTACCGCATTAGTTCTGGACCCTCAGTGCGTGGTAGATTTTTTTTTTTTTCTTGACTGATTATTTCTTTCTGTGCATAGAAAATATTTACATTTACTGTGGTCATTTTTAAATGCATCAGCTAATTTTATATTCTCCACATTGCCACAGGTTCATTCTGTATTCACTTTTACACTCGACACTTCATGTAAGATGTATTATTTGTTTATTCACATTTTTCACTGATTTTGCACTGATTTATATTCCAAGAACCTACGCCTTTAACATCAGCTTGTTTGTGTGTACCTCTGATCACTGGCTGCCCTTATATTCAGCTCATGTTTCATTTCCCTCATAAATCATTTACTTTTATTCAGAAATTGTTTTTTGTGTTTGCTTTCTTGCATGACTCTTATGATGCTAAAACCCCTGTAAAAGGAAACCAGCATCTTGTGCTTGTCAGGACTACAGGCAGCCCTGTTACCATGTCGTCCACGTCCATGCAGGGTGGATCTTCGGGTGCTTGAGCCCCTGTCCCTTTGTCATTGATATCCACAATGCCTTTTTCTAAATATTTTGTCAGAGACCCTTACCAAGAGAAGAAGTTTTAACTACAACCCCGATTCCAAAAAAGTTGGGACAAAGTACAAATTGTAAATAAAAATGGAATGCAATAATTTACAAATCTCAAAAACTGATATTGTATTCACAATAGAACATAGACAACATATCAAATGTCAAAAGTGAGACATTTTGAAATTTCATGCCAAATATTGGCTCATTTGAAATTTCATGACAGCAACACATCTCAAAAAAGTTGGGACAGGGGCAATAAGAGGCTGGAAAAGTTAAAGGTACAAAAAAGGAATAGCTGGAGGACCAAATTGCAACTCATTAGGTCAACTGACAATAGGTCATTAACATGACTGGGTATAAAAAGAGCATTTTGGAGTGGCAGCGGCTCTCAGAAGTAAAGATGGGAAGAGGATCACCAATCCCCCTAATTCTGCGCCAACAAATAGTGGAGCAATATCAGAAAGGAGTTCGACAGTGTAAAATTGCAAAGAGTTTGAACATATCATCATCTACAGTGCATAATATCATCAAAAGATTCGGAGAATCTGGAAGAATCTCTGTGCGTAAGGGTCAAGGCCGGAAAACCATACTGGGTGCCCGTGATCTTCGGGCCCTTAGACGGCACTGCATTACATACAGGCATGCTTCTGTATTGGAAATCACAAAATGGGCTCAGGAATATTTCCAGAGAACATTATCTGTGAACACAATTCATCATGCCATCCACCGTTACCAGCTAAAACTCTGTAGTTCAAAGAAGAAGCCGTATCTAAACATGATCCAGAAGTGCAGACGTCTTCTCTGGGCCAAGGCTCATTTAAAATGGACTGTGGCAAAGTGGAAAACTGTTCTGTGGTCAGACGAATCAAAATGTGAAGTTCTTTATGGAAATCAGGGACGCTGTGTCATTCAGACTAAAGAGGAGAAGGACGAGCCGAGTTGTTATCAGCGCTCAGTTCAGAAGCCTGCATCTCTGATGGTATGGGGTTGCATTAGCACGTGTGGCATGGGCAGCTTACACATCTGGAAAGACACCATCAATGCTGAAAGGTATATCCAGGTTCTAGAGCAACATATGCTCCCATCCAGATGACATCTCTTTCAGGGAAGACCTTACATTTTCCAACATGACAATGCCAAACCACATACTGCATCAATTACAGCATCATGGCTGCGTAGAAGAAGGGTCCAGGTACTGAACTGGCCAGCCTGCAGTCCAGATCTTTCACCCATAGAAAACATTTGGCGCATCATAAAACGGAAGATACGACAAAAAAGACCTAAGACAGTTGAGCAACTAGAATCCTACATTAGACAAGAATGGGTTAACATTCCTATCCCTAAACTTGAGCAACTTGTCTCCTCAGTCCCCAGACGTTTACAGACTGTTGTAAAAGAAAAGGGGATGTCTCACAGTGGTAAACATGGCCTTGTCCCAACTTTTTTGAGATGTGTTGTTGTCATGAAATTTAAAATCACCTAATTTTTCTCTTTAAATGATACGTTTTCTCAGTTTAAACATTTCATATGTCATCTATGTTCTATTCTGAATAAAATATGGAATTTTGAAACTTCCACATCATTGCATTCCGTTTTTATTTACAATTTGTACTTTGTCCCAACTTTTTTGAAATTGGGGTTTGTAAAAATATAGCTGGAAGCAGTAATCTGTGGGGTCTAAACACAAATAGTGCCCCAGCGGTGAGTCAGCCTATCCCAGCTGACTATGGGCAAGAGGTGGGGTACACCCTGGACAAGTCGCCAGGTTATCGCAGGGCTGACACATAGAGACAAACAACCATTCACATTCACAGTCAATTTTGAGCCACCAATTAGCCTAACCTGCATGTCTTTGGACTGCGGGGGAAACCGGAGCACCCGGAGGAAACCCACACAGACACGGGGAGAACATGCAAACTCTGCACAGAAAGGCCTTTGTTGGCTGCTGGGCTCGAATCCAGGACCTGCTTGCTGTGAGGTGACAGTGCTAACCACTACACCACCGTGCCGCCCAGTTGGTTTCAAATATTATGAAAGTTGGCTCAAACTCTAAGTTGGTGGACCTAAATGAAGCTGTTTGTTTGTTTTTTGTTTGTTGGACTGAAACCAAGAAATCCAGGGGAAATGACTGTTTAGGGAATGACTAATACCCTGTCCACACTAGGGATTTTATACCGATACGATACTACTTTCGTACCGCAACACCTGTCCACACTTCCAACTATACCGGTACTGTAGCGGTATAACTGTATCGGTACGAAACCCACAAATGTATGGGTTTCGTACTGGTACAGTATCGGTACTGTAGCGCTTCGCTGTAGTGTGGACAGATGAAGCGGCTCTGTATCGATACAAATATAATGCGCAAGCGCAATGAACCATTCCTACTTCTTCCGGGTTATTCATACAATACAATACGCACGTGCTTTCCAGCTGTAAATAAAATGTCAAAATGGCTCAAAACGACCGTGGAGCTACATGGAGCAAAGACGAAGTTATGTGTTTGTTGGAGCTTTGGGGAGACGAGCGATGCCAGGAACAGTTGGAACAAGAGATTCGTTTTCTTTGTTTCTTTCTCAACTGCCTCGCGCGTTTTATACGATTCGACTGAATAAATGACCACCAGAAATACAGACTGTACATTGACAACAAAAAGCAAACACACGTTGTTTCATCCGCCATATTCTCGGAAGGAAGTTACTTGGTAACCACGGAAACATTTCGCACACGCGCATTTCAACTACCGTGAAAGAAAACTGCAAACATTTCTCGCTAGTGTGGACAGATGCACTAAACTGTACTGGTATACTTTGTATCAATACAGTTATACCACTATCGTACCGGTATATATGTGAACACAGCTTAACAGTTCACAAGACATTGGCCAAAACTTAAAACATTGTGCTGAAGTGCCACTATCTGTCAGATCGGGGCCCATCTCACTTGCCTGAGTAGCAGGATGAAGTATTACCTACTGACCAAGTTTCTTGTCTGTACAACTTACAATTTGGTCAACCTGATTCATTTTAAGGCAGGAAAAGAAAAATTATAATATGGAAATTCCTATCAAATCTAATAGGCTTCCAGCACCATTGATGCTTGGACCACTAATCATTTAAATATGAATAAAAGGTTCTGCCTACTGGTGAATTTGGGTTTAAAATGACTTGGTTAAACTCTTGACTGCATGTATCCATCCATCCATCCATCCATCCATCCATTATTTATACCACATATCCATCAGGGTCATGGGGGAATCTGGAGCCCATCCCAGCAAGAGGCGGGGTACGCAATGGGCAGGTCAACTGTATGTATGTTGTTGTATATCCATCCATTATCTGTAGCCACTTATCCTGTACAGGGTCACAGGCAAGCTGGAGCCTATCCCAGCCGATTATGGGCGAGAGGCGGGGTCATGGACAAGTTGCCAGGTCATCGAGGGCTGACACACAGAGACAAACAACCATTCACACCTATGGTCAATTTAGAGCCACCAATTAGCCTAACCTGCATGTCTTTGGACTGTGGGGGAAACCGGAGCACCCGGAGGAAACCCACGCAGACACGGGGAGAACATGCAAACTCCACACAGAAAGGCCCCTGTCTGCCACTGGGCTCGAACCCAGAACCTTCTTGCTGTGAGGCAACAGTGCGAACCACTACACCACCATGCTGCCCCGTTGTTGTATATTTATAGTGTAATATTTCCTTGAGAAATCATGTATCAGAGCAATATGCTGTGCAGTCAGAGCTCACCAAATAGAAGCTTCTTTACTATTTTTGACATATACTACATATGTGTTTAACAGTATTATTTGTTATATGATGTTTGCTTTTTCAAGAAGTTGTATCTAGAATTTTGATTCAAAGCTGTTTCACTCACTTTGCAATGTAATGTTTAAACTGGACATGTAATTTATTATGTCTGCTACATTGTCTTTATTATAGTTGGATATATTTATAATAAAATGGCCAATCTTGTTTCTAAACTCTGATTAGCTAGGCCACATTTGAGAGCAAGCATGTCATCAGTATTATGAACGGATCTTATACTTTATACTACTGAACTATTAGTGTCTGCAAAGTAATTATCTCATCTCATCTCATTATCTGTAGCCGCTTTATCCTGTTCTACAGGGTCTCAGGCAAGCTGGAGCCTATCCCAGCTGACTACGGGCGAAAGGCGGGGTACACCCTGGACAAGTCGCCAGGTCATCACAGGGCTGACACATAGACACAGACAACCATTCACACTCACATTCACACCTACGGTCAATTTAGAGTCACCAGTTAACCTAACCTGCATGTCTTTGGGGGAAACCGGAGCACCCGGAGGAAACCCACGCGGACACAGGGAGAACATGCAAACTCTGCACAGAAAGGCCCTCGCCGGCCACGGGGCTCGAACCCGGACCTTCTTGCTGTGAGGCGACAGCGCTAACCACTACACCACCGTGCCGCCCAAAGTAATTATACTTTTTAAAATAAATGCAAATCTTCAAAAGAATAATAATGCTTAACTGGATTTTCCATAAAAGGATATTTTATGGAAATTAATTTACCTGGTAATATTTCACAGCAGTAAAATGGCTCTGTTTAAGTGAGTGTCTGCTGAGCTGAAGATTAGCAAATGCATCCAATTTTCTAATTTATTAAAGGAGGGATTTATCTCACTGTTTGTTTAAATGTTTTTTAAAACTCCAATGCACGTTAGCCTAATCATTTCTTTCTACATATATCCAAGTAATTATTCTTATTTTTGTTTTGCAGCATGATGCAAAATTGTTACTAGTCTTGTGATGGCTTGCTTTTTATTTTCATTGTATCGGGTTGGCACCAAATTACTTCATGCTTTGTCTTTCGATCATGGCTCAATTTTTGTCTCATTAGACCACAAAATCTTTTACCAGAGCTCTCAGATTTTCTAGCATGGCCTTTTTCAGAAGTGCTTTCCTTCTGTCCCATAGAAAGTTGATGATACAGTTGACACTGCACAGGCTCTCTTATTTCAGGTTGTGAGCTCTGTAACCGGGCGGCACGGTGGTGTAGTGGTTAGCACTGTCGCCTCACAGCAAGAAGGTCTGGGTTCGAGCCCCGTGGCCGGTGAGGGCCTTTCTGTATGGAGTTTGCATGTTCTCTGCGTGGGTTTCCTCCGGGTGCTCCGGTTTCCCCCACAGTCCAAAGACATGCAGGTTAGGTTAACTGGTGACTCTAAATTGACCGTAGGTGTGAATGTGAGTGTGAATGGTTGTCTGTGTCTATGTGTCAGCCCTGTGATGACCTGGCGACTTGTCCAGGGTGTACCCCGCCTTTTGCCCGTAGTCAGCTGGGATAGGCTCCAGCTTGCCTGCAACCTTGTAGAACAGGATAAAGCGGCTAGAGATAATGAGATGAGATGAGCTCTGTAACCCCTTCAGTGTTGTAGCTGGATTCTTGGACACGTCTCTGAAAAGTGCCATTCTTGTCCAAGCACTTGGTCTTGGTAGAGTCTGGGTTGTGCCATGTTTTTTTTCCAAATTGGTATTATGGATTTCACGGTGGTGTAGTGGTTAGCACTGTTGCCTCACAGCAAGAAGGTTCTGGGTTCGAGCCCCGTGGCCGGCGAGGGCCTTTCTGTGCGGAGTTTGCATGTTCTCCCCGTGTCCGCGTGGGTTTCCTCCGGGTGCTCCGGTTTCCCCCACAGTCCAAAGACATGCAGGTTAGGCTAATTGGTGACACTAAATTGACCGTAGGTGTGAATGGTTGTTTGTCTCTGTGTGTCAGCCCTGCGATGATCTGGTGACTTGTCCAGGGTGTACCCCACCTCTTGCCCATAATCAGCTGGGATAGGCTCCAGCTTGCCTGCAACCCTGCACAGGGTAAGTGGTTATGGATAATGGATGGCTTTCACAGTGCTTCTACGAAAGTTTAAAGTTTTATAGATGTTTTAATAACATTCTCCATCTTTTTTTTCCCCCAGATTGGGGGGGTGAATACTTTCTGGAAGCTCATGACTTCTGACATGATTGTCAGTCTTATGATGCAGGTTGTATTACCATCTCATGGTAATAGCTGTAACTCATATTGAACAGAAAGTTGGCAGAGTTGACGAATCATCAGCCTTACTAATGGCGTTGCAGCATATGTGAATGTAATTACTATGACAGTAATTAACCTGGAACACTGTGTGTGTGTGTGTGTGTGTGTGTGTGTGTGTGTGTGTGTGTGTGTGTGTGTGTGTGTGATAGAACATCAGCTCTTTTTAAAAATGCTGCAACACTTTCATAGATCTAAGGAGTTTTATTTAAGAGTCATAAATGGCTGTGAAGTCTGCAGTGGCGCATCTCACATACGTACACACATGCACGCGCACACACACACACACACACACACACACACACACTCGGCCATATGCATCATAACTGACGATCATGGTTGATGTCACAATCATGAAAAATGTAGTTTAAAAATACTCTGCTTGGAGAGCTTCTCTGTGTTCCAAGACTACTGCATGTCCCTAAAGTGCTTTTGCTGGCATTCTGGTGCCTTTGTTCTCTCCTTCTAGCACAGAAGTCAACGTAACTATTTACAGACACACTGTTACCTCTGGAAATGGAATTGTGCCACATGAGGTGGTCTTGTGTCATTTCCTCCCATGAAGATAGTGGAATGTCAAAAATAGAAAGATCACATTTTAGTACATCTTTAAAGCGCAACTTTGGACGACCAACTGGACGTGGAGAGTCAGCAATTTCATCATAGTGTATTCTTTGCAAGTCTTGTATCATCTTGTCTGCAAATATGGCCAGTCCATCAGAGTCTTCGAGCTCTGAGCATTGTATACATAACTGATATGACAGTAAGTTCTACAATCTTTGTATTCAGGACTTTGTCTTCTCATGATACCCCTAGTATTGATCTCAGATGATCGAAATGGAAAGCGTTCAGGCGATGTTCCTGATGATGGTAGGTCACCCTAGTCTGGTTAACACCAGACCATATCACAAGTGAAATATGTCTTTTCAGATCGGAACGATTGTGCAAAGCAGCATGGGATTTCCCAGGCTAAGGTCACCCAGGTCTCACTATGGTTTACGGTTATTTAGCACAAAAGTCTTTTAGCACAAGTTCTAAAGTCTCTTCGCACAACTCTAAGTTCTTTAGAGCAAGATCCAAGAACACTTAATCTTTATTTTGAATACTTACTGATCATGTTTAAAGATGTTTGAGGGATTTCTTTTTTTTATGAAATTTGCTGAGATTCCGATCGAAAACGAGCGATTGTATTTCCCCACTCCGCCATCTTGAAACCACCATGTTTGATGTAGCCTGTATGTTAGTCACCAATCCATCCTCCAAATTATTTAACACAGCACATCCCCTGACGGTGGTGTAGTGGTTAGCACTGTCGCCTCACAGCAAGAAGGTCCTGGGTTCGAGCCCCGGGGCCGGCGAGGGCCTTTCTGTGTGGAGTTTGCATGTTCTCCCCGTGTCCGCGTGGGTTTCCTCCGGGTGCTCCGGTTTCCCCCACAGTCCAAAGACATGCAGGTTAGGTTAACTGGTGACTCTAAATTGACCGTAGGTGTGAATGTGAGTGTGAATGGTTGTCTGTGTCTATGTGTCAGCCCTGTGATGACCTGGCGACTTGTCCAGGGTGTACCCTGCCTTTCGCCCGTAGTCAGCTGGGATAGGCTCCAGCTTGCCTGCGACCCTGTAGAAGGATAAAGCGGCTAGAGATAATGAGATGAGATGAGCACGTCCCCTGACCCAGTACACCACTACAGCCAACTTCCAGGTTTGTTTTGTCTTTATTAAAGCGCTAAGCTTAAATTATATCATATTTATTATTTACAATTTGCTAATTTGATAAAGAATGAAAAGTCAAGCGAAATTTACAAGATAAGAGTTTAAAGAAAGCTTTTTGTTTGCTCTTTATTTTAATTTTTTTTTACAAAAGAAAAAAGCTCAAAAGAAAGGAAAACTATGTACAGCTACAGTGGGGCAAAAAAGTATTTAGTCAGCCACCAATTGTGCAAGTTCTCCCACTTAAAAAGATGAGAGAGGCCTGTAATTTTCATCATAGGTACACTTCAACTATGAGAGACAGAATGGGGGAAAGAATCCAGGAAATCACATTGTAGGATTTTTAATGAATTAATTGGTAAATTCCTCGGTAAAATAAGCATTTGGTCACCTACAAACAAGCAAGATTTCTGGCTCTCACAGACCTGTAACTTCTTCTTGAAGAGGCTCCTCTGTCCTCCACTCGTTACCTGTATTAATGGCACCTGTTTGAACTCGTTATCAGTATAAAAGACACCTGTCCACAACCTCAAACAGTCACACTCCAAACTCCACTATGGCCAAGACCAAAGAGCTGTCAAAGGACACCAGAAACAAAATTGTAGACCTGCACCAGGCTGGGAAGATTGAATCTGCAATAGGTAAGCAGCTTGGTGTGAAGAAATCAACTGTGGGAGCAATTATTAGAAAATGGAAGACATACAAGACCACTGATAATCTCCCTCGATCTGGGGCTCCACGCAAGATCTCACCCCGTGGGGTCAAAATGATCACAAGAACGGTGAGCAAAAATCCCAGAACCACACGGGGGGACCTAGTGAATTACCTGCAGAAAGCTGGGACCAAAGTAACAAAGGCTACCATCAGTAACACACTACGCCGCCAGGGACTCAAATCCTGCAGTGCCAGACATGTCCCCCTGCTTAAGCCAGTACATGTCCAGGCCCGTCTGAAGTTTGCTAGAGAGCATTTGGATGATCCAGAAGAGGATTGGGAGAATGTCATATGGTCAGATGAAACCAAAATAGAACTTTTCGGTAAAAACTCAACTTGTCGTGTTTGGAGGAGAAAGAATGCTGAGTTGCATCCAAAGAACACCATACCTACTGTGAAGCATGGGGGTGGAAACATCATGCTTTGGGGCTGTTTTTCTGCAAAGGGACCAGGACAACTGATCCGTGTAAAGGAAAGAATGAATGGGGCCATGTATCATGAGATTTTGAGTGAAAACCTCCTTCCATCAGCAAGGGCATTGAAGATGAAACGTGGCTGGGTCTTTCAGCATGACAATGATCCCAAACACACCGCCCGGGCAACGAAGGAGCGGCTTCGTAAGAAGCATTTCAAGGTCCTGGAGTGGCCTAGCCAGTCTCCAGATCTCAACCCCATAGAAAATCTTTGGAGGGAGTTGAAAGTCTGTGTTGCCCAGCGACAGCCCCAAAACATCACTGCTCTAGAGGAGATCTGCATGGAGGAATGGGCCAAAATAACAGCAACAGTGTGTGAAAACCTTGTGAAGACTTACAGAAAACGTTTGACCTCTGTCATTGCCAACAAAAGGTATATAACAAAGTATTGAGATGAACTTTTGTTATTGACCAAATACTTATTTTCCACCATAATTTGCAAATAAATTCTTTAAAAATCAGACAATGTGATTTTCTGGATTTTTTTTTCTCATTCTGTCTCTCATAGTTGAAGTGTACCTATGATGAAAATTACAGGCCTCTCTCATCTTTTTAAGTGGGAGAACTTGCACAATTGGTGACTGACTAAATACTTTTTTGCCCCACTGTATTTCACTTGTTTTATTAAGCTATTTACATTTTAGATCATTGCTGTGACTTCTAAATGCAAGAAAGTGAACATTAATTTCATTTTTTTTGGAAACGATCCCATAAACAAAAAAAATCTTGGACTGTAAATTTAGGTGCTGTCAATGCTGGATCCTTGTCAGCTTCTTTTTGCTGACCAGCCTACTGTAGCCCGTAAACTCATCAGCACAGTTTCACTGTGCAGCAGGGGCACCAGAAGATAAAGAGGAATTTGTACTCATCCTGATGCCCTTCTGTTTAAACGGTTGTACCACCCTTCAAGATCATTGTTTGTCACATTTCAGAGATTAACAACTTAGCACGCAAAGCAGCAGAAATTCCAGCTTCCAGTCTCTAAGCAATCACAATAAACCCCTTCCTATATCAAGATGAGTATTTTTTTTTCGATTATTGTGACCATAATCCAGAGTTGTGCTAAAAAACAGAGTTGTGCTAAGAGACTTTAGAGCTTGTGCTAAAAGACTTTAGATTTGTGCTAAAAGACTTTTGTGCTAAATAACCGGATGCCCTCACTACAGTGCAAGAAAAAGCAGAGTATGCATGAAGTGTAAATACGCACGTTTAATTTTGTACTCGGAACGTTGTTGCTCCAAACTTTCACGCAGCTTGCCAAACATTGTAGATGCCTTTCCAATGCGACAACTAATTTTAGCATCCAGTGAGTTGTTGAGTTATTATCAAGCCCAAGTACGAAAATTTGTCCATGATTTCCAGAGTATAGTCATTGATATTTATCCTTGGTGGTCCAGAAGTTCCTTGGGAAACGACAACAGTCTTACCAAGATTGATTTTCAAGTCAGAGTTGCTGCAAGTCTTTCCAAGAGAAGTACAAGCTTGTTGGAGATCAGTTTCTGTATGGGTAACAATTGCTGCATCATCTGCATAAAGAAGTTCATGAACCCTGATGGCACATATTTTTGTTGGTGCACATAGTCTTGCTATGTTTGGGCACCACCCAAACTGATGATCACATCATCAGCTTTTCTTTGGCCAATCAGACACAAGGTACACCACCACTCTTGCTGGAGCAGTTGGGTGTCTTGCTCAAGGGCACTTCAGCCAGTCCTGCTGGTCCAGAGAATCAAACCAGCGACCTTTTGGTCCCAAAATTGCTTCTCTAACCATTAGGCCATAGCTTCCCCATAGTCTTGCTAGGTTGAATAATTTGCCAGTATTTCATGTGTACAACATAATTCCAGTAAGCTCTCAGAAGCAGTGCAGGAAGAAATATTGAAGCGTGTTGGTGCAAGGACGCAACCCTGTTTAAAACCAGTAGCAGTGGGAATCTTGTCAGACCAATGACTGTTGTGTTGTATTGTTGCTTTTATATCTTGATGGAATGCAGATATAATTGCAAGAAGATTCTCTGGACAACCAAACCTTTGGAGAATTTTAATCAGCCCTGACTGACTTACACTATCAAAGGCTTTGGTCAGATCAATGAAGGCAACATATAGAGGACGTTGCTGTTCAATACACTTCTCCTGAAGCTATTCAACGGACAAGACCATGTCAACAGTTAAACACTATGAGCGAAACTCATGACTTCTTGACTCTCAGGAAGAACACGATCAGCCAGAATCTGGAGATGATATAGAATAACTTTTGCAAACATGTTTCCTGCAATACTCAACAGGGAAATTCCTCTGTAGTTGTTACAGTCTTGTCAGCTTCCTTTGTGCTTGAACAATGTGACAATGTTTGCATCTTTCAGGGCATTTGGAAGGCAAGGCAACACTTCTCCCAGCACAAACAAATCATACGGTGCAACTCCTCTGCTAACACACCGCCATTAGACTTGAAGACCTTGGGACGAATGCCATCACACCTGGGAAATGGTTGTTATGAAGTGCGCTAATGGCTTCTTTGACCTTAATGAGAGTAATACTCCTATCTAAGTCATACAAGGTCTCAAAGCAGGGTAGTGACAAAAGCACCTCTGGTAATACCAGAGTGTCATGAGAATATAATGAACCAACAATGCTCCATCCATCTCTCGAGCTGTTTATTTGGGTCAGTGATTATAACACCATCCGCTGACAGTAGTGAAGCAGACTTCTCAGGGATCGGGCCGATAGCCTCCCTTATTCCATTTGCCAAGCCTTTATCTGCTTTATCTGCACAGGACTGAATGCAGTCGCTGAGGCGTGACCAGTAGCAGTGTTTTGCTACATGAGTAAGATGTCGGCAATTGTGTTTCACAGCTTTTAGAAGAGCTTTTGATGAGCGAGTTTCCCTTGTGTGCACCTTATTTCTAGCATCACATTTGACTTCAATTTCTCACAGTAAGACATCTCGACTATCTTTGAACCGATCAGGTTGTTTACGCTTTCTGCATCCAAAGGCTGACATGGCACATTTAGTAACAGTCGAGTGAAACCTTTCTGTAGCAACGTCTATGGTACATTGTTCGTGAGTTTGACAAAACTGTCTGCTAAGCAAGTTTTGAAACTTTTCAACACACTGCTCATCTTTTGTATTAGTCACATCAACAGTAGGTTTGGGCTTGGGTTTTGCTCTATGAAACTTCTTTGTGAATTTTAAATTTGCAACGCTCAAGCACACGATCACTGTTACAGTCAGCTGAATGCAGGCTATGGCAGTTGACAATATCTCAAAGATGTTTTCTTCTTATCATCACATGGTCTAATTGATGCCATCTGCAGGAATGTGGATGCATTAATGTTGCTTTTGAGGCATACAGTATGTACCAGCAAAGAAGGTATTGCAGACACAGAGATTGTGATTTGTACAAAGTTCAAGCAGACGTTGAGCATTGTCATTCATACTACCAATGCCATGTTTACCAATAACGTCACTCCAAGAGTCAGTCACAACCAATGCGACCATTGAAGTCCCCAGCCACAATAAGCTTTTGCTGGTAAGTATTTCAAGTGTACTAAAACTTAGATGCTGATAGAATGTGTCTTTTGTCTTTTTATCAGCTCCTAACGTAGGAGCATGTGCAGATATGATGTTAATATATCCACTTTTAAAAAGAAAAGCATAGGTCTACTGGGCTCCGAATAGCCAATACAGTAGAAGGTATACTTGTCCTCCCTGACAGAACCTCTGTCATAAAGCCAAGTCTCACTCAAAGCTGCAATGTCTATACTGAGCCATGATAGCTCATGGTCAGTAATTAACAGTTATTCCACAAAATCGAGTCGTACATGAGCTGACAGCCCACAAGGCACGTAGCGCCGAGTTGGCTATAAGCCATGTACAATGAGATTGAATGGAATAACTGTTTTATTATAGCCACATTCCCTGGATTTTGAGAAACAGAGTCTTTTTATTTTTTGCAAATTCGATAAATAAAAACTTTATGCAAAACGTCTGACAAAATAATTTCCGCTTAGAATGTAAACAAACCGGCGAAATGACAGTAACAATTTGTGAAAAATGCTACGATAATGATTCTTGAAAAATAAAAAAGTTACGCTCTTACCATTGCATACTTTTATTCCAAATTTTGTTGCCTTTTTTGTATTTTTGGGGGGTTTTATGCTTCTGCTTCTTCTTCTTCTTCTTTAGGGTTTTTCGGTGGTTGGCAAACCAACTTAAACATGCATTACCGCTACCAACTGGGCTGGAGAGTGGAACAGGAGATACTGGGGGGGAAAAATATATTCTTTTAGCTATTTCTGTTTCTTTTAAATACTTGATAATTTTGTGGGGGTTGTTTTCGAGTAAAGTTTTTATTTCGTCCTTGGTTGGTTCAGCAACACGCTCCGTCATTTTGTTTTTCTCTACTCATGGTATATGAGCTGATATCCTAGTAGTAGAGTAGCCAATCAGAGCATGTGATTGCTCATATCCAGTGAACGTGGATAGAATAATTGCTGATATCCTAGGCTGAGAAGATTTAGTTGTTGTCTTGATACTGATGGACCAGATGTTCCAGTAAGCAATAGAAAATGGAACAGTAGTTGGATGATGACCAGGTCGCACCTGTCCTTTCACATAACGGTAGATCCAGAATCACTGGACTCCTAATTCACCTTTGCTGAGGATTTAGAAGAACCTTTCATAGTTAAAAGGTTGACATCAAAGATACCTGGGCATAATCATTGATGTGGTGATTTTAGCATAAAAGGTTGCATGCCCAGGACATGCCATCTCTGGATCTCCAAACATCTTCAAGACCAATGGAATGCAGTGGCGTGACAGTTGGAATAAAAGGAGGTGGCCCCACAGAATGCTGAGATCTAACTGCTGCTGCCCAGTTAAAGTTGGTTTTGCTCTAACACCTTTGTTACACATGATGAGAATATGGTAGGATGATGCCAGCCCCTCTGAGACAGGTTGCAATGGGCTATAAGTTACCGTTAGCAGGAAGGAGATATAGAGTCGCCTCAACCTGACCTTACCTTAGCAGTGGAGCATCATACACTACACAAACACACATCCATACACAGCACTGCCAAACCACTGCCAAGTCTACTGCTAATTGAGTCCAGTAGATGTTGAACACTAGATGTGATATCCAGGCTTGTTTTCCTTTGGGCTGCAATGTATGTTTAAAAAAGACTGTCAAGGGAGTCACAATGCTTCTAATCAACACCTGATAAAAGTGACAGAGTTTAATAATCATAGCTGCTCCTGTTCTTACATGGTGTCTGATGTTCCTCAGATCTCTTTCATCATTTGAATTATTTGGTTCAAAATTATGTCTTACAAGCAGCTGGTCATATCTAAAGTTTTCTCAGCTGTCTCTGTATTTTTTTTAGGGTAATAATAACGGAATATCTTTTATTTAAGGTAGCCCAAGTATGTGCACAGTTCACAATCCCATAAATTGCCACCATGAACAACTTTTCAATGGGGTCTTCATACAGTCATACACACACTAACCTAACCACATGTCTTTGGACTGTAGGGGAAACCAGAATACCCAGAGGAAACC
This sequence comes from Neoarius graeffei, assembly GCF_027579695.1. Lineage (NCBI taxonomy): Eukaryota > Metazoa > Chordata > Actinopteri > Siluriformes > Ariidae > Neoarius > Neoarius graeffei. The sequence continues at coordinate 34,086,175 of NC_083587.1, read as the reverse complement.
CACACAGACACAGGGAGAACATGCAAACTCCACACAGAAAGGCCCCCATCGGTTGCTGGGCTCAAACCCAGAACCTTCTTGCTGTGAGGCGACAGCGCTAACCACTACACCACCATGCCACCCGATGGGCAGTTTTCTATAATTTGAAAATGTTTGAATATTACTGTGAGCAGGACATGAGGGAGTAAATCCCTACCACACACACACAGAGCATTAATGCTGTTTGAATGTAATTTCTCTGGGATCTAAAAATTTGAACTATTTCCCATTATGTTAAGGTTGTTTCAGCTCCTGTATATATAGTGTTTCTCATTTCCAGCATTTGCTCTTTAATTTTTACCATTACACTTGTTACGTTACAGCTGGGTTTTTGCCCGAAATCATAATCACATCATCAGTTTTTTATCAGACACAAGGTACGCCACCACTCTTGCCCTCCGGCAAGAGTTGAGGGTTAGATGCCTTACTCGAGGGCACTTGAGTCAGTCCTGCTGGTTCAGGGAATCAAACCAGTGACCTTTTGGTCCCAAAGTTGTTTCTCTAACCATTTGGCCACAGCTTCCCCAGCCACTTGCATTATAATTAAACTGACCAGTTATCTTAAGCCCTTTTACAATGCTTGTTAGATGTATGTGAATATTTGTGAATACGGTATCTTGGTGAAACTTAACTTCACTTGCTTTTGTGTTAATTGTCAAGGTGCAGCAGGAGGGCAGCGAGGTTTCCTCGGATGTATCCGCTCCCTAAAGATGAATGGCGTCACTCTTGACTTGGAGGACAGAGCAAAGGTCACACCCGGAGTCAAACCCGGATGTTCAGGTCACTGCACTAGTTTCGGGATGTACTGCCGCAATGGAGGAAAGTGTGTGGAGAAATACAATGGCTACTCATGTGACTGCAGTGGTACAGCTTATGAAGGACCCTTCTGTACTAAAGGTCAGCTTTTAACTTTTAGTTCAGCACTGTCCACATATCACAAAATCGTATGCTTTTAAGTGAGGAATAAAATACTTAGAGGCATGCTGTTATGGGAAAATAACCAATGTAACTTATGTTATGGTCTGACGTAAAGCCGATTTACTGTAACGACACCATTTTAATTATTTTCCTATGACAGCACATCCTGAAGTGTTTCCTTCTTTTTATATCAAATTTGCCAACATTAAAATTTGTTATTACAGTAATATAAGAACATCACATTGTGCTTTTTAATGTTGTTGAATGTCCAGGAGACAGGTTAGTTCCTGTTATCACTTTTATTTCTTACCATATCAATGATTTTACATTTTTCTTTGTTAAATAACAAATGTAAATCAGTGATGCTGCATCATCACTGATTTATTTAGCAAAACTATTCAGCAAAATTAACCTACAGTAATTCACTCAAAAACAAAAAAATCATAACAAAAAAATCCATTTATTACTGGTCTTAGATGATTGTGTTGCTACTCTCATTTTCCTGAGTTTTTTCACAATTGGCACACAAACACTTTCCCCTTTTTGCATTAAGGTGAGGTGGCAGGTGGCAGATGGTCTGCACACAATGACTGCAGACTGTGCAGCCTTTGTTTGTTGGCTTCACGGGCATCTTTCCAAATATTAATCACACAGAGGGATACTTTGTGAAAGTACTGTGTAAAGCAAGTAACCACCAGTGAAAAGCATTATTTATTCTGTTAGCCAATGCAGGTAAATAATTAAATCATCACAAAATAAGAACAGCAACAAAAATAGAGCAAACTAGTTTTGCAATTCCTGAAGGAAATACTGGTGCTTGCAAATCAAAAAAATTTAAAAAATTCATGATAGATAGATAGATAGATAGATAGATAGATAGATAGATAGATAGATAGATAGATAGATAGATAGATAGATAGATAGATAGATAGATAGATAGAGAGTGAATGAGGGACAGAAAAGTAAGAGTGAGTGAAAAAGAGAGAGGTTATACAGGGTATAGACACAGAAATTAAGAAAGAGGTTCAGAAATTAATGGAGAGAGAGAGAGATTGCGAAGTTACATATTAACATAGAAAGAAAGAAAGAAAGAAAGAAAGAAAGAAAGAAAGAAAGAAAGAAGAGCAGAGAAAAAGTTATGCCATATTTATGTAAAGTACAGTAACCTAACACTATTTACCAACTTTGTTTCTAGCTTTTAATAATTAGGAGCAGTTACAGCTTGAAAAATGAATGGAAGCCAATGAGAGGAAAAGCGTGGGATAACAAAAACAGAAATCAGGAAGTGGTTATATACAAACATAGAGGTATGAAAAGAGGTAGAGTGCTTTGTACTATTGCCCAAAACATGTCTAGTAAGTTTTTAGATATTATTTCATAAATGGTCTACATGGGAGCAGTTTTAAAAATTTCCCATTGAAAGTTTATAGGAAAACACAGACGGATAGAGGGATGAAAAAGAGGGTGGAATATCAAAAATGAAAAGTTATAGCCATCGTTCTAGTTACAAGATCTATGCAACAAAATTTGAAAGAAGACATTCGAAGTTTTGACAACAACAACGAAGAAGAAGAAGAAGCCTAGGGATAACAATATAGTGGTTTGCTTTGCAAGTGCTACTTGTTGTTCTCCATCTGGTCAACGTAGATATTTGGTATCAATACATTCTTTCAATTTTTGATAGAAATTGTACACTACATCCATGGTACACAAAACCCTTAATGGAGTTCATGATTTAGGGTTTAATTCCCTGCTCCATCACTCGAACATTATAATCAAAATATATTTAAAAAAAACTTTATTATCATTATTCATTCTATTGATTAGAGCTTGTAAAACCAACTTGTCTGGCCCACTTCTTTGACAGTATGGTAGAAAGTATAAAACTTTTGCTTGTGTGAATTATTGTAGAATAGAATAGAATAGAATGCCTTTATTGTCATTGCACAACTGTACAACGAAATTTCAGTGCAACTCCTTAAGTGGTACATCCAATATAAAAATAAAAGTCTTATGTAAAATAAGTGGGCGGCACAGTGGTGTAGTGGTTAGCGCTGTCGCCTCACAGCAAGAAGGTCCGGGTTCGAGCCCCGTGGCCGGCGAGGGCCTTTCTGTGTGGAGTTTGCATGTTCTCCCCGTGTCCGCGTGGGTTTCCTCCGGGTGCTCCGGTTTCCCCCACAGTCCAAAGACATGCAGGTTAGGTTAACTGGTGACTCTAAATTGACCGTAGGTGTGAATGTGAGTGTGAATGGTTGTCTGTGTCTATGTGTCAGCCCTGTGATGACCTGGCGACTTGTCCAGGGTGTACCCCGCCTTTCGCCCGTAGTCAGCTGGGATAGGCTCCAGCTTGCTTGCAACCCTGTAGAACAGGATAAAGCGGCTACAGATAATGAGAGATGAGAGACATTTAAAAAAGGCTAATAATATAAAATATAAAACAGCACACATCACATATGGTACAGCAGACATCAACATAAAACAAGAAGTTAATAAATAGATAAGCAAGTGTATTGCACAGTCCAGAATATGTTGTACAGAATATTGCACATAAGAGTTGAGTTGTTTTATGGCACTTAGATAAAAGACTCTCCAGAGTCTTTTTGTCAGCCATGGTGCAGCTCTTAAACCACAACACGATGTACCACTAATGTACATTATGGTTCATGAGTCTGGAGGTGTGGGCCTGTATGGACCTATAGCGTCTTCCAGAAGGCAGCAGCATAAACAGGCTGTACATACAATCACATATAATGTAATTGTAATTACTGTACCACTAATGTACAGTAATTGTAACCAAGTAGGTTAATTTTGCTGAATAGTGCTGCATGTGATGACATGCAGCATCACTGATTTACATTTGATTTCTACAAAATGTATTATACATTCTAAAATTTACTCTTTAAGTATCTTAAAAGGATGTTACAAAGAAACAAAACACAATGGGGAGGTGTTATACCATGCCGAATATGATTCTTTTTCAATAACGGCATTATGTTTATTCCTCTTATACCACAACATACCAACGATTAAATTTTTTACTAACTGAAGAATGACAAGTTGTTCTTAATCTCTTTATAGTTACATGCAATGGTGATTAAACTAGTTTGTTCCTGTTATCACGTTATAGCTATAAACAGTTGGGTTCTCACTGTCTCTCTTTTTCTCTTGCTTGAATTCAGTATCGCAAGAAACACAGCTTGTCATGTTACCAAGGAACTAGAACATGGAAATATCCCTGTCCTGAACATGTTCTCATAGCAGAAAAAATATATATATAAAGCACCGACACTGAATGTTATATACAGTATCTCCTTACAGAAAGCTCAGCGATGGAATATGAGACAGGCCCCTGGGCACTGACGCACAAAAGTTCCCAATTTTCTCTCACATTAATTAAATTGCTCAAGGAATTGCTTTGAATCAAACATGGCTCACTGCCCCATTTCCTTCGGCCCACTGAACTTTAAAAATACCCTGAAACAGCCTGCTGTATCTACATGTCTACATTTTTACACTCTATCTAGACTTTTTACTGTAACACAATGACTGCCATTATACAGAGTGTCCACATCTCTGTGCTGAAGCACTGCAAAAAATGCAAAGACTGTGCCACATTTGATACAGTCAAAAATAAAGTCAAACACATCATGAGAAAATACCGGTGAGTGGCCTAGTGGTTAGCGTGTCCGCTTCTCAATCGGGAGACCGTGAGTTCTACCCACGGTCAGGTCATACCAAAGACCATCATAAAAATGGTACCGTCTGGCAAGGCACGCTGCAATACAGATGCGAGTGGGGAGTCAAACTCTTGCGGTTACCAGAGGACTAGCCCCCCGCTGTAACCCTAGCTACAGTATGTGAGAGGCCGAGGGCTACGGAGATCGGCGCCGCCCTATGCGCCGCATGGGAAGGACTTTGATTTTTTTTATTTTTGACATCATGAGAAGGACGTATACAAAAATAAAAAAAAATTAAATCATAACTCTGAATAATATGCCGTAAAGTGTGTGGGTTCCTTGTCAATTTTCCTTGTTCTATCTATCTATCTATCTATCTATCTATCTATCTATCTATCTATCTATCTATCTATCTATCTATCGATTGTTCAAAAGTTTGGGGTCACTTTGAAATGTCCTTATTTTTGAAAGAAAAGCACTGTTCTTTTCAATGAAGGTCACTTTAAACTAATCAGAAATCCACTCTATACATTGCTAATGTGGTAAATGACTATTCTAGCTGCAAATGTCTGGTTTTTGGTGCAATATCTCCATAGGTGTATAGAGGCCCATTTCCAGCAACTCCCACTCCAGTGTTCTAATGGTACAATGTGTTTGCTCATTGCCTCAGAAGGCTAATGGATGATTAGAAAACCCTTGTACAATCATGTTAGCACAGCTGAAAACAGTTGAGCTCTTTAGAGAAGCTATAAAACTGACCTTCCTTTGAGCAGATTGAGTTTCTGGAGCATCACATTTGTGGGGTTGATTAAATGCTCAAAATGGCCAGAAAAATGTCTTGACTAGATTTTCTATTCATTTTACAACTTATGGTGGTAAATAAAAGTGTGACTTTTCATGGAAAACACAAAATTGTCTGGGTGACCCCAAACTTTTGAATGGTAGTCTATCTATCTATCTATCTATCTATCTATCTATCTATCTATCTATCTATCTATCTATCTATCTATCTAGTAGAGGGAGAAGAGTCCTTGTGTATTTCTCTTTGTGCTCTGTGAGCTTTGGATGGAGCTGTTGTTTTTATACTTTTTAAAAAGAAATTCTGGTCACAGAGTTGCCGAGTCCATATTGCATGGCATCAGAAATGGAGTATTCAGGCCCCCAAAGTTATACAGAAGACTAAAGTGATGAAAACTCAGTTTATGATGAAAAATCAGATGATGATTTTTGTCATGTGACATCTTCAAAGGCTATTTCGTCAGGGATGATTTTGGCCCTTTGACTCTGCATAGTTAATAAGTGTGACTTTGGGGTTGCCTGACTCCTTGGGCCCCTGTGCCTGTGTCTGTGCCTGGGAGGCCCATTCAGTGATCCGTTCTTGAGAAAACTTCATACTTTTCCTTTGTTAAAAACAAAACATTTTTCTGTTTATAATTAGTCTTTTATCTACATTATGTTGAGCATCTGCCATACCTAATTAAAGTCCATGTAAATTAGCTGTAGCGCTAGAAATGATAGCTTATTAGAAGGAAGGCATTAATATACACGTGATTTGAATTGCAGCCAGCACTATTGTAAGCTGCTCTTATAGAAAATTAATCAACACCAACCAGATTTGAGGAGTCAACAGTGCTATGGTATAAATCCATAGATGACAGTGTATTTGGCCATCAGTACTTTTTAAATGCCTCGCATACATGCAGCCACACAAACTTTATTTAATTTATTTTGCAGTGATCCTTTTTATCAAATGCCATGTCTTCTTTCAATTAAGAATTCCTTTCATTTGAAGGCTTTGTCAGCTCCGTGCTATTGTCCTGTCAGCATCACTCAGCAACAGCCTGAAAGTGCAATGATTCCATTCAATTTTATTTTATTTATATACAGTGTCTTGCAAAAATATCCATCCCCCTTTGTGTTTGTCCTGTTTTGTTGCATTACAAACTGGAATTAAAATGGTTTATTGGGGGGTTAGCACCATTTGATTTACACAACATGCCTACAACTGTAAAGGTGAAAATTGTTTTATTGAGACACAAACAATAATTCAGATGAAAAACAAAACAAAACAGAAATCTGGAGTGTGCATAGGTATTCACCCCCTAAAGTCGATATTTTGTAGAGCCTCCTTTTGCTGCAATTACAGCTGCAAGTCTCTTGGGGTATGTCTCTATTAGCTTAGCACATCTAGCCACTGGGATTTTTGCCCATTCCTCAAGGCAAAACTGCTCCAACTCCTTCAAGTTAGATGGGTTGTGTTGGTGTACAGCAATCTTCAAGTTATGCCACAGATTCTCAATAGGATTGAGGCTTTGATTAGGCCATTCCAAGACATTTTAATGTTTCCCTTTAAACCACTCCAGTGTAGCTTTACCAGTATGTTTAAAGTCATTGTCCTGCTGGAACATGAACCTTCGTCCCAGTCTCAAACCTCTGGTTCACTCAAACAGGTTTTCCTCCAGAATTGCCCTGTATTCTGTGCCATCCATCTTTCCTTCAGTCCTGACCAGCTTTCCTGTCCTTGCAGATGAAAAATATCCCCACAGCATGATACTGCCACCACCATGCTTCACTGTAGGAATGGTATTCTCAGGGTGTTGGGTTTGCGCCACACATGGCATTTCCCATGAAGGCCAAAAAGATCAATTTTAGTCTCATCTGACCAGAGAATCATCTTCCATGTGTTCGGGGAGTCTGCTACATGCTGCTGGGCAAACTCCAAATGTGTTTTATTCAGCAATGGCATTTTTTTGGCCACTCTTCCATAAAGCCCCACTCTCTGGAGTGTACGGCTTAAAGTTGTCCTATGGACAGATACTCCCATCTCTGCTGTGGATCTTTGCAGCTCCTTCAGTGTTATCTTTGGTGTCTTTGTTGCATCTCTGATTAATGCCCTCCTTGCCCGGTCTGTGAGTTTTGGTGGGCGGCCTTCTCTTGTCAGGTTTGTAGTGATGCCATATTCTTTCCATTTTGCTATAATGGATTTAATGGTGCTCCTTGGGATTTTCAAAGTTTGGGATATTTTTTTTATAACCCAAACCTCATCTATACTTCTCCATAACTTTATCTCTGGCCTGTTTGGAGTGCTGCTTGGTTTTCATGTTGCTTGCTTAGTAGTGTTGCAGAGTCAGGGTCCTTCCAGAACAGGTTGATTTATACAGACATCATGTGACAGATCATGTGACACTTTGATTGCACACAGGTGGACCTTAATCAACTAATTCTGTGACTTATGAAGTGAATTGGTTGGAGCAGCTCTTATTTAGGGGTTTCATACGAAAGCGGGTGAATACCTATGCACACTCCAGATTTGTTTTTTCATCTTAATTATTGTTTGTGTCACAATAAAACAATTTTCACCATTAAAGTGGTAGGCATGTTGAGTAAACCAAATGGTGCTAACCCTCCAAAAATCCATTTTATTTCCAGCTTGTAATGCAACAAAACAGGACAAACACAAAGGGGAATGAATACTTTTGCAAGACACTGTAGCTGTTTTTAAAACTAGGCAATGTTACAAAGTAGCTTTGTGTGCCTTTCGATTTTAGCCATGGGTCCATCTGCCTATCATCAAGATTAGTATAGATTCTTCCAGCCTTACTGCATCTTTATTAGTGTGATTACTAGAGGTACTAAGCTACTGGGGACCAATACTACATTTCTCTCATAATCCAAAGGCATTTAGTTATAGCAACTCTGAATCTATTCTGAATATTTTTCTTTAAGTGAATGGAGTTAGATTCAGAAAAGATTCAGAAAAGACCCCAAAACTTCAAAACAGTGGAAACTTTGGCAACAGAAAACATTAGCAGTGCCTTTCCTGTCAGCCCATCAGCCACTGAACCAGTACTTAAAATTGTTAGGTTCAGCTCAGGTTTGGTACCTATAGAGGCCTTTCACTGATGTCACAGGTCTTTGTTTTTCACCCAGTGTCCGCCATATTGCCGGGCAAACAAAGAAACATAGCTGCAACAGTTAATAATGAAAATCGAGATGACTGCAGCCAGTACAATCTCTCTGAAATGATTAAAAATTTAAATTATACCAGCAGATCACATTACATCCAAAAGCTGAAACATGCAGGCATCACAGATCCATATAATGTACCCACAAATGTATTTATTTATTATTTATTCTGCATGCTAGAATGTTATGGGAAATTCCTGATTCAGAAAAATACCATATTATGACAAAGGTAAGCTCAAACATGGACTTCTAACAGTAATAAACAAGACAGGGCCTAGATCTAGCATATTTTATGGTTTTTAGCCTTGTCTACATTATCAGTACATAACAAACATGCTGCTAGTCTAGCCAGGCATTAGGTCTAATAAAATATATTGCGTCCAAAGCCCACATCCAGATATACATGTTAATGTTCATACATTTGTCATTCTGCTTTTTTTTTGCTTTTTTTTTTTGTAATGCAGTCGAGCTGCTAAGTATGGCATGCTTGTGTATGTACCAGTAGACTGTACTGAGTTGTGTCAGACCACACAGCTTTACTATCGAGACCAAAATTCTGTCCATGTTACGCCAACTTACGGACTTGATTAATGTTAGCTTGTGAATGTTAGCTTGAGTATGCCGAGGCTAGATCTAGATCTATGGGATTTTTATAACTGAATGGCCTTGAGCTAGAAAAAGTTTTCGAAGAAATAACAGGTGCACAGATCTTTCATTCTAACCTGATATAAAATGTTCTCCACACACATGAGAATGCTTTGTTGGCATCCAGTCTACCTGTTGAAAGGTAGACTGCTTTTCAGATTTTTCAAGTTTAGGTCATAAACAGAATTTTCCCGACACCCAATTAATTTTGTTTAGTGGACCAAAAGCTACTGAATTAGAATCACAGACTTCCAATTTTATTAGTTTTTTTAAATAGAACAATTAATGAATTTAGGGCCACGTGGCCCTAAATTCTCCGTTATTTTTTCCTGCTTCATCATGACCCAATTCAAGATACTACGTCATGCATCACGTGGTGGGCTTTCCCTAGTCTGGTTAACACCAGACCATATCACAAGTGAAATATGGTCTGGAATCCGCCTATTGAATTTCTCGTAGGGGAGGTGTGGTTTACAATTGTCAACGGCCGTTTATTGGACGTTGCGAATGTCTATCATTTGGCGTATACGTAGCCCATGGCCAATCATGGCAGTTGTACCCGGTGACGTAGTTAGAGCGACAAAGAAGACGAAGAGGCGAAGAAAGACTGTAACGCCAAACGCTGTTCTTTTTTTAAAACAAACTTTGGCTCTAAACTATTCAGAACAGTGTCTAAAGCTTGATCGAAAGTTTGGTTCGTATCGCTCGCCGCCATGGTAAATGTGATCCGTAAACAGTCCCAAATAAACTACAAGCTTCCGTTTGTCAAGTAGTACGCGTCACCGTCTTTCCACTCCTCCCCACTCTCTGATTGGCTCCCTAACTCAGGCGAGCCTTTAGACCATAGTTTCCATGCTGTCTTTTCAGATCGGAACGATTGTGCAAAGCAGCATGGGATTTCCCAGGCTAGGCTTTCCCCTGTTCACGCAAGGCATTGTGGGATACAAATTTGAAACAGGAGAGAAAAATGGAGAACGTGAGTGTGCGAATGAAAAGTGAAAGACCAACTATAGTAACGGAAAGTGAGAAGAAAAAACGTTATGTTGCGAAGGAAAGGAAACGCAGGAGCAAATTAATACATATCGGTGGTCAGCAAGCACCTCGGTGTGATCAGCTGTTCGTTTAGCGACGGAATGATGTAACTGTCAGTGCACGGTCAAGGTAAACCTGCGCATGCACACATGGACCTCTGTCTGCTTGACTGTGCGAAGCGAGCGATTTCATGCATACGGTATTATTTGCTAGGGAATCCTCTTAAATTAAATAACTTCCCAGCCACAGAATGGTCTGATATTTTGTGAGATATTACAGAAATAAACATACATCACAATGACCAAATTTCAGAGCGAACTAAATTTCACTAACTTTATGAACTCGAAAGGCCGTCTTGCTTTAACTGCAGCTCACCATTTTTTCTCATCTTTCTGGGTTCACCGGGAAGCGGTGAAAAGTTAAACCAGGCTTATCTCCACATCTGTTATTACATCCAGGTCTCTGGCATTGTTCTTTTAGATATAACTTCTACAGGTTTATCTGTAGATGTTTACGGAATTGGGCTTACAATCGATCGTGCGCGTTTTTGCCGGTTGTTGTCAAACACAAAGCTCACTAGGCGATATGGCCGGATAAACAAACCTGCAGTTACGATGACCTCATGTGAAAGGCCCCTATAGAAATTAATGGTACTTAGAATTGGGACGATCAGCTTTGTTGCTTTTTAGCACTTTTACTTTTTTTTTTTTGTTTCTCAAGCAGGTGGAAAAAAAAACCCTGAAACTATTCCAGTTTTTCTGAGACAGCTTGCAGATGCTCCACAACCCTGACCAGGATAAAGTGCTTACTGGTACTAAAGATGAATGAATTGTATGTAGAGAAGGACATCAAATATGAGCTCTTCATGGTCACCAGTGTAGCTCAGGTTTCCACACAATAAATTTAATTTAATTTATGCCTGGCGTTAATTCAGCTGCATAGATCCCTAAATGGATGGTAAATTGATTGAACATTTTCAGAATGCGTCTGTGTCTATGTGTCAGCCCTGTGATGACCTGGCGACTTGTCCAGGGTGTACCCCGCCTTTCGCCCGTAGTCAGCTGGGATAGGCTCCAGCTTGCCTGCGACCCTGTAGAAGGATAAAGCGGCTAGAGATAATGAGATGAGATGAGATGAGATTTTCAGAATGCATTTTACAGTCCTGAGAGTCAGATGAGTATTTAGTCACGTGAGTGTCAGTAATGGTTAATTTCTTTTCTGATCACCTGTGTTCTTCTTTGAGAGACTCTGCTATGAGGCCTGATTTTCTCACCCCCTGCTCCAATTACAAATAAATTATAATTACATAAATATCTCTCTCTCTCTCTCTCTCTCTCTCTCTCGTTCTGTTAGCACATAAGAGACAGAGACTGTAGGTTTCACAAAGTCGCAAATGTTTATCTGGATGTCTCCTTTGCACAAATTTACCTTATTCCTGTTCTTGATTTCCCAGGGCCCTCTCTGTTCTAGATCACCTGTACCAGTTCCTACATTGCTTTTGCTTTACTGCTCCTTCATGACATTCATATGTTTGTTTTTTAATCTTATTAATCAAGCCACGTGAACACTTTTATTCCCTCGTTATCAACTAGAACAGTCAATAAGGCAGTGCTGTGTTTACTATTTCTTAAGAGGCACACAGGAATAATGTGTTTCTGTTGGGTTTCAGATATTCAGGTCACAACAGGGCTTGCAGTACGCGTGTTAGAAATTATCTAATGATCTTCCAGTGGACCCCAAGTCTGATAGTTATTAAAAAGATTTATAGCACAGCAATATTGAATTGTCATATCTGATTAGTCCGAAGGTGTCGATGAATTTTCTGGAACAGCCGCTCTGTGTTAGCAACACAAATCACAGGTTTATATGAAGGTGCTCGTTCTAATATGTTATCACTTCAGTAATAGCAGCTGATTCACAGGGAGTTCCATGTAAACGGATTTAAAAAGTGTATAGTTGATGATTTTGGTGAAGATTTTTGGAAATGTTTACTTAGCTTTTTTTCTTTTTTTGGAATGAGTCTCCAGTGTAAGACTCCAGAGTTTCCACTTTCAGTTTTCTGACACAAGGACAGAAGGCTTTGTGGTTTCTCAGTAAAGCCTAGGTCACAACCGGCCATACGTGCTCCTATGGCCGGTCTACGTGCAAAAAACGCAAGAAACGCACGGAGGGCGCGTGTGAAACGCACGGAGGGCACGCGTGTGACGTGCTGATTTTCGAGCCGTAGACTGGCCGCAGAGGTTCTTTGTCATGTCAAACACACTCTACAGGCGCTTACGTTTTTTTTCAGGTTGCAAGACAAACTTACGGCCAACGTGCGTCTTTCTCCACGAACAAAAAAAACGCAGCGATTTGGGAAACGCCAAAAATCGCACGGTCAAAAAATCGTACGTCCGGTTGTGACCTAGGCTTAATATGAAAAGTCATAATGTTTGTCTTATTAACTTAAAGAAAGAAAAATTACACGAGCCTGGTAAAGGAGTGACTCTTTATAGTTGTTATAACAAAATAATATAAAATAATTTGGTTGGTGGATATTCCACGAGGGCGGTACGGTGGTGTAGTGGTTAGCGCTGTCGCCTCACAGCAAGAAGGTCCGGGTTCGAGCCCCGGGGCTGGCGAGGGCCTTTCTGTGTGGAGTTTGCATGTTCTCCCCGTGTCCGCGTGGGTTTCCTCCGGGTGCTCCGGTTTCCCCCACAGTCCAAAGACATATGCAGGTTAGGTTAACTGGTGACTCTAAATTGAGCGTAGGTGTGAATGTGAGTGTGAATGGTTGTCTGTGTCTATGTGTCAGCCCTGTGATGACCTGGCGACTTGTCCAGGGTGTACCCCGCCTTTCGCCTGTAGTCAGCTGGGATAGGCTCCAGCTTGCCGGCGACCCTGTAGAACAGGATAAAGCGGCTAGAGGTAATGAGATGAGATGAGACATTCCACGAACCATTACACACAAATATACATGGATAAAAAGTCTGATGTATGGTTCTTTAAGAAAGAAAAATTCTAACTGTTGGCAAACTGTTGTGGTATACGATGAATAACATGCTTTGTGATGTGCTGTTATCTGAAAATAATTAATAATCAGCTTTACTTCATATCCTTTTCAGGAAATTAGAGCTGTAAACATCCAAAGAACCCTTAACCAAACTTTTTTTTTTTCTAAGAGCATATCTCAGACAGGATATGGGAACAGAAACTACAATAAAGCCAACAGATTTGATTTCAAGTTGAAATGCCACATAAACATATTAGATATCTGGCTGGATTGTGTTCTTTTAATTGAGTTTGTTCTGTACTAGATCGGCTTGAATTAATAAGCTGTTCTCTAAAATGCCAAATCCAATGTCTAAAATATGCACTGCGATAAGCACGTGCAGCTTCATGGGGGGAAAAAAGAAAAAGTAAAAGATTAACATTCTAGGAAAGTGTTTTCAGCCTCAGTCCAGAACTCTGTGTTTGTCAAACCGTGATAGCAGCATGATGAGTTTATGGCATTACTTCTCTTTAGCAGAAGCAAAGGGTGATAGGAAAGAAGCTGGACTGGATGTGTTGAGAAATCTTGAAATGCATTTACTGCCCCCTAGTGGAAGAGAAGAGAAAAGAAAGGTTGCGAGAGAGGAACCTCGAGATGTCCAAACCAATGTACAATACAGTGGCTCTTCAAAATATTTGGTCTAACTTTATACATTTTAATGTCAGTTTTGTGAATAATTATCTACAAGTAAGGAAAGTCAATGATTCATTTAGAACCCAACAATGGTTCTCTGGCAAGTCAGTGATTTGAACTCCTAGCCTTCCGGTCATTAACTTAGCATGATAATTGGTCAACTATCACAGCCAGAGTTCACGGATATGTGTACTCTGGAATCTGACTTCAGCATATGTGCGACAACATCTCAGGCACATCATATCTACTCTAAGGAAAAAGATATACAGCAATAAATTTGAAGAATATATGCGTGTATGTTGTGCAGATGTAGGAGCTTTCTTCGAGGCAGGAACTCTGGTCCGCTATAACCTGGTGCCCGAGTTGATGGCCACTTCATCCAGCATGGATGGGAAGGATTTGAGTCACTCACAGGTGACAGAGAAGAACCTGACCCAAGAAGTCGTGACCTTCAGCTTCAGCACAACCAGCACTCCCAGCATCCTCCTGTACATCAGCTCGAGGAGCCGTGACTACATGGCTGTGGTTCTGCGCCACAACGGTACGACACTCCTGAATGATGATCTCCAAATGCAGATATGCAGACGTACTGTAAAATAGTTTGTGTCTCTGAACAGAGAGCGACTGAATGCATCAGTCTAATGACTTCATTCGGAGTGTCCCAGCAAAATTTATTCATTCATTTAGTCAGGAAACTGATGTGCTGCTCTAGAGAGCATCTTAAATCAACCAGTACGGTTAAATAACATTTAATGACATTTTTAAAATGTGGTCTCTTGCTGTCTCTCTATTTGTCTGTCACACTCACTTACTCACGCGGACAGACTTGAACAAACACATGTACCAGTGGGTTCTGGTTCATTAATAATTTGCTCTGAGGGGTGTTTAAACTTCAGAGCAGAGTGTGTGTGTGTGTGTTCACACAGTGCTACAGTGAGTCACAGTGTCAGGGAGTTCTCATATCCCATTAGGGCAACTGATAGAATATTAGTAAAGAGACGTTCTTCTGTGGGTTATAGACCTATAATAATCAAATAGTGTGCAATGCAAAACTTTGCATATTCTAAGGAATATATGAAGAAGACCAAATTACATGCACTAATTTGTATGTACAGGGCCATACATTAATGTCAAGCTGTTGGTGATTTACAATGAATAATTGCGAGAATTACAACATGTGCAAAATAAGGGTAGAAGATAATATGCAAATTAGGGTTTTGCACAAGCTGTTTGTTCTTGATAGCTGTGGTGAGTTCAGATTATGAAGAAGAGTTCAACTGAAAGTAAACAGGGGTTTGTGATGTTACGAAATGAAAACAATATGATCACAACCAACAAAACAAATAGGAACGTTTTCGGGCGAAATGAAAAATAACCTGGTTGCGTAAGTCTGCATACCCTTTTAGAATGAAGCATGTGACTGCTCAGAATTCACCAAACTCATGTCTGAAAGTAATTATCATGCACGCATCATCAATAAAGTAATTCTGATTAACCCCAAATAACGATCAGCTGTTTCTGTAGTCAGGGTTCTCCAGAAAATCTGAAGTAGCCGGCTGAAAAGATACTGAAAAGTAGGTAGCTCTGGAATTTGTGGCGGCAAAGCCACCGCGGCACGCCTAAAGCCCGGTACGCACGGGCGATTTTCCGTCGCAAGCATATTGCGATTTTTGGACGCAAATTTCCCCTCTTGTGTGCACGTTATCTGTGACCAGTGGGCGATGCAAGTGGGGAGGGGGATACAAGTCACGTGGCAATCACATGACTACTTCGTGGGCGGGGATTGGCTTAGCCTTTGGAGGTGATCGCTTCGTTATCGCAAAGACATGCACATGCGGCGATATCTCTGCAACAAGTCAGCGAGTGGTGATTTTTTTTGTTGTTGTTGCAGAATATCAAGCATGTTTGATACCTGCAATCTGTCGCAAGCAACAAAAAATCGCAGTCGCAAATATTCGCACACGAAGTGATTTTTCGCTTGCATCAAAAAGTTGCACAATTAAGCAACGGAAAATCGCCTGTGTGCACCGGGCTTAAGGCACACTAATGCTAGGGGGAGCATGTCCCCCCCCTCAGAAAATTTTTAAATTTACATGCCTGATGGTGCATTCTCAGCTAATACATTACTGACCATTTCCCTGTAAAATATTTGCAAAATATGTCTGAAATTTCCCTTCAGATCTTTATGTGCTTGGCTTTCTCAGTTCCCCTCTGTAGTACGCTGCCTGGCTCTGTAATGCCGCTTTTCCACTACAAACGCGGCTGAGCCGTGCCGTGCCGAGTCGAGCTGAGTCGGGCTGAGCGGGGCTGTTGGAGTTGCATTTCGACTACAACCGCGCTGAACCGTGCTGGCTGGAAGTGGGTGGACACATTGGGTGGAGTTAGCGAAAGTGGGTGGACGTCATGTGATGTCGTTAAGCAGCGCAAACAGTGACATCAGTGACAGTGGCGGAACAAGTCAGAGCCGGGCCGGGGGCGGGGCAAATGACCGGGCCCTTTATTAAAGCTTATCATAACATCATTTTAGGCTACAAAATGTCCGCAACTGCGGTGTTTACCAATTTCAACACTACCGGGTGCAACTATGTTATTTAGTACATCAAGTCCTTCAAACGAACATGTAACTCAGAAACAAAAAACATTAGGATACTGTACATGGCTCATAATAAAACATCAATAGCCTATACTGCGCACATTATTTGAAGGGCATACGAATGAGCGCTCAGAGGTTGCAGCAGTGACAGGAAGAGTCAGAAATAAAAGGAGGGCGGTGCAAACCTCACTGAATGCACTGTGTTTACCAATTTCAACACTACGGGGTGCAACTATGTTATTTTGTACATTAAGTCCTTCAAACGAACATGTAACTCAGAAACAAAAAAACATTCGGCGACATACTGTACATGGCTCATAATAAAACATCAATAGCCTACTGCGCGCATTATTTGAAGGACATACGACGAGCCTTGCGCTCCGCGAACTCGTCCACGATGCTCTGATTCAGTGAGCTTTTAAGCAGTAGTCTCACGACCCGAATAGTAAACAATAAACATGGAGGACATGGAGTCGTTAGTGTTGCTGGTCTTGGTGCTGTGGCTTGACAACGCCAACAGATACTGGCAAGAGCGTATAGATGAGGCGAGGCGCATAAGGCTTCAGAAATTCTCGTAATTCGTAATTATTCTTCTTCCGGGTTTGCGGTGTTTACAGATCCCAGCGCGCTCGCGGGGCGTGTGTGGGCATGTGAGGACACGCCTCCTCACCAATCAGTGCACAGGGGAGTGTCTGCTCACGCCCCCAGCCTCAGTCAGCACGGTTTGGCTCGCTTCAGCCCCACTCCAAAACGGTGTGAGTTTTAGGGGCTAAGCAGGGCTGAAACGAGCTGAGTCGTGCTGGTTTTTGGTAGTCGAAACGCGAGCCGTGTCGGGCTGAAGTGAGCTGAAGCGAGCTGAAGTGAGCTGAAAAAGGGTAGTGGAAAAGGGCCATAACATAACTACATGATGAGCTTATTTGGTGCATGTGTAATGTACTTGATGGGCTTCTGGTGTGGTATTGTGCACTGTATACAGTGTCTTGCAAAAGTATTCATCCCCCTTGGTGTTTGTCCTGTTTTGTCGCATTACAAGCTGGAATTAAAATGGATTTTTTGGGGGTTAGCACCATTTGATTTACACAACATGCCTACAACTTTAATGGTGCAAATTGTTGTTTTATTGAGACACGAACAATAATTAAGATGAAAAAACAGAAATCTGGAGTGTGCATAGGTATTCACCCCCCAAAGTCGATACTTTGTAGAGCCTCCTTTTGCTGCAATTACAGCTGCAAGTCTCTTGGGGTATGTCTCTATTAGCTTAGCACATCTAGCCACTGGGATTTTTGCCCATTCCTCAAGACAAAACTGCTCCAACTCCTTCAAGTTAGATGGGTTGCGTTGGTGTACAGCAATCTTCAAGTTATGCCACAGATTCTCAATTGGATTGAGGTCTGGGCTTTGACTAGGCCATTCCAAGACATTTTAATGTTTCCCTTTAAACCACTGCAGTGTAGCTATAGCAGTATGTTTAGGGTCATTATCCTACTGGAATGTGAACCTTCATCCCAGTCTCAAACCTCTGGCCAACTCAAACAGGTTTCCCTCCAGAATTGCTCTGTGTTTAGTGCCATCCATCTTTCCTTCAGTCCTGACCAGCTTTCCTGTCCCTGCAGATTAAAAATATCCCCACAGTATGCTGCTGCCACCACCATGCTTCACTGTAGGAATGGTGTTCTCAGGGTGTTGGGTTTGCGCCACACATGGCATTTCCCATGAAGGCCAAAAAGATCAATTTTAGTCTCATTTGACCAGAGAATCATCTTCCATGTGTTCGGGGAGTCTTCTACATGCTGTTGGGCAAACTCCAAACCTGTTTTCTTCAGCAATGGCTTTTTTTCTGGCCACTCTTCCATAAAGCCCCACTCTGTGGAGTGTACGGCTTAAAGTGGTCCTATGGACAGATACTCCCATCTCTGCTGTGGATCTTTGCAGCTCCTTCAGTGTTATCTTTGGTGTCTTTGTTGCATCTCTGATTAATGCTCTCCTTGCCCGGTCTGTGAGTTTTGGTGGGCAGCCTTCTCTTGTCAGGTTTGTAGTGGTGCCATATTCTTTCCATTTTGCTATAATGGATTTAATGGTGCTCCCTGGGATATTCAAAGTTTGGGATTTTTTTTTTTTATAACCCAACCCTGATCTATACTTCTCCATAACTTTGTCTCTGACCTGTTTGGAGTGCTCCTTGGTTTTCATGTTGCTTGTTTAGTAGTGTTGCAGAGTCAGGGTCCTTCCAGAACAGGTTGATTTATACAGACATCATGTGACAGATCATGTGACACTTTAATTGCACACAGGCGGATCTTCATCAACTAATTATGTGACTTATGAAGTGAATTGGTTGGAGCAGCTCTTATTTAGGGGTTTCATACGAAAGGGGGTGAATACCTATGCACACTCCAGATTTCTGTTTTTTTCATCTTAATTATTGTTTGTGTCACAATAAAACAACAATTTTCACTTTTAAAATGGTAGATACGTTGTGTAAATCAAATGGTGCTAACCCTCCAAAAATCCATTTTATTTCCAGCCTGTAATGCGACAAAACAGGACAAACACGAAGGGGGATGAATACTTTTGCAAGACATTGTAATTGTAATTTCAGCATAAATATTTGCACACAAATAATTATCTGCACTTTGTAAGTATGAAGCCTTTTATTTTTATGAAGCCTATTATTTTGTTTACACACTCCCAATTCCCAAAGTGACTTTTCGGCATCGTCAGTCACATTGCAGGTGCTAAAGTAATATATTTTGTCATTTGAGGTAGAAATTCCTCAAATTCATGAAGGCAGATATGCAAATCTGAACAAGCAGTATAAAACTGGTTCATGTGAAAGATGCAAGATCCTCTGTCGACCCTGTTAGTAATTCGGCATGCACTGCTTTATAACTCTGCCTGTATAACTGCCATTTCTCTGACCAGCTTTGTTATTATTTTAGTTTAATATTTCCATCATAAGCATAAGTATTACTGAAAATGCTCTTCTCAGGATGTAATTTTGTTACAGGATACACCCATATTTTATTTTTCTTATGCTGTACTTTTACATTTTTGTTAAAATAAAAAGTTTTTCATCCAAAACCAAATGGAATGCAAACCTTTCGACTTTATATTCAAGTTTAAAATTAACTGTATTGTACTCTTGCAGTATTATCTTGAATGAATTTCACTTTCAGGCTTTTATTTGCATTTTTCTGGCCCTGAAATTAGCTCCTCCTACAGCTAAAACAAAGGTGAGAAAGGAGTAGGTTAGCCCCACCCCTTTCCCTGAAAGGCTCATGAAGCATATGTAGTTTAAGCAGAGGGGATGGGGTTGGCTGGAGAAAAGGAAAGGCTTTCGGTTAAAAATTTTTGTCACAAACAACAAAGGGGATTAAACATCACTTTAAAGCATATTTAAGATCACTCTCAGCCTTCAGTAGTTTCAGTAGCTTTTATTAAAAAGATCATGTTGTAAAGATCCTGATATTTTATGGTATATGACATACGTGGAAATTACTTTTCCATATTATGCATATTGGTTTATCGTAACATAACATTTTGTGTATTTATTGTAATTTATCCTTTACAATGGTCTTCACTCACCCATGTGTTTGCACTGTTTCTCCCTCAGGTACCCTGCAGCTGCGTTACAACCTTGGAGGTCTGCATGAG
The DNA here is from genome assembly GCF_027579695.1 of Neoarius graeffei. Taxonomy (NCBI): domain Eukaryota; kingdom Metazoa; phylum Chordata; class Actinopteri; order Siluriformes; family Ariidae; genus Neoarius; species Neoarius graeffei. The sequence continues at coordinate 34,065,984 of NC_083587.1, read as the reverse complement.
CCCTTCGCCATTGAGCTTGACCAACGCAATTTAGCCAACGGACAGCCACATAACATCAACCTAACTCGGACAGAGCGAGAAATACACGTCCAGGTGAGAGTAGAAAATACGTGCGAATATGAATATCTTCATATTTCTTGATTTCATGATGAGAAAGCCAAGTGGCCCTGTAAATTCTTACAGTAAGTCCATCAGCAGGATTGTGTGCCCCTCTTGGAAAGTTAGCCCTTTATTATTAGCATAGGTAATCGTGCGGGGCCGAGTAAAATTAAGGATTAATTTCACGAGTGATTTTGAAGTTTTGAAAAGTCGTGAAGCGACGAGGGCAATTTCAAAACTTTGAAATCACAAGTGAAATTGATCCTTAATTTTACGAGGAAAATACGATTACTTATTTATAATCGTATTAAATAATACGATTACTTGTTTATAATATACAGGGCCAAATTCCTACTTCGGAAGCCATTCAAGTTCACAACATTTGTCATTCACGTTTTCTGAACCAATCAGGGCGCAAGACTATCTTGCACGTTTGAATCAGTTTCTAAAGTGTCTTTCATCATGACACGGCGACACGGTGTATTCTAACTCCCAGCATTCATATGGCACTAGAGAGTCATTTATTTGTCTTTCTGTGGCCCATTTCTTAAACATGGAAAGCCAAAAATTTTTACTTTTTTGGTATTTTTTCATTTTTGCTTGCAGCTTTCAATTGGTTTATCATTTCTTCGTCAAATATAGCGAAATGCGGTAGTGCTGAGTCAGCAGTCAACCATTTTGTTGACAAAATTTGCTAATTTTTGTAACCGTAACCAAGCAACGAACTAGCCAATAGCATTTCAGAAATACGGCCCTGTGTTAAGGAAAAAAGCCCTCCTTGATTGACCAATCAGAATTGAGTAATTTGGCCCTATGTATTATAATTATTATTATTATTATTATTATTATTATTATTAACAATATATAATAGTGGCAGTACAGTGGTATAGTGGTTAGCGCTGTCGCCTCACAGCAAGAAGGTCCGGGTTCAAGCCCCGTGGCCGGCGAGGGCCTTTCTGTGCGGAGTTTGCATGTTCTCCCCGTGTCCGCGTGGGTTTCCTCCGGGTGCTCCGGTTTCCCCCACAGTCCAAAGACATGCAGGTTAGGTTAACTGGTGACTCTAAATTGACCGTAGGTGTGAATGTGAGTGTGAATGGTTGTCTGTGTCTATGTGTCAGCCCTGTGATGACCTGGCGACTTGTCCAGGGTGTACCCCGCCTTTCGCCCGTAGTCAGCTGGGATAGGCTCCAGCTTGCCTGCGACCCTGTAGAACAGGATAAAGCGGCTAGAGATAATGGATGGATGGATTTATAACAGTCCAGCTTTGCTTCAAGTTGGCATATAAAAAGGTTCAATTGCCTGCTTGGGGATAAATAAAGTTAAGAACATTTTAAAATGTTCAAAAAATCTGGACTGTGTGTTCCCCAAGGTAAAGTTTATTTATGATTCATTAGCAGAGATTATTAAAATTGACTTTCTCTTGAAGAGATTGCAGCTGATAGATTCATCTATTTAAGGCCTGGCAATTAGCTCGCTCTGAGAAAGTTAAGCTGAAAGCAATTAAAAGCAAGCTCCTTTGAGGTGAGGCACAAACAATTAGAATAAAAAAAGGGGGAGCATTGAGAAATTTAGAAAATTCTGTCAGCGGTGGAATGGTGGAAGAAACATCTTCACATTTATTACTCCAACACATGAAATGAGAGGTGAAATGTGATGACAGCCAGTGATGGCTGGTTGTCATGCAAAATGGGAGGCTAAACTTTATTATTCTCTCCACATTCACTGGATATGAGCAATCACACACTCTGATTGATGACTCTACTACTAGGCTATCAGCTCATATACTGTGAGTAGAGAAAAACAAAAAATGTCGGAGCATGTTGCTGAACCAACTGTTAAATATAACTGTTAAATATCTATCAATACATTTGCAATGAAACTAATAAGGTTGAATAATGCGCAATAAACTACACTGCCCTGCCAAAAGAAAAAAAAAGTTACGGGTATGCACTGTAATATTTATTTGGACCGCCTTTAACTTTGATTACAGCACACATTCGTCATAGCATTGTTCTGATAAACTCATGCAAGGTTACAACATTTATTTCAATTAATGAATTGTTTTTCGTTCATGATGAGTAAAGACTGAAGTAAGGGATGAAACGCAACAGGCCTGCTGTTCTAGAAATATAATCAGCAATGGCGTCGTGTAAACTGAAGTTACCGGTACAAAGTGTATTATTTTTCCTATAGCGCAATAATTTGCCAACAATGACAATTTTTAATTTAGTAAACAGGAATGACATCGTGCCTGTTTTTAATTAAGTTATAGCAGCTATAAACAGTTGTTCCTGTAGTAGAAAACTTACTGATAATTACAATGTGCTGGCATCCAAGACTCCTTCCATAAATGTTAAATAAATATCTTAATGTTTATTATTAGTCTTAGATTATGTTGATCATCTGCCATACAAGTCCTTGTGAATGAGCTGTTACTGTAGAAGCAACATAACTATATTAACTAGAGCAGTGGTCGCCAACCCGTCGATCGCGATCGACTGGTTGATCTTTGAAACATTCCCTGTAGATCCCGAAAATAATAGAAAAATAACAAAAATGTTACGGCTGATTAATGTTCAGTTTTGCAAGTGTCTCTCTCAGTCCAGTCCTTGTGTTTTTTCAGTGTTACAGGCTGCATTAAATTGACCAATAAGATCAAAGAAGGATACTGGCACATTAACTGTCGCAAAATGACAATATAGACCTCTTGCAGTCACGTGACCGAATCCCGGTTGGAATGTAAACAGCCGCCATCTTGTCGGTCAACAACACAGCTGAATATAACCGACGGACTAAACGGCTCATTTTTCTAATGAACAGGTAACTAGATATATGTCTAAAATAAACGACCTACAGATTAGTGACCCTTATCGATTACCGGACGTAGTTTTCACAACCGTGGCAGTGGATATTGAACTGCCAGAGGTGGAATACCCAGACGTGTATAATTACCTCATTAATTTTCCCTCGCTGTTCAGTGGTGAAGCACTGCGTGCTTATAAATCTCTGGACAGTTATCTTTACAGAAATTCAGGATTTGTCAGCCCCCCTCAGATGTGGCATCTTGTAAACAAGAAAATAACAATCCTCATTGGACGCGTAAGTCACTTAAGTATTGAGTACTAGTACTGATACTAGATATATCAGTAGTATCTAGTATAGCACTGACCAGCCGATTATAGAATAGAATAGAATAAGGTAATTCCAGCTGTAATTCCAAATCGTCCGTCTTGTTTACCATGGATCTGGCATTGGAGAGGTAGAGGCTTGGCAGTGGAGGTTTGAGTGGCTGTTTTCTGAGCTTAGTCAACAGGCCGGCTCTGCAGCCTCGCTTTTGCTTCCTCTCCCGACGCCGCCTCCTTCGCCTGCCAGACCCGATAACAATCCACGGAGACCCCGCTGGTCTCGCTATCTCGTCCGGAATGTTGTGCATGCGTTGGAAATCGCTACAAACCGTCATTTTCTGCTGGAAACCAATGCCCAGTAAGTCCATACGGTTGTAGTGGATATTGAAGTCCGGTACAGACGAACAACACGCAAAAATACACACAAAAAACATAAAAAACGTGCACAGGTAGGGAGAGCTTGTAGCCACAGCATCCCCATCATGCGCCGCCATATCCACTATTATGGTTGAATATTTTATATTATCAGTTAGATCAAGTATCAGTAGTCTATCATTATTACTGTATATATGGTATACCTGATAGCAGCAATCCATTTTGCACGCCTGTCAGGGTCCCGTGGCAGCCTACTATCAAGTGTATGTGAGCATCATGGGTTTCCCACACTTGAAAGGGAAGGACTCGGACACAGGATTCCACTCGTCTTATGTTTTATTGATTTTCAGTGGAGTTGACGTTGTAGTAGAATTGTATATAGTAGGGTTTTCCAGAAGAAGTAGAAGTAGAAGCAGAAGTAGAAGTAGAAGGCGGAAATATGGCGTTTGACCGACAAGGTGGCGTCTGTTTACAATCTGGATCGGCTGTGACGTCACATGCAAGTGGTCTATACGGCTCTAGCGAGTGATAGCCGATAGACTACAGTGTTGTTAGCTAGCATGGCAGAGGCTCCAAGAAAGAAGTCGAAAACATATCATTTTCATCCAGAATGGGAAGAGGAATTTCTTTTCACCATGGTGAAAGACAGGTGTGTGTGTACGCTGTATCACAAAACTCTAGCGCTGTCTAAAAGAGGGAATCTGGAGCAGCACGACAACACCAACCACGACAAATTCAAAGACAGCTTCCCTGCCAAGAGCGCAATCTGCGCTAAGAAAGTTGCTGAGCTGAAAGCGGGGTTGAAGGCCCAGCAGTCGCTTTTCACAAAACCTGCTGCTCAAAATAAGGCTGCGACTGAAGCTTCATTTCGTATACAGTGGTGCTTGAAAGTTTGTGAACCCTTTAGAATTTTCTATATTTCTGCATAAATATGACCTAAAACATCTTCAGATTTTCACACAAGTCCTAAAAGTAGATAAAGAGAACCCAGTTAAACAAATGAGACAAAAATATTATACTTGGTCATTTGTTTATTGAAGAAAATGATCCGATATTACATATCTGTGAGTGGCAAAAGTATGTGCACCTCTAGGATTAGCAGTTAATTTGAAGGTGAACTTAGAGTCAGGTGTTTTCAATCAATGGGATGACAATCAGGTGTGAGTGGGCACCCTGTTTTATTTAAAGAACAAGGATCTATCAAAGTCTGATCTTCACAACACATGTTTGTGGAAGTGTATCATGGCACGAACAAAGGAGATTCCTGAGGACCTCAGAAAAAGCGTTGTTGATGCTCATCAGGCTGGAAAAGGTTACAAAACCATCTCTAAAGAGTTTGGACTCCACCAATCCACAGTCAGACAGATTGTGTACAAATGGAGGAAATTCAAGACAATTGTTACCTTCCCCAGGAGTGGTCGACCAACAAAGATCACTCCAAGAGTGAGGTGTGTAATAGTCAGTGAGGTCACAAAGGAACCCAGGGTAATTTCTAAGCAACTGAAGGCCTCTCTCACATTTGCTAATGTTATTGTTCATGAGTCCACCATCAGGAGAACACTGAACAACAATGGTGTGCATGGCAGGGTTGCAAGGAGAAAGCCACTGCTCTCCAAAAAGAACATTGCTGCTCATCTGCAGTTTGCTAAAGATCACGTGGACAAGCCAGAAGGCTATTGGAAAAATGTTTTGTTGATGGATGAGACCAAAATAGAACTTTTTGGTTTAAATGAAAGGCATTATGTTTGGAGAAAGGAAAACACTGCATTCCAGCAAAAGAACCTATCCCATCTGTGAAAGATGGTGGTGGTAGTATCATGGTTTGGGTCTGTTTTGCTGCATCTGGGCCAGGACGGCTTGTCATCATTGATGGAACAATGAATTCTGAATTATACCAGCGAACTCTAAAGGAAAATGTCAGGACATCTGTCCATGAACTGAATCTCAAGAGAAGGTGGGTCATGCAGCAAGACAACGACCCAAAGCACACAAGTCGTTCTACCAAGGAATGGTTAAAGAAGAATAAAGTTAATGTTTTGGAATGGCCAAGTCAAAGTACTGACCTTGATCCAATCAAAATGTTGTGGAAGGACCTGAAGCGAGCAGTTCATGTGAGGAAACCCACCAACATCCCAAAGTTGAAGCTGTTCTGTACGGAGGAACGGGCTAAAATTCCTCTAAGGACTGATCAACAGTGACCGGAAATAAATGTTTAGTTGCAGTTATGGCTGCACAAGGGGGTCACACCAGATACTGAAAGCAAAGGTTCACATACTTTTGCCACTCACAGATATGTAATATTGGATCATTTTCCTCAATTAATAAATGACCAAGTATAATATTTTTGTCTCATTTGTTTAACTGGGTTCTCTTTATCTACTTTTAGGACTTGTGTGAAAATCTGAAGATGTTTTAGGGCATATTTATGCAGAAATATAGAAAATTCTAAAGGGTTCACAAACATTCAAGCACCACTGTAGGTCACCTTTTGGCTAAACACAAGAAGCCTTTTACAGATGGCGATTTATTCAAGGAGGCAATGGCCATCACTGCAGAGACGGTTTTCAATGGCTTCAAAAACAAAGACAACATCAAAACCGCGCTCCGCAGTGTTCAGCTTGGCCCCAATACAGTGCCGAGGAGGGTCGAGGGGATGTGGATCGACAATTGCTAAAAGACTTGTCACACTGTGAATATTTTTCACTACAGTTTGATGAATCCCTGGATGTAATGGACACAGCTCAGCTTGTGTTTGTCAGGATGGTGTTCCCGGACTCTACAACAAAAGAGGATCTCCTCACTCTTTTGCACTTAAAGGAGAGAACGAGAGGTGAGGATATTTACAACGAGTTACTACTGATGGAGCCCCAGTGATGTGCAGTGCGCACACTGGATTTATTGCGCTGTGCCATAATGACCATGATTTTCCTGACTTCGTGAATTACCACTGTGTCATTCACCAGCAGGCCTTGGCGGAGAAGGTCGTGAACTTTTCTCATGTTACGACTCTGGTGGTCAAACTGATCAACTCGATTCGAGCAAAAGCGCTTCAGCACCGCTTATTCAAGGCGTTATTGGATGACCTACTCCTCCACGCTGATGTCCGGTGGTTGAGTCGCGGCAAAGTGCTGCAGCGATTTGTTGATTTGCTGCCCAAGATAAAGACTTTTCTGAAGACAAGGAACGAGGAGCATGAGGAGCTGTCAGATGATCAGTGGCTGCTGGACCTGGGGTTTCTGACAGACCTGACGGCAAAACTGAACACACTGAACAATGAGCTCCAGAGAAAAGACCGACACGTGCCCCACATGATAAGCGCAGTGAATGCGTTCAAGGCCAAGCTCGGTGTTTGGAACACGCATTTGAAAAACAGGAGGCTGACACACTTTCCCTACCTGGAGAAAATGTCACAGGCCATTGGTGACAAGGACGCTTTTCACCCTGAGCAGTACTGTGTTCACCTGGACAAAGTGGCAGCAGAGTTCAGTCGGTGTTTTGGTGAATTAGACGTCATGGAAGATGTTGCCGCATTCGTCTCAAACCCATTCCTGACCATTGATGTAGAACAGGTAGCAGCCAAATTTCAGCAGGTATTTGCTCTGCCTGTTGGGGTTGACATGGAGAAGGTTGATTTGAAAAATGACATTGAGCTTAAAGCAAGATCACGGGACAGTGACTTTTGGGGACTTGTCAGCAGGGAGAAGTTTCCCTTCCTCACCTCATGTGCACTAAGAGTGAGTGCCTACTTTGGGTCCACTTACCTCTGTGAAATGGCGTTTTCACAGATGAAAATAATCAAATCAAAGTACAGGAGCCGCCTTACTGACAAACACCTCACAGACTGTCTCAGACTAGCTGTCAGTAGCTATGAGCCAAACTACAAAGCACTCACAGACAATATGCAGTCACAGCCATCTCACTAACCTGGTTGAATAACATGACAGTTTTGACATCTGATAACAATGTGAAAAGTGATGATGTATAAGATCGGACATAACTGCACTGAGCTTATCTCATCTCATTATCTGTAGCCGCTTTATCCTGTTCTACAGGGTCGCAGGCAAGCTGGAGCCTATCCCAGCTGACTACAGGCGAAAGGCAGGGTACACCCTGGACAAGTCGCCAGGTCATCACAGGGCTGACACATAGACAACCATTCACACTCACATTCACACCTACGGTCAACTTAGAGTCACCAGTTAACCTAACCTGCATGTCTTTGGACTGTGGGGGAAACCGGAGCACCCGGAGGAAACCCACGCGGACACGGGGAGAACATGCAAACTCCACGCAGAAAGGCCCTCGCCGGCCACGGGGCTTGAACCTGGAACTTCTTGCTGTGAGGCGACAGCGCTAACCACTACACCACCGTGCCGCCCACGCTGAGCTTATTTACACTGAAAATTTTGTTAACACACACAATTACAGTTCTATTTTCTAAAATGCTGATGTTATGTAACTTGCATGTGATCTGCTCACTGCGAGTGTGTTTTTTGTGTGTGTGTGTGTGTGTGTGTGTGTGCCTTCTATGAACAGAATAATTGCCTCATACAAAAGGAAATAGGCCACACCTTTGTTTTGGACATAAAGCTGCACTTGGCCCAGTTGCATTGACTGAGAATTTTGTTAGTGTTACAGTTCTGTTTTCTAAAATGCTGATATTAATGTGACTTGAATGAAGCTTCAGTGGATAAGCACAACACTTGATATGATCTGTTTGTCTACCATAAACAAAACACTGTCCTCATATAAGTGGAAAATGGGTCACATGCCTTTACTTTTTGTGTTGAAATGAAATTGAATAATTAAACTTAGAATTGAAGTTGATGCGTTGTAGAAGACAGATATGTTAGTTACAGTGTTTTCTTGGTTGCATTAATATGAACGTTGGACCAAAGCATTTCATGTAATTCAAATACAATTAGCCTGAATAAAAGGCGTCAAGTTGGAAGCACAATCTGCATTCTGGGCTGTCTTTTTCTTTCAATGCTTCAATAGGTAGATCTTGCCTGTCACCAAGGTGGAGGTCAGGGATCTTGGGCTTAAAAAGGTTGGAGACCACTGAACTAGAGCATTAATATAAACTGGTGATTTTAATTGACCTTCTCGCCTCACAGCAAGAAGGTCCGGGTTCGAGCCCCATGGCCGGCGAGGGCCTTTCTGTGTGGAGTTTGCATGTTCTCCCCGTGTCCGTGTGGGTTTCCTCCGGGTGCTCCGGTTTCCCCCACAGTCCAAAGACATGCAGGTTAGGTTAACTGGTGACTCTAAATTGACCGTAGGTGTGAATGTGAGTGTGAATGGTTGTCTGTGTCTATGTGTCAGCCCTGTGATGACCTGGCGACTTGTCCAGGGTGTACCCCGCCTCTCGCCCGTAGTCAGCTGGGATAGGCTCCAGCTCGCCTGCGACCCTGTAGAACAGGATAAAGCGGCTAGAGATAATGAGATGAGATGAGAAAACAAAATGTTTGTATCTGAGCAGCATGTTACATAAGAGATGACTTTTCAGATTAAAAATGAAAACATAATGAAGGCTGCTGGGTTTTGGTGCAAAATGAAGAAGCAAGTGTGACGGTCAAAGTGTCCAGAAGAACTGTGGCTGGTTCTGTAAGATGCTCAGTAAAATCTACAGCTCATTTCCTTATCAAACTGCACTCACTGTACCTCAGAGTACTATTTTTTTTAAAGCAAAGGGTCGTCTCACACCAAATATTGACTTTGTTTCATTTATTACAGCTTACTGCTGTTTAGTTCAAAGTTCAAGTTCAAAGCGTTTATTGTCATATGCACAGTAAGGACATGTCCTCTTACACAATGAAATTCTTAGTTTGCTTTCCACCATGAATGCCAATTACAAATAAATAGATAGGCGGAAGAAGTAATACAAAGTAAAGGCAACAGTGGAAAATAAAAGCAAAACACCCAGTACAGTACAAAATATAAGTCAATGTAGTGCAAAACAGGTAATGTAATACAAAAATAAGGCAATGATCGGACGTAGCAGCAGAAGGGCAGTAATGTGCGAATGTGCAAACAATGTAACCAGATGTAAATGGTCAAGAACAGTTTACAGGGAGGTATTCCATGGTTATAGACTCCTGTCAGCTGTTCAGGAGTCTGATGGCAGTGGGAAAGAAAGAGTTACTGTATTTAGTCTGACAGTCTTACATTTCACACTTCCGTACCTCCGGCCTGAGTTTAGAAGTGTGAACAGTCCGTGCTGGGGGTGGGTGGGGTCTTTGAGGATGGAGGCAGCTCTCCTGTGGACTCTGTGGTGGTAGGTGCTCTGCAGAGAGGGCAGTGGAGTTTTGGTGATCCTCTCAGCAGTCTTCGCCACCCTCTGCAGGCGTTTGCAGTCCATTGCTGTAGTGTTGCCGTACCACACAGTGATACAGTTGGTCAGGATGCTCTCAGTCACACAGCTGTAGAAGTTGCTGAGGATCTTGGGCAACATACCAAACTTCCTCAGCCTCCTCAGAAGGTACAGCTGCTGTTGAGCCTTCCTAACCAGCTGTGTGGTGTTATGTGTCCATGTGAGGTCTTCACTGATGTGAACACCCAGGTATTTGAAGCTGCTCACCCTCTCCACCTCAAGCTCCTGGATGAACAGTGGCCGATGAGGTCTCCGCTCCTTCCTCATGTCCACTATCATCTCCTTCGTCTTGTCCATGTTGAGGGTGAGGTTGCTGTCCTCACACCATGACACCAGACTGGCCACCTCCCTCCTGTAGGCCGTTTCGTCTCCGCCAGTGACGCATCCAATCACTGCTGTGTCGTCTGTGAACTTCAGGATGTTGTTGTCCTTGTGGAAGGTGACACAGTCATGGGTGAACAGGGTGTAGAGGATGGGGCTGAGGACGCATCCCTGTGGGGTGCCGATGTTTGTGATGATGCTGGTTGAAGTCCTATTACCAATCCTGACAGTCTGGGGCCTGCCAATCAGGAATTCGAGGAGCCAGTCACAGAGGGTGGGGTGCAAACCAAGTGTGGACAGTTTATGGATGAGTTTGTGGGGGATGACCGTGTTGAAGGCAGAGCTGTAGTCAACAAAAAGCATCCTGATGTAAGAGTCTTTGTTTTCCAGGTGGGAGAGGGCATAATGGAGGGCAGCAGCGATGACGTCTGAGGTGGCCCTGTTGGGCCTGTGGGCAAACTGCAGGGGGTCCAGGGTTTCCGGTATGCTGCTCTGAATGTGGGCCAGTACCACTCTCTCAAAGCACTTTGAGATGATGCTTATAATTTTTTTTAATGTTGAAACATTTTATTTAATTATTTTTCAGCCATTTTTGGCCGACAGCATTTCTTTACATGTGCCTAAGACTTTTGCACAGTACTGTATATGTACATACATAATGGCTGGGAAACCACTACAGCTTGCGCCAATTACAGATTATACTTAATCTGCATGTCTTTAGGGGGAAACTGGAGCACCCAGAGGAAACCCATGCAGACAACATGCAAACTCCACAGAAAAGCCCCTGTTGGCTGCAAGGATCGAACCCAGAACCTTCTTGCTGTGAGGCAACAGTGCTAACCACTACACCACCGTGCCACCCAAGACCACCTAAATATACCATTTATATTTATATTATACCATTTAAAGCATCCAGGGGCTGGCGAGGGCCTTTCTGTGTGGAGTTTGCATGTTCTCCCCGTGTCCGTGTGGGTTTCCTCCTGGTGCTCCAGTTTCCCCCACAGTCCAAAGACATGCAGGTTAGGTTAACTGGTGACTCTAAATTGACCGTAGGTGTGAATGTGAGTGTGAATGGTTGTCTGTGTCTATGTGTCAGCCCTGTGATGACCTGGCGACTTGTCCAGGGTGTACCCCGCCTTTCGCCCGTAGTCAGCTGGGATAGGCTCCAGCTTGCCTGCGACCCTGTAGGACAGGATAAGCGGCTACAGATAATGGATGGATACCATTTAAAGCATTTTTAAGAAGCATCTTTGATATTTCTCTAAGGAGAACTTTATTTAACATTTATTCATGAAAGGAGTCTCCAGAGTTACGTAGTGCTTATGGTTTCCTGGTAATGGCAGGTGGGGGGGGTGTTTATTTTTTTCTTTTTGGCCATATTCACTTCCATAGAAAGAAAAAGGTGAGGCTGGTGAAATAATGACTGTTTATAGTCACTATAATGTAAGTGATGAGTCATTGTTGATTATTTCCCTTTCACAACGTACTGAATTCCTTACTTATGGACCTTACAGTATAGTACTACCACAAATTCTATGATGTATTTCTCTCATTTCATCCTCTAGTTGGACCACTACCCTTCAGTCAGCTACTCCCTGCCTGAAGCATCTGACACTCAGTTCACCCTGGTCAAAACACTCTTCCTGGGAAAAGTCTATGGTAAGTGGTTTCCCTTCCTGTGTTAAAGGGCCCAATTAACCTGTCCTCCTGTACAGTTGTGGCTGGTGTAGTGAAGGTCCAGTCTGAACCCACCACCAAAAATGGTTTATATCTCATTCATTATCAAAAATGGCTTCATTAATCAATAAGTCTAAAAATATCTGTTTTTATTGGCTGAAAGCAGTCGAGAAGATAAAGCTATCCACACCGAGGAATCACTCAATCAGTTTAATTGAGCCTGACTGAAAAACATGATATCATCCAGGAAGCATCATTTGAAGAGTTCAGGGGCAAAAGCAGACAACTTCATTTTTCTTGTTTTCTCTAAATTTTTTTTTGACTGCTTTCCCTGAGGGCGGCATGGTGGTGTAGTGGTTAGCGCTGTTGCCTCACAGCAAGAAGGTCCGGGTTCGAGCCCCGTGGCTGGTGAGGGCCTTTCTGTGCGGAGTTTGCATTTTCTCCCCGTGTCTGCGTGGGTTTCCTCCGGTTTCCCCCACAGTCCAAAGACATGCAGGTTAGGTTAACTGGTGACTCTAAATTGACCGTAGGTGTGAATGTGAGTGTGAATGGTTGTCTGTGTCTATGTGTCAGCCCTGTGATGACCTGGCGACTTGTCCAGGGTGTACCCCGCCTTTCGCCCATAGTCAGCTGGGATAGGCTCCAGCTTGCCTGCGACCCTGTAGAACAGGATAAAGCAGCTAGAGATGATGAGATGAGATGATTTCCCTGATCGAACTGGCCATGTCACATAGGGGCAATCTGAATTGACATGAAGTAATTAATTAATGAATTAGTCTGCTTTTTCTGTTGCACAATTCAGGAGCCCCCCCCCCCCCCCTTTTTTTACCATCACTTGTGAACAAGACCCCGAGAGGCCATCAAGAGATTCAAGACCCTAAGATAGAAGTATCTCGAGGTCTTGTTAATGAGTGATGGTAAAATGGAGCGTGAGATGGACAGGCGGATTGGGGCGGCGTCAGCAGTAATATGGGCATTGTACCAGATTGTCATGGTAAAGAGGGAGCTGAGTCAGACGGCAAAGCTTACGATTTACCAGTCAGTCAATCTATGTTCCAACCCTCACCTATGGTCATGAGCTTTGGGTAGTCATTGAAAAGATGAGATTGCAGATACAAGCAGATGAAATGAGCTTTCTCCGTAGGGTGGCTGGGTTCATCCTTAGAGATAGGGTGAGGAGCTCAGACATCTGGAGGGATCTCGGAGTAGAGCCGCTGCGCCTTCATGTCAAAAGGAGTCAGCTAAGGCGGTTCGGGCACCTGATTAGGATGTCTCCTGGATGCCTTCCTTTGGAGGTTTTCCAGGCACGTCCAACTTGGAGGAGACCTCAAGGTAGACCCAGAACACGCTGGAGAGATTATATATCTCAGCTGGCCTAGGAGCGCCTTGGGGTCCTCCAGGAGGAACTGGAAAGCGTTGCTAGGGAGAGGGATGCCTGGAATTCCCTGCTTAGCCTGCTGCCACGACAACCCAACTTCGGATAAGCAGAAGAAAATGGATGGATGGATAAAAAAATCAAACTTTATTAAAACAAAAAAAGAGGTTTTTGAGTACCATTTGGTGGCAAATATTTCACTTATTTTAGGCACTTTTCAAATAATACTCTTAATTGTCAGTGCATTAATTGGAAGGAAAAGCCTTTAAGGTTCATGGCAATGTTATTATTGTGTTGGTGTGATAATGTTGTGTGAAGATTGGATTTGAGATTCCAGACAAACCTGATCTTATTACTGAGGTTATGATTTTGCCTCTGTTTGTTTATTTTTTTCCCCAACAGTCCCAAAATGTATTGAATGGATTTTGATGAAATTTTGAGGGAAGATGGGTCATGGGCCAAGGAACAATTGATTAGCTTTTGATGCAAATCCGGATATGTATGTGAATCCAGGATTTTTGCCTCTGCCAACTGTGTTGGAGGAGGTTATGTTTTCGCTTTAGTTTGTTTGCCTTCCCCACCATAACTCAAAAAGTAGGGAACAGATTTTGATGAAATGTGGTGTACAGCTTTTGGTTCAAGTGAGTTGATTTCAATGTTGATACAGTATGTGGCTTGATGGAGGTATGCACTTGACCGTGTGCCCTTTTAGTTTTTCTCTGCATCGGTGACAAGGCAGCAGACTTCAGAGTTACTGCATTATTTGGTGAAATAAATATCAATTTAGCATGCAGTGATGGATGACATCACTAGCTTCAGAGCACCAATTTGCTAAAATGGAGTTGTCAGCATCTGCAGTAACTTGGATGTGGTAGCTGTCAGTTTCTTAAACAAATCCACGAATATAGCAGGATTTTACAATGGAAATGCCAGGTTTTGCGAAAAACAAACCTGCTGAACAGAAAAATGGCACCACCATCAAACCACTGATGGTAATGTTTAGATTTTTTTTTTTTAGGTTGGCACTTGTCAGTTATTGCATGTGAACTCTTCATTTATTGCTCATGTATGTGGGGGGGCATGGTGGTGTAGTGGTTAGCGCTGTCGTCTCACAGCAAGAAGGTTCTGGGTTCGAGCCCAGTGGCTGACGGGGGCCTTTCTGTGTGGAGTTTGCATGTTCTCCCCGTGTCTGTGTGGGTTTCCTCTGGGTGCTCCGGTTTCCCCAACAGTCCAAAGACACGTGGTTAGGTTAACTGGCTACTCTAAATTACCCATAGGTATGCCCTTCCTGACACAACCCTCTCCAATCTATCCGTGCTTGGGACTGGCACTAAGTATGCACTGACTTGTGCAACCTCAGTGGCTGGGTATTTTACCTCAATCTGCATGTGTTTCAATTGTGGGAGAAAACTGGAGCACCCGGAGGAAACCCATGCAGACACGGGAAGAACATGCAAATGCCACGCAGAAAGGCCCTCATTGGCCATGGGGTTTGAACCTGGAACCTTCTTGCTGTGAGTGGTAACCACTACACCACCGTGCCACCCCGTGTATGTGCAGCACTGTTAGGACCAATTACTATACACCTGTTCCTGATTACAGTGTAATCACAGCGTGTAATCACATATAAGGACTCTTGGTAACACAGACTTTGCAAAGCATACGCTCTGTCCCCTGACATTACCATGCCTTGTATTTTGTATTGCTTTTCTGGTTTTGACCCTGTTTGTTTTTGAACTGTGAGTATTGTATTACTTCCAATATTCTGTCTGTTCCTCGCTCGACCACTGCCTGTTTTTCGACTCTGCCTTTGTCTGTGTTTTGGATCTTTTTGCTAGCACATTTTCAATAAAACTCTTCCTGCACTTACATCCATCTAGCACCCTTATCCAAAACTGTTAATTGTCCAACAAGTTGGCAGACTAATAAAACTGTTTTAAGTAGTTTCATATGAAACGGTTGTGAATATTTTCCATAAAATGTGTTAGTAAATAATCCCACATTATTTTTAAAAAGCAAATTAAAAATAACTGCTGGATAAAAACCCATCTATCTTATATAAATAAAAGGTACAAATTTTGTTGTCCGGTGGTCAAGTGTTTATGAGATGTTGTTTTCCACTTACGATTGGGTTCTCTGTAGTGGTACATGTACGTAGGTAGTACGGACGTATGGACGTCGTACGGTCAAAAGCCATCAAAAATCATGTCGATGTATTACCATATTCTCTTAAGTATGGGGCTCCACTCTGCACATAGGGGGCGCTGCTGTTGATAAGTTTTTGAAAAAAAAAGCCAGAGTTTATGCTATAAATAGTTGGGTTTTTAATACATTAGTCTTTTTTTTTTTTTTTTAATCTGATAGACTGTAAATAAGGGCGGCACGGTGGTGTAGTGGTTAGCGCTGTCGCCTCACAGCAAGAAGGTCTGTGTTCCAGCCCTGTGGCTGGCGAGGGCCTTTCTGTGTGGAGTTTGCATGTTCTCCCCGTGTCCGCATGGGTTTCCTCCGGGTGCTCCGGTTTCCCCCACAGTCCAAAGACATGCAGGTTAGGTTAACTGGTGACTCTAAATTGACCGTAGGTGTGAATGTGAGTGTGAATGGTTGTCTGTGTCTATGTGTCAGCCCTGTGATGACCTGGCGACTTGTCCAGGGTGTACCCCGCCTTTCGCCCGTAGTCAGCTGGGATAGGCTCCAGCTTGCCTGCGACCCTGTAGAACAGGATAAAGTGGCTAGAGATAATGAGATGAGACTGTAAATATTCTGTCATGTCTTGAATGCATTTGCCTTTATAAATTCCGTGCCTTTTTCAAATCAGGCCTTAAGGATCATGACAAAATGTGCTGACATTTACAAAGCAAAGACACTGGAGACTCCTTCATAAAGGTTAAATGTCTACTAAAAGGATACTTGATCATGGTGACGATTATACTTTTTGTTGTTGTTAAATAATTTGTTGGTGGAAGCTGGGCTGGTTTACGTATTTTAGAAACTGCTGTTCTCCTGGGATTTTCACACACAACAGTCTCGAGAGTAACTCAAATAAACACTCTTTACAACCCTGGTGAATGGAAAAGAATCTCAAGATGCATAATACCCTGAACTTTAAGGCAGGTGGGCTACAACAGCAGTCGACCACATCCTAACAGCCAAGAACAGAAATCTGAGGCTCCGGTGGGCACAGGATCAACAAAACTGGACAGCTGAAAGAAAATATATCAGTGTTTTCATGTGAACATAAACTGAAGTGCTTGATCTGCCATGTAGGCCGATTGCATGAATGAGCAGGTGTTCCTATTAAAGTGGCCAGCGTGTGTATTTCTTTAAAGGTATAGATGAAAATGCAATGAGTAAAAAGTCTAACTAGGAACGAGTTTCTCGTTTATACTCAGGTGAAGTCCAGCTCTGCTAAAATGCTGATTGAGTATAAACACAGTAATATTCATTCCACCTCTGCTTGGGTTGTACAGTAAGCGCTGCGCTTATTATTTTCTCTCCTCTCTTTGTGCAGAAAGTGGTCCCATTGACCCAGTGCTGATAGAGAAGTATAATACGCCTGGATTTGTAGGCTGCTTATCTCGAGTGCAGTTTAACAGCATCGCTCCTTTGAAAGCAGCTCTTCGCTCACGGCTCTCTCCGCCTGTATCACACCAAGGCAAACTGGTCGAGTCCAACTGTGGCTCATCACCTCTTACCATCTCACCAATGTCAGCCGCCACCGACCCCTGGCACCTGGATGGAGGTAAAGAATGTGGTGGCTGAGGTTAATTAGGTATTACTGCCTACAAATAATAACAGACAGCAGCATTTGTGTTGTTGTTATGTGTATATGTACTGTATGTTCTGTCTTTACATGCTGCTTAATAAGTAATATTCTTGAAGTGTGTGCCACAGAGATTTTTTTTTTTTACTTTTATTATGATGATTTACAATCCCAATTCCAAAAAAAGTTGGGACACTGTCTAAAACATACATAAAAACAGAATGTGAAGATCTGCAAAATCAAGGAAACCCTATATTTCAATGAAAACAGTATGAAGACAACATATGAAATGTTGAAACTGAGAAATTTTATTATATGCTCATTTTGAATTTGATGTCAGCAATATGTTTCAGAAAAGTTCAGACAGGGGCAACAAAAGACTGAAAGAGTTGTGGAATGCTTAAAAAAACTAATTAGGTTAAATGGCAACAGGTCAATAACATGATTGGGTATAAAAAGAGCATCGCAGAGAGGCGGAGTCTCTCAGAAGTAAAGATGGGGAGGGGTTCAACGCTCTGTGAAATACTGCGTGGGCAAACAGTGCAACGATTTAAGAATAACGTTCCTCAATGTAAAACTGCAAAGAATTTGTGGATCACATCATCTGTTGTACATAATATCATTAAAAGATTCAGAGAATCTGGAGAAATCTCTGTATGCAAGAGACAAGGCTGAACACTGACACTGGATGCCTGTGATCTTCAGGTCCTCAGGAGACACTGCATTAAAAGCAGACACGTGTCTGTAGTGGAAATCACTGTATGGGCTCAGGAACACTTCAGAAAACCATCGTCTGTGAAAACAGTTCATTACTGCATCCACAAATGCAAGTTAAAACCAGATATAAACAATATCCAGAAACACCGCCACCTTCTCTGGGTCTGAGCTCTTTTACAATGGACTGAGGTGAAGTGGAAAATTGTCCCGAGGTCTGACGAATCAAAAGTAGAAATTCTTTTTAGAAATCATGGACACCACGTCCTCCAGGCTAAAGAGGAGAGGGACCATCTGGGTTGTTATCAGTGCACAGTTCCAAATCCAAATCAGAAGACATAGTCGGGGACAGGCTAGGGTTGGTCGATGTACAAACGGCATGTCAGAGATTAGGCGAGAAAATGGAGTCAAAGTAAACACAGGAAAAGTGATCAAAGTCATGGGAGGTCAGACCTGGAAGAAAAGGCTTAGTATGATCAGGTACACAGAATGATACTTCACAACTAGTGTGAGTGTTCACTGAGCTTATATACGGAGGTGATTACTGCGGAAATGGGAAACAGGTGCACTTCCTAGTACTCAGGAGATGACGGGTGTTGTGACGCTTGGGAAGTGTAGTCCGGAGCGGACATGTCTGGAGGCTGCTCCGACCTCTGGCTTTCGGTGCTATTACTGACACTGGAATTGTTTTCATAGTTCCTTCGTGATGCTGAATGCTGTTTTAGATATGTTCTCTAACAAATTCTGGCGTCTTCCACGAATAGAGGGTTGCCGCGTGACATCACCGTGCCGCAAGATTTTGTTAGGGCGCCATATTGGAAGACCTCAAGTACATACATACATACATACTCACAATACAAAACAAACTAAGAGCGAGAGTGAAGTGATATTACAGCTTGTGAAGTGACACGATGGCTGATAATTCTGGTTATGTGAGTACATTACCAGCTGCAGAAAGGGCACGGTATGTGGAGAAACTGGCTGTGATAGATGGGTTTGACCCATATGATAAGACTCGGGGCAAGGGAGAATGGAAACATAAGGAGGACCTGACTACTTATCTGTTTTTATTTATATATCTTTGAATTATTTGGACATGGGGAAAAACTATATTTAAAATCCAAAGAGGGATGGAGGGACGAAAATTAAAACAAAAGAAAGAAATGAAATATATAACATAAATGTGATAAAATTAAGGATGTTTTTATGCAGTAAACATTTAAAAAATGTTCTACAACACTCTAGCCTAGTGACTTACCAGTAACAAAATGGTCTGAACATATTCTGTACTGCTGTAGACTTGAGGTATTCAGATCCGCTCTGCATAAAGCAGCTAAATCCTCTCTCTGTCTCCTGGCAGAAAGCTCCTTGGTTTGCTCCCCTTGTGTCTCAATCACAGCTGGTATTCTGAAGAAATACTTCTTTTCACCTTTCCCATCAGCTTTGTTAGAACACCCTAACACAGCACAAAAGTTTACCATTGTAGGTTTTTGATGAATCAAGTGCCTCGTGGGTTCACATACTGCGTGCTGCCGTTATTTCCCCCTAATCACAAGTTTGTTGGTCTTCCAATATGGCGCAGGGTTTGTTTACTTCCGGTTTCAGGTGACGTCAGTGAAAGGGGTCTATAGGTTTATTTATACTCCGTGGCCACTTAATAGGAACTTGTTCTCCATTCTTTCTCTCCATGCTTCCACGGAAGGCGGTCGCATTTTCTGCTCTCCCTCTCCCTCCTTTTTTTTCCCTGCTTGTGCTTCTGTGTCTTGTCTCGTCTGCTGTACTTTTTGAAGAGACTCTTCCTGCATTACTTTCTAAACTAAAAAAAAGCATGGAATTGATAAACTGGTCTCCTAACGAAATTGACACAGTTTTCTCAACGAGAAATTTGGGTTCGGGGGAACCCGTCTGTCCTGCCGGAACGTTTGCGGCTGGTTACACGATGGACGCGTGGGAGCAGTGGCGGGTTGTGTGCCTGGCGATTCTTTCTGTGGAGGACATTGAAGATATCTACCTATTCGGAACCATGATTACAGGACTTTTGCTGATTGGATTAGGCATTGCCCTGGTATACAGAGGAAATCAGACAACGGTGACAGCTGTTCAAAGCCCCACAAAGCTGCCTGATATGATTGGAGTGGTGGGCAAAGCTGTTGGCACTCAGACTGTGGACATTCAGAACTTTAACCACAAAATGGTTGTCATCTCGGAGCAGCTTTCAGCTTTGCAAGGAATACATTTTTCGGAGATCAATTTGAATTGAATGGACGGAATGGACAGATATGGATGAGCGGTGTGGATGTGCAAAGACTGCGTCTGGAAAGACCAAACAATTCATCAGCCGGTTTCACTAAAGTAGTTTAGACTGGTCTATGGGTTAAGATTGGTCTTTATAGACCAGTTTAATGCAAGTAAGACAGTTTCACAAAAGTTAAGACTAATTTTTTAAGTCTAATTTTAGGCTTAAAAAGTAAGACACACTCCCCCCAGTCTAATATGGGTCTTTAAGAAAGCTTGAAATGTTAAGGCAGTGAAGTACATTGCAAGTATGTAATACACAAATTTAGGCTATTATAATCTAACTATAAAGTATTCAATAAAGAACAAACAGTGTAATGCCAGCTTATTCATTTTATTACTTATAAATAATATAAATATATATATAAATAATATAAATATATCAATTCATTTATGCATATAATTACATCACCACTCATCACTCTCTCTCTCTCATACACTCACACACACACACACACACATTACTACATCAGTCCTCCATCTGCGCGAGTCTCTTCAATTTAAGTTGCAGTCTTTCCTTTTGGAGCTGCAAGACCTTAATCTTTTCTCCTCCAGATGAAGGTTGTTGTATTGCTTGTCAAGCACCATGGCCATGGTGGTGGTTCTGGTGGTGGTGGCAGATGTCTGGGAGTCCTCCACAACCGGTTCAGGGATCAAGGAAACTTAAAAAAAAAAAATCAGACCAAGGTTTTCATTATTAGAAACTGTAGTCACACCACAACATAGTATTTAGGTCAGCTTGTTCAAAACGTCTTTCTTTACGTGTACTACCTACTGTAGCAGAATTTAAATCTATGTTGGTCAAACCAACGACTGTATAGTCTATGGGTCAAACCTATGTTCCATCGTTTAGTAACAGACCTTGGTATCAACCGAGTGGAATAGCTATTTCGCCATCGCAAGGTAACTGTAGCTTAGCTCAGTGCTGTGGGAACATAATCTCCCCTACTGTTTATGCTGAAATGACAATAAAACCCCACTTGACAACGTTTATAACTTAAACAAGACTCTACCTGTAATTTCCTTCTGATCGGTAGGCTCTTCGTGTAGTGTCACATCCGCGCAGGTACTGGGTGATGACAACTCCGAGGGTGAAGGAGCCTCAGCTTCAACGTTGCTAGCAACGTTGCTAGGGGAGTTGCTGCTGGGTCTGGCGAAGCCGGTTACTCCGCTCTCCTTTCCTCCTTTCACTCCCCAGAATAAGGGTGACTCGTCGCCATAAATGTTGATGACCATTTCAGTGGTTACTTTTAGTTTCCGTTTCTGCACGGCAGCAACATCTCTTCTCGCAGATGGATTAACGCTATTCACAGACGACGTTATTTTTTCCCACACTTCATGTTTTTTCTTATTGCTACATTCTTCGCTGAATTTGCCTAATAATACGTCTTTGTAGGAATTAAATTCCTCTAATATAGCCAGATTTTCCGAGTGGCTATACGGCACTGAACGACCACTGTCCGCCATTTTTTTTTGTTTTGAAAAGAGTCTTAAAATACCCTCAATCCTTTGCAGTATAGTACGACTTAAGATAGTCGGAGTCTTAACTGCTTTGTGCAACAGTATTTGTTAGACGTCTATGCTAAGCCCGACTATACCCGCTGTCTAAGTTAAAGTCATAGTCTAACTTAGTGAAACCGGCTGCATATCTTATCGACATTCGGCGCCCTGAGACAGCACCGGCCTTGGTTCAGGCCGTTGCTGAGGAAACATTTCCCCCTGAAGGTCACTGCCGGGAGACACTCTCGCATTCCTTCTCTAACTCTTCGAGGTCGCCATTTTTATCCCCAGTGTGACAAGCGGGTGCGTGACCAGCACCTTCATGGCTGCAGGAGCGGATGGCTGCTTGCTTGCGCTGGATTACCTCCCCCCCTTACCCCGATTTCCCCCCCTCAAGTCCCGTGTTTAAAGTGTACTTGTGTTGTTGTGTGCTTTGTGCAAAGGTTTTTTAAATGTTCCCACACTGTACTCCTGACAGGAGCATAGTGGGGGGGGTGTTCTTTTTTTTCCTTATCTCTCCTCATGTTGTGTTTCCTTTTTATCTTTATCCCTGTCTTCCTGTCCTGTCTACCCTATGTCAATTGTATGTTGTATATGTACGGACAGGTTGACGGCTAATTTCATTGGTACATGTGACTAGTGACAATAAAGGGCATCATCATCATCATCATTCTAAGATCCCTGTTCTTGGCTGACAGGAGTGGAACCCAATGTGTTCTTCTGCTGTTGCATGCAGAGATGCTTTTCTGCTCACCACGGCTGTAAATAGTGATTATATGAGTTACTGGCAGCTCGAACCAATCTGGCCATTTTCCTCTGACCTCTCTTATCAACAAGGCGTTTGTTTTCACCCACAGAACTGTCGCTCAGGCAATGTTTTGTTGTTCTTCGCACCATTCTATGTAAACTGTTGTGTGAAAACCCCAGGAGATCAGCAGTTTCTCAAAGATTCAAACCAGTCCATCTGGCACCAACACCCATGCCACAGTGAAAGTCACAGACATCACAACTGCTCCGATTCTGATGTTTGAAGTGAACATTAGTTGAAGTTCTTGATTTGTATCTGCATGATTTTATGCATTGCGCTGGCTGATTAGAGAACTGCATAAAACAGCAGGTGCATGGGCGTTCCTAATAAAGTCACCCATTGAGTGTATATTGAGATTAATACAATTAAGTCCATTTTGGTTCCAGGTTATAATGTAACAAAATGTGAAAAACAATTTAAGGGGGGTGAATACTTATGCAAGGCACTGTATATAATGCTTCCTGTAGGTGCTCAGTTCCCTTTCGATGAAGAGAGAATCATACCGGATGGGGTGAACAGGAATTCAGCAGTAATCGGAGGTATGAAGTACTGAAATGTTATTAGCGTTTATATGTATGTAACTTCTCTTTAATATAATGAATAGATATGTTCAGTGTGTATTTTGTGTCTGTTTTACCTGTTAATTACTTCAAGCAATATTTCTAGAGACGTTTCCATCTTCTCCGTTCTTGATTTAGGTATCATTGCCGTGGTCATCTTCACCATCCTATGTATTCTGGTGTTCCTGATACGCTACATGTTCCAGCACAAGGGAACGTACCACACCAATGAGTCCAAAGAGGCCAAACGCTCCGAATCAGCTGACACGGCCATCATCACCTCCGAGCCCAATTTCACAGAGACCATTGATGAAAACAAGAAGGAGTGGTTTATCTAAGACATATTTGCTGGGGAGTGTACACATACTCTCACTAAGCATTAAGAAAGTGGTAGCGGTCTCAGAACCGAGCTGAGGACCTGAACTGTATGCGCAGGGTGGCTCGTATCTCTTGTGGTCGGATGATTGAGGAGTATTTTACATATTAATTGTAAATTGTGTGAAAAAAAAAAAAGAGACTGTTTGGCCAATAATTTGCCATTTTGTTTTGTCGTAAGTTTGGTTGTCACATATATATAAAATTTTATTTACTTCCATCTTTAACCTTTAAAGTTTTTTTTTTCTGGAAATGCCTCGGTGTGTGGCAGTAAGGAGGGCTGGCAGAACTCCATGGATTTTACGATGATTACAGTACGCTAACTCTAACGTTCATGAAAGTGGCTTTCCCACAGCTGGCCCTCACGATCATGTTTACTAAAATTACTAGATATGTTTGCAGAAAATTACAGGATTACATCAGCCCCGGTCCCAACAAGTACAAGTGCACCCTGGAATTGCCATTGCTCAGTAAGAAGTCTTGCAGATTAGGTTGGCAGAGATGATCAAATTCATTGCTTGTTTTACTGATAACATTGGCAAAAAACAATGAACAACAACGGCGGCATCAAGAAGCCAAGAGTCAAAGCCAGACGAGCATTCAAGAAGGATGCGGGGAAACGTTAATGATTATCAGACAAGTCGAAATATTTTGATCTGGTGTGCAGCGCAAAATGCTATCAGGAGGAACATGGAAATTCGCTGACATTCATTGACTGGATTATGTCACAGTTTACATACAACATTTCCAATTTTAATTCTATCAGTACCATCTGCTTGGTTGTCACATTATAGCAAATACTGGCAGGGAAACAAATAACCAGGTTTTAAAAATCAGAATTGGAACAAACAAACAATTTACAAGCTTTTAACGTGGCCATCTTTTCGGCCACATTAACTATTAGCGGGTAATGATGCCTATTGCTGGGTTTCAGTCACGTGAATTTTCTTAGCGGTTTTACCGGAAGTGAAATAGCTGGTGGTCTAAACAGCTGCTGTAGTGAAAACAACTAGCGATAACTTATCAGAGTATGCTCGTAATCTAGAAGCCACTGCTCACTTTAGATCTATTCAGAAGATTGCTATGTACAATGGAATCGACCCCTACAGTCTGGGAAACGACCCTTCAGTCGAGTTCCCCGACATCTCGGACTATCTGGTGTTGCAGACGTCCTTCTACACTGCAAAACAGATGAAAGCGTGGAGGAGTATGGAGGCTAACAACTTTTTTGTATGTGGCTGGGTAAAGGACCTCGCTATCAAGTCGCTGCCGAATGAATCCTGTATTGTTTTTGCCCGTGTAAGTATTTTTTTTAAGCTTTTCATTCGCGTTTTTACAACGAAGCGCTGCAAGTTGAAGTGTAAACAAACAGTTGGCTTGATTCTCACTTGTGTTGGCTCTTATCTCTCAGGTAAATCATTCACAAAGATCATCAGAAACCCCTTTAAAGACCTGGCTCTTAGTTAAACAAGATGGAGAAGTGATCACGGTGCATTGTAACTGTGCGGCTGGGGAAAAATTTTGTCGCAACCTTCATGCATATGAACTTCGTGAGGAGTAAACAAAGAAACAGCTGGGGACTTTAGCGCTTCGTGACTAAAAAAAAGACCGTAAAATAACGACACACAGCAAGAAAAGTACTTGGAAAACACTAAGGACAGCTGAGAGGGAGATACAAACCTTTCACCAAGTGATCACTCACTGCAAACTCGAGCATGCTTCGACTCGGCTCCCTTCGATTTCAGTGAGAGGTTCGAAAGCCACCTTTCTCAACGTCTTTTTGTGAAATCCTGTGTTCATTCACCCTTTATTAGTTCACGGGGAACCCTGATCAATTCGAACAACCTAAAACAACGCAAGCGTAAGGCATTTTTCATGCAAGCAATGCACCTTCTCCATACAAACGCTTTGTCAACTGAGCTGTGGTAGACCACCAGCTAAAGCTTTGAATAACTGATGAGGCGGATGTGACGTCACGTGAAACCCAGCAATTAGCAGGTTTAGAAATAACAAACCATTAAATGTCAGGCTGCTGTCTAATCTAAACTGATCTCCAAGCTGCCAAAACATACATAATGGCAATAACATATCAAAATAACATCTTGAATCTCTTTTGTTCGCAACGTATCTAATACATTTACTGTAATGCATAGTTCAATGAATTAATGCACTTCTGCAGAGCCACATTTAAAAGTTTTGCGGAATGAACTCCCGCTTCAACTCCACCTTGGCTTGAACTCGAGGTGCTGTGGGCGTGGTTTAATCACACTCGTACAGCTATTATATTTGTTTGCGCTTGCTAGAGATATTCTACAGAATTTATTTGCTTCATTTAACTCGTATCCTAATTTAAACCACTACAACGCTGACCAGGCAGTTACTAAGGATGAATGAACAAATACTGTAAATGCATTCAGGTTTACAGTGGTGCTTGAAAGTTTGTGAACCCTTTAGAATTTTCTCTATTTCTGCATAAATATGACCTAAAACATCAGATTTTCACACAAGTCCTAAAAGTAGATAAAGAGAACCCAGTTAAACAAATGAGACAAGAATATTATACTTGGTCATTTATTTATTGAGGAAAATGATCCAATATTACATATCTGTGAGTGGCAAAAGTATGTGAACCTCTAGGATTAGCAGTTAATTTGAAGGTGAAATTAGAGTCAGGTGTTTTCAATCAATGGGATGACAATCAGGTGTGAGTGGGCACCCTGTTTTATTTAAAGAACAGGGATCTATCAAAGTCTGATCTTCACAACACATGTTTGTGGAAGTGTATCATGGCACGAACAAAGGAGATTTCTGAGGACCTCAGAAAAAGCGTTGTTGATGCTCATTAGGCTGGAAAAGGTTACAAAACCATCTCTAAAGAGTTTGGACTCCACCAATCCACAGTCAGACAGATTGTATACAAATGGAAGAAATTCAAGACCAATCGTTACCCTCCCCAGGAGTGGTCGACCAACAAAGATCACTCCAAGAGCAAGACGTGTAATAGTCGGCGAGGTCACAAAGGACCCCAGGGTAACTTCTAAGCAACTGAAGGCCTCTCTCACATTGGCTAATGTTAAGGTTCATGAGTCCACCATCAGGAGAACACTGAACAACAATGGTGTGCATGGCAGTGTTGCAAGGAGAAAGCCACTGCTCTCCAAAAAAAACCCATTGCTGCTCGTCTGCAGTTTGCTAAAGATCACGTGGACAAGCCAGAAGGCTATTGGAAAAATGTTTTGTGGACGGATGAGACCAAAATAGAACTTTTTGGTTTAAATGAGAAGCGTTATGTTTGGAGAAAGGAAAACACTGCATTCCAGCATAAGAACCTTATCCCATCTGTGAAACATGGTGGTGGTAGTATCATGGTTTGGGCCTGTTTTGCTGCATCTGGGCCAGGACGGCTTGCCATCATTGATGGAACAATGAATTCTGAATTCTCATCTCATCTCATCTCTAGCCGCTTTATCCTGTTCTACATGGTCGCAGGCAAGCTGGAGCCTATCCCAGCTGACTACGGGCGAAAGGCGGGGTACACCCTGGACAAGTCACCAGGTCATCACAGGGCTGACACATAGACACAGACAACCATTCACACTCACATTCACACCTACGGTCAATTTAGAGTCACCAGTTAACCTAACCTGCATGTCTTTGGACTGTGGGGGAAAGCGGAGCACCCGGAGGAAACCCACGCGGACACGGGGAGAACATGCAAACTCCACACAGAAAGGCCCTTGCCGGCCACAGGGCTCGAACCCGGACCTTCTTGCTGTGAGGTGACAGCGCTAACCACTACACCACCGTGCCACCCTGAATTCTGAATTATACCAGCGAATTCTAAAGGAAAATGTCAGGACATCTGTCCATGAACTGAATCTCAAGAGAAGGTGGGTCATGCAGCAAGACAACGACCCTAAGCACACAAGTCGTTCTACCAAAGAATGGTTAAAGAAGAATAAAGTTAATGTTTTGGAATGGCCAAGTCAAAGTCCTGACCTTAATCCAATCGAAATGCTGTGGAAGGACCTGAAGCGAGCAGTTCATGTAAGGAAACCCACCAACATCCCAGAGTTGAAGCTGTTCTGTACGGAGGAATGGACTAAAATTCCTCCAAGCCGGTGTGCAGGACTGATCAACAGTTAGCAGAAATGTTTAGTTGCAGTTATTGCTGCACAAGAGGGTCACACCAGATACTGAAAGCAAAGGTTCACATACTTTTGCCACTCACAGATATGTAATATTGGATCATTTTCCTCAATAAATAAATGACCAAGTATAATATTTTTGTCCCATTTGTTTAACTGGGTTCTCTTTATCTACTTTTAGGACTTGTGTGAAAATCTGATGATGTTTTAGGTCATATTTATGCAGAATTCTAAACGGTTCACAAACTTTCAAATACCACTGTAGTTTACTTGGAAAAAAAAAGACTTGAAAAAAATGCAATCCAAACATAAATCCATAAATTAAAATAAATAATTTGAGTTACTCACTTAGATTAAAACAAATGGCACACTGTAAATGGAGGAAGTGTGTGTCTGTGGTAGCCAACATACTGCAGTGGCTGAGCTGCATTACTGGAAGTACAGCATACACAGAAAGCACTCTTTCACTCTTTGGTTGTCATTTTGTTTTTTCAGCTCACTGTGAGCTTTGTCTGTTAGAGTTTCATGGCTAAAATGCAAATCAAAATCAGGTAAAATCAAGTAAACCTGTCAAGTAAATTAGCTAAATGAATGCACATGGTAGATTATAGGTAGTTCATTAACAT
Source organism: Neoarius graeffei (assembly GCF_027579695.1). NCBI lineage: Eukaryota > Metazoa > Chordata > Actinopteri > Siluriformes > Ariidae > Neoarius > Neoarius graeffei. The sequence continues at coordinate 34,037,856 of NC_083587.1, read as the reverse complement.
ACATGTGAGCATGAAAATCAGCGTTACAGAACCTTTTACTAATCTTACATTTGGTTTGGCCTTTAAAAACATTTACACACAACTTCACTAACAGACTGATAAACGAGGCATGTTATCAGTTACATGGGCACTTCAAATTATCATTCATTCTCAGCCGAAAGGCAAAAGAGCAACTGCTACTAAGCAGATTTTAAGTCCACTAGAAATGATATCCTAAGTGCAAAACCTGTCAAGATTCATATTCTGTTAAAATGCAGCTTTATTTTTAAAGTTCCTTTGGATATATTCGAGTAAATATAACTGTATAATATCGGAAAACGCTGGGGATTTAATATCGGCACGTGCCTAGATCAAACATTAAACTCGATGATGCCATGTTTTTATCTGTCTGCTGATATTTGGAAGGCCAGAATAATACAACCAGAGAACTGATATTATTCTCTGTATAGTAATGTAGAAAATTTCATATCTGGTTCTGAGTCGAAGTGACTCAAAATAATGGAGCAGATCACATATGATGGTTTAAGAAAAAAACTGTTTACTATGGATAAAATCACAAGCTTTTAATTTTATTTATCACGAGCTATTTATTTGTTTGTTTATTTGCTCTGCACAGAGTTAGAAACAAGGGGTTTCGCTGTGTTATCGCATACGCAACGTGACATTTATTCATCTGTATGTTGTCTGGCTGTATTCACTGTTCATGCATTTTAATTACTGTTTTGATGCCCGCATGGCCAGTGTATGTGAACTTGCACATACTGTAATGTAAACTACTGTGGAATATCTTACCTGTATTTAGTCTTTGGGGTGTATTTTTATTCTTTATTATGGAATGAATAGTCTAATAATTTCTTTTTTTTTTTATATTCAGTACTACTGCCTTCCCAACTTGTCATGTAACAAAACAAACTGCAAAATAATGAATACAGAAAATCCAGAAAAAAAGGCTTGGATATTCTTATGAAGAAGAAATAAAGATTATTTCCTACATCTTTGCCATGGATTTTTTTTTTTTTTGGAAACTCTTCATCCCGGGGCGGCACGGTGGTGTAGTGGTTAGCGCTGTCGCCTCACAGCAAGAAGGTCCGGGTTCGAGCCCTGTGGCCGGCGAGGGCCTTTCTGTGTGGAGTTTGCATGTTCTCCCCATGTCCGCGTGGGTTTCCTCCGGGTGCTCCGGTTTCCCCCACAGTCCAAAGACATGCAGGTTAGGTTAACTGGTGACTCTAAATTGACCGTAGGTGTGAATGTGAGTGTGAATGGTTGTCTGTGTCTATGTGTCAGCCCTGTGATGACCTGGCGACTTGTCCAGGGTGTACCCCGCCTTTCGCCCGTAGTCAGCTGGGATAGGCTCCAGCTTGCCTGCGACCCTGTCGAACAGGATAAAGCGGCTACAGATAATGAGATGAGACTCTTCATCCCATACACAAATGTAATATATGTACATATATGTTGAATTTCCATATATGAAATATATGTACATAAGAAGTAAAAACACACATTATAGTGTGTGTGTGAAACGTATTAGAAACTGGAACAATTTCATATATTGACGTGTGTCTCGCCCATACAAATATGTACAGTATGTTTACACAGCAAAATTCTCAGAGTTGGGCGGCACAGTGGTATAGTGCTTGGCACTGTCACCTCACAGCAAGAAGGTTCTGGGTTCGAGCCCAGCGGCCAGCAGGGGCCTTTCTGTGCGGAGTTTGCATGTTCTTCCCGTGTCTGCATGGGTTTCCTCCGGGTGCTCCGGTTTCCCCCACAGTCCAAAGACATGCAGGTTAGGTTAATATGGGACGGCCTTCGCCTGAGGTGCCCTTGAGCGAGGCGCCTAACTCCCAACTGCTCCCCTGGCGCTGTCAGTATGGTTGCCCACTGCTCTGGGTATGTGTGCGTGCTCATGTGTGTGTTCACTGCCCCAGATGGGTAAAATGCAGAGAGGAATTTCACAAGCGTGTGATGAATAAAGTTGTTGTTGTTCTTCTTCTTCTTAATTTCCCAGTGTTAAAATATAGAGTTGAGATGATACTGTAAAAAGTTGATTTAACTGTGAAGGAGTCAGTTGTGTATTTAAGAAGTGTTAAATTTACACTGCAGAGATTGGGACAAAATAAACGCCAGCATAGTGTTAAAATTCTCTCAGAGTTGATTTAACACTATAAAATTTGCTGTGTATGTATAATGCATATTTTGACATAATTTATGTAAGTATTTATACATTGACATATGTATCTATACAAATTAAATATATACGTTATTTTCCAGCTGGGAGGTCCGTATGGTGAAATACCATGACCGAGGCCTTGAAAGTACTGAGCGAGGCCCTCTGGGCCGAGGTCAGTATTCAAGGCCGAGGAGCCATTCAGGATTCAGCCATGTTTTTGCTCAGCATTAGCAAATTAGAGGTTTTTAGCTTTCTCCTGAAATGTTTTATTTTATTTCTTCTTCCTCAGGGTAGTAAAACTCGCTTTCGCTGTGAACACTGTTGTTATCGCTATCCATGCTGTAAAATTAATGCTATTCTCCTGAGAAATATGAAAATAAATGTTGACAAAAAATGCTACTATGTTTGTTGTTGTGAACAAGTGAGTCGCCAGAGGTCCGTAACCAGGGTCCGTATCGTAGGATGCGGACCCGCTCGCCAGCCAATCAGAAGAAAGAAGAAACCTTTATTTGTCACATGCACACTTCAAGCACAGTGAAATTCATTCTCTGCATTTAACCCATCTGAAGCACACACACACACACACACACACACACACACAGAGCAGTAGGCAGCCACACTAGAGCGCCCGGGAAGCAGTCAGGGGTTCGGTACCTTGCTCAAGGGTACTTCAGCCCAAGGCCGCCCCACGTTAACCTAACTGCATGTCTTTGGACTGCGGAGGAAACCCACACAGACATGGGGAGAACATACAAACTCCACACAGAAAGGCCCTCGCCAGCCACAGGGCTCGAACCCGGAACCTTTTTTGCTGTGAGGCGACAGCGCTAACCACTACACCACCATGCCGCCCAGGATTTGATGGAAACCAGACGGCGAAAAAAATAAATATCATTAACATACATGGTTGCAACATATAACACCATATAAAAAATCCTCATATAGATAATGTTTAATACATGTACACATGCAAATTTTACTATGGGTATTTCATATATATGTTATAAACATATCTTCATATATCTAGAGGATGTATGTATGTGATAATATAAATCGCCCTTTAGGCAACATATATGGCAATATCATTCTTGATATAGGGCCATATATGTCATATATTACATTTCTGTATGGGATGCTATGGAGTGGCCAATTTTAGCCATATGGTCATACCAATATCTCTTCACACCCCTATATGTGACAGATTTTAAAAGGCTGGTTTGTACATGTTCAGTGGAGGGGTCAATGCTAACCACACTTGGCGCCATGTGTGTGTTTACTAAAATCCTTGCATGGCAGCGGGGGCGTGGCCAAGCATCAGTTTGTGAATGGAGGGCGGGGTCCGGGACTGGCCAAGTCATTACACCTGTTGTCAATTAATGTGTGCATTTGTTGCAGGGATGGCGGAACATAAAAGGACGGGGAGAGCAGAGAAAGGGGGGGGCTCTCCCAACCTGAACACGTGTGTGTGAGTGAGTACAGCTGAAAAGCAAAGACAATATGAAAAATAAGTGTGTGAGAGAACATCAACTCCCGCCTTCCGTACTCCCGGGTTTCGGCGCCACTGTAACAGTCCCTGATGTGGGTGGAGCACAGAAGCATGGCAGGCGGGAGTTGTTCACACACGCTTTATTTTTCATATTTTCTTTGCTTTTCATCTGTACTCACACACCAGGGCTTTACATTAACTTTTTTGCTCATCGGCCACTGTGGCTAGTGGGTTTCCCGAGTCACTAGCCATTCAGCCTTTTCACTAGCCACAATTTTGTTGCCAGGAAATCGCAGTTTTTTCTTCACCATGATACGTTAAAGTTCGGAAGATCTAGATTTAATTACGAATGGCAGCGTATATCTCTACAGTAGCACTCAAGTATTCAGTGCTGTTATAGAATCAATTTTGTGCCAAAATGTTCATACAATACTTTTGAAATATCAAACAAAAACGACAAATCAAAATACAAAAAAAAAAGTCAATTTTTTTAGACTGGCAAACAAATTATTCGTGTAATCGTGCAAAATATCAGTCTATTACTCTTCAGAAACCTTTTATTTTTGTTCCGCGTCTTTCTCAGTTTTGTTTGACGTAATTTTTCTTGCTTGCGCTCCTTGACTTTGCTTGCAGTTTTGGCACAAGTTCACGTGTGGGCAGGCTGTCCAGGAATGCATTCCCATTGGCTAACTTGTGTTTGACTGACAGCTACGCTCAGCCATTTCCTACTCGGATTCTGGCAGACTGTTTGACGAGTGACCGATCCATTGACGGTAAACAAGGATCGAGTGGACTTCAGTGGCGACTATGATATTGAATAATTCAACAAAGTGTAAGTGCGGGACAAATGTGTTGTATGTGTTGCAGTAGTGCACATTATGCAGGCGTGTTTAACGTTAGCAAGACAGCCATTATATTGGGTAGTGGAGCTAAGGCTAACATTTGACTTGCCACAAAACACCTGCATAATGTGCACTACTGCAACACATACAGCGCACATTTGTCCCGCACTTACACTTTGTTGAATTAATTCAATATCATAGTCGCCACTGAAGTCCACTCGATCCTTGTTTACCATCAATGGATCGGTCACTCGTCAAACAGTCCGCCAGAATCCGAGTAGGGAATGGCTGAGCGTAGCTGTCAGTCAAACACAAGTTAGCCAATGGGAATGCATTCCTGGACAGCCCGCCCACACGTGAAGTTTGTGCCAAAACTGCAAGCAAAAAGTCAGGGAGCGCAAACGAGAAAAATTACATCAAACAAAACTGAGAAAGACGCGGAACAAAAATAAAAGGTTTCTGAAGAGTAATAGACTGATATTTTGCACGATTACACCAATAATTTGTTTGCCAGTCTAAAAAAATTGACTTTTTTTCTTTTTTTGTATTTTGATTTGTCGTTTTTGTTTGATATTTCAAAAGTATTGTATGAACATTTTGGCACAAAATTGATTCCATATGCTGTTAAGGTAGCTCCCTATATGAAAACATGCAACCAATTCAGACAAAATATAAACAGAGTATTCTGTTTATTGAACTCAAATTCAAGCCCCTTACAATATGAAATATCGTATAATATGAAAAATAACGTTCAGTACAACTGAACTGATTCTAATATTAAAAGTCCAATTCAAAACATTTATCATTGAAAAACATTTGATGTTTTGATATGCAAGTATTATATATATTATGTATTATCTATTAATAGTGTGTGTGTGTGTGTGTGTACATGTGTAGAGAGACATTAAATGTCCTCATGACATTCATCATCAGATGAGTCTGAATGGTGCATGAAAAATGGTCTTCGTGACCTGTGGCTTCCAGCAGGCCATAAGTTGATAGCTGGGGCTACTTCTTTCCAATCACGTGAACGTTTCTAAACAGCAGCTCCATCCTCTCCAGCTCAGCCGACTTCATGACAGCAATACCGTCTTCGCCGGTTTTGATGTTATAGTACTGATGTGTGCATTTGATTTTTCGTGGTCCTTTATAGTTTCGAGTTTAAAATTACTGGTGCCTGTCTTTGCCAGACTTTCTAGTCTCTTCGCAGTACATGGTATTTTCAGTTTTGCTATGAACTACCCAATCTCACCCGAACTTCCATTTGTCATTGAATTGTCTTGTCTTATCTTCCTATTAGTGTCTTGTTCATCTCCATGGCTGTAGCCAGCTCTGAGGCCCCCACGGTCCGGACCTCGGTCATTTTTAAGAGCTGAAAATACATTTGTACGCCAAATATTCAACTGGATAAAAAGAATAACATTAAAACATCTCCGTAAAAAGTGCATTGTTAATTATGTTAAACACTGATTCTGTCTTCTGTGTCTGTTTGGTGCGCGCGGCTCTGAGACCAAGAACACAAAAGCGAATGAGCGTGCGACTCGGGGGAGGAACGCAGTGCAGGAGACACGGGGTTTCCATGGTCACCATCAGCACACTTTCATCAAGCTGTTAAATTTACATTTTCGAAGCAGCGCGGTTGTAGCCTGCCTTGTTTGTGATTTTAAAAATAAATAATTCGATAAGCCAAAGCAATAGAGTGGAAAGTTTCAACTTATGTTTGCCTTGGATAACTTTGCCTAAAACATGGTGGTCTATGCTGATTTTTTTTCCCCAGAATGTTTTTTTTGTGTGTAGGTGTAACGGATGCCAGATCGTGACTGTATCTTAATTCCATAGGCTACATGGTGAGGGTATCTTTTGTCCTCATTGCTTGGGCCAGATCAAACCATTAAACAAGCTTAAATTATTCTTACTCTTGCCACATACATGATTTTTTTTTTCAAAACTGATGATATTCAGTTCAAACACCATTAAAAGTAATTTCAGGAAGAGATCTCGTGTGGCGTGTAATTCACCCCTCTCATTTAAATATGTCAAAAATTGTTTGGCGTACGCTTTGCGCATCACGGACCTCGGTGATTTTAAAATGCTGCTCCGGCCCTGATCATCTCTGCCCCTTTTTTCCTGAGCAGCAGGGTTCGAAACTCCAGCTATATGCCGCCACATCGTGCGCTTGTCAGTCGTCAGCAACTTTGTTGCTTCGTTTATTAACCGCAGGTGACCGCATCATTGATTTTATCAGAGACGTTAATGAACGTTCTAAACAATTCTAACATGTTGCGTCAGAATGTTTATGCAGGTGCTCATGGGAGTTGTAGGCGCGTAATATTACATTGCAATGCGTTTATTATATCAGATGCCTTCAGAGAAAACAATTAAAATCTATTGTCATACCACAGAATAAACCACCCGCCAAAGTGGCAAGTGGGACTAAAGTCATTACCCGCCAAAGCCGAATTTTACCCGCATTTGGCGGGTGGGCGGGTGCTAATGTAAACCCGTCTCTCACACACACACACCCCTGTTCGGATCAGGAGAGCCCCCTTCTCCGCCATCCCTGCAACAAACACACACACACAGGTTAATTGACAACAGGTGTAATGACTTGGCCATTCACCTTCCCTGGACCCTGCCCTCCATTCGCAAACTGACACTTGGTCACGCCCCCGCTGCCACACCTTGCACTTGGCCAGTGAATTTCTTCGTGAACACTGCTATGCAGAAAAGCACATTCAGTCTCATGGTTTGTGTACGATGAAACCCAACTTGACTGGCTACCACCATTCTGAATGTCGCTGCAACTGGCTAGTTTAGAGTCTATAAGCTGTGTCTGTGAGCTCATAAAGGCTGACACAGACCCATTCGCAAATGTTATTTACGTAGGTCAGTGGTGATCATGGCAGATACCGAACGTGCGTGTAAACACAAGAATCCTTGTGTTCCTCCAGTGTGGAATAGGGCGAGTGACTAGTCTTGGGAAATGTCCCGTTTGAAAGCCTCCGCAGTTCTGCACCTGTATCATCAACTTGATCGGAGCTATTTCTGCCAAGTTATTAATTCACCTCGAAAGTGAATCAGACTGCTAATCTGTTGAGTCTGCACTGTGACTCCGATACGACAACACAGGATGAAAATCTGATCCTGACAACTATGCGTGTTGGCATCAGCATCACAGCGCAGGCAGGCAAGGGATGCCTGAGCCAGACATTACATCCATAAGATGAACACTTGTGGGCAGTATGCACCCTTACAGGCTAGAGAAGTGTGCACTTGGTAGCTTATCTGTTTAAAATGCAGAACGGGCTTTTAAACTCTGCTTCTTCAGTCCTTAATGGCCACTTGGTGATAAGATGCTGTAACTGAATACGGGGGGGCACCAACATTGACCAAAATCTCATGCATGCATCTTTTGCCTTATTGACCATATTAACTCAAAACTCAGTATCATTATCAGTGTCAGAATGTACAGGAAGTAGCAATGTCAGTATCACCTACACTATATATAGAATCAACCAGTTCAGGATCTCATGCATGATACAAGTTAATGGACTGGTTGCCATGATTAATGGGTTTCCTACATAACTAAGTTAAACACAAAGACTTAGAGTTATGGTAACTCCAAAAAATATATATGGGTCTGTCTCAGAAACTGGGTACTGTGGGGGTACCCCACTAAATATACTCACAATCAATAAACTATACGGTTTTGAATGGTGATGTTGGTTTTAATTTGAAATAAAATGATGAAAGAAATACTTTGATGTGAATACTCTATTCAGAATTTGGCAAAAATTCTGCAAATTTGTGGAAAAATGGCAGCTTGATGTGGGACATGATAAATGGTTGACTACATCACATTCCCTTAAAAAGGTTGTAGTCCACTGAAAAGTCTACAGTTATCACTGACTGTATTTTAAAAATTGTAACTTTATACACCTAAGGATTGGTGCGCTCACAGAATAATCATAACCGTAATAAAACATTATGCAAAATATTTGATCACTATTGTAACTCCATTTTTTCCGCAAACCCAAAACCAATACGATCGTGTGTTTTGATCTAAATGGAAAGCCTCAGGGTCAAGGTCACTACCTCACCAAAAGTAGGAACTTAAAATCACTACGCCATATAAACATTGTTATAAATCTACAATTTTGTTTTTTTAAAACAAAAGCTGAAAGTTAGGTATGGAATATGTTTCTTACAGAATGTGTTACGATGGTAGCTGGTCCTGTATGAATTTCTGAGCTATAAAATGAGTCGTGGTCTATTTTTTACCGTAGCGTGTTATTTGTGTGCGGGAAAGGACACACATTAACAATTTGCATGTCTCATCTCATTATCTGTAGCCGCTTTATCCTGTCCTACAGGGTCGCAGGCAAGCTGGAGCCTATCCCAGCTGACTACGGGCGAAAGGCGGGGTACACCCTGGACAAGTCGCCAGGTCATCACAGGGCTGACACATAGACACAGACAACCATTCACACTCACATTCACACCTACGGTCAATTTAGAGTCACCAGTTAACCTAACCTGCATGTCTTTGGACTGTGGGGGAAACCGGAGCACCCGGAGGAAACCCACGGGGAGAACATGCAAACTCCACACAGAAAGGCCCTCGCCGGCCACAGGGATCGAACCCGGACCTTCTTGCTGTGAGGGGACAGTGCTAACCACTACACCACCGTGCCGCCCCAATTTGCATGTGTAGAATGGAATTTTCCACTCCAACAGTTAGAAGTTGATCGTGCTTCCATTTGCGGTCTTTCCGTTACGCGGGTGATCTGTTCGGACGTTATCACTGAAAAGGTGAGTTTTGACAGTTTTATTTTGTTTTAGTCTTGCAGTATAAGGCAATAAAATGTTTCTTTTTCATCTTACTTTCATATTTCATAGTGTTTGCATATTTTTGGCCAATATTTTGCAACCATGGTCAATTTAGATTGAACTTTTGATACGGCCAGTCATTTTGCCCCGCCTCCGCCTCGCGCTCCGTCCGGTGCGGTAGTGATGTCCCGTTGCTCGCGTGCCACAGCAGAGACCCGCGCGTCCTTCAGCCGGTACAGTCGCTGTTCTTTTACGACCGCCGTTATTCTCATCTTTCCGGTGTGTTCTTGATTTTTCCATTGTGTCCTATTTCGCCGTATCAAATACCCAAAATGTATCATATTATTCATATTTAAGTGAATAATCAATTCAGTCATCATAACTTGGCATTTTTAACCCAAGCAATCAAAAGGAGGAAATTTATTCAATATTTTCACTCATCTGTGAAGGACGGGCTTTAATTCTTCATGAAGTAGGTATTTTATATGTAAATCAATTTTACAAAAACATTTGAATTGTAATAAAAAAAAAAATTCCACAGTGGAGGCCAGATAAAGCAAGATGCTATCTTTATTCTTATTAAACATGACAAAAGAAACATTGAGTGTTCGGGAAATGCAAAAAAAAAAAAAGTAAAATTAGAAAATTTATTTTTTGACCATAATGTCCCAAATGAGAGACCAGTTTCTGAGACGGACCCATATATCTTATGGATAACAGTATCGCCAGCCTTGAACATACTGTGACAGCAGCCCAAGAAAGCCCCCACATAAACAGCATGTCGCTCCTCACACTACCGCTCCAATGGTGTTGAAGGGACAGCACCAGTTGAGCACCACTGTTTTGGACCACCAAGAACAGTGTGGCGACGGAGCAGAGCCGGCTAATCACGCACAGCTGGAGCGGGTTAAGTGGTACCTCAGCCTACCCTCCTCAAAGAGGCACCATCACAAACACACGATCGTTCAGCTCCACCAGAGAATATTAACTTATGTCCTCTTTCCTTCTCTGTCCAAGCCACTTGACTGACAAGTACGACCTCAATTCACCAACAACAGCTCTCTCAAACAGTCTTCCCCACTCCCACCTGCAGCTGTAGGGCGACGGCGACTGGTTCTGCACAGCATGCAGCCCACCTGTGAACCAATGCCCAAGGCTCCTGCACCCCTGCCTCACCAGACACTCTCTCTCTCACAGCCCCTTTTCCCCACACTTCCCCACTCCTTCCAAAAATAAAACGCACTTGGTTTTCCTCTACGCCTGGCTCAGGTGTGTGATTGCCTGCCACAGCTGTGTATTGCTACAATTAACAGTTATGCCATGAAATCAAGTCGTACATGAGCTGATAGCCGATGAGGCACATACAGTAGTGCCGAGTTGGCTATAAGTGATGTATGACGAGATTGAGCGGAATAATTGTTTTATTCTATCCACATTCACTGGATTTTGAGAAACAGAGCATTTTTATTTTTTGTAAATTCGATAAATAAAAACTTTATACAAAACATCCGACAAAATCATTTCTGCTTAGGATGTAAACAAACCAGCGAAATGACAGGAGCAATTTGTGAAAAAAATGCTATAATAATTCTTGAAATATATATATATATATATATATATATATATATATATATATATATATATACACACACACACACACACACACACACACACACACACACACACATATATATATATATATATATATATATATATATATATATGTGTGTGTGTGTATATATATATATATATATATATATATATATATATATATACACACACACACACATATATATATATATATATATATATATATATATATATATATATATATATATGTGTGTGTGTGTGTGTGTGTGTATATATATATATATATATATATATATATACACACACACACACACTACCGTTCAAAAGTTTGGGGGCACTTTGAAATGTCCTTATTTTTGAAAGAAAAGCACTGTTCTTTTCAATGAAGATCACTTTAAACTACCGTATTTTTCGGACTATAAGTCGCACTTTTTTTCATGGTTCGGCTGGCCATGCGACTTATACTCCGGTGCGACGTATATATGTTTTTTTTTTTTTTTTCACCGCGGAATAACTGGAGCTGATGCTGAGTCTGACGACAGCCACGCAGAAGAAGAGGAAACGGCGCTTCATCTGCCGCTGGAGTTGGCAGAGTTGTTCAGAAGCGACACCGAGGATGAGGAATTCAATGGATTTGCTGATTTGGAGTGAAATCATCAGCTTGATAAACTTGATTGGCCTGTGTTTTATTATTAATGATAGGCCTATAGTTATTTAAATAAGTTATGTAGTGATTTTAGGCAGTGCTTAATTTGTGAAGTGGGAGGTCCCGGAACGCAGGAGGTGGGTGGGTCCGGCGACTCAAAAAAAAAAATGCGGGGGATGGTTTACTATAACTTTACGCACATGCGCTTATTGTGTGTGTAAAATAATAATAATAATAATAATAATAGACATTATGATCTTAGAAAACGCTTTAGTGACAGACAGTAATATGTCGTGATATTATATTATAAAATATAAATTTTTATTAGTCTATATATTAAATTATATATTACATTTATCTTCTAAAATAACAGACTGTACTCATCACAGCCGGTTTATTTCACCATTGGAGATCAGATCACACAAGACATGAGTTAAATGACTCATTTTAAGGATTTAAGTAGGGGATTTAAAAGCGGTTGTTGTTGTTGTTTTTTCACTAGACAGTTGTTTTTACTACCGTACCTGTCTTTGGAGATGATATACCTATAGCCTACTTGACCTCTGATTTGATGAAATAAAATTCGACAAAAATGAAGAATGACACTCCTCGATGATGACTACAGCTTTAATAACACAGATGAAAGCGCCATGGGGCGATAATAAGCCCTACCGGTAAAAATATTCTAAAAGCAAACTGATTAATGCATCAGTAATAGGCTACTAATATTAGTTATAATAATAATATAGGCTATTAGTAATAACGATAGTGATAGTATTAAAGATAGTAGTAGATATTTAAAATAATCAGACTAGGCTACTTACAGGGCAAAGGGCGCGTTATCACTGCTCAGCTGTTCGTTTATTAAATAAACAATGCAGTCGCGCAGTAACCACGCGCCGCTTATCAGATACAATCACAGATTCTATGGATAGAATAACCCTTCAAAAACGTGCGACTTATAGTCCGGTGCGACGTATATATGTTTTTTTCGTCTTCATAATGCATTTTTTGGCTGATGCGACTTAAACTCCGGAGCGACGTATAGTCCGGAAAATACGGTAATCAGAAATCCACTCTATACATTGCTAATGTGGTAAATGACTATTCTAGCTGCAAATGTCTGGTTTTTGGTGCAATATCTCCATAGGTGTATAGAGGCCCATTTCCAGCAACTCTCACTCCAGTGTTCTAATGGTACAATGTGTTTGCTCATTGCCTCAGAAGGCTAATGGATGATTAGAAAACCCTTGTACAATCATGTTAGCACAGCTGAAAACAGTTGAGCTCTTTAGAGAAGCTATAAAACTGACCTTCCTTTGAGCAGATTGAGTTTCTGGAGCATCACATTTGTGGGGTCGATTAAATGCTCAAAATGGCCAGAAAAATGTCTCGACTATATTTTCGATTCATTTTACAACTTATGGTGGTAAATAAAAGTGTGACTTTTCATGGAAAACACAAAATTGTCTGGGTGACCCCAAACTTTTGAACGGTATTGTGTATATATATTACACACACATACATGCATACACACACACACACACACACACACACACACCAAATACTTTTATTCCGTATTTTGTTGCTCTTTTTGTATTTTTGGGGGTTTTGTTTTTGAGTAGAGTTTTTGCACCGTGGGTCAGAGAGGACTGAAATTTCATCTGTGCTGTATGTCGAGCATGTATAGCATATTTGACACTAAAGTTGACTTGACTTACTTCGTCCTAGGTTGGTTCAGCAACACGCTCCACCATTTTGTTTTTCTCTACTCACGGTATATGAGCTAATATCCGAGTAGTAGGGGAGCCAGAGTGTGCGATTGCTCATATCCAGTGAATGTGGATAGAATAATACCATATATCCTTTATAACTTATTTTTTAAATTTGACAGTTGCTCCTGCCAGAGGAGGATAGGTTGGGAAACTGAGACTAATAAAATCTCACTTGTGACAACCTGTAACAAGTGTGAACTAATGGTTACAGCGGTGCTTGAAAGTTTGTGAACCCTTTAGAATTTTCTATATTTCTGCATAAATATGACCTAAAATATCATCAGATTTTCACACAAGTCCTAAAAGTAGATAAAGAGAACCCAGTTAAACAAATGAGACAAAAATATACTTGGTCATTTATTTATTAAGGAAAATGATCAAATATTACATATCTGTAAGTGGCAAAAGTATATGAACCTTTGCTTTCAGTATCTGGTGTGACCCCCTTGTGCAGCAATAACTGCAACTAAACGTTTGCGGTAACTGTTGATCAGTCCTGCACACCGGCTTGGAGGAATTTTAGCCCATTCTTCCGTACAGAACAGCTTCAACTCTGGGATGTTGGTGGGTTTCCTCACATGAACTGCTCGCTTCAGGTCCTTCCACAACATTTCGATTGGATTAAGGTCAGGACTTTGACTTGGCCATTGAAAACATTAACTTTATTCTTCTTTAACCATTCTTTGGTAGAACGACTTGTGTGCTTAGGGTCGTTGTCTTGCTGCATGACCCACCTTCTCTTGAGATTCAGTTTATGGACAGATGTCCTGACATTTTCCTTTAAAATTTGCTGGTATAATTCAGAATTCATTGCTCCACCAATGATGGCAAACCGTCCTGGCCCAGATGCAGCAAAACAGGCCCAAACCATGATACTACCACCACCATGTTTCACAGATGGGATAAGGTTCTTATGCTGGCATGCAGTGTTTTCCTTTCTCCAAACATAACGCTTCTCATTTAAACCAAAAAGTTCTATTTTGGACTCATCCGTCCACACCAATAGCCTTCTGGCTTGTCCACGTGATCCACTGCAAACTGCAGACGAGCAGCAATTTTGTCTCCAAAATTCTTTTTGGAGAGCAGTGGCTTTCTCCTTGCAACCCTGCCATGCACACCATTGTTGTTCAGTGTTCTCCTGATGGTGGACTCATGAACATTAACATTAGCCAAATGTGAGAGAGGCCTTCAGTTGCTTAGAAGTTACCCTGGGGTCCTTTGTGACCTCGCCGACTATTACATGCCTTGCTCTTGGAGTGATCTTTGTTGGTCGACCAGTCCTGGGGAGGGTAACAGTGGTCTTGAATTTCCTCCATTTGTACACAATCTGTCTGACTGTGGATTGGTGGAGTCCAAACTCTTTAGAGATGGTTTTGTAACCTTTTCCAGCCTGATGAGCATCAGCAACGCTTTTTCTGAGCTCCTCACAAATCTCCTTAGTTCATGCCATGATACACTTCCACAAACGTGTTGTGAAGATCAGACTTTGATAGATCCCTGTTCTTTAAATAAAACAGGGTGCCCACTCACACCTGATTGTCATCCCATTGATTGAAAACACCTGATTCTAATTTCACCTTCAAATCAACTGCTAATCCTAGAGGTTCACATCCTTTTGCCACTCACAGCTATGGATCATTTTCCTCAATAAATAAATGACCAGGTATCATGTTTTTGTCTCATTTGTTTAACTGGGTTCTCTTGATCTACCTTTAGGACTTATGTGAAAATTTGATGATGTTTTAGGTCATATTTATGCAGAAATGTAGAAAATTCTAAAGGGTTCACAAACTTTCAAGCACCACTGTAGATGCAGATCGTGGCCTTGCTTTACACACACACACACATATATATAAAATGATTTGTCCCTGAATAATATCTACTCTAACTTGCTTGATATACTGTAGATATCATAACTTCGATCAGTTTTGAAGACTAAGTTCTTTGTATTAAAAAAAAAAAAAAAGTTCTGTTGATGTCGGTCACAAGACACATTTTTTTAAAACTTTGAAGTCTGTTTTTTGTAGGGGAACTGTAGAATAGAATTATAGTTTCCTTTTCAAAACCAAGAAACCATGTGGGATACAATCTATGGAATCAAATTTTGTGCCAAAATGTTCATACAATACTTTTGAAATATCAAACAAAAACGACAATTCAAAATACAAAAAAAAAGTCAATTTTTTTAGACTGGCAAACAAATTATTGGTGTAATCGTGCAAAATATTAGTCTATTACTCTTCAGAAACCTTTTATTTTTGTTCCGCGTCTTTCTCAGTTTTGTTTGGCGTAATTTATTTTGGTTGCGATTCCAGCTTTCTCGTTTGCGCTCCCTGACTTTTTGCTTGCAGTTTTGGCACAAACTTCACGTGTGGGCGGGCTGTCCAGGAACGCATTCCCATTGGCTAACTTGTGTTTGACTGACAGCTACGCTCAGCCATTCCCTACTCGGATTCTGGCGGACTGTTTGACAAGTGACCGATCCACTGACGGTAAACAAAGATCGAGTGGACTTCAGTGGCAACTATGATATTGAATTAATTCAACAAAGTGTAAATGCGGGACAAATGTGCTGCATGTGTTGCAACAGTGCACATTATGCAGGTGTTTCGTGGCAAGTCAAATGTTAGACTTAGCTCCACTACCCAATATAATAGCTGTCTTGCTAACGTTAAACACGCCTGCATAATGTGCACTACTGCAACACATACAACACATTTGTCCCGTACTTACACTTTGTTGAATTAATTCAATATCATAGTCGCCGGGCGGCACGGTAGTGTAGTGGTTAGCGCTGTCGCCTCACAGCAAGAAGGTCCGGGTTCGAGCCCCGTGGCCGGCGGGGGCCTTTCTGTGCGGAGTTTGCATGTTCTCCCCGTGTCCGCGTGGGTTTCCTCCACAGTCCAAAGACATGCAGGTTAGGTTAACTGGTGACTCTAAATTGACCGTAGGTGTGAATGTGAGTGTGAATGGTTGTCTGTGTCTATGTGTCAGCCCTGTGATGACCTGGCGACTTGTCCAGGGTGTACCCCGCCTTTCGCCCGTAGTCAGCTGGGATAGGCTCCGGCTCGCCTGCGACCCTGTAGAACAGGATAAAGCGGCTAGAGATAATGAGATGAGATCATAGTCGCCACTGAAGTCCACTCGATCCTTGTTTACCGTCAATGGATCGGTCACTCGTCAAACAGTCCGCCAGAATCCGAGTAGGAAATGGCTGAGCGTAGCTGTCAGTCAAACACAAGTTAGCCAATGGGAATGCGTTCCTGGACAGCCTGCCCACACGTGAAGTTTGTGCCAAAACTGCAAACAAAAAGTCAGGGAGCGCAAATGAGAAAAATTACGTCAAACAAAACTGAGAAAGACGCGGAACAAAAATAAAAGGTTTCTGAAGCGTAATAGACTGATATTTTGCACGATTACACGAATAATTTGTTTGCCAGTCTAAAAAAATTGACTTTTTTTTTTTTGTATTTTGATTTGTCGTTTTTGTTTGATATTTCAAAAGTATTGTATGAACATTTTGGCACAAAATTGATTCCATAACAATCTCTCTCTCTCTCTCATATAAAACAGGTTGATAGTTTTCATCCCTTACAATACATTAAGACCTAAATTAACAGGAATGGGATAACAATTTTCAGAATTACTCTGTTAAACTGTGTAACACTTGTGTATTGCCAGTTTTGAGGACATGGACACTAGGGGAGTGTGTGTGTGTTTCTGAGCTCAGCTTACTGCCTCAGTGAAGCTCAGGGTGGTAGAGGAGCTAAGTGAAGCTAGTTGAGCTGCTTGTACAATGGTAAGTTTTGACCATTTTTAAAGAGCTGGTTAAATTGTCAGTCCAAAAACCGGATCATAATTTATCTATAGTTCATCACTTTTGAAAAATATCGCTTTTCCGGGAGTTTATTTGTCAGAAATCGGCCTGTATAGTGCGGGTTCAGTTTGTAGCTTTGCGTTGACGCATTGAATATGAGGCCGTTTTTAGCAACATTATCACTAACTACATATTAGTTAGCTTAGCATGTCTGCTGACTTATTTGTGTCTGGAAGCTCACATACAATAAGCTTAGCTAGATATCATATCCTTGTTTTAGACTTTTTTTGTTCCTAATAAAAAAGCCCATCATGGTAATCCTGCTAGAAGTGTTGTTAATATTTGTACCTCTGTGGTAACTGGTTCTCTACTGAACGTAATTTGATAGTTAGCCAGTTAGCAAGCTAAGGTTTTGACTAGCTCATAATATAGATATGAGACAAGTTTATTTTGTTAACTTTTTTTTTTCTTTTACTTCCTGTGAGTAGGTTTTCTTCACTTACCAAAAAACGTGGCGCATTGACCCTACCTGGCAACCACATAACGCTATAAGGTTAAATATGAAGTGCGATATATATATATTTTTTTGGGGGGGGGTGATATTTTCCTACAAATCCCGCCTCCTGTAATATGATTGGCTATTGCGTCAGCCTTATAAACGTACTGACAGTGTCCAATTGGTGCACGACATGTGAGTATGTACAGCCAGCCAATCATAGTGTCGCAAACCGGATTTCCCGGAAGACGAGTGAAAAAAAAAATAGCTAGAACAACTAACGAATTGAACAAAGCTGTATGTGACAGTAGAGTTTGGTTAAATGTGTTTCACGAAGAAAATAAACATTACAGTGTAAGACTTAGCAAAGAGATAGAAATGAAGCTTATCTGAAGTTAATAGCTGAAGTTTTCTATAGTTTTATAAATGAATTTTGTTAAAACAAGTGTTCATATTAGCATTAAGGCTGTCATGGACAGTAAAACCTTGCTGTGTTTTAAAGCATCAAGGTAAATAGTAACTGGATTCCAGGACATCACCTAAAACATCGTCAGATTTTCACACAAGTCCTAAAAGTAGATAAAGAGAACCCAGTTAAACAAATGAGACAAAAATATTACACTTGGCCATTTATTTATTGAGGAAAATGATCCAATATTACATATCTGTGAGTGGCAAAAGTATGTGAACCTCTAGGATTAGCAGTTAATTTGAAGGTGAACTTAGAGTCAGGTGTTTTCAGTCAATGGGATGACAGTCAGGTGTGAGTGGACACCCTGTTTTATTTAAAGAACAGGGATCTATCAAAGTCTGATCTTCACAACACATGTTTGTGGAAGTGTATCATGGCACGAACAAAGGAGATTTGTGAGGACCTCAGAAAAAGCGTTGTTGATGCTCATCAGGCTGGAAAAGGTTACAAAACCATCTCTAAAGAGTTTGGACTCCACCAATCCACAGTCAGACAGATTGTGTACAAAGGGAGGAAATTCAAGACCATTGTTACCCTCCCCAGGAGTGTAATAATAAGAACACTCCAAGAGCAAGGCGTGTAATAGTCGGCGAGGTCACAAAGGACCCCAGGGTAACTTCTAAGCAACTGAAGGCCTCTCTCACATTGGCTAATGTTAATGTTCATGAGTCCGCCATCAGGAGAACACTGAACAACAATGTGTGTGCATGGCAGGGTTGCAAGGAGAAAGCCACTGCTCTCCAAAAAAAACCCATTGCTGCTGGTCTGCAGTTTGCAGTGGATCATGTGGACAAGCCAGAAGGCTATTGGAAAAATGTTTTGTGGACGGATGAGATCAAAATAGAACTTTTTGGTTTAAATGAGAAGCATTATGTTTGGAGAAAGGAAAACACTGCATTCCAGCATAAGAACCTTATCCCATCTGTGAAACATGGTGGTGGTAGTATCATGGTTTGGGCCTGTTTTGCTGCATCTGGGCCAGGACGGCTTGCCATCATTGATGGAACAATGAATTCTGAATTATACCAGCAAATCCTAAAGGAAAATGTCAGGACATCTGTCCATGAACTGAATCTCAAGAGAAGGTGGGTCATGAAGCAAGACAACGACCCTAAGCACACAAGTCGTTCTGCCAAAGAATGGTGAAAGAAGAATAAAGTTAATGTGTTGGAATGGCCAAGTCAAAGTCCTGACCTTAATCCAATGGAAATGTTGTGGAAAGACCTGAAGCGAGCAGTTCATGTGAGGAAACCCACCAACATCCCAGAGTTGAAGCTGTTCTGTGCGGAGGAATGGGCTAAAATTCCTCCAAGCCAGTGTGCAGGACTGATCAACAGTTACCGGAAACGTTTAGTTGCAGTTATTGCTGCACAAGGGGGTCACACCAGATACTGAAAGCAAAGGTTCACATACTTTTGCCACTCACAGATATGTAATATTGGATCATTTTCTTCAATAAATAAATGACCAAGTATAATATTTTTGTCCCATTTGTTTAACTGGTTTCTCTTTATCTACTTTTAGGACTTGGGTGAAAATCTGATGATGTTTTAGGTCATATTTATGCAGAAATATAGCAAATTCTAAAGGGTTCACAAACTTTCAAACACCACTGTATACACAAAGGATTTTGTTGGATGCTGTCCATAATCCGCACTAATAATGAACTGATTTAACCCTTTGGTGACTGACCCCTTGAACATGGTTCCTCCAGGAACGATGACGTTTCAGTCGTCAAGACAACGGAAAAACTAAAATACAAGAGCATTTTGTTTTGTGCACAAGAGCATTGTGACGTATCTTTCTGTTTTTGTATTTTAGTTCTTCTGTTGTCTTGACAACTGAAAAGTCATAGTTCCTGGAGGAACCATTTTCAAGGGGTCAGTCACCAAATTAAAAACCTGTTATTTAACAAAGGCAAACATAACTGTTATAGTGAAGCTTTCTCTAATGAGATGTTTATTTAACAGTTTACGGAAGGAGGCTCTGGTGTCAGCACTTTTTACCAGCCCGTATGTAGTTTTCACCGTGGGATAGTCTTCAAGACAGACGACTGTACGATTTCTCTAAGAAACTCGTCTTCTTAAAGCTAGACGGCCTTTCGATTTCATAAAATCAGTGAAATTTAGTTCCCTCTGAAATTTCCCTCTGAAAATCTGATGATGTTTTAGGTCATATTTATGCAGAAATGTAGAAAATTCTAAAGGGTTCACAAACTTTCAAGCACCACTGTACATGAAATCGCTCACTTCGCACAGTCAAGCAGACAGAGGAAGTCCGTGTGCACATGCGCAAGTTTACCTTGACTGTGCACTGAGAGTTCTATAGTCATGAAAGTGTTCCGGAATTTCCTGGAATTCTGGATTTTTAGATTTTCCGCTGGATTTTTTCTGCTAATGACCCGGAAATCCGGATATTTGACAAAACTCTTGAAAATCTCCGGTTTTCCGAATAGAGAAATTTATTTTTCGGATTTTTCGCGTTCCTAGACGTGGCGTAATACTTCGCATCGTCCTTGCATGGGCGCAGTCCTTAAATAGCCCAAACACAGTTCATTGATTAAAGACAGGTGTTCTTTGTTAACGTTGCACGTGCCGGAGCTCATTAGGCGTGCGCGCCTTCAGGTGCACGTGCTAAGGCACGCAGGACTGACACTGTTCTGCGCAAGCACAACACAATCGCACTAGAAAGCATGTTCAAGCTGCCAGTGTAGCTGCAGTCTTTTTAGTTGCGAATTACAAGTATTTTCTCTTGTGTTAATAATTCACCATGTCAAAACAAGCAAAACCTTCCTCCTTTTTATGACGTGAAGAGAGGTCAGCAATTTATTATACGTATATATTTTTTCCCATCAAAGTTGCATTGTGTGGTTTCGAAGCTAAGTTTTAGTGCCGTTTCTAGAACACAACATCAAGAAACCGTGGAAGAAACAGCAATAATGGAAGAGCCGGTTTCTAAGCTGCCTAAAACTAGCAATGGTCATTATTTTTTGTTACATAATGCACTCAGGCTGCCAGTCAGTGTGTGACACACACACACACACACACACACACACACACACACACCCTCCCTACGCCCCTGATTTACGTGAGAAATTTGGTATTCATTCATTGGTGTTTAAATTTACAGACAATACGAACTAATGTAAACAATTGGCTTCAACTCGCATAAATCTGAATTGGAAATGTTTAGTTCACTTTAGCTTCTGCAAACGCACAACTCTACTAAAAGATTGATAAACGAGGCTCGATGTCCCCAACATTGAAACCTGAAAGCTTTAGAAACTCTAACAGACCTTTACTTTAACAGTGCTGTTTTGGGATTTTGCTGAGTTTACCTTCAACTGTCTGATTTTTTTTTTCAAAGTAATGAACTGTGCAGCAGGAAAATCACCGCGTTTTCTAAATGCACTCCTGAAAATTACTCATTAACTCGGGGAATTAAATTTGATATTTTTGACATGTTAATCGTTAATGTACATGAAAGAAAAAGGCTTAAAAGTTCTAACTTGTTTTTGTGAAAATAAGTACTAAAATGCACTAGAGTGCAGGGTTTTGCGTGTTACGTTATTAAAATATTTTTGGGGGACGTTGCCCCCCCCCCCCCCCCCCCCCCCCCCATTTCAGGGTTTTTTCCTTTGCTCCACTTTCATCTCTAGTTCCATCATTCTGTCTCTAAACAAACAGCTGATCACACCGAGGTGCTCGTTGACCACCGATATTTATTAGTTTGGTCCTGTGTTTCCTTTCCTTCGCAACTTAGGCCACACCAATTCGATTAGCTGGTTCTCGGAATCGCCGCTTGAAGAAAATGCAAAATAAAAAAAAAAATCGAAATCAAACTCCCGCCAACAGAAAAGGTCACGTGACGTGATATCACGTGACGTCGAAAACCAATCAAATCGCCCCTTTCACTTTTGTTAAAGACGTGTGAAGTAGCCTACTCCTGGTCAAATCTTTTTTTCTGTGCATTGTCGATGTTCAATTGACTGTAATTCATTTGTTTATTTAGCCGATCTGTTTACTGGTTTGCCTGTATTGTTTGCTCTATTTCCACTGCTAATTTTACCATCAGAGCATTTTTTTTTTAATTTTTAGTTTTGTTTCGCCCACTCGCTTCATATTTTTCCTGAAAAAATCCGAGAACCAACTAATTAAATTGGTGTGGCCTTAACGTCTTTTCTTCTCACTTTCCATTAGTCAGTCTTGCATGTTTTATTCGCGTCCTCCATTTCCATCTCCTGTTTCAAATTTGTATCATTGCGCAAACATGGAAAGCCCACCGCATGATGCAGTGTCTTGTATTGCGTCACAGTGAAGCAGTTGTCCCACCACATGATGTATGATGTCGTGTCTTGTATTGCGGCATGGTGAAGCCACGTGGCCCTAAATTCATTAATTGTTCTATTTTTAAAAAACCTAATAAAATTGTAAGTCTGTGATTCAAATTCAGTAGCTTTCGGTCCACTAAACAAAAATAATTTGGTGTCAGGGAAAATTCTTTTTATGACCTACACTTGAAAAATCTGAACGGCAATATAGCTTTAATAAATAAAAAGACGGAATACTGCGCTGTATGAGAAATAAAGCACTTAGTCAGTATTTTAGATAAACTTGAACTTTTACAAAGACAAACTGAGCGGTGTGTGTGTGTGTGTGTGTGTGTGTGTTGGATTCCAGACCATGTTGGCCTCACTGGTAATGAGCAGGCAGATAGTGCGGCTAAAAGCGCAGTCACTGAATGTAAAATTCCAGCTTCAGACCTTCAACATGTGCTGGCATCTTATATTTTAAGGAAGTGGCAGACTGAATGGGATGAATGTCCTGAAAACAACTTGTACAAAATCAAAGACACTTTTATTCTAATTTCAAACCAGATGTGATCAAGTGGTGTGTATCAGGCGTCGTATTGGGTATTCAAGGCTCACCCATGTTTTTTTTTTTTATTAAAGGGTGAAGGACCACCAGCATGCCATTTCTATAGGATCTCTCTGATAATCAAGCGCATTTTACCTTGCTGTCCTGGTCTAAATGTCACAAGGAAACGATTTTGTTCTGAAAATACTTTGGATGATGTTTATAAAGTGCATCTCATCTCATCTCATTATCTCTAGCCGCTTTATCCTGTTCTACAGGGTCGCGGGCAAGCTGGAGCCTATCCCAGCTGACTACAGGTGAAAGGCGGGGTACACCCTGGACAAGTCGCCAGGTCATCACAGGGCTGACACATAGACACAGACAACCATTCACACTCACATTCACACCTACGGTCAATTTAGAGTCACCAGTTAACCTAACCTGCATGTCTTTGGACTGTGGGGGAAACTGGAGCACCCGGAGGAAACCCACACGGACACGGGGAGAACATGCAAACTCCACACAGAAAGGCCCTCGCCGGCCACGAGGCTCGAACCCAGAACCTTATTGCTGTGAGGCGACAGCGCTAACTACTACACCACCGTGCCGCCCACCTTGCGCAATACCAGAAAAATTCAGTTGAAATCAAGCCATTTGAGGCGAATTGGTCCGCCTCTGAAAAAACTTGGCATTTGGATTTCCCGGCAAACATTGATTTTCGTGACTTCGCGTGCGGGACGCCTCCCTCTGAATCCTACGTCAGCGCTGGTTTGTTTATGAGAAAACGACCTGGTGGATTTCTGCAAATTTCTTCAACGTTATCACGTAATTATTAAAATGGTTAACAGATGTATCGTAGGAGGGTGTAGCAACACCAATCATGATGGGATTAGTACTCATCGTTTCCCAAAAGACCGGACAACGAGAGAGAAATGGGAGCGCTTGGTCTACACAGGCTGTGCACTGAAACTGTGCAAAGCTCGCGCAGCCTGCTGGCGCTTCCGCAGGTAACGTCACGAATCTGGCTCCAGACTCCCTTGGGATTTTTCCAGACGCGTTTTGTTATTTTATTTTTTTCTGCTGTAGACAGATGGCCTTGTGCAAAATTACCCTTCTGGATAAGTGTGTAAAGGGTCATACTTTCATATAAAAAAAACACAAAATTGGTCTAGAATATGCACTTTAAGAAGGTGCCACTACAAAAAGTTTTCAAATTTTTATCACATGCGTATTTGAAGGTATAATAATAATTTTTTGATTAATTGACATCGCTGCTTCACAGCTCCTGGATCCAGGGTTTGATCCTAAGATGGGCTTATTGGCTGTGTGGAATGTCCGTGCATGTTCTTCTCATGTCCACGTGGGTTTCCTCCAGGTTCTCAGTTTTGCTCCTACTTCCCAAAAAGATTGGCTAAAATAAATCAGTCCTAATATGATATGTGGACATCTCTGACACAAACAAGCGCCAGCAACCGGCGGTTTTCTCCGCCTACACAGACGGTCTGCGCCGGCTACTCAATCCTAGAAAAAAATAAAAACTTGCCTTTCAGTGTTCAAGTGATTTATATCGTCTCGGCTGCCCACAATTTGCTGCAAGTCCAATTATTTCACCAAGAAATTGTCTTCCATTCGGGTCTAGCATTACTGGAAGCAGCGCCATGTTTGCTGATTGATTCTCGCGCTCTGATTGGCTGAACCGGACCACGTGACCACACTGTAGCGTTTGTAGTTATGTTACAGAGCCAGGCAGTATACTACAGAGGGTAAGTGAGAAAGCCAAGCACACATACCTCTGGAGGGAAATTTCATACATATTTTGCAAGTATTTTACAGCGAAGTGGTTGGTAATTTATTTGCTGAGAATGCACCAGAAGACATGGAAATTTCAAAATTTTCAGGGAAGGGCATACCCCCCTAGCATTAGCGTCCCTTTGGCGCACCGCGGTGGTTTCACTGCTGCAAATTCCAGAGCTGCCTACTACTTTTTTTTTTTTTTTATTTTAGCTGGCTACTTCAGATTTTCTGGAGAACCCTGGTTTGCGCATGATGCTCTCTACAATGAACTGTCATCCCATCCAGGGTGTTGTTCCACTTCACACAGTGTTTCTGTGAGAGCTTCCAAACCTACTGCAACCCTGACTAGGCTGAAGCAGTTACTGGAAGTGAGTGAGTGAGAATAGTTGTTGGCTGTCCATCGCTAACAATGATGACTGCTTCATTAGGATGCGCAGAAACGCAGATGGGTCGCGAGGCCCGCACCAGAGCGACAGATTCGCCTGCATGGGCGGCACGAATGGCCCGGCTGAGTCGCCACGGAATGTCTGGCTTCGTGAGCTCTTACATACTGTTCTCCTCTCCTAATGAAGCACTTTGCACAGTAAGGTAAGACAAGCGATGTCATGCCCCCTTCGTGTTGTCTCTCTGGACCTCCAGACCTGATGCCAAGTGGTGCACAAAAGTGCCACAGACCTGATGGGTATGGAAGTTGCCCCGCAGTGACAACTGATTTGCCATCTGTTGGCCATTTGAGTGGCTCTTCTGCATGCCATCTGGTGGTGTGTCATCAACCCTGTTGGGTTCATCTGCCACGTTGCACCAAAAAGCGCCCTGCTGCCAGCACCTTATTGGTGATGTACTATTTAACCCATAGCGGGAACCCAGGCAGGTGCTACCACTCCGGGTCAGAGTGGACCTGGGAGCAATGGTGACTCCACTTTCCCCAGTACTCAAGTCCTCCCGGACCTGAGATTCACCACCGGTTACAGTTTAAAGTCATACCCAGGACTAATAGAATAGAATATGACAAGATAGTATACATTAAAATAGAACATGGAGAATAGAATGGTCACAGAACCAAAGAGAACATGACAATATAGAATAAGATAGACAATTAGGACAGTATAATAGAATGCGTTACATTATAAGAGAAAAGGAGGGAATATGATAGAATAGAATAGAAAGCATTTTGAAGACGTGGAAAAGAATATGACAAAATACTACACGTATACTATTTAGTTTGTAGAATAGACAGTCATGACAATACAACAAAATAAATTTTTTAAAAAAGGGAATATGATATATACATATACATGCACACACATATATACACATTCTGTATAGAACTGTCATAGAATTATCTATGTCATATACTGTATAGAATAGGATGGCAAGCATTATGAAGATGTAGAACAAAACACGACACAGAATAGACAGCCATGACAATACAATAGAATACCTCACAAGAGAAACAAGAAGGGACCACGTCAAACTAGAACAGAATGTATTATGATGGAATAGAATAGAAAGGAACGGATGGGAATAAAATAGAAAGCATTATACAGCAGAATACAACAAAATACTAGCTATATATATTGTATATCAGAGGTGGACAGTAACGAAGTACATTTACTTGAGTACTGTACTTAAAGGAACAGTCCACCATACTTCCATAATGAAATATGCTCTTATCTGAATTGAGACGAGCTGCTCCGTACCTCTCCGAGCTTTGCGCGACCTCCCAGTCAGTCAGACGCAGTCAGACGTGCCGTCACTCCTGTTAGCAATGTAGCTAGGCTCAGCATGGCCAACGGTATTTTTTGGGGCTGTAGTTAGATGCGACCAAACTCTTCTGCG
Source organism: Neoarius graeffei (assembly GCF_027579695.1). NCBI lineage: Eukaryota > Metazoa > Chordata > Actinopteri > Siluriformes > Ariidae > Neoarius > Neoarius graeffei. The sequence goes on along the minus strand of NC_083587.1, from coordinate 34,011,246 downwards.
TTTTTCCTGTTTACATAGGTTTATATGAGCAGTGATATGAAACAAGTTCAGTTACACAAATTGAAACGTAGCGATTTTCTATGCTATGGAAAGTGCGCACTATAATGACAGGCGTACTAACACCTTCTGCGCGCTTCGGCAGCGCATTGATACGGAGCTCAGATATCAATGCGCTGCCGAAGCGCGCAGAAGGTGTTTAGTACGCCTGTCATTATAGTGCGGACTTTCCATAGCATAGAAAATCGCTACGTTTCAATTTGTGTAACTGAACTTGTTTCATATCACTGCTCATATAAACCTATGTAAACAGGAAAAACGCAGAAGAGTTTGGTCGCATCTAACTACAGCCCCAAAAAATACCATAGGCCATACTGAGCCTAGCTACATTGCTAACAGGAGTGACGGCGCGTCTGACTGACTGGGAGGTCGCGCAAAGCTCGGACAGGTACGGAGCAGCTCGTCTCAATTCAGATAAGAGCATATTTCATTATGGAAGTACAGTGGACTGTTCCTTTAAGTACACTTTTTGAGTATCTGTACTTTACTTGTGTATTTTTTATTTTTTTTGGAAACTTCTGACTTTAACCCCTTCAATGCCCTGGGACGAGTCACGTACGTCCTGAAATCTTTTACCGCTGTGCCGTATGACGGAAGAACGTTTTAGGCATTGACTGTTATTCATATGTGCCACTGTGAAGTAAAAGTAATGTGCCATGTAAGGTACATAAAAGGAGGTGTTTTATGATGAGTAGCGTACGTCATAAGGCACAGCGGTAAAAGATTTAATGACGTACGTGACTCGTCCAAGAGCATTGAAGGGGTTAACTTCACTGTATGTGAAAGACAAATATCGTACTTTTTACTCCACTACATTTCTATCAAGGTCCTCGTTACTCGTTAGCGGCTTTGAAAGTGGATGTTTTTTCTTTTCTAAAATGTGATTGGTTTTTTCGCAGGTGACGCTGAGACAGCCGATCAGTAATCACTAGGGTCACGTCACATCCATAGACTGCATAAAATCAAGTTCAATGATTTCTCCACAGCATTATTTAACACGATCAGTTGATGGCAGAATGGAAGGAGGCGGTTCTTCTGGATGCACACACTCATGGCCCATGAACCCATGTTTCAGTTTTCTGAAAGGATTAAAGATTCGTTTCGTTTTAAATGTTTGCTTTGTTTGCCAAAAACGAACCACATCACGGCCTCCAGAAACTCGCCGCCCAACCTGCAAAGCATATTGAGGGATATAAACGTTTTATTCCAAGAGAAAGCTTGTAATGAAGTTGTCTGCGCTTTTAAAGCTAGCGATAACGTTGCAAACGTAGCTATGCAGTCTGGTTCGTCAAATGACTTTCTATGGATTTGCCCACCAAGTTCCTGTAGCCTTGTCCACGGCTAACGTTACACATAGCTAGTTAACTTGGACACTCTTAGTTAGCATGTAAAAATGGAGTTACGCTAACATGAATCACGTTAACTTATCTGAAGTCCTTTCAGAAATAGGTTTTAGCGTAATCTTGCCAAATAACCAGAATGTAGAAATCTTTCTTTTCTAGTAGCGTGAGCTACCCAATATGATTTCGAGTTTGAAAAGAGTTTGCTAGCATCAGGTGGAGTTTCATTGACTAGCTAGCTTAACGTTAAACCACCATGATGGCGCAGCATGCGTTCATTTTGTGAATTCACATTTCCGTCTTTGGTAACAGCGTTAGGTTTTGTAAGCGTTGTGGCAATAATACAACGATGCGTTGACAGGAAATGTACTTTAAATACTTAAGTATTTTTAAAAGCAAGTACTTCAGTACTTTAACTTAAGTAAAAATGTGACTGGACAACTTTCACTTGTATCGGAGTAACATTTGACCAGTGGGATCTGAACTCTGACTTAAGTACTGAAGTCGGGTACTTTATCCACCTCTGTTGTATATAGAATAGGATAGACAGTTACAATAAGATAATCGAATATATTATAAAAGAAAATAAGGGAATTTGACAGAATAGAGTAGAATGGAATGCAGTATGATAGAATGGAATAGAAAGCATATAATATGATAAGATATATATTCTGTATAGAATTGAGATCTTTCAACACACACAGAGAGAGAGAGAGAGAGAGAGAGAGAGAGACAGAACCCGGGGCTTGGGCTGAGGATTTCTCAAGGGTATGATGTCGGACGTTGCCATTCCAATAAGCGTTCCATGTCTTCATCTTCAAGTGCTACTTGGACCGTGAGAATATTAATGATTCACAAATAATAAGACACTTGCTCACAGAAAAGTGTCATCATAATGATAGAAAAACTTCCACAGTGGACATTCCCATGCTGCATTCAGTATCTTACACCAGTTAGAGTATAGAATTGGGACTTGGTCTTAATGAAGAGCCTGTAAAAATAATGTTTGTGCCGTCTTTTCGTTTTTGCTTGCATGAAATTTGACAAGAAGTAATTCCGCAAAGCACAAATGAAGCCAGCTAGCTGACAAGGCTAATTAATTAAGAAGAGTTGTTGATATTAAATGATAGAAAATCTTTTTTTTTTCAAACGAACAGTGCTTTTTTGTGGTTTGTTAACATATTTAGTAAAGAATTGGACTTTTTTTTTTTCTTTTTTAAATTGCTCCAGTTTTTGCCAATGTGACATGATAATTTTAAAACAACCTTTGTTTAATCTCTGGCTTAAAAGTAGACAGCCTTTCGATTTCATAAACCCGGTGAAATTTAGTTCCTTCTGAAATGTGGTCATTCCGAGTCGAGTGTGAAGCGGCTGGGATGAGGATCAGCACCTCCAAGTCCGCGGCCATAGCGCTCAGCCGGAAATGGGTAGAGTGCCTACTTCGGGTCAGGGGGGAGTTGCTACCTCAAGTGGAGGAGTTTAAGTATCTCGGGGTCTTGTTCACAAATGAGGGTAGGGGGGAGCGGGAGTTGGACAGACAAATCAAGGCAGCGTCAGCAGTGATGCTTACGCTAAACCGGTTTGTTGTGGTAAAGAGAGAGCCGAGCCAAAAGGCAAAGCTCTCAGTTTACTGGTCCATCTACGTTCCTACTCTCACCTATGGTCACGAGCTGTGGGTAGTGACCGAAAGAATGAGATCGCAGATACAAGCGGTTGAAATGAGTTTTCTCCGCAGGGTGGCTCGGCTCTCTCTTGGAGACAGGGTGAGAAGCTTGGTCATTCGGGAGAGACTCAGAGTAGAACCGCTGTTCCTCCACATCAAAAGGAGTCAGTTGAGGTGGTTTGGGCACTAGGGTATTAGGCAGAAAAAGAAATTTACCAGTCAAAAATAATATTTTATATAATCCTGATAAGCGCCGCAGGTGCGAAGACGAGCGCCGCAGGCGCGAAGTCCCTCTAGGGGGGTCTGGGGGCATGCCCCCCCAGAAAATTTTTGAAATTTAGACTTCATTTCCTGCATTCTAGGACATTTTCAGGGTGAAATGGCGTGTAATTTTTGATCAGAAATATTGCATATTTTTACTTTGTATTTTTTTCAGTTTCACTCCTGAATGTATCAGATGTATGTATGGTGTTTGATTTGGTAACAAAAGTGAAAAGAAAATAAACAACAATGAATTGTATATAATCTTTTGATCTAGTTACAGTATTTAATAAAAAAAAAAAACCCAACAGTATTCTATTTTACCATACCCCAATGAAACCCCCTTGTTAATCAATGTATCACACATACCTTTTCTGTCTTTTTGTGGAAAAACGAATCAGTTTTTGTCACATTCAATTTGGGGCGTTTGTTGGGATTCATCTTGATCCAGAAGAGTGAGTCAGCAAAAAAAAATGCGGTTCTCCCGCCAAGAAAGAGGAAACTACAACGCAGGGTGTTTGGCAATTTTCGACCAATCAGAATTCGCGATTTATTCAGTCCGCATGTTACAAGATTCAGTGCGGGCCAAAATGGCGGAAACGATGAAATATTCTGATTTTTCATTTCAAGTTTTCAGTATTTTTCGTATTAAACTGTGTTTCTTACGATTTGTAAATGATGGCGGAACCACACACGGACTGGCCATCGGGAGTAGCGGGAGTTTTCCCAGTGGGCCGGTGGTTCAGTGTGGGCCAGCGGAGAAAAAAAAAAAAAAAAAAAACAGTTGCGCGCTGGCCTTTAATATGATAAGCAATGTTAACAGTTTCTTTAACAAACTGTTAACATTGCTTATCATATTAAAGGCCAGCGCGCAACTGTAATAAGCAATGTTAACAGTTTGTTAAAGAAACTGTTAACATTGCTTATCATATTAAAGGCCAGCGCGCAACTGTTTTTTTTTTTTTTTTTTTCTCCGCCGGCCCACACTGAACCACCGGCCCACCGGGAAAACTCCCGCTACTCCCGATGGCCAGTCCGTGTGTGGGCGGAACATAACTGGATTTATCGGATGACATGTGGGAGTATTCATGTGCGAAAATTTTCGGCATTATCGTCCGTTTCAGTATCCGTCTGTGTGTATACTTGCCCGTTGAAATCGGCAATTGCCCGTCAAATTTACGGGTGGACGGGTCTCTGCCTAATACCTTATTGGGCACCTTGTTAGGATGCCCCCTGGACGCCTCCCAAGGGAGGTTTTCTGGGCATGCCCCACCGGGAGGAGACCCCGGAGCAGACTCGGGACACGCTGGAGAGATTACATCTCTCGGCTGGCCTGGGAACGCCTCGGTATTCTCCTGGAAGAGCTGGTGGAGGTGGCCGGGGAGAGGGAAGTCTGGGGTGCTCTGCTTAGGCTGCTACCCCCACGACCTGGACCCAGATTCGGCAGAGGATGGATGGATGGATGGATGGATGGATGGATGGATGGATGGAGTGGTAACACAATTGTATGTCTAGATCTATTGTCCAGAATTCTGGGTAAATCTCAAGATAATTTGGTCTGGAATATATGAAATTGAAAGAGCATCATGAAAGTTTTTTTTTCTGCCTCCGCCACCTTAAGGTGCAGGAGGCATTATGTTTTCGGGTGGTCTGTCTGTCCATGCGTCCGTCCGTGTGTGCGTCCGTCCCGAAACCTTGTGAACACGATATCTCAAAGGCTAATGAAAGGAATTTCACCAAACATGAACTGATTAGATTTTGAGATCAAAAGGTCACAGGTCAAGGTCACTGTGAGGTCAAATGTCCGTCCAAAAACCTTGTGAACACAATATCTCCAAGGCAAATGAAAGGAATTCCACCAAACTTTCACCATTTGTGCACTTTGGGACAAACATCAACTGATTAGATTTTGAGGTTAAAAGGTCACAGGTCAAGATTACTGTGAGGCCAAATGTCCATCCCCAAACTTTGTGAACACGATATCTCAAAGACTAATGAAAGGAATTTCACCAAACTTTCACCATTTGTGCATTTGGGGACAAACATGAACTGATTAGATTTTGAGATCAAAGGGTCTAAGGTCAAGGTCACTGTGAGGTCAAATGTCCGTCCGAAAACCTTGTGAACACCATATCGCCAAGGCAAATGAAAGGAATTTCACCAAACTTTCACCATTTGTGCACTTTGGGACAAACATGAACTGATTAGATTTTGAGGTTAAAAGGTCACAGGTCAAGGTTACTGTGAGGTCAAATGTCCATCCCCAAATCACAACTTAATAAGGCGTGTAGTCTACCAGGCGGAGGCATCCCCATCGACGCCGTTGGCGTCGAGTTCTATCTAGTTAAAGTCTCAATCTTGACTGTCCTCAACCCCCTTAAAATTCGGTCTTGATCCCATCTTAACTAACCCTGATCTTGACAGTGGTGTTCTTTGAATACAGCCCTGGTAAAGTCGTAGTTTATGTATGAAGGCCATTATTCTTCTAGTTATCTTTTTCCCCGTATAAAAGTTTTAGTGCGAGTTCATCTATCCAGCTTTACAATCACCAGCATGTGACTTTTTTTTTTTTTTATTGCAGCTTCTGTCAGCTGCTTGTAAACATGAGAAGTGTAGATGAGGCTATTAATAGTCAGAGAGTTTACACATCACCAAGCATCATGGATAAAACTCCAGCTGCTCTGATTTACTTGGAAAACTAAACATGAAGGTTCATGCTGAATCCTAGGACAGCATGGAAACAGTGAGGTTCCTGTAATTGTACACACAAATGTATTTTCAGAACGATGAAGCAATACACACCAAAACCAGGAGGAGGAGGACATTTACTGAGATGTGGAACTGAGTGGAACAACGATTGGGCAATTATTAAAATTTATGGAACTAACTATTGGCCAAAGTATCTGCGTTTTAATTTTAGCGACTTACTCCTGAGCAGACTTATTTTGTAAAGCAGTAAGCAGGTTTTTAACCTTTGTGTGTTTCTTTCTCTAAAGGTCACTTGGTGAAGCTGGTGAACTCGACAGAACTGTCCACCATGGAGTGTTTGTGAAACACTGACATTGTCTAAGTGGAAGGCAGAAAGGCGCTAAGAGAAGCAGGACAGCGACGAAACAATGACGTCCAACAGAAGCCCACATGGGCTCAGACAGATTGGGCTGGACCAGATCTGGGATGACCTGCGGGCAGGGATTCAACAGGTGTATACGCGACAGAGCATGGCTAAGTCCCGCTACATGGAGCTCTACACGTATCCTCCATGAGTTACAACGAAGGAAATATACTTTGTGCCATGAACTGTCATAACCTTACACATACCCTATCACATGTTATGACATGAGGTTGCAGTTGTCACTGTGAGGGTGGACCATGAATGCTGCTGCTGTTACTGTGTGTATTCCAGGAATCTCTCAAGTTGGCAAAAAGCAGTATTTAGGGGCACACCCTCACACTTGAGAGACTTTACTTTCAATTTTACTTAACTTTATTTGATTTCATTTTCAAACATACACTCACCAGCCACTTTAATAGGAACTTGTTCTTGATTTCTAAGATTCCTGTTCTTGGCTGGCAGGAATGGAACCCAGTGTAGGCTTCTGCTGTTGCATGCTGAGATGCTTTTCCGCTCACCACGGTTGTAAAGAGTGATTATATGAGTTGCTATGTCCTTCCTGGCAGCTCGAATCAATCTGTGCCGAGTTTCCCAAAAGCATCGTAGCACAAAAATCATTGTTAAATGGTAGAGCGAGCAGCACAATGAAACTCTCTCTCCTAGTTAAGATGCTCTTAGTGTTAAGAGGCTTTTGGGAAACCCACCACTGGCCATTTTTCTCTGACTTCTCTTATCAACAAGATGTTTCCACCCACAGAACTGTTGCTCACTCAGTGTTTTTTTTTTGTTTGTTTTTTTTGTTTTTCGCACCATTCTGTGTAAACTCTAGACACTGTTGTGTGTGCAAACCCCAGGAGATCAGCAGTTTCCGAAATACTCAAACCACTCCATGTGCCATGGCTGTTGGTGCCAGAGTGAAAGTCAAAAAAGGGATCACAATTTTTCCCATTCTGATGTTTGACATGAGCATTAAAAGTAGACGGCCTTTCGATTTCATAAAATCGGTGAAATTTAGTTCCCTCTGAAGTTTGGTCATTGTGATATATATATGTGTGTGTGTTATTTACCAGCTTAAGGTTGGTCCGTATCGTGAAATATCGTGACCGAGGTCTTGAAAGTACTGAGCGAGGCCCTCAGTATTCAAAGCCGAGGTCATGGTATTTCACCATACGGACCGACCTTAAGCTGGTAAATAATATATTTATTTTTTTCTTTACCAAATTCTAACAGAAAACGAGAGCGCCCGAAAGGGAAAACCGAGCCGAGCCGCCATTTTGAATCCTCATTCACGGCTGTAATGCAAATGGCTTCCTCCTCGGTATACAAGTGCACTTCCATGGCAGGAAAAAAAACCTACATTTTTGCCGCCTATGTAGTCCCCTATTTATACAAATAGGAGTCATTCAGGATTCAGCCTTGTTTTTGCTTGCCGTTAGCAAGTTAGAGGTTTTTAGCTTTCTCCTGAAATGTTTTTTTTTATTTCTTCTTCCTCAGGGTAGTAAAACTCGCTTTCACTGTGAACACGGTCGTTATCGCTATCTATGATGTAAAATTAATGCTGTTCTCCTGAGAAATGCTGGCAAAAATTTATAAGATTTTTGATAATCTTCTAAATAAATCTTATTAAAAAAAAGATAAATATTGACAAAAAAATGCTACGATGTTTGTTGTGAACGAGCGAGTCGCCAGAGGTCTGTAACCGGGGTCTGTAACTGGGGTCCGTACCGTAGGATATGGACCCTCTCGCCAATCAATCAGAGCGCAGGATTTGATGGAAACCGGACCGTGAAAAAAAATGTGTTTATTTCTGTAATATCTAAAACCAACCAGGCCATTCTGTGGCTGGGAAGTTATTTAATTTGACAGGATTCACGAACAAATAACGTGAATGAAATCACTCGTTTGGCGCAGTCAAAGCAGACAGAGGAGGTCCATATGCGCATGCGCAGGTTTACCTTGACCGTGCACTGACCGTTACATCATTCTGTCATTAAACGAACAGCTGATCACACCGAGGTGCTTGCTGACCGCCGATATTTATTAGTTTGGTCCTGCGTTTCCTTTCCTTCGCAACATAATGTCTTTTCTTCTCGCTTTCCATTACTGTAGTCGGCCTTTCACGTTTTATTCGCACACTCACGTCTGCCATTTTTCTCTCCTGTTTCAAATTTGTGTCTGATAATACCTTGCACGAACAGGGAAAGCCCACCACGTGATGCATGACGTAGTATCTTGAATTGGGTCAGGGTGAAGCAGGAAAAAATAGCAGAGAATTTAGGGCCATGTGGCCCTAAATTCATTAATTGTTCTTTTTTTTTTTTTAAACTAATAAAATTGGAAGTCTGTGATTTGAATTCAGTAGGCTTCAGTCCACTAAATAAAAATAAGTGCGTGTCGGGGAAAATTCTTTTTATGACCTACATCTGAAAACTCTGAAAGGCAGTCCATCTTTAACTGAAGCTTTTGATTTGTATCTGCATGATTGTGCTGCTGTCCAGGGATTGGCTGATTAGAGAACTGCATAAAACAGCAGGTGGATGGGTGTAACTTATAAAGTGGCCAGTGAGTGCAGCTGTACATTCGAAAATAAACATTTACATGCCCAGACTCGGAGTAGAAGAAGAAGAAACCTTTATTTGTCACATGCACACTTCAAGCACAGTGAAATTCATCCTCTGCATTTAACCCATCTGAAGCAGTGAACACATGCGCACACACACCGAGAGCAGTGGGCAGCCACACCAGAGCGCCCGGGGAGGAGTCAGGGGTTCAGTACCTTGCTCAAGGGCACCTCAGCCCAAGGCCGCCCCACGTTAACCTAACTGCATGTCTTTGGACTGTGGGGGAAACCGGAGCACCCGGAGGAAACCCACGCGGACACGGGGAGAACATGCAAACTCCACACAGAAAGGCCCTCGCCGGCCGCTGGGTTCGAACCCGGAACCTTCTTGCTGTGAGGCGACCGTGCTAACCACTACACCACCGTGTCGCCGGGAGGGAAGGGAGCTTTTGCGCCGGACACCCAGCCAAGGGCATCCAGGGGGTGCCGGAGAGGCAGGGTCTGGGACAGGCGGTGGCTCGCCTCGCGGCGGTACAATACAATGCTGTTGTTACATTTGAGCTGTGAGAGATTAAATACTGATCGTCTCACAAACAGTACAGAAATAGTTTGTTAAGGAGAATACGTACATCTCTTGGCCAGACCAGCAGATCCAAGCCTTGGAAATCAATTAAAACCCACACATATCAGGAATACCATAATGGCTGGCTGTAGCTGAATCTTCATAAACCCTCCCTTAACTTGTCAGTCTGTGTAACGGTATGTTCTGCGACAGAGCGATATACAACAGCAGATTTCGAGACGATAAGTACGACAGCAGGATAGAGGGACTACTTTTGGTATCAGATCACAGCTTTAGATATCATATTCACAGACAATAAAAGGCTTGGTTCGAACGTCCTGTTTTGTATGGGTAGGTGGAAGAGGAAATGACCTCTACGTCTCTTTCTGTCCTCCCACTCTTCAAAACACAACCCTAAACCATTGTATTGTATCGTATTTTGTTGTTGAAAATGTACACTGATCAGGGAGTCGTAAGCTTTAGGGCAAATGCCATTGATGGCATTTCAAGGAACGTTTGAAGATCTTTTAGCCATCTTCTCTGTGACTTCCTTAACCTAGTCACTAGACATGTTTACAATTACTGTACCAGTGTCCATCAGTCAAACCAGGCGAGGGGTGCAGGCATTCCCCCCACCAAACCCTCCAAGAAGACTCCCACTCCAGGAGGAGCACAGTTTGTTGGGCTGGAACTTTACAAAAGACTGAAGGAGTTTCTCAAGAGCTATTTAACAAATCTTCTGAAGGTAAAGTGTTAGTCTTAACCCTATGTTCACACTAGCGAAGGACAAACCGACAGGTTAATTTTCGATGTCCGTGCATGACGCGGAGTTACGATTTCAGTGACCAGAGCAAGCGATATTTGAATCGAGAGTTTCTCAATTCTATACAAATAGAACGAAGTGGTATGGCAAAGTGAAATTTCCAAACTGCTGATGCAAATGACTCCTCAGATCAATCCTAATTGTGTACAGTCCAACTTTTTAACTATGCTTTCAGATCATACATGACCTCACTATTCATTGATTTATTAAAAACACTGACAAGGTGACGTGAAGAACATTTGATTATTTCATTACAATGGCACCTGTCAAGGGGTGGGATATATTAGGCAGCAAGAGAACAGTTAGTTCTCGAAGTTGATGTGTTGGAAGCAGGAAAAATGGGCAAGCGTAAGGATCCGAGTGACGACGAGAGCTAAATTGTGATGGCGAGATGACTGGGTCTGAGCATCTCCAAAATGGCACATCTTGTGAGGTGTTCCCGGTGTGCAGTGGTTAGTACCGAACAAAAGTGGTCCAAAGAAGGACAACCGGTGAACCAACGACAGGGTCATGAGTGTCGAAGGCTTATTCGTGCATGGGGCACGAATAATAATAATAATGTTAAATTTATATAGCGCCTTTCAAGAAACCCAAGGACGCTTTACAATTATAGACAAAGAAAAAAATAAATAAAAATAATAATAAATAATAATAAATAAAAAAAGTAAAAAGTCCACCGAGTAGGGGTCAGGATGTAATTCCCGTGGTGTAGCAGCCACAGTCCCACCAAAAGGCGCACGAAAACAAGTCCCACATCTCCAGCACCGCCGCCGTGACGCCGTCAACAACATCACTCGAACACCACGCCATGGATCCACAAAGCCAGCAGAGAAGCTCCGCCACGCAGAGCGTTGGTATGTCCCAAACCGCCTGCACAGCCGCCGCGACACCACCAAGCAACATCGCTTGGAACATCACGCCAAGCGTTAAAGCACAGAGCGCTGGACAACCACGATGTAAAATGAGCAACAGGCTCACTGCAGTCCATAGCTGGGAGCACAGGCATCACCCACAGCGAACCAAGGCCTGGAGGGAACCGACGCCCAAAACTGGGTCTGGAGCTACACCACAACCGGTGGACAAAAACACTCAAACACACACCAAACTACACAAACACACAGAAAAAAAAATAAATAAAAAAATGAAAATAGAAAAAGCTCTGGAAAGCTAGCCTATATGGTCCAATCCCACAGAAGAGCTACTGGAGCACAAACTGCTGACAAAGTTAATACTGACACTTTTCTGTTTTAGCCAGTGTTAACTTTTTCAGCAGTTTGTGCTACAGTGGCTCTTCTGTGGGATTGGACCATATGGGCTAGCCTTCATGCCCCATGCCTTCGACACTCTGTCGCCAGTTGTCCTTCCTTGGACCACTTTAGTTCGGTACTAACCACTGCATACCGGGAACACCCCACAAGATGCACCATTTTGGAGATGCTCAGACCCAGGTCATCTAACCATCACTATTTGGCCCTTTTCAAAGTCGCTCAGATCCTTACGCTTGCCCATTTTTCCTGCTTCCAACACATCAAGTTCAAGAACTGGCTGTTCTCTTGCTGCCTAATATATCCCACCCCTTGACAGGTGCCACTGTAATGAGATAATCAAATGTTCTTCACGTCACCTGTCAACGTTTTTAATTTTATGGCTGATCGGTATATGCGAACAGAATATTTTTGCTAAAGGATGTACATGCTCAGTGCCTCATCTTCATGTTCTTTTCGTGTATGTGTGTGGTAGGATGGGGAAGATTTGATGGACGAGAGTGTTCTCAAGTTTTACACGCAGCAGTGGGAGGACTACCGTTTCTCCAGTAAAGTGTTAAATGGGATTTGCGCCTACCTCAACAGACACTGGGTACGCCGGGAGTGTGACGAAGGGCGGAAAGGAATTTATGAAATCTATTCGGTAAGATGTTCATTTGTCTACTACGGCGTTAACATCAAAAGGCAGCAAACTGCAGAGGTCATGCTCAGGTTGTCAGTTATGGGAGTTCATTATCCAAACTTTTTTTTAGCAGCTATCGTTAATGTGTGTTGCTGGTTTGTGGGTGAAGAAACACTTTTTTTTTTCCCCGAGCTGAAACTACAACCCCGATTCCAAAAAAGTTGGGACAAAGTACAAATTGTAAATAAAAATGGAATGCAATAATTTACAAATCTCAAAAGCTGATATTGTATTCACAATAGAACATAGACAACATATCAAATGTCGAAAGTGAGACATTTTGAAATTTCATGCCAAATATTGGCTCATTTGAAATTTCATGACAGCAACACATCTCAAAAAAGTTGGGACAGGGGCAATAAGAGGCTGGAAAAGTTAAAGGTACAAAAAAGGAACAGCTGGAGGACCAAATTGCAACTCATTAGGTCAATTGGCAATAGGTCATTAACATGACTGGGTATAAAAAGAGCATCTTGGAGTGGCAGCGGCTCTCAGAAGTAAAGATGGGAAGAGGATCACCAATCCCCCTAATTCTGCGCCGACAAATAGTGGAGCAATATCAGAAAGGAGTTCGACAGTGTAAAATTGCAAAGAGTTTGAACATATCATCATCTACAGTGCATAATATCATCAAAAGATTCAGAGAATCTGGAAGAATCTCTGTGCGTAAGGGTCAAGGCCGAAAAACCATACTGGGTGCCCGTGATCTTCAGGCCCTTAGACGGCACTGCATCACATACAGGCATGCTTCTGGATTGGAAATCACAAAATGGGCTCAGGAATATTTCCAGAGAACATTATCTGTGAACACAATTCACCGTGCCATCCGCCGTTGCCAGCTAAAACTCTATAGTTCAAAGAAGAAGCCGTATCTAAACATGATCCAGAAGCGCAGATGTCTTCTCTGGGCCAAGGCTCATTTAAAATGGACTGTGGCAAAGTGGAAAACTGTTCTGTGGTCAGACGAATCAAAATTTGAAGTTCTTTATGGAAATCAGGGACGCCGTGTCATTCGGACTAAAGAGGAGAAGGACGACCCAAGTTGTTATATCAGCGCTCAGTTCAGAAGTCTGCATCTCTGATGGTATGGGGTTGCATTAGTGCATGTGGCATGGGCAGCTTACACATCTGGAAAGACACCATCAATGCTGAAAGGTATATCCAGGTTCTAGAGCAACATATGCTCCCATCCAGACGACGTCTCTTTCAGGGAAGACCTTGCATTTTCCAACATGACAATGCCAAACCACATACTGCATCAATTACAGCATCATGGCTGCGTAGAAGAAGGGTCCGGGTACTGAACTGGCCAGCCTGCAGTCCAGATCTTTCACCCATAGAAAACATTTGGTGCAGCATAAAACGGAAGATACGACAAAAAGACCTAAGACAGTTGAGCAACTAGAATCCTACATTAGACAAGAATGGGTTAACATTCCTATCCCTAAACTTGAGCAACTTGTCTCCTCAGTCCCCAGACGTTTACAGACTGTTGTAAAGAGAAAAGGGGATGTCTCACAGTGGTAAACATGGCCTTGTCCCAACTTTTTTGAGATGTGTTGTTGTCATGAAATTTAAAATCGCCTAATTTTTCTCTTTAAATGATGCATTTTCTCAGTTTAAACATTTGATACGTCATCTATGTTCTATTCTGAATAAAATATGGAATTTTGAAACTTCCACATCATTGCATTCCGTTTTTATTTACAATTTGTACTTTGTCCCAACTTTTTTGGAATCGGGGTTGTAGGAATCATGTAACTAAGAAACTTGTTCACATATCTATCTCCAAGACCTTGCGATCACAGTGGAAATCACTAACTTTGAGTTATAAAAGGAAATCGTTTTAATTTCCTTCTCCAGCTTGCCTTGGTGACATGGAGAGAGTGTTTATTCAGACCGCTAAATAAACAGGTGGGCTTTCTTTATAGACCTCTTTTAAGATATTGCTATGTTTTCTATATATTGCTATATTTAAAGCGCAGTTTGTGTTTGTGCTGTGTTCCCATCTGCCACGTCTCTTCACACAAGGTGACGAATGCTGTGTTGAAACTCATTGAGAGAGAAAGAAACGGCGAGACTATAAACACCAGGCTGATCAGTGGAGTTGTGCAGTCCTATGGTGGGTTTCAGCTTGAAAGTTTTATTATTTTTCTGAAATAAAAAAGCTCATGCTTATATTTTTCGGAAAGCAAGTCGCGCCAGGCTATGACACGCTATTAAAAAATGTGGTATCGTTTGGTAAGCAAGGCTCCTGTTTTTCAGAGATGAAAAGGCATAATACTGTATATGGCATCCACATCAGATTATTTACTGTTTATAAATGTCTCGCAGTGGATTATTTTGTACAAGTGCAACTGCACATCCAATGGTGGTAAGAAAAAAATACGCAAAATGGTATGAAAAAGTGAGTCGGGCTGATTTTCTTCTTTCTTATTCTTAGCATTCTCATTGTTCCATCAATGAAATCTTGTCATATAATGCAACTCAGTTTCACTGTTGATGGGTATTAGATTTTATTCTGTCCACATTCATTGGATATGAGCAATCTGATTGGCTACTCTGCTACTAGGCTATCAGCTCATATACCGTGAGGAGAGAAAAACAAAATGGTAGAATGTTTTGCTGAACCAACCGAGGACGAAATAAAAACTTGAAAACAAAACCCCAAAAATACAAAAAAAGTAACAAAATATGGAAGGAAAGTATTTCATGGTAAGAACGTATCTTTTAGTTTTCAAGGATTATCACATTTTTATCCCCCACTGGCCGAAGAGGGATTATGCCGTGGCGATTTCCATCTGTCCGTCCCGGGAAGGATGCGCACCTTCTGAAATCAACTCCTCTCGCAATTTTTGGAGGAATTTCACGAAACTTGGCAGGATTCTTTGTTATATGTCGGTAATATGCATATTGTAATTTCGTTCAATTCGGTCACATTTTACCAGAGTAACACCCCTTGATTAACAAAATTACCGGTATAATTTGACAATTTTATGAGTGTTTTTTTTTTTTTTTTTTTTTTCCTTCTGAAATCAACTCCTCTTACAATTTTTGGAGGAATTTCATGAAACCTGGCAAAAGGCATCGTTATATGTCGGTAGTACGCATATTGTTATTTTGTTCAATTCAGTCGCATTTTACCAGAGTTGTGGCCCTCGATTAACAACCTTCTACTTTCACAATTTCATGAAGGTGTGTTTGCCTTCTGACATCAACTCCTCTCACAATTTTTGGACGAATTTCTCGAAGCTTGGCGGAAGGCCTTGTTATATGACGGTAATCCGCATATTGCGATTTAATTTCGTTTGTGAAAATTTTCCCAGAGTTTTGACCCTTGATTAAATAACTTGTATTTTGACAATTTCATGAGGGTGTACGGTCTTCTGAAATCAACTCCTCTCACATTTTGTGGAAGAATTTCACCAAACTTCGCAAAAGGCTTTGTTATATGGCCGTTCTACGCATATTGAAATTTCATTTCATTTGAGCAAATTTTACCAGAGTTATGCCCTTGATTATTAACAAACTTGTACTTTGGTAATTTCATCAAGATGTGCTTGCTTTCTGAAATCAACATCCCTTACAATTTTTATGCCCCACTGGCCAAAAGGCCCGAAGGGGGATTATGTCATGGCGATGTCCGACCATCCCGAGAAGGGTATTCACATTCTGAAATCAACTCCTCTCACAATTTTTTGAGGAATTTCATGAAACTTGGCAGGATTCTTTGTTATGTGTTGATAATACACATATTGCAATTTCTTTCAATTCAATCGCATTTTACCAGAGTTATGGCCAAGTTGCCAGCGGGGGATATTGTGCTCTCGGAGCACTCTTGTTGCTTATTGAATTTGCAAAAAATAAAAATGCTCTGTTTCGCAAAATCCAGTGAATGTGGCTAGAATAAAAGAGTTATTCCACTCAATTTCATCATACATGGCTTCGATTTCGTGGAGTAACTGTTAAGTAGCCCTTGCTTCTAATCTCATGACCAGTCATCACTAAATAGCCACATTAAGTCACAGCACATGCCACTTAATGCATTACACTTCTGTTTGTCTCTCCCAGTTGAATTGGGCCTGAATGAAGACGATGCCTTTGCTAAAGGACCCACATTATCTGTATACAAAGAGTACTTTGAGAGCCAGTTCTTGGCTGATACAGAACGCTTCTACACACGGGAAAGCACAGAGTTCCTCCAACAAAACCCTGTAACTGAATACATGAAAAAGGTGGGTTATCAGCGACCCTACTGGAATTTGAGTCTTTGAGTAAGAGCCTGTTTACGTTCTCTCTTCCAAGATTCTTTGCATGCAGGGAAAGCTGTAAGTGTGTTCATTTATAATGTACATAAACATCATTTAAAGTAGGAATATCGAATCAAATATAAAAATATGGAACATTTTAAAATTTGTCAAAATGGTAAACCACTGAATTTGCTGACTTTACTGCTTTACTGAAATATAAGAGATGGTGAATTCAGATAGCGTGATCCATACTAAACCCAAGAACAAAATCAGTATTTTAAAATGTGTGTCAGTCTTACTTCATCACCACACAGCAGATGGAGTTGGGTTTAATGTATTTTTGTGTGTGTGTGTGTGTGTGTGCAGGCAGAAGCACGGCTGTTAGAGGAGCAACGGCGGGTTCAGGTTTACCTTCACGAGAGCACACAAGACGAGCTGGCTCGCAAGTGTGAACAGGTTCTCATAGAGAAACACCTGGAGATTTTCCACACAGAGTTCCAGAACCTTCTGGATGCTGACAAGAATGAAGGTGAACAGTCTCTTTGGTATCATTAAATATTTTTCTGCGTTCTAGTAACACCGGTGTTTAGTTTTGACTACAACACTGGTTTGGAGTAGAGTCACTAAACCTCAAGTCCAGTCTCAAGTCCCCAGCATTCAAGTCCGAGTCGAGTCCGAGAACAAGACTCCACCCGCACCATTTAACGGTAGCTGTTGCTGCTTTTATGTGAAACCGTCTCTGCTGCTGTGTTGGATTAACGTTACTGCTCGACTGACCCCGTTTTAGTTAATAGGCTACAGATAAAAAGCTTGTTCATCGCTCAGCAAGCCCCGCCCACTATCAACAGGGTAAATAACATGTCAGAGGGTTAACACTAGCTAGTTCATCGGTCAGCAAGCAAGCCCCGCTATCAACAGAGCAATGAACATAGCGCGTCACTTCCTTCTCTGGGTGGAGTCTTGCCAAATGACGATTGAAGTTCGAGGTTGTCCCTGTCGTCTCCTCGATAGTTCTTCTCCATATGGAACACACAGCAGTGCATTTTTTCCCACTGCACAAGAAATCTGTATAAGCAAAGCGGACAATCCTAGGGGCTTCTCTCCAGGCGTTTTAGCGCCATTAACGTTAGTTTGTTCCTGAACAGGTGACTGTGCATTCTCTTGCATGAAATTAGTACAAAAATTAATGTAGATATAAATATCATCTCATCTCTAGCCGCTTTATCCTTCTACAGGGTCGCAGGCAAGCTGGAGCCTATCCCAGCTGACTACGGGCGAAAGGTGGGGTACACCCTGGACAAGTCGCCAGGTCATCACAGGGCTGACACATAGACACAGACAACCATTCACACTCACATTCACACCTACGGTCAATTTAGAGTCACCAGTTAACCTAACCTGCATGTCTTTGGACTGTGGGGGAAACCGGAGCACCCGGAGGAAACCCACGCGGACACGGGGAGAACATGCAAACTCCACACAGAAAGGCCCTCGCCGGCCCCGGGGCTCGAACCCAGGACCTTCTTGCTGTGAGGCGACAGCGCTAACCACTACACCACCGTGCCGCCCTAGATATAAATATCTTATGCCAAATTATTATGGCATGTTACAAAAAATAAAGAAAAAAATCCAAGTCCTCGTCTCCAATTTACAAGTCCAAATGCAGTTAATGCACAAGTCCAAGTCCGACTCATCAGTGCTCAAGTTCAAGTCAATCATGGGTCCTTAAAATTAGGGCACGAGTCGGACTCGAGTACTACAAGCCTGCTTCAAACACAAACCAATACGTATTAAGAAATGTCCGCATACCAATACACTGTAAAAAAGGATATCTTGTTAAGAGAAAATATCTTTCATATGGGTGAATTTCTCTAATATTTCTTATTAGAAGATTATGACGGTTCTTGATGCAGTGCCGTCTGAGGGATCGGAGATCACAGGTGTTCAGCTTAGGCTTGTGCCCTTGCCCTTTATGCACTGGAATTCCTCCAGATTCCCTGAATCGTTTAATGATATTACAAACCGTAGATGGTGAAATAGCCAAATCCCTTCCTATCTTTCTTTGAGGAACATTGTTTTGAAACATTTCAATAACACACAAATCACATCATTATTTAATTGTTTTACCTTATTATTAGTTCTAAATTGCCCACGTCCCAACTTTTTTTGCAATGTGCTGCAGGCCTGAAACACAGGAATTTGACCAGACAAAATGGACAAAATATCTTGGATTCATTCTGTCTGCAATGAAATACAAGTCAAAGTAAATTTAGAAATCACTGGGGGTTTTTTTGTTTTGTTTTTTATTTATTTTTTATTTGCATTTTCCATTCCGGGGCGGCACAGTGGTGTAGTGGTTAGCGCTGTCGCCTCACAGCAAGAAGGTCCGGGTTCGAGCCCCATGGCCGGCGAGGGCCTTTCTGTGCGGAGTTTGCATGTTCTCCCTGTGTCCGCGTGGGTTTCCTCCGGGTGCTCCGGTTTCCCCCACAGTCCAAAGACATGCAGGTTAGGTTAACTGGTGACTCTAAATTGAGCGTAGGTGTGAATGTGAGTGTGAATGGTTGTCTGTGTCTATGTGTCAGCCCTGTGATGACCTGGCGACTTGTCCAGGGTGTACCCCGCCTTTCGCCCGTAGTCAGCTGGGATAGGCTCCAGCTTGCCTGCGACCCTGTAGAACAGGATAAAGCGGCTACAGATAATGAGATGAGATTTTCCATTCCATGCCATCCCAACTTTTTCTGATTTGGAGTTTTAATAAATAATGAAATAATGGATCAAAGTACAGTTTAAAAAAAAAAAACTTTAAACAAAGTTTTTATTTGAGGATATTTACATCCAGATTAGGTGATTATTCTTTTCCTGGTGAAGAAAACCCCCTGGTCAGATTGAGAACACCCTCCAGGAGGCACGGATATCTGTGTCCAAGCCAACAATCAAGAGAAGACTTCTTCACCAGAGTAAATACAGAGGGTTTACCACAAGATGTAAACCACTAGTAAGCTTCAAAACCAAGAAAACCTGTTTAGAGTTTACCAAAAAAAAAAAAAACAACTTAAAAAGGCAGTACATTTCTAGAATAGCAGCCTGTGGACAAATGAGACAAAGATCATCTTGTTCCATAAATGATGGGAAGAGAAGAGTATGGAGAACGGAAGGAACTGCTCATGATCCAAAGCATACCACTTCATCTAATGGCATGGCCATGTATGCCTGCCAGTGGAACTGGTTCCCTTGTATTTATTTATGAGTTGACTGCTGACAAAAGCGACAGGAAGAATTCTGAAGTTTATAGAATATATTATCTGCTCAGGTTCAGCTGACTGCTTCTAAACCCACTGGAAAGGGCTTATGGTGCAGATGTACCGTACTTCGAAAGCAACCCTGGACTTTTTTAAGGCAAAGAAACAGAATGTTCTGCTATGGCCAAGTCAATCACCTGAACTGAATCCGACTGACTATGTATTTTGCTTGCTGAAGGCAAAATGCCCCAACAACAAGCAGGAACCGAGGACAGCTGCAGTAAAGGCCTGGCAGACCATCAGCAGGAAAGAAACCTCGTGTCTTGGTGACATCTATGGGTTCCAAACTTCAGGAAGTCATTGATTTGCAACAAAGCATTACAAATATAAGGGATAATGTCCAGCGAGCCAGTCATTATTGTGAAATAAACCCTGACACATTGATGCAGGACCCTAACACACTGCAAAAAATGATCTCTTGTTGAGAGAAAATATCTTTAATATGGGTGAATTTATCTATTATTTCTTATTAGAAGTTTACTAGAACTCAAATTCAAGATTATTTAGCTTACTTTGAGACGCTTTTACTAATTTCAAGCCTTAAATTTTCTTATTCTATTGGCAGATAATTTTGCTCATTTTAAGCATTCAATTCTAGAAAGAAGCAAAATTATCTGCCAATAGAATAAGAAAATGTAAGGCTTGAAATTAGTAAAAGCGTCTCAAAGTAAGCTAAATAATCTTATATTTGAGTTCTAGTACCGTATTTTCCGGACTATACGTCGCTCCGGAGTTTAAGTCGCATCAGCCAAAAAATGCATTATGAAGACGAAAAAAACATATAGGCTATACGTCGCACCGGACTATAAGTCGCACTTTTTTGAAGGGTTATTCTATCCATAGAATCTGTGATTGTATCTGATAAGCGGCGCGTGGTTACTGCGCGACTGCATTGTTTATTTAATAAACGAACAGCTGAGCAGTGATAACGCGCCCTTTGCCCTGTAAGTAGCCTAGTCTGATTATTTTAAATATCTACTACTATCTTTAATACTATCACTATCGTTATTACTAATAGCCTATATTATTATTATAACTAATATTAGTAGCCTATTACTGATGCATTAATCAGTTTGCTTTTAGAATATTTTTACCGGTAGGGCTTATTATCGCCCCATGGCGCTTTCATCTGTGTTATTAAAGCTGTAGTCATCATCGAGGAGTGTCATTCTTCATTTTTGTCGAATTGTATTTCATCAAATCAGAGGCCAAGTAGGCAATAGGTATATCATCTCCAAAGACAGGTACGGTAGTAAAAACAACCGTCTAGTGAAAAAAAACAACAACAACCGCTCAGAGAAAAAAACAGGCAGAAAGTGCGCCTGCCAGTTAATGTCATATCAGATAAAAACATTAAACGTTATTCAGACCATTAACACCATAACATCAGAGACGAAGAATAAAGTTCATCTTGGAAGGAGTGTTATTTTTAAAAATGCAAAACAAAATTATTTATAATAGCCCAGAGAAAAACTGGCTGAATATGTACCGTAACATCAAGTTATTCAATAGCCTATAGGCCTAAAATCAGGGCTTAATTTGAGCCGGAACATGACGGAACAAGATCCGTAACCTCCGTTGTCGGATCCGGCAGCTATTTTCATTTCATTCGGTGTTCCAGCAGCTATTTAAATGGATCAGATCACCTCCGTGACCATCACAAAGGGAAAAAAAATCAAACAATAAATTAAATAAGTAAATAAAAATGTGTTTAGTGTTTGGTTTTGATTTTGATATCTGTTGTTGATTTCTCTCCTATGACATCCACAAAATTTATGCGAAAGGGGAGGGGGGGTCATGGGGTGTATACTTCCGCTCAATAGAACGCCGGGTTTTTTGTAGCCGTTAGCTTGCGCTGTGGAAAAAATGGCAAAAAAACAAGAAAGCTTACTAAAATTTTTAAAATGAATTCTCCAACTTGTTTTGTAAATCCTTTATTTCTTAACTATTACTTGAATTGATTGCACTTATGTTTGCTGGCACTGCTTTTAATGAGCAGGAGAAAAACAGGGAGGGCTTGGAACATGACCACAGGTCGGAATCGAACCCGGGTCCCCGGATATATGGTATGGCGCCTTACCCACCTGAGCTACAAAGTCCCACTTGCACTGCTTTTACCCTACTTAAATCCTTAAAATTAGTCATTTAACTCATGTCTTGTGTGATCTGATCTCCAATGGTGAAATAAACCGGTTGTGATACGAGTACAGTCTGTTATTTTAGAAGATAAATTTAATATATAATTTAATATATAGTCTAATAAAAAATAATATTTTATAACATAATATCACGACATATTACTGTCTGTAACTGTTCGTCACTAAAGCGTTTTCTAAGATCATAATGTCTGATATTATTATTTTTTACACACACAATAAGCTCGTGTGCGTAAAGTTATAGTAAACCACCCCCCGCCTTTTTTTTTTTTTTGAGTCGCCGGACCCACCCACCTCCTGTGTTCCGGGACCTCCCACTTCACAAATTAAGCACTGCCTAAAATCATTACATAACTTATTTAAATAACTATAGGCCTATCATTAATAATAAAACACAGGTCAATCAAGTTTATCAAGCTGACGATTTCACTCCAAATCAGCAAATCCATTGAATTCCTCATCCTCGGTGTCGCTTCTGAACAACTCTGCCAACTCCAGCGGCAGACGAAGCGCCGTTTCCTCTTCTTTTGCGTGGCTGTCGTCAGACTCAGCATCAGCTCCAGTTATTCCGCGGTGCACCGGAGTACAAGTCGCATGGCCAGCCAAACTATGAAAAAAAGTGCGACTTATAGTCCGAAAAATACGGTAAACTTCTAATAAGAAATAATAGATAAATTCACCCATATTAAAGATATTTTCTCTCAACAAGAGATCATTTTTTGTAGTGCATGAAGCATATAAAACGTACTGTAATTCCTACACCGTTCACCCAATAATAGTCATTATTCTACATATAGGACACTTTTTCAATTGAATAAGAGCATGTATTCGATTCCTGTCTAGCGGGTTTCATTCATTTGGTTTGATAGCATGCGATATTGTTAGCATATCGCTTATCCTACATGTATTACATCACTCTACCCAGTGAAGAATGAGCGTTGAATGTGGTTTACCTGCCTGATCCATCCTGATTCCCTACGTCTGACTGGAGTCTCATCACATCACTCCTGTGGAGGACGGCCCCATATGGACAATCGAAAATCGCACTTGAAAGACGCTCTGGACACTTACAGCAATGCTTTTATGGCTGAGGACTACAGTTGAGTTGCTAACTTTAGCACTGCAGTTGTCATGAACAATTTTGCACTCAAGTTTCCATCAATGAACAGTTTAAAACTTCAACAAAACAGACTTCATGTTAAAACTATAATGAATTTCCTGGTTACACAGTTATACTTTGTGACTCTACAGGACACAGTTGTAGAAGCGAGTTATTTATAATCACGCTATCTGTTATCACCCAAATGAGGATGGGTTCCCTTTTGAGTCTGGTTCCTCTCGAGGTTTCTTCCTCGTGTCATCTGAGGGAGTTTTTCCTTGCCACCGTCACCACAGGCTTGCTCATTAGGGATAAATTAGGGATAAAATTAGCTCATGTTTAAAGTCTTTACATTTCTGTAAAGCTGCTTTGCGACTGTCTTTTGTTAAAAGCGCTATAAAAATAAACTTTACGATATTGCATGGTTGTCAAGACATGACGTCGCAGACGTAAAACTTCCGCACTAGCAAGCGACAGTGACAGTCTGTAAACAAACATGACTGCCAGGTTTGCTTCGTTAAATACGGACGATTTTGAGAGAATTTTGAAAGAAAAAGACATGTTGAACACCCGGAAGGAATATGCATGTCTAATAATAATATTGGCTGGATTTTTTCATGGTATATCAGATATATTCCATTCAGCTAGCATGATATTGAACTCCTCTTCAACTCGTTCAGTGTCATGCTAGCTGAATGGAATATATCTGATAGACCGCGAAAAAAAGTCAGCCAATATTATTTAATGATATAATTTCAGCTAAAATAACAAAAACGTTACCATTGTCCAAATATCGGTGGATTTGGTTGTATCGATCCTGTTTCCGTGGAAACCATGTACTTCACGTAACAATTCTTTTACTTATTTTTAAAATATTTTCTCCCCTGCATTGCAGATCTGGGCCGAATGTACAACCTTGTCTCACGGATCACGGATGGTTTAGGGGAGCTGAAGAAACTCTTGGAGACGCACATTCACAACCAAGGCCTGGCAGCCATTGAGAAGTGTGGGGACGCGGCTCTCAACGTAAGGCGGCAGAGTCAGAATAAAAGCAAGATTTCTTTCTGAACATTTTGAATGATTTCTGCACGACACAAAAATATTTGTATCTTTGAGCTTTGCATCAGGTTGATTAGCAATTCGGCACGAATTGGACAGCAGGGCAAGTCAGTGGCATAAAGATCTAGTGATTTATGGTTATAGACTTAGAATAGGAGATCTTCAGTTGAGTAGGTACAGTAAGTATAGTTATGGATGGCTCTCACCAGCATCTGTACTGAAATAATTACACACACAGATGGATGGGGTAAAATTTCAATGGCTTGCATGAAACTATTTATCTCCCTTTTCTACATTGTGTATAGGGGGATCAAAATACTAGTTTAGAAAAATTTTTTACAAATTAAAAACGTCGCTGTGACGTATAAGAATTGGCCCCAGTTGCAGTCAAACCCATCAGTTAATTCTGGTGCAATTAGTTGAATGCACTTCAGGACAATTGCAGAACGTTAAACAAAAGCATCATGAAGACCAAGGAGCTATCAAAACAGTATGTGACGGACTTGTTTTGGAAAAATATAAATCAGGGTTTGGTTATAAAAATATCTCAAGCTTTGAACATCCCACAATGCATACCGTAATTCTATTGAAAACAGAAAGAACATGTCACAATCCGGAGAACGAGAGCAGGCCGTCCACCAAAAGTGAGGGAAACGATGGGTAAAGATGGGATTAGTCACACAAGCACCAGTTTCAGTACTAGGTTGTAATGCTACAACATGTGGAAAAGTTCAAGGGGGGTGGGTAGTGTAAATGACTACAAGGCGCTGTAAATCACATCCTCCTGAAATGGCATAGTTAATTACAGCCTCCTCAAGCCAACACTAACATCCTGCCTTTTGTGAAAAGGAAGCCATTTGTTTCCAATTGTAAACGCTCACTGAAATGCTTTATTTTACTCGCAGGATCCTAAAATGTATGTACAGACAATATTGGATGTGCACAAGAAGTACAATGCGTTGGTTATGTCGGCGTTTAATAACGACGCAGGCTTTGTGGCTGCTCTTGATAAGGTTTGTATTCTGCATTTTGTCATGTTTTAGTTTGGGTTTATGGGTTTTGAACTGGTTGCTTCAAAACAAAATGTGTTCCTTTCTGTAGGCCTGTGGGAGATTCATCAACAATAACGCCATTACAAAGATGGCTCAGTCCTCCAGCAAATCTCCAGAACTGCTGGCCAGATACTGTGACTCCTTACTGAAGAAGAGGTGAATACTTGGCTGCTTTAGTATTCTCTTTACAGTTACTGTAGTGCGCTACCAAGTGGGGAAATGTTCAAGGTACAGTGTCTTGCAAAAGTGTTTGTCCTGTTTTGTCGCATTACAGGCTGGAATTAAAATGGATTTTTGAAGGGTTGGCACCATTTGATTTACACAACGTGTCTACCACTTTAAAGGTGCACATTGTAGTTTTATTGTGAGACAAACAATAATTAAAGATGAAAAAAAACAGAAATCTGGAGTGTGCATAGGTATTCACCCCCTTTCGTATGAAACCCCTAAATAAGAGCTGCTCCAACCAATTCACTTCATAAGTCACATCATTAGTTGGTTAAGATCCACCTGTGTGCAATCAAAGTGTCACATGATCTGTCACATGATGTCTGTATAAATCAACCTGTTCTGGAAGGACCCTGACTCTGCAACGCTACTAAGCAGGCAACATGAAAACCAAGGAGCCTCCAAACAGGTCAGAGACAAAGTTCTGGAGAAGTATAGATCAGGGTTGGGTTATAAAAAAAAAAAAAAAAAAATCCCAAACTTTGAATATCCCAGGGAGCACCATTAAATCCATTATAGCCAAATGGAAAGAATATGGCATCACTACAAACCTGACAAGAGAAGGCTGCCCACCAAGACTCACAGACCGGGCAAGGAGGGCATTAATCAGAGATACAACAAAGACACCAAAGATAACACTGAAGGAGCTGCAAAGATCCACAGCAGAGATGGGAGTATCTGTCCATAGGACCACTTTAAGCCATACACTCCACAGAGTGCGGCTTTATGGAAGAGTGGCCAGAAAAAAGCCATTGCTGAAGAAAACCCATTTGGAGTTTGCCCAACAGCATGTAGAAGACTCCCCAAACACATGGAAGAAGATTCCCTGGTCAGATGAGACTAAAATTGATCTTTTTGGCCATCATGGGAAATGCCATGTGTGGCGCAAACCCAACACCCTGAGAACACCATTCCTACAGTGAAGCATGGTGGTGGCAGCATCATGCTGTGGGGATATTTTTCATCTGCAGGGACAGGAAAGCTGGTCAGGACTGAAGGAAAGATGGATGGCACTAAATACAGGGCAGTTCTGGAGGGAAACCTGTTTGAGTCGGCCAGAGGTTTGAGACTGGGATGAAGGTTCACATTACAGTAGAATAATGACCCTAAACATACTGCTAAAGCTACACTGCAGTGGTTTAAAGGGAAACATTGAAATGTCTTGGAATGGCCTAATCAAAGCCCAGACCTCGATCCAATTGAGAATCTGTGGCATAACTTGAAGATTGCTGTACACCAACACAGCCCATCTAACTTGAAAGTTGGAGCAGTTTTGCCTTGAGGAATGGGCAAAAATCCCAGTGGCTAGATGTGCTAAGCTAATAGAGACATACCCCAAGAGACTTGTAGCTGTAATTGCAGCAAAAGGAGGCTCTACAAAGTATTGAGTTGGGTGGTGAATACCTATGCACACTTTTTTTCATCTGAATTATTGTTTGTGTCTCAATAAAACAATAATTTGCACCATTAAAGTTGTAGGCATGTTGTGTAACTCAAATGGTGCTAGCCCTCCAAAAATCCATTTTAATTCCAGCTTGTAATGCAACAAAACAGGACAAACACCAAGGGGGATGAATACTTTTGCAAAACATTGTAGGGCTGAGGTAGCCTGGGAAATCCCATGCTGCTTTGCACAATCGTTCCGATCTGAAAAGACAGCATGGAAACTATGGTCTAAAGGCTCGCCTGAGTTAGGGAGCCAATCAGAGAGTGGGGAGGGGTGGAAAGACGGTGACGCGTACTACTCGACAAACAGAAGCTTGTAGTTTATTTGGGACTGTTTACGGATCACATTTAACATGGCGGCGAGCGATACGAACCAAACTTTCGATCAAGCTTTAGACACTGTTCTGAATAGTTTAGAGCAGTAATCGTTCGGTGCCATTGTTTTCCTATTTTTGTTTTGCCTTCTCTTTCTCTTTCCTTCTCTTCTTCGCCTCTTTGTCTTCTTCATCGCTCTAACTACGTCACCGGGTACAACTGCCATGATTGGCCATGGGCTACGTATACGCCAAATGATAGACATTTGCAACGTCCAATAAACGGCCGTTGACAATCGTAAACCACACCTCCCCTACGAGAAATTCAATAGGCGGATTCCAGACCATATTTCACTTGTGATATGGTCTGGTGTTAACCAGACTAGGGTTGAGGGGTCTGTGGAATGAATATTTATTGACTGATTGATTGCAGTGATAGCAATCACAACCCACCATTATCAAAGTTATTATACAGTGGAGCGCCGTTATAATACGGATCGCTATTACACGAAAACCGTTGTAACCTGGTCAGCTCGTTGCCCCCCCCCCAATTATCCAGATGAGAAAGACTGCGTGATATTAAACATAAATTAATTCAGCTAAAGTATTTACGAAGTCAAAATTGTTTACTCATCCTACTTCACCTTGTATCCATCTCATTATTTTTATCCCATTTTTAAACTGTATTTATTTAAACATTAATACTTCCACCCAGCAGGGCGCCGGCCAAACGAGTGTGTATGTGGCTACACAGACTTTTGGAGAGCAGGTGACCTGAGGCTACGTTTTAATTGGAAGATTCAAGAATTGGCCCTGAACACGCCTTCTTTTATTAGCAGCCAATTGGAATCGTTTTTTAAGGGTTTTCTATGGAACTTCATATTTGCAGCTCATTAGACCAGAGCTTTCACAAGATGGCAAGTTCAAGTGGACCTGCGGAGAAAGAAAATTCTGCTATTTCTTTCCAGAAACATCCTTTGACACCGGAAGAAAAAAAAATCTCTCCGAACACATAAGCGTGCAAGACGTGAACACATGCGGATGTGACGGGCAGCAAAATATTTTATGATATGTTATTTATCACATTGACAGTCAGGAAGTGGTTTTATCTCAAAAATAAAGCTCAGAGAATGTTTTCTGCTCGAGCTGTGCCAGATTTTCCATCCCGTTATAACACGGATTAACTCACAACACGGTCAGATTCTTTGGATCCCAACTACCATGTTATAACAGCGCTCCGCTGTATTTATTAATCATTTCTTATATTTATTAGCCTGTTTGTTCAAACCTCAATAACAAGTAGGAACAAAAATGTGTTGTGTAGGTGGAAAATTAATAGCCTAATATTATTGAACACGGGTGGCACGGTGGTGTAGTGGTTAGCGCTGTCGCCTCACAGCAAGAAGGTCCGGGTTCGAGCCTCGTGGCCGGCGAGGGCCTTTCTGTGCGGAGTTTGCATGTTCTCCCCGTGTCCGCGTGGGTTTCCTCCGGGTGCTCCGGTTTCCCCCACAGTCCAAAGACATGCAGGTTAGGTTAACTGGTGACTCTAAATTGACCGTAGGTGTGAATGTGAGTGTGAATGGTTGTCGGTGTCTATGTGTCAGCCCTGTGATGACCTGGCGACTTGTCCAGGGTGTACCCCGCCTTTCACCTGTAGTCAGCTGGGATAGGCTCCAGCTTGCCTGCGACCCTGTAGAACAGGATAAAGCGGCTACAGATAATGAGATGAGATGAGATTATTGAACACTTTTGAATAATGAGGCTAATATTTGAATAGTCGTATTATATTTATATTAGAAATCTGTACTGAGGGAGAACATGGAACTGAATGTAGGGTTGAAGGGGTTCCTGGTTGTAAAACGTCTCACAACATCTGCATTACAGTATCTGTCCTGCAGTGTGTTCTATAAAGTGGGCTGTTAAGCTCTTTTTTCAGTTTTCATTTTAAAATGCTGGGATGCGATTTCTTCTATATGTCCCGCCCCTATCCAGGCGTTCCCCAAACTTTGATATGAATATGCTGCTTTGAGGAGAATAAATCTGTGGTGATCTGTTTGTGTGCCCTGATGCGTTTCAAAGTTACTGTTGTTCTGACATTTAGCTCCAAGAACCCTGAGGAGGCAGAGCTGGAGGACACACTCAACCAAGTGGTGAGTCTCACACGCACTAAAACATCGATCTTTGAACAACAGACTGGCACAGCTGTCGAAAGATATGTAGCGGAAGTTCATCATGTCTGACTGTTTAAGATATTTTTAAGTTCGTTTCTTAGACAAGGATTTTAAGATCGTTACCTTGTTGACAGTTTCAGCGTGAATCTTCCGCCTTCCTCAGAACTGTCACCAGATGTCAGGTGGTGACGTGCCTTATCAGCTGATGTTACGTTACGGAGGCGTGAACGTCCTGTCCGATTTGACAGGTAGTTCACGCCTCCTGCTGTCAGGTCGCTCCCCCAGGACGGCGCTCCAGGTGTGCGACAGCGCGTACGCTCCCTCATCCCGGTTTATCGTCCTTTGTGCCCGCTTGCGTATCTCCACTGCCTCTAAAATCCAACGCTGGTATCTATTTTCTTCCGTAACGTAACATCAGCTGATAAGGCACGTCACCACCTGACATCTGGTGACAGTTCTGAGGAAGGCGGAAGATTCACGCTGAAACTGTCAACAAGGTAACGATCTTAAAATCCTCGTCTAAGAAACGAACTTAAAAATATCTTACAGCCGTCTAAAGGTTTATGTATTTCTTTTGTTTAAAGTGGAATTTTGATGTAGTTACACTTCATATCTGACCGACTACTCCCACACATGGGAGTAAAAAAAAATAAATAGAAATCTCACTTCTGTCTTATGAGTCTTGTAGGTGATATGACAATATAATACTGATATCATGATGAATTATGTCACAATATGTTTTGTTTTTCCTGAGATGTTGTGCCATCACATCTTGTTCATTTTTTAAAGAAATTAAATTACAGATTGGAATCAGCTGATTTAATATTAAAATTACTTCTTAAACCTTGAAAAAGGGGATTTTTTTTTCTTTTCTTTTTTACATTTTACAATTTTAGTGTTATTTTTATCTCCCGCTGGCCGAAAGGCCCGAAGGAGGGTTGTGGCAAAGTCCGTCCCGGAAAGGGTTCTCGCCTTCTGAAATCAACTCCTCTCTCAATTTTTGGTGGAATTTGACCAAACTTGGCAGAAGGCTTTGTTATAGGACAGTAATACGCACATTGCAATTACATTTGCAATATATTGTAGCGGGGGATATCATGCTCTCAGAGCACTCTTGTTTACAAATGATATTTTTAAGTATAAAAATAAATCTTTTTTTTTTTTGTATTTGCACCAAAGTTTTTTAATGCAACACTTTGTATCGTTGCTGGTCTATAAACAAGCTTATATATCATGATAAACATCATGTATCTTAGAAATACTTTGCGGAACGATGGTTGTGTCATATCGCAGACCCCTACATGCAGGGCTAGCCTGATGTTCAGCTCATCAGGCCGTAGGCCAGGCTGGATGAGATCATGCGTCGTCCGTCCGTACGTCTGTCATCCGTCCACAATTTATAAAAATCACTACTCCAACGACAGGATTGATCAGATTTCAATCAAACTCGCATACTATTCCCCAGATGGGTGTGCATAAAAATTGTCAAGATGGTGGCGCCACCTGTCATATTTACGATTTTATGGCCGTCTGAAATTTTTGGGTGACTCGTCACATTAAACGCTACTCTTCGTAAACTGCTGGGACGTTTTCATTGCAACTCACCCAATGACATACCAACAAGAGTTGTTCACCAGGTGGTGCCACCTGCCATGGATGAGGCTACAGAGAGTCATGTCAAGTCAGAGTCCTTCCCGCACCATTGAATGTGATTGTTTGGTGGCGCCGATCTCCGTTTCGTAGCCCTCGGCCTAGTCTTCTGGTAATCGCGAGAGTTTGACTCCCCACTCGCATCTGTATTGCAGCATGTCTTGCCAAATGGCAGTAGGCACCATTTTTATGACGGTCTTTGGTATGACCCGACCGTGAATAGAACTCGTGATCTCCCGATCAAGAGGCGGACATGCTAACCACTAGGCCACTCGCCGCAACATAGAGGTCACATGCAATTTCACGAAAATCACTCCTCCTCCCGCAGGACTGATCAGATTTTGTTCAAACTCATATGGAATGTTCTCCAGGTTGGTGTGTATAAAAGTTGTCAAGACGGTGGCGTCTTGACATTTTATGGGCGTTTGAAAATTTTGGCTGACTTGTCACACCAAACACTACAATTCCTATTCTGCAAGGATGTTTTCACTGAAACTCACCCAGAGGACTCTAAAGATACTGTATATTCCAACGAGAATTGTTCATGGGGTGGCACGGTGGTGTAGTGGTTAGCGCTGTCGCAGCAAGAAGGTCCGGGTTCGAGCCCCGTGGCTGGCGAGGGCCTTTCTGTGTGGAGTTTGCATGTTCTCCCCGTGTCCGCGTGGGTTTCCTCCGGGTGCTCCGGTTTCCCCCACAGTCCAAAGACATGCAGGTTAGGTTAACTGGTGACTCTAAATTGACCGTAGGTGTGAATGTGAGTGTGAATGGTTGTCTGTGTCTATGTGTCAGCCCCGTGATGACCTGGCGACTTGTCCAGGGTGTACCCCGCCTTTCACCCGTAGTCCGCTGGGATAGGCTCCGGCTTGCCTGCGACCCTGTAGAACAGGATAAAGTGGCTACAGATAATGAGATGAGATGAGAATTGTTCACCAGGTGGCGCCACCTGCCATGGATGCAGCCACACAGGGGTCATGTACAATTTCACAAAAATCACTACTCCTCCCACAGGACTGATCGGATTTCAAACTCGCACACAACAACAGTGGCTGGTATGAGCTCCAGCCTCATTGAGGCTATTTTTTATTGTGGTGTTAAAAATCAAATGATCGCTTCCTTTTGCAGATGGTGGTTTTCAAATACATAGAAGATAAGGACGTTTTCCAGAAATTCTATGCCAAGATGTTGGCTAAGAGGCTGGTTCACCAGAACAGCGCCAGTGATGACGCTGAGGCCAGTATGATCTCCAAATTAAAGGTTTGTATGATGATAAACTTAAAACGAAAGCTTCTTGATGAAAGAGTTTGGAAATTTGCTTGCATTCATGTTTATGAAACCAAGAAAAAACCAGTGCTGTTGCTGTACATATTGACAACTTGATTATCGATTTTGTAATGTGGATCTGGAACCGTCTTTTCTCTGCAGCAAGCATGTGGTTTTGAGTACACATCCAAACTACAGCGCATGTTCCAGGACATCGGTGTGAGCAAGGACTTGAACGAGCAGTTTAAAAAGCACCTTTCAAACTCTGAGCCTTTGGACTGTAAGTGCACGTCCTCATGGGAACAGGCCATTTGCAGGAATTGGTCACGTGTCAATTTTTCCCATAGCAACAAGCCCGTGGTGGGCAAGTTAACTTGACATTTCTTGACAACCATAAGCGTTTGACTGGCGATGCGAAGCAATCCATTTCTATAATAGCTGTTTTTACCTTTTCTGCTGTCTTTTTTTACCTGAATTTTCGTGTGTACTTGGAAAAAGTTTGTGGTTTTAACTTCTGTTGTAAGTTAAAGCGAATCATTGGCCGTAAAAGAGAGTTTTTTGGACTCAAGTTGGTCGCCGCCAAAAGAAATTCACGTGCGAAATGGCGGGTTTCTCAGGTATGTTTATAACTTATAATTTCTCCTTTTCTACCTTTATCATTTGCTTAATGTGTGAAGATTCTTGAAAATAAATACAGATATATCCGCCATTTCGCACGTGAATTTCTTTTGGCGGCAACCAACTTGAGTCCAAAAAACTCTTTTGCGGCCAATGCGGCCAACTTACGACAGAAGTTAAAACCACAAACTTTTTCCAAGTACACACACAAATTCGGGTCAAAAAAGACAGTAGAAAAGGTAAAAACAGCTATTATAGAAATGGATTGCTTCGCATCGCCAGTCAAACTCTTATGGTTGTCAAGAAATGTCAAGTTAGCTTGCCCACCGCGGGCTTGTTGCTATGGGGAAAATTGACACGTGACCAATTCCTGCAAATAGCCCATTGGGCTGCTTTTCTAGCCTCCTTTACATCTCCTCATATTTGTGTGTCTCAAAAAAAAAAAAGTCGTTTTCTCAAATCATCCTGCTTCTTTGTTTGTCTGTATCTTTCCTTCAGTGGATTTTAGCATACAGGTTCTCAGCTCAGGATCCTGGCCTTTCCAGCAGTCATGCACATTTGCATTACCTTCCGAGGTAAAACACTGTATGATTCTCCAACTTTCACACACATTCAGGAAACTGACAGTATCACAAAGCCATATTAGTTCTGACTGCACTTTAAAGTAGGTCTGTAAAGATTTGAATAGGGCTGGAAAAATGATAAATTAGTCAGCTAATCCACCAGAAAAGAGTCAGCTCCAGTGTGCCTTACTGACTCGGCTAAAAAGCAGCAGCTAACATAATGTAATAACTCGGGCTGTTGATCAATTAATATATTTAATTGCGATTAATCACATTATTATCCATAGTTAACTCACCTTAATCGCACTTTTTTTTAATCTGTTCTAAATCTACCTTAAAGGGGCATTTTAAAAAAAAAAGTTTTTGTGCAGTGAGAGTGGACAGATCTGTTTGCTTTATGTAAGCGTATGTGGCCAGGTCAGGAAGGATAAGGCCGGGCACAGCGACAATTATTTTTGTGCGTATTTTATTCCCCCACTGCATTTAAAAAATAAAACCACGTTAACGTTATCATTTTGAGGGTTTAGCACAATTCAGTGTGAACAAAACAATTTAGTATTTTCCTCCAGTTCTGTCCTTAACTTCCAGCCTCAAACTATACAGTAAACTAAACTAAACAAACTCAGTCATGTGGACTCTGGACACCAGTCGTGGCTCTCTTTAAATAAAAAAAAAAACAAATACAAAACCCAAATAGACACATTTGTTAAGCCACACAGCTCATAAAGATGTTTTCCAGTAAAATACAAGAACTCACTGGTACATTCATCAGCAAAAACTGCATTTATAAACACTTTCTACATCACTCACACATTTCTCAGAATAAAACACATTCCATCCCTGTGTCTGAAATCGCTTCCTACTCACTATATAGGGCACTATATTAGTGAAGACGCCATTTTGGAGTGCTGTCCGAAACGATAGTGAGCATTATTACACCCTACATAGTGCACTCAAAGTATCCCACAATGCATCACGAAAAGTAGTGTACAACCGATGCATCATGCACTGCAGTCGCACTGAAAGAAATCAAATTAAAAGCCTCAAATGTGGTTTAATTAAAGGCAGCGGCACAGAAGAAAGTATTCAGCCTTGATTTAAAAGAACTGAAAGATGCAGCAGACACAAAGTACTTTGTATTTATTAATGCGGGAAATACGCTCAGTATAATATATGCATTTATCACAACAAATACATGCGTGTATTTATTATTTTGAAAACCCACCAGCCAACTGATCTGGCATGTTTTAAATTGTGCGACATTAATGACGTAAATAACGGCACGACGGAGTAGTGTCCGAAAGTGTTTATTCATTTTATCAATGAGCTCACTATATAGTCCTCTATATAGTAATTCCCTATATAGTGAGTAGGGAGTAGTGAACAAGTGAGTGATTTCAGACACAGGGACTCTCTCTCACTCCATTGTGCAGCCTGCATGCTTGCTTACACACGGACCTGAACACATCATCTTTTCTCCCCTCTGGATCATCAAAAGCATATTAAAAAACACATTTTATGTAAACAGTCAGAATGCAACAATATAAGTTGATTCTGTACATAAGTGCACTTTATCACGACTTGCACCAACCAGCTACTCGCTACATCCCTCGCTCACGCTACGTCATTTCCTGATTTCCCAAACTACACAGAAGAGAGCACAGAACACACATGCGTTAATCGAATGTCAGAAAAAAAAACGTGACGTTAAAAGGAGTTTGCGTTAACACGTTATTAATGCATTACAGTGGTGCTTGAAAGATTGTGAACCCTTTAGAATTTTCTATATTTCTGAATAAATATGACCTAAAACATCATCAGATTTTCACACAAGTCCTAAAAGTAGATAAAGAGAACCCAGTTAAACAAATGAGACAAAAATATTATACTTGGTCATTTATTTGTTGAGGAAAATGATCCAATATTACATATCTGTGAGTGGCAAAAGTATGTGAACCTTTGCTTTCAGTATAGCCTCGGTCACAACCGGCCGTACGTGCTCCTACGGCCGGTCTACGTGCAAAAAACGCAAGAAACGCACGGAGGGCGCGCGTGTGACGTGCTGATTTTCGAGCCGTAGACTGGCCGCAGAGGTTCTTTGTCATGTCAAACAAACTCTACGGGCGCTTACGTTTTTTTCAGGTTGCAAGACAAACTTACGGCCAACGCGCGTCTTTCTCCATGAACAAAAAAAACGCAGCGATTTGGGAAACGCCAAAAATCGCACGGCCAACAAATCGTACGTCCGGTTGTAACCTAGGCTTATCTGGTGTGACCCCCTTGTGCAGCAATAACTGCAACTAAACATTTCTGGTAACTGTTGATCAGTCCTGCACACCGGCTTGGAGGAATTTTAGCCCATTCCTCCGTACAGAACAACTTCAACTCTGGGATGTTGGTGGGTTTCCTCACATGAACTGCTCGCTTCAGGTCCTTCCACAACATTTCCATTGGATTAAGGTCAGGACTTTGACTTGGCCATTCCAAAACACTCACTTTATTCTTCTTTAACCATTCTTTGGTAGAACGACTTGTGTGCTTAGGGTTGTTGTCTTGCTGCATGACCCACCTTCTCTTGAGATTCAGTTCATGGACAGATGTCCTGATATTTTCCTTTAGAATTCACTGGTATAAT
Organism: Neoarius graeffei; assembly: GCF_027579695.1. NCBI lineage: Eukaryota > Metazoa > Chordata > Actinopteri > Siluriformes > Ariidae > Neoarius > Neoarius graeffei. The sequence continues at coordinate 33,975,121 of NC_083587.1, read as the reverse complement.
TCAGAATTCATTGTTCCATCAATGATGGCAAGCCATCCTGGCCCAGATGCAGCGAAACAGGCCCAAACCATGATACTACCACCACCATGTTTCACAGATGGGATAAGGTTCTTATGCTGGAATGCAGTGTTTTCCTTTCTCCAAACATAACACTTCTCATTTAAACCAAAAAGTTCTATTTTGGTCTCATCCATTTTTCCAATAGCCTTCTAGCTTGTCCACGTGATCTTTAGCAAACTGCAGACGAGCAGCAATGGTCTTTTTGGAGAGCAGTGGCTTTCTCCTTGCAATGCTGCCATGCACACCATTGTTGTTCAGTGTTCTCCTGATGGCGGACTCATGAACATTGGCTAATGTTAATGTGAGAGAGGCCTTCAGTTGCTTAGAAGTTACCCTGGGGTCCTTTGTGACCTCGCCGACTTTTACACGCCTTGCTCTTGGAGTGTTCTTTGTTGGTTGACCACCCTTGGGGACGGTAACAATGGTCTTGAATTTCCTCCATTTGTACACAATCTGTCTGACTGTGGATTGGTGGAGTCCAAACTCTTTAGAGATGGTTTTGTAACCTTTTCCAGCCTGATTAGCATCAACAACGCTTTTTCTGAGGTCCTCAGAAATCTCCTTTGTTCGTGCCATGATACACTTCCAAAAACATGTGTTGTGAAGATCAGACTTTGATAGATCCCTGTTCTTTAAATAAAAGAGTGCCCACTCACACCTGATTATCATCCCATTGATTGAAAACACCTGACTCTAATTTCACCTTCAAATTAACTGCTGGGGCGGCACGGTGGTGTAGTGGTTAGTGCTGTCGCCTCACAGCAAGAAGGTCCAGGTTCGAGCCCCGTGGCCGGCGAGGGCCTTTCTGTGTGGAGTTTGCATGTTCTCCCCCTGTCCGCGTGGGTTTCCTCCGGGTGCTCCGGTTTCCCCCACAGTCCAAAGACATGCAGGTTAGGTTAACTGGTGACTCTAAATTGACCGTAGGTGTGAATGTGAGTGTGAATGGTTGTCTGTGTCTCTGTGTCAGCCCTGTGATGACCTGGCGACTTGTCCAGGGTGTACCCCGCCTTTCGCCCGTAGTCAGCTGGGATAGGCTCCAGCTTGCCTGCGACCCTGTAGAACAGGATAAAGCGGCTAGAGATAATGAGATGAGATGATAATATTTTTGTCTCATTTGTTTAACTGGGTTCTCTTTTTATCTACTTTTAGGACTTGTGTGAAAATCTGATGTTTTAGGTCATATTTATACAGAAATATAGAAAATTCTAAAGTGTTCACAAACCACTGTAGTTCATTAGTTACGTGCATTAATACAGACTATGGGAAATGAACGAGGATATGATTCCTAGGGAAGCGACAACTGTGTAGCTGTAGCCTTTATCCTCTCTTGGTAAAGTTTGTCATGTAGGACAGTGTTTGTGACCTTAACAAAAGTCAGCAGGTGACTTTTTGACTGTTTTTGGCTGTGAGATGTGGATTTCTGTCCTCACATCAGAAGCAAAACGATTTGAGACAAATGGCTACTGATTTGTCCACTTTGTAGAGAGGAAGACGTAGCACATGGAAGCAGCTCTAAATCATATTGCATTTGTTCTGTAGAGGCTCTCAGTCTTTCATACTTTCATTGGGTTGAAATACTCATCGTATTGTCTCAGCAGAATATCTGACTGAACCTTACTTCAGGTTCAGTTCTTTATGCTTGAGAATACAACCAGGTTTTAAAAAATAGAATGAAAAGCTTGTTCAGAACATACAAATTCTCGACATGATTTTTCATCTTTTTTTTTTTCCTTCTTCTTCTCAGCTGGAGCGCAGTTACCAAAGATTCACAGCTTTCTATGCCAGCAGACACAGTGGGCGCAAACTGACGTGGCTCTACCATTTATCCAAGGGCGAGCTAGTCACCAACTGCTTCAAGAACAGATACACACTCCAGGTCAGACAGTGCTGTGTAAAACTACGATGTTCTACAGAAGCAGCGTGTGCATGGAAACATTAAGTATTTAATTTAACATTTCAGTATGCAGTGCCAGGTAGAAACGCAGAGGAAATATTTGAAAAGTGTGAGATTCACGGTCAGTCACTGTATAAGCCGACACAGTGGATAACTTTGCTAGTTTTAAGCATGTATTTCTAAAAAGACGCAAAACGATCTGCAAAAGAAGAAAATGTTAAGCAGGTATCAAACTTGGTTTAAAAAATGTCTAGAAATAGGTTTAATAATCACCTATTTGCAGAGGTGGACAGTAACGAAGTACATTTACTTGAGTACTGTACTTAAGTACACTTTCTTTGAGTGTCTGTACTTTACTTGAGTGTTGTTTTTTTGGAAAGTTATGACTTTAACTTCACTACATTTGAAAGGCAAATATCGTACTTTTTACTCCACTACATTTCTATCAAGGTCCTCGTTACTATGAAGCGGCTTTGAAAGTGGATGTTTTTTCTTTTCTTTTCTAGAACGTGTGATTTTTTTTTTTCGCAGGTGACGCTGAGACAGCCGATCAGTAATCACTAGGGTCACGTCACATCCATAGACTATAAAATCAAGTTCAATGATTTCTCCACAGCGTTATTTAACACGATCAGTTGATGGCAGAATGGAAGGAGGCGGTTCTTCTGGGGAAAGCACGCACTCATGGCTTTACCTAGAACTCATGTTTCAGTTTTCTGAAAGGATTAAAGATTCGTTTCGTTTTAAATGTTTGCTTTGTTTGTCGAAAACGAACCACATCACGGCCTACAAAAACTCACCGCCCGACCTGCGGCGGCATATTGAGGGATATAAACGTTTTATTCCAAGAGAAAGCTTGCAATGAAGTTGTCTGTGCTTTTAGAGCTAGCGATAACGTTGCAAACGTAGCTATGCAGTCTGGTTCGTCAAATGACTTTCTATGGATTTGCCCGCCAAGTTGCCATCGCCTTGTCCACGGCTAACGTTTACACATAGCTAGTTAACTTGGACACTCTTAGTTAGCATGTAAAAACGGAGTTACGCTAACATGAATCACGTTAACTTATCTGAAGTCCTTTCAGAAATATGTTTTAGCGTAATCTTGCCAAATAACCAGAATGTAGAAATCTTTCTTTTCTAGTAGCGTGAGCTACCCAATATGATTTCGAGTTTGAAAAGAGTTTCCTAGTGTCAGGTGGAGTTTCACTGACTAGCTAGCTTAACGTTAAACCACCGTGATGGCGCAGCATGCGTTCATTTTGTGAATTCACATTTCTGTATTTGGTAACAGCGTTAGGTTTTGTAAGCGTTGTGGCAGTAATACAACGATGCGTTGACAGAAAATGTACTTTTAATACTTAAGTATTTTTAAAAGCAAGTACTTCAGTACTTTAACTTAAGTAAAAATGTGACTGGACAACTTTCACTTGTATCGGAGTAACATTTGACCAGTGGGATCTGAACTCTGACTTAAGTACTGAAGTCGGGTACTTTATCCACCTCTGCCTATTGGGCTTATTGTAACCTTATAACAGGAAAAATCTACATACATTTGATTACATTCAAGATGCTTTCACTTGATGTAAATTTTTTGCACTGTTCTTCGTACATAATCAATTTAACATAAAAACGTTGATTAATTTGAGATATTGATTTCAAATCCAGTTCTTGAAATGTAAAATGTTTTGCATTTGATGTGCTTCTACTATGTATTCATATCATACAGATGTTTATATTTGTTTTCCTTTTCAGGCATCCACCTTCCAGATGGCCATTCTCCTGCAGTTTAACACCGAGAACAGCTACACTGTTCAACAGCTGGCCGACAGCACGCAGATTAAAACCGTGAGTAGCAGAACATTAAATCAACAACAGTCACTGCACCTATCACCATGGACGATATTTCTCTCAGTATAGGATACGATATTCAGAATTCAAGAGATTTGTCACATGCACAAAGACTCATTCATAGGGGTTTCTGTATTTTTGAATATTTTCTACATTGTAGACATAACAGCTATGAAATAACATCTGGAATTATGCGGTGAACAAAAAAAAAAAAAAAAGTGTTAAAAAGCAAAATAGGCTTCATATTTTAGTTTCTCCAGCGTTTACCTTGATGACGCTTTATACACTATCGTTATTCTCTTAACCAGCTTCATGAGGGAGTCACCTGGAATGCTTTTCAATTAACAGGTGCCTCGTCAAAAGTTAATTAGTGCCATTTCTTGCCTTCTTAATGAGTTTGAGATCAAACGATAAATAGTAAATAATAACAATATGGTAAACAGCCCTATTCCACAACTGTAGCAATCCATATTATATCAAGAACCGCTCAGCTAAGTAAAGAGAAACGACATCCATCATTACATGAAGTGACTTAATTAATAAAAGTAAAGAAAAACCACTGAATTAGAAGGTGTGTTCAGAGTTTTGACTGGTACTGTGTACCCGTGTGTGCGTGCGTGTGTGTGTACACACAGGTACATGATGTATTTAATAGTTATTCCAAGAAATCGAGTCGTACATGATCTGATAGCCGACAAGGCACGTAGCACCAAGCTGGCTATAAGCGATGTACGACGAGATTGAGTGGAATAACTTTTATTATATCCACATTCACTGGATTTTGAGAAACGGCATTTTTATTTTTTGCAAATTCGATAAATAAAAACTTTATACAAAACAGCTGACAAAATCATTTCCGCTTAGAATGGAAACAAACCGGCAAAATGACAAGAGCATCTCATCTCAACTCATTATCTGTAGCCGCTTTATCCTGTTCTACAGAGTCGCAGGCAAGCTGGAGCCTATCCCAGCTGACTACGGGCGAAAGGCGGGGTACACCCTGGACAAGTCGCCAGGGCATCACAGGGCTGACACATAGACACAGACAACCATTCACACTCACGTTCACACCTACGCTCAATTTAGAGTCACCAGTTAACCTAACCTGCATGTCTTTGGACTGTGGGGGAAACCGGAGCACCCGGAGGAAACCCACACAGACCATCAAATACTTTTATTTCGTATTTTGTTGCTTTTTTTTTTTATCCCCCGCTGGCGGAAAGGCCCGAAAGGGGATTATGTCATGGCGGCGTCTGTTTGTTCGTCCCGGAAAGAGTACTCACATTCTGAAATCAACTCCTCTCGCAATTTTTGGAGGAATTTCACGAAACTTGACAGGATTCTTTGTTATACTATATCGGTAATACGCATATTACAATTTCGTTCAATTCTGTCACATTTCATCAGAGTTACAGCCCTTGATTAACAAAATTATACTTTGACAGTTTCATGAGGGTGTATTAAGCACTTAGAGCACAGATTATAGTTGCCAGCGGGGGATACTGCGCTCTCGGAGCACTCCTGTTTTTGTATTTCTTGGGGTTTTGTTTTCAAGTAGAGTTTTTATTTCGTCCTCGGTTGGTTCAGCAACACGCTCCGCCATTTTGTTTTTATCTACTCACGGTATACGGGCTGATAACCTAGTAGTAGAGTAGCCAATCAGAGCATGTAATTGCTCATATCCAATGAATGTGGAGAGAATAAAATGGCATATAATATAAAATGTGTACGTGTGTATGACCAAAGTTTATGCCAGAAATAATTTATCAGCCATTTGATGCAAGTGTATTCAATGTTGCTCTACCCATGGTCACTGGATACGAGCAATCACTGCGCGCTTCGTCAGCTGTCAGCTCATGCACGACTCGATTTCGTGGAATAACCGTTAATTATTCTCTAGGAAGGAAAATAAAATGATCTTTGACATAAAAAATTGAATACCTCGATAAGCCTTGCGATATGTTATAATATCTGTAGTTTATTTCATGCTTTATGTTTTATTAAACTTGTGTTCGTTGTATTTATTTAACAGGACATTTTGGTTCAGGTTTTGCAAATCCTCTTGAAGTCCAAGTTGTTGGTAAGTAAGTGATAATCCCTTCTTTAGAATAAATCCATGATTTTTTTTTCTTTCTTTCAGAAACTCGGGCATTTTTACTGGTCTTTACACATTTTACAAAAAAATTATCCAGGATGCAGACTGGGTCCCTGTTGATGTCGGTATTATAATGTGAGATTATGATGATGGCCTGTTGGTTGGACTGGGGGAAAAACACACAAAGCAGGTTTTGGAAACTGAATGTTTTGGAGCTGGAGCGAATGAAACACAGGAGAGAAGCCATGATATTTTTTAAGTCTTCACGATAAGACTGCTTAACCTCCTAAGTCCCAAGCTGTTTTTTTTTACATGCATTTTTTATTTCTCTTTGCTATTTGGGCTTATTAGAACCTGATTAGAATAAAAACTAAGCATCATCTTTTGATAAGATGTACTTTTAGAGAAAAGGTATGTCCACATAAGTGGATTCTTGTTCCGAATTTCCATAAAGTGCTGTCCACGCATGTGACCGCTATGCCCTAGGAGGTTAAAGTAATTTATGGTACAACCTGCTATTAACACACACCCAAAATTGTAAATACTGTCTTTCTCACAGGTTTTGGAGGACGAGAATGCAAACGTAGATGAAATGGACTTCAAACCAGATACACTCATAAAACTTTTCTTGGGCTATAAAAAGTAAGGTTGTTTTCGAATGCCTTTTTATGGCTAAATGCATCTGGGCGTGTCGCTTTTTAAACGATATACTTCATGTAACTTTATTCACGTGCGAATAAAAGCCTTCATTAAACTGAGGCCAAAGAAATATATCTTCTCTCCGTGTTTACAGCAAAAAGTTGCGGGTCAACATCAACGTGCCAATGAAGACGGAGCAGAAACAAGAACAGGAGACAACACACAAAAACATCGAAGAGGACAGAAAGCTCCTCATCCAGGTGAGGAGAGAGAGAGAGACGACACAGTGCTATTCACTCATATAGACAAGTGGGGTTTGTTTACAGGCGGACTAGCTCGAAGAAACACCCGGCTGGGCGAGCTGTAATTGTAATACAGCTCAATTTACCGCTGAGCGGCCTAGTGGTAGCGTGTCCGCCTCTCAATCGGGAGATCGCGAGTTCTACTTACGGTCGGGTCATACCAAAGACCATCGTAAAAATGGTACCTGCTGCCGTCTGGCAAGGCACGCTGCAATACATATGTGAGTGGGAAGTCAAACTCTCGCGGTTACCAGAGGACCTGCCCCCCCCCACTGTAACCCTAGCTACATAATAGGCGAGAGGCCGAGGGCTATGGAAACGGAGATCGGCGCCGCCCTATGCGCCACTTGGCGTGGGAAGGACTTTGGCTTTTGGCTCAATTAAAAAAAAAAAAAAAAGTGGTTTCAGTCGCTTCACAATCAAATCATCATTGTAGATTATGGTCACAACGCCAATTCCAAAAATGTTGGGACGCTGTGTAAAACAAATAAAAACAAAATATGACGATTTGCAAATCACGGAAACCCGATATTTCTTTGAAAATAGTACGAAGACAACATATGAAATAGTGAAATTGAGAAATTTTATTGTGTTTGAAAAATCTATGCTCATTTTGAATTTGATACCAGCAACACGTTTCAGAAAAGTTGGGACGGGGGCAACAAAAGGCTGGAAAAGTTCTCATCTCATCTCTAGCCGCTTTATCCTGTTCTACAGGGTCGCAGGCGAGCTGGAGCCTATCCCAGCTGACTACGGGCAAAAGGCGGGGTACACCCTGGACAAGTCGCCAGGTCATCACAGGGCCGACACATAGACACAGACAACCATTCACACTCACATTCACACCTACGCTCAATTTAGAGTCACCAGTTAACCTAACCTGCATGTCTTTGGACTGTGGGGGAAACCAGAGCACCCGGAGGAAACCCATGTGGACACGGGGAGAACATGCAAACTCCGCACAGAAAGGCCCTCGCCGGCCACGGGGCTCCAACCCGGACCTTCTTGCTGTGAGGCGACAGCGCTAACCACTACACCACCGTGCCGCGCTGGAAAAGTTGTCATGCTTAAAAAAAAAAAAACGAACAAGAGTGCTGTGAGAGCGCAGTATCCCCCGCTGGCAACTAGGGCCATAACTCTGGTGAAATGTGACTGAATTGAACGAAATTGCAATATGCGTATTACTGACAATAGAACAAAGAATCCTGTCACGGTTCGTGAAATTCCTCCAAAAATTGTGAGAGGAGTTGATTTCGGAAGGAGGAAGGATGGACAGACGGTTTTTGAAAAAGAAAGAAATTTTGGTTTTGAACATTTTATTTTTCAAACACAATCTGATTCCAAATTGAAAGCAAATAGTGCACATGGATTTATAGACTAAAAGAAAACATTTAAAAAAATTAATCAATTAACAGACGGACGGTAGGTCAGTCGGTATTTACTTTTCGCACTGTTTTCCAGCTCATTGCTCAGGGTCATATTAAAGGTGACACCCATTTTCCACCCCACCTCTTCTGCCGGTCAATCAGGTAGCACTTTCCTCATGAATATTCATTCACAAAGGCAGCTTTCAAGCCATGAGTGGGGTGGCATCACCCCCCCCCACACACACACACTCTTAAACACACTTCAATTTTGATTCTTACTTTATAACGTTGCCATTCCTTCTCACAACACTTAAAAGGTGTTTAGAGACTGAAGACACCAAGTGATGAAGCGTTTCAGGTTTTATTTTGTCCCATTCTCCCTACAAGCAGGTGTTAAGGTGTGCAACAGTACAGGATCGTCATATTTTCATTTCAAAATTCGCCACACATTCCGTATCAGGGACAGAGCGGACAGGCGCCCTCTCCTTCCACAGCCATGCCTTTGTAATTTGTGCAGAATGTGGTTTTGTATCGTCTTGTTGAAATATCCCTGCAAAAGATGTCATATTAAAGGCAGCATATATTGCTCCAAAATCTCAATGTACTTTTCTGCATTAATGCTGTCATCACAGAAGTGTAAGTTACCTTTGCCAAGGGCACTGACACAACCCCATACCATGGATTTGTTGCTGGTAACAATCTGGATGGTCCTTTTTCATGGAGTACACGGTATCCAAATCTTCCAAAGACCTGGAATACTAATTCATTTGACCACAAAACACGTTTCCACTGTGTGGTGGTCCATCCCAGACGCCTTCGAGCCCAGAGAAGTCAACGGCGCTTCAGGACACCGTTAGCATCAGGCTTCCTTTTTGCAAAGTTTTAAGTGGCATTTGTGGATGTAGCTCTACTTCGGCAAGCTCTGCAATACAATCCTGAGTCCACGTGCTTATATCAGCTATAGATGAATGACGGTTCTTGATGTCTGTGGGATTGGAGATCACGGGTGTTCAGCTTAGGCTTGTGCCCTTGCCCTTTACATACCGACATCCCTCCAGATTCCTTCTGTCTTTCTCTGAGGAACGTTTTGAAACATTTCAATAATTTTCTCATGCATTCATTGATGAGCTGGAGATCCTCGGCCCATCTTTGCTCTTCAAATGCCCCTTTTCCACCAAAGCAGTTCCAGGGCTGGTTCGGGTCCAGTGCTTAGTTTGGAACCGGGTTTTCTGTTTCCACTGACAAAGAACTGGCTCTGGGGCCAGAAAAAACGGTTCCAGGCTAGCACCAACTCTCTGCTGGGCCAGAGGAAAGAACCGCTTACGTCAGCGGGGGGCGGAGTTGTTAAGACCAACAACAATAAGACCGCGAAAGATCGCCATTTTTAAGCGACGAGAAGCAGCAGCTGTACAAACGCAAAGTCATCCATTATTATTGTTGTTGCTGCTTCTTCTTCTCTGTGTTGTTGTTGCTTCGATGTTCACGCCAAGGTTTATGCAAACACAGCGATGTAACTGACATCTACAGCGACGTAATGATGTGGCTCCCCTTAGCACCCCGAGCTATGGAAAAGCAAACTGGTTCTCAGCTGGCTCAAGTTGAACGAGTTGTGTACCAGCACCGGCCCCGAACCAGCCCTGGAACTGATTTGGTGGAAAAGGGGCAAAAGACAAGGCCTTTCCTAGATACTGATTTTGTACCAAATCGTGATTACAAATCACATCGTTGTCACATTATTTCAGTTGTTTTACCTCATTACTAGTCCTAAATTTCCCCATCCCAACCTTTTTTTGGAATGTGTTGCAGGCCTGCAACCCAGGAATGGATGTATATTAACAAATGAACTGAAGGTGACCAGACAAAACATGAAACATCTTCGGTTTTTACTGTCTGCAGTGAAATACAAGTCAAAGTAAATTTGGAAATGACTGTTTTTTTTTTTTTTTTTTATTTCCATACTGTCCCAACTTTTTCTGATTTGGGGTTGTCCAAAAATTTTCCAGAATTTTCTTGGATATCACATGTTAAGGGTGGCACAGTGGTGTAGTGGTTAGCGCTGTCGCCTCACAGCAAGAAGGTCCGGGTTCGAGCCCCGTGGCCGGCGAGGGCCTTTCTGTGTGGAGTTTGCATGTTCTCCCCGTGTCCGCGTGGGTTTCCTCCGGGTGCTCCGGTTTCCCCCACAGTCCAAAGACATGCAGGTTAGGTTAACTGGTGACTCTAAATTGACCGTAGGTGTGAATGTGAGTGTGAATGGTTGTCTGTGTCTATGTGTCAGCCCTGTGATGACCTGGCGACTTGTCCAGGGTGTACCCCGCCTTTCGCCCGTAGTCAGCTGGGATAGGCTCCAGCTTGCCTGCGACCCTGTAGAACAGGATAAAGCGGCTAGAGATAATGAGATGAGATCATATGTTAATCATAGTTTAATATGCAAGTAGTTCAGGATTGCACTAAATTCTTTGTTTACAGGAAATAAATAATAATACACTTTAATCCCCTTTGCTGTCGCCAGGGTTACAGTAAACAACTAGTATACAGATTATATTGGCACAGTTCAGAGTCTAGGGTGAATCCACAATTCAAGAACTAGTCGTTCATTTCCTTGATGCTCCGTGTGTGGTGGTGGTGTTGTTTTGTTTTTTAGGCTGCTATCGTCAGGATTATGAAGATGAGGAAAGTACTGAAGCACCAGCAGCTCCTTGCGGAAGTGCTAAACCAGTTATCATCACGCTTCAAACCTCGAGTCCCTGTCATCAAGGTAAAAAGCTACGCCATAATGCAGCATCTCCTCCGGAATTGTGTACTGAAGTTGAGCGGGTTTGTTTCTTTTTTCAGAAATGCATCGATATTTTGATAGAGAAGGAGTACCTGGAGCGAGTCGACGGTGAGAAGGACACCTACAGCTACCTGGCTTAAACCCTCGTTTCTAAAGTCCGACTCGAACATCATTCCCAAAGCCTCTTGGCTTTCATTATAAGGGATGCACGCATGGACCCGGACACTGGAGCTCCCTTTAAAACACAGGCGTCTAAACACTGCTGTTCTTCTCAAGTCTCAGCTCAGCCGTTCAGGATCTCCGGCGCCGTTTTGATCTGTAAATAAGCCGCCATACCCTTAGCGAGGTCTGACCTGGCTTCGGGGTTGCATGTTTCTGCCTCTCATCTGAAAAGCAAAGCTAATTAATTTAATAATAAATTAAATGACTTTGGACTGACTTTAAAAAGGTTATTATTGCATATAAGAAAAAAAAAATTCTGGCAGCGCTTTATGAATATATTTGTTAAACTGGCCCTTGTAGAGTTGTGTAAGCAGCTTTTATCCGCTCCATCATTTGTATAGTGTCTTTTGTTTTATAAATGTCATGAATAAACTTTAAATTTTCTCTAAGTTGTCTTTAAGCTCTTTCCAGTAACTGAAAGCTCATCGGTAGACATATTGAGACTCGCTGGTTTCCAAAAGTATTTGAGTCAGATTTGCCTTTTCTTACCAGAGCGAGAAAAATCAATATGAAGTTAGTTACACGCAGTAGAACAGGTGAAGCAGAAAAAAAAAAAAAAAAAGGATTTTTTCCATGGCAACAAGTTGGACACTCGTGGGTTTAACCAGAGGAGCGACAGGAATCTGTATTTTAGCAGGTAACAAACATTCACAGTTCTTAGAAATCAAATCAATCATTGCTCTGATTCTGAATAATACTTGTTTATAATGGGTGGCACGGTGGTGTAGTAGTTAGCGCTGTCGCCTCACAGCAAGGTCTGGGTTCGAGCCCCGTGGCCGGCGAGGGCCTTTCTGTGCGGAGTTTGCATGTTCTCCCCGTGTCCGCGTGGGTTTCCTCCGGGTGCTCCGGTTTCCCCCACAGTCCAAAGACATGCAGGTTAGGTTAACTGGTGACTCTAAATTGAGCGTAGGTGTGAATGTGAGTGTGAATGGTTGTCTGTGTCTATGTGTCAGCCCTGTGATGACCTGGCGACTTGTCCAGGGTGTACCCCGCCTTTCACCCGTAGTCAGCTGGGATAGGCTCCAGCTTGCCTGTGACCCTGTCATTCCCTTAGCAGCCTCACTTTTTTCTGCCTCCACCACTGACTCATGCTTCCAGGGTGTCCATCTGTCCGTCCATCCATTAATCGGAGATTCTCATTAGTGTGAATGTTTGTTGGTAGGATTTATATAGAATTATCACTGGAAGCAGTGTGTGAACTGGTTAGATCTGGGATTTGAGCCAAACAGGGTCAAGGTCAAATATCTGAAATAGTTGTTTAATTCCGTACCGTTTGAAGTACATCGTAAGGGTATTTCTGGTGCACAATTTAAGAAGGAAGACTAGACTTGTGGGGATCGTTGACAAGTTTTATTTGTTCTCTCAAAAATAAGACAACTTGTCTGTCCATCCGTCCATTATCTCTAGCCGCTTTATCCTGTTCTACAGGGTCGCAGGCAAGCTGGAGCCTATCCCAGCTGACTACGGGCGAAAGGCGGGGTACACCCTGGACAAGTCGCCAGGTCATCACAGGGCTGACACATAGACACAGACGACCATTCACACTCTCATTCACACCTACGGTCAATTTAGAGTCACCAGTTAACCTAACCTGCATGTCTTTGGACTGTGGGGGAAACCGGAGCACCCGGAGGAAACCCATGTGGACACGGGGAGAACATGCAAACTCCACACAGAAAGGCCCTCGCCGGCCACGGGGCTCGAACCCGGACCTTCTTGCTGTGAGGCGACAGCGCTAACCACTACACCACCGTGCCGCCCCGGCATTAACCATAAGAATATTAATCTCCGTTAGCTCTCTAGTCGACACACAGTCCATTTAAACACCTCTGGTTGAGGATATAATACACTTAGTGGAAACTTGTTGAAATATTAGAACAAAAAGAATATGGCCTCCATATTTCATCCAGTTCAGAAATACATAGCAGGCGACTTGAGCTTATTTTTAGATTTGTTTATTACTTTCAACAATATTATCTGTAAACATTACAAATCAGCACCTTGTACAATCAGAGGCAGAGAGAAACAGAGTGGTCACAAACCCTCAGGGAAAGAAAAACGACTGAATGTCTCAGGAGAAACATGCTGGTGAGGAGCTATCAAACTCGCACTGAGAAAACCGTCAGGATTCTACTTGGCAAATTACAGCAAAAAGTTTTTAATAAATTACAAAAAAAAGCCAAACCTGGTTTCAGAGTCTGCAGATATAAATAGGGACAGTTAAAGATCTTCACGTGTTCGTGATTTGAGGCTGATCTTATTGCTGTGGATTTATCACAACTTGTATCAATGTTCAACTGGACTTGATTTCATGGGTCATCCAACATGTCTGGACTTGTTTGACGTAGCAGGAAAATCCCTGCCCTTATGATGTGGTATGTATGCGAGTACCATGATTCATTCATTCATTCACCAAACAGCCTTGACTTCACATGATTGGATTAGCACCATTCACAAAAAATACAGTTTCCTGTAACAGTAAACATTACAGGCTGTGTAATCAATCATTCATTACATTATTGATCACCATCACTGATATAACCAAGAGGGCCTCAAACTGTGTGCAGCGACATTATGCTTACATGAAACACGTACAGTAATATTCTGCCCATTTATTCGAGGCAGAGAGCTTTTTATTCCTCAATTTCCCACTGACCAACACATCAGGTCCAGACTGATCGTTATAGAACTTTTGTTTTTGAATCATTCGATTCAACAGTCGAATAAAAGCTTAATAATAAAAAGTATGCTGTCATTTCCAACTGTAACCAAAAAAAAAAAAAAATCACAGACCGCACTCTGACAGCCTGTATACTATTTATTTATTACATTTCAGTACAAACACTAGCTTACGTATTTACCAATGAAAATACGAGCACCGATCCATCAGTTAACACTGATTTCATGGCTCGTTACTAAATTCTTAAATCTATTACTTCATGTTCCCGAAAGTAATATTTAAATTTTCTACATCTCACCAGCTACAAGTCTGGAAACACCTAATTCGGTGATTTTTCTTTATTTATATTAAAAGTTACTTCATGTCTGAAAGTAAAGATGGAGGTCGTTTCTTGATATAATATGGATTACTACAGTTGTAGAATAGGGCTGTTTACTATATTATTTACCGTTTGATCTCAAACTCATTAAAGGAACAGTCCGCCGTACTTCCATAATGAAATATGCTCTTATCTGAATTGAGACGAGCTGCTCCGTACCTCTCCGAGCTTTGCGCGACCTCCCAGTCAGTCAGACGCGCTGTCACTCCTGTTAGCAATGTAGCTAGGCTCAGTATGGCCAATGATATTTTTTGGGGCTGTAGTTAGATGTGACCAAACTCTTCCACGTTTTTCCTGTTTACATAGGTTTATATGAGCAGTGACATGAAACAAGTTCAGTTACACAAATTGAAACGTAGCGATTTTCTATGCTATGGAAAGTGCGCACTATGACGACAGGCGTACTAACACCTTCTGCGCGCTTCGGCAGCGCATTGATATCTGAGCTCCGTATCAATGCGCTGCCGAAGCGCGCAGAAGGTGTTAGTACGCCTGTCATTATAGTGCGCACTTTCCATAGCATAGAAAATCGCTACGTTTCAATTTGTGTAACTGAACTTGTTTCATATCACTGCTCATATAAACCTATGTAAACAGGAAAAACGCGGAAGAGTTTGGTCGCATCTAACTACAGCCCCAAAAAATACCGTTGGCCATACTGAGCCTAGCTACATTGCTAACAGGAGTGACAGCGCGTCTGACTGACTGGGAGGTCGCGCAAAGCTCGGAGAGGTACGGAGCAGCTCGTCTCAATTCAGAGAAGAACATATTTCATTATGGAAGTACGGTGGACTGTTCCTTTAAGGCGGCAAGAAATGGCACTAATTAACTTTTGACGAGGCACCTGTTAATTGAGAAGCATTCCAGGTGACTCCCTCATGAAGCTGGTTAAGAGAATAACAATAGTGTGTAAAGCGTCAAGGTGAACGCTGGAGAAACTAAAATATGAAACTTTTTTTCTCTCAGGACTTTGTTTACCCCATAGTTTTGATGTCAAAAATAGTCAAAAAAAAAAAAAAACTACGAATGAGTAGGTGTCCAAACTTTTGACTGGTACTGTATATAACTGACGAGAGAAGAAACGCAAGTCTCAGTGATTCCTCAAAGCTCACTGGAAAAATTAAAACGATGTAAACCAGATAGAATTCAAAATATCAGGGCAAGGAAATGTCTCTTGCCCTGCCTTAGCATTCAGGGATTCTGGATTAGTCATGTGGTCTGGAGGAAACACTGAAAGGTGGCTTGACTATAGCTTTAAAGTAAAGGTGATCAATACATCAGTTATGTATAATCAATGATTTTACAGTGTAATAAGTCTTTAATCCAGGGTCAAACATGGAAGCCAATTTCTTCCAAAGTGGAAAAGAGAAAGGGGGGGGGGGGGGGGGGGGCACCCACTGAATTCATCGGAAAAAGTTGTCGACTGACTTGTGCACTTGATTATGTGACCGTTTATAGGTTTTTACACATAAAACGAAAAAAACACTGCCAGTACATGCTGGATGACCCAATATTTAACGACAGGAAGACCTTACTGACTGTCCAAAACGTTTCCATCCTACAGTGATGGTCTGGCAAAAAGCTGCTCAAAAGATGTGGAGATTTCTATAATAAAAAGAAAACATTGAAAAGTTCCCTGATTCTGATTTCTACTCCATTTGAAATCTTTGTTCATGCATACAACAAACTCAATACACAAATCACCAACATTTCAGGACACCTAAACAATTCAGTGTAATTTCAAGGCACCGCAAGTTAGATATTTTATCTATCCATGGTTTTTTTTGTCTTTTTTTTTTTCCTTTTTAAATACTTACTTTTTCATTTATTTTACAGAAACTGGATGTGTTGGCACTCCAGAAAGTACTTGATACCTCTTGCAGATGCTTGTGGTGACAGACAAGCAGAGAAAGTGACTTTGGTTTTCATATGGATCAGAAAAACACCTCAACTTGATGAAGACCGGTGTGGCATAGCGAGACTCCGGTTTATTAGGCAGGGCTGATTTATACTGATACATCAAGATAGATGAACGCATGTGTGAGAAAGGGTTTAGGGGTCAAGTGTAGTTTGAAAAGGATGACTAACTCGTGCGAGTCAACAGTTCTGGGAGTCGGGCAACTGCTGACTGGTCGAGTAAGGAAGTGTATGTAGTAGCATTGGGACAAAACCCAAAGCAGAGCAGAGCAGTTCGAGGACCGTTTAGCAGAAGTTCTATGACGTTAAACGCACTTGTACAACAGGGCTGTTGAATTCTCGAATCTGATTGGTCAGAAGCGGTTACATTTCCATAACAGCAGCTCTGAGAGCAGTACCAGCTGTAATTCAAAATCACAGCTTTCGATTTATGCACTTGTTCTAATAAGCGTCATCATTTCTCTTGTAAGGACTCATTAACGGTGACTTGCTTGGCAAAGTCTCCACATCGTCCAAGTTAATAACGAACATTCATAAATTACATTACAGGTATTTAGCGGACGCTCCTATCCAGAGCGACGTACGACGTACCCAGAGCAGCCTGGGGAGCAGGTCCCTTGCTCAAGGGTACTTCAGCCATTCTTGCTGGTTCAGGGAATCAAACCAGCGACCTTTTGGTCCCAAAGCTGCTTCCCTAACCATTAGGCCATGGCTTCAATAACAGTCGATAACAATTGACATATGATCTTTAACATGAGGTTTTCTGTAAAGAGACATTAATGTAACATTTATGGACGAAGTCTCCAGTGCCAGCGCTTTATGACCATCAGTAGTTTTTTTTTATTTTTAAAAAGGTCTTCAGAACAGAGCACGTTACAGTTTTTCTGTAATGACAAGCTGTGTTTTTGTCTCATTACCTAAAGTTGGTGATGGTGGTACTGTTTATAGCTGCTGTGACAAATAAAACGAACTAACTCTTGTGGTTAGATTAAAAAAAAAATTTTTTTTTAAATGGAAGGCAATGAGAGACGAACTTGAGCTAACAGTCACAAATGTTAAAAGTACAGCACTAAACAGCAAAACATCAGTATTTTGTTTGGATGCGCACCACTGACTCCAGGTGCACGTGTTCATATGTGCAATTATCTGCACATAATGTCTGCAGTTTTGCAAACCCAGTATAAATCAGCCCATACAGGTTTATGACCTAATAAACTGGTTCTGAACCTGCGATTTACTGTCAGTTTGGTCCAAAGGTTGAAAGACATTGACTGTTTGCAATAAAAAAAAAAAAAAAATAATAATAATAAAATAATAATAATAATAATAAAAAAAAGTTTGGAACACTGGAAAACAAAAACAGCCCATTAGACAGTGACAGATCTCTGCTAAACTTGAAGCTGTAAACAAGTGAATATTCAAGTTACTGTCAAAAAGTGAATTCCCAGAGTAAGCCTGTTGGTCAAGAAAAATAATGACAGGAAAGACTGAAGTGTAAAAAAGTACTAGAAATATCCAAATCGGCAGATCACCTTGTCCTATAAAAACCAGTATTGAAACGGCATGTGGAGAGAAAATTCCTGAAGAGTGTAAGGCATTTGTTCCAGAGGTAGACGGATTCATGGAATTTCCATTTCACGTTCAATGCCCACATACTTGAGAGCATCCGCTTGACTGTATCTAAAAGGAGAAAGGGAAGGGAGGGGGAGACAAAACCACCCCACCGCATACAAACACGTATAAGCTGGATGAAAAATCATGTTGGGGCCAAGATACTAAATAACTTTTCACAGAAACATCATTATTGTGCTAAGGTAAATGTGTAGGCATGCAACGATATATCGCGTAATGATAAGTGACAAAAGTACAAATTTATGACTATTCGAATTGATGAAATAAAATTAAATCTCGATAATTGCATTGTTTTAACAGCAGAGGGGGGAATAACGTAAAATAGCAGGAACGAGCATAACTACACCCTAGGCGGAAGTAAAACAGGTCTTAAAGGAACAGTCCACCGTACTTCCATAATGAAATATGCTCTTATCTGAATTGAGACGAGCTGCTCCGTACCTCTACGAGCTTTGCGCGACCTCCCAGTCAGTCAGACGCGCTGTCACTCCTGTTAGCAATGTAGCTAGGCTCAGTATGGCTAACGGTATTTTTTTGGGGCTGTAGTTAGATGCGACCAAACTCTTCCGCGTTTTTCCTGTTTGCATAGGTTTATATGACCAGTGATATGAAACAAGTTCAGTTACACAAATTGAAACGTGGCGATTTTCTATGCTATGGAAAGTGCGCACTATAATGACAGGCGTACTAACACCTTCTGCGCGCTTCGGCAGCGCATTGATATCTGAACTCCGTATCAATGTGCTGCTGAAGGTGTTAGTACGCCTGTCATTATAGTGCGGACTTTCCATAGCATAGAAAATCGCTACGTTTCAATTTGTGTAACTGAACTTGTTTCATATCACTGGTCATATAAACCTATGTAAACAGGAAAAACGCGGAAGAGTTTGGTCGCATCTAACTACAGCCCCAAAAAATACCATTGGCCATACTGAGCCTAGCTACATTGCTAACAGGAGTGACAGCGCGTCTAACTGCGTCTGACTGACTGGGAGGTCGCGCAAAGCTCGGAGAGGTACGGAGCAGCTCGTCTCAATTCAGATAAGAGCATATTTCATTATGGAAGTACGGTGGACTGTTCCTTTAATGCCAGGAAAAGACAGAAAAGCAAAAGAAAAGGGACAGGAAAGCTGGTGTGCGACTGACTGTACAAATAAATTCAACAAGAAATCAGAGTTAGCTTTTTACAGACTGCCAAAAGCTAAAGAAAAGAGAAGCAAATGGAGGTAGTATAAATGTCCATAAAATTTAAGAAAAACACCCATTAGTGAACTTTTTCATTTCTAATAATAAGGAATATTTTAGTAACAAGATTTTTTCCCTTTACAAACATGGGTAAATAACTTAAGAAAATGAAACAAAGTGAGTTTCTTTATTTAACAAAAAGAAACATTTAAAGTGATAAAGACTAGGAAAATAAAAATGTTGCTTTTTTTGGGAATAAAATTCTCATTTAATCTCTCTCCCCCCCCCAAGAAAAAAAAAAACATCAGGGGAAAATTGAATTGTGAATCAAATTGAGAATTGCATGAATAGTTACATGCCTAGTAGTGTGCATCTGTCACAAGCAGCCAAGGCAGCTCGGGTAAATCAAAGCTCTAATATGTAGATCTATCATTTATCTGCCCCAAAACAGTCATTAGAAACATGCACACAGCTTCCTGCCGAGTGACGGCAGAGACTGTGATTATGATTTTAAATGATAGCTGACTGCCACATGTCGAAGATGTAGTGTAAAGAAAAAAAAAAAAAAAAGTCAAAGCTGGTCAACACTTACCTGTAGTCAAAGAAAAGCTCCTCCCCGGTTTGTATGGCTCTCTTGGCGAAAATGCCTATTCGGTGATCCCCATTAACCATCATAACTAAAAAGGAGGAAAGAAGAAGGTGTGTGGGGGAGGGGGGGGGGGGAATAAATAAATAAAAAAGTGAGTAGATCAGCTCTCCTGTTTACTACTAAAGGAACAGCCAAGACATGTCTTAAGTTTGTTTCCTTATTTTTACAAACATAATAGTATTGTGCAAACTGCATGTCCAGATCAGCACACACTCGCCTTTAAAACATCTGGCTCAGTAATTTGTACATTCCACAATCTAATTTCATTAGCACCATTAACTTGGAGCTCCAGCACAAAACTTAAAAAAAAAAAAAAAAATCATTCTACTGGATTGACATTTGCTGTAAGGGGAACACTGTACATTTTATTTTCAGATGCAGTGCAACGTTTAAGATGCCTCACCTTTTGCATAGCAGTTGGGGTTGACAGAGTGATTGGCAAACCTGATCTTGTTGCCTTTCCTCGTTGCATCAACAACAAAATCTGCAGAGAAAACCGAACGATATATAAAACAAAAAACGACGAAAAAGAAGAGCACAAACTTGCAACACTGAGTGTGGAGAAATCGACTCACCGTTGTTAAGGTTGAACAAAAAACTACACATGTACTTGTCATAGACCTTTCCTCTGCGGTCAGCCTCGTCCTGGGAGATGATCTACAGGAAACAGAAAGTAGTAGAAATACTGACCAAAACAACTTACACTTGAAAACGGAGCTTATTTAGACTGTTGCCAGGACCAGCTCAAACACCGCAGCATTACAGAAATCACATCTGTAATAAAGAACCTGGACCGCATCATCAGTAGCCAAGTAATGGATTAGAATAAGTTCAGAAAGATTGTGTTTATAATTTTCTCCATTGCTGAACACGGTCCTTCAAAAGCAGGACGCAGGAACTACGCCAGGATCGAACCAATTTTTTCCAAGGGTTCAGCCATGTGCTATAGATGTTACCTTATGGCTACACAACACGAAGTCGTGCTTGAAATTAGTTCCTGAAATGATGTGAATGCTCTCATTTCTGCTCATGAGAAACAGTTTTATTATTTTAACCCTGTTCTGCATAAATTTCAGTTTAGCCCCAAAAAGGAGCTGAAAGTTTATTATTTCAAATGCTACAGTTCTATGCAGTGTTGTAGTCGAGTCACTAAACCGAGTCTGAGTCCAGTCTCGAGTCCCCAGTGCTCAAGTCCAAGTCATTAAAAAATAAATAAATAAAAAAAATTTTATATACATGAGTGATTCCACGCTTATGGGTACTGAAATGGGGACATGAACTTATTCACCTAAAACCATTTCTTTTTTTACCATCAGGTCACAAAACATGTAATCTTTAATGAATGATATGTTAAAAGATAACTTTAATTTTCTGAGATGTAATAAAAATATATTTATATGCCAAAGTCAAGCCTATGAGTTCCAAAATGATGTCTGTTACATTACTTCTGTTACGATTGTCCATCTCGCGTCTGTTACAGATTAATTACAATCTAGCTATATACCATGTTAATCTTATTCTACACATGTTTATTAATTATATTTGCTAAAACATCACCTTCCTATGTTTCAAAAAGTAATTCTACATTGTTAAAATTGAGAATATATATGTCCACAACACTTCTGTTACGTTCTGACTTTGGCATATAAATATGTTTTTATTACATCTCAGAAAATTAAAGTTATCTTTTAACATATCATTCATTAAAGATTACATGTTTTGTGACCTGATGGTAAAAAAAGAAATGGTTTTAGGTGAATAAGTTCATGTCCCCATTTCAGTACCCATAAGCGTGGAATCACTCATATATATTTTTTGAGTTGAGTCCACTATTGATCCGAGTCCAAAATTCCAACCGCACCATTTGACGATGCCTGTTTTAGCCTCATTAACACGAGTTTGTTCCTGAACATGACGTATGAACAGGTAAATGTGCTTCTCTTTATCAGGGAGCACGAAGTATTCTGTCAGAGATGGTTGGGAGACGGATGTAAGTGCAGAAGGTGTGTTTATTAATACAAGTGAAGACACAAACAATCCAGAATGGCAGGCAAAATCGTAAAACAGGCAATAGTTTGAGCGAGGCACAAACAGGCTATCGTAGACTCGGCAGAATCAAAGACGAGAAACAGGAAATCAGGCTCGGTAATGTGTCAGCAACGCAACTCAATACTTCGCAAAGTAAGCGTGTTTTCAGAGTTTTTAAATATAGACGCATTGATTGTGCCTTAATCCTGTGCAAGTGCGAGTCCACTTGGCGCGCGCGCCATCCAGAGTGTGCCTGAGAGTCTGACGCACGTGCCAAATCCGAGTCCTTGTCTCCAATTTACCAGTCCGAGTAATCAGTGCTCAAGTCCAAGTCGAGTCACGAGTCCTTAAAATTAGGGCACGAGTAAGACTCGAGTACTACAAGTTCGCTTCGATGATTAATCTTTTAGAAAAACGCAGCCTACATTTAAGAATTAACCACAGAAACAACTGTTGCAAAAGGATATTACAAAAGAACAGAGCTGAATGCAACACTTGTCATTACAACTTGATGTTCTGAACCAATACTGCCTGGAGGTTCTACCCATTACAATGGAAATAAAAAACATTTCAAGGGAACAAGCTGCATCAACATATTGATATTTTTTGGGAAGTAACTGTATTCGCATGATAAGAAGGGTATTACCTGCAGGTGATTGTACCACCAGTCTACTTGTTTGGGTCTCTTTGTGCTTTCGGCGACTCGTGTAATTGGCAGATACTGATAAGGTTATAAAAGCACCATCGTCGACCTCTTGATATTTCAGTCGGGCCCGTCTTGAAAGTTCATTACGAAAAATTATTTGTGGAAATGTTACTTAAAACCTAAGCTTGGCTCATGTTCCATTCATTAACATGGGAATGGACTGGGTTAAAAATCGTGCAGGCTCACATCCACCCATGCATCGTCACGGATCTGTGCCCATAAGGCGCTTTCGGACCAGAGGAACTTTTTCATAATTCTTATAAGTGTTGGAGGAAGATGTGCCCTTTTTTGTGTCCTCACTGCAGGAACTGAGAATGATTATAGTCCTTAAAATGCTGTTTTGAAGGGCTTTTTTTTTTTTAAGCTCGTACTTCAGAGTAGGTACTCTCCTAGCACATAGGAACCATGACTGATGCAAGTGTACGTTGATTGGTCCAGATGATGGGTCCAACACATGAGCCAATGCAGGCTGCATTACGCAGCCAGTTTTAAAGACTTGTGTACACCATCAGCCATGAACATTAGGGTTTAAAAAAAAGCATGTGTGTGGATCCCAGACAAATGGACTGACAATGAAGTCCAGGTTTTATTAAGCCTACATGTGACAAAGGAAATGCAATACGATTTTGATGCTTCCGAGTGAAATATAAAACCTTAAACTAAATGTTCTTGTCCATGTTTTTTTTTTCTTATCATAAGAAAACCCTTAACCTATAAAACAAGACGGTCATCTATATCCCCCACTCCATATACCAAGTTTCAAGACATTATGAGTCACATTTTTCAAGTTGTGCTGCAGGAAACCAACCCTACCTCTTTACACTGACCTCAGCAGCCCATGGCATAAACCCATCAGACCTTTGGTCCAGGTGGGCTAAAAACTCAAATTTCTCACATTGCTTGGTATCAAAAGGCACATATAAATTACTTAATCAACACATATACCAACTTTCAAGACCATACCACTCAGTTTTCAAGTTCTGCTCCGGAAACAAAACCTACCCCTAAGACTAACCTGAGAGACCAAGTCTGAAATTGTTTCCATGCAAACATGAAAAATTTAAAATTTCTTAGTATGAAAAAGCACATCTACAGCACCTTGTTAACATGTATACCAAGTTTCAAATCCTATCATGAATAGTTTTGGATATATGCTCCGGAAACGAACATTGCTCTTAGAAACCAAGTCAAAATCTATTATTTATGTAAAAATTTGAAAAATACTTTTTTCAAAAATCCAGAATAGCAAAAGGCACCAGTTCACATGTTGCTTGAAATGTATACAAAGTTTCATATTTCAGTCGTTTCAAAGACATGGCCCCGAAATGAAAACGTGACCGGACGGACAGCCAGATGGAACCAGTTTCTATATCCGCCGCCAAACTTTGTTTGGACGGAGAATAATAAAAATCCACACTAATGTTAGGTAAACATATTTTAAACAGTCACTATTTTCCACCACAAACTTGCTCTTTATAATGCAAAATAAAGAATTTACTGCCAGTATACAACACTTCCTCATCTCATCTCATTATCTGTAGCCGCTTTATCCTGTTCTGCGGGGTCGCAGGCAAGCTGGAGCCTATCCCAGCTGACTACGGGCGAAAGGCGGGGTACACCCTGGACAAGTCGCCAGGTCATCACAGGGCTGACACATAGACACAGACAACCATTCACACTCACATTCACACCTACGGTCAATTTAGAGTCACCAGTTAACCTAACCTGCATGTCTTTGGACTGTGGGGGAAACCGGAGCACCCGGAGGAAACCCACACGGACACGGGGAGAACATGCAAACTCCGCACAGAAAGGCCCTCGCCGGCCACGGGGCTCGAACCCGGACCTTCTTGCTGTGAGGCGACAGTGCTAACCACTACACCACCGTGCCGCCCCACAACACTTCCTGGTTTCTCTAATTTCACAGCGCAGCGTAACGATCCATTTCTATCGAAATACGTGACTAAAACACGACACACGAAAATGGACCAGTTTAAATCCTAATGTTAGTTTGCTGTTTTCACAGCAGCACAAAAACACTGTTCATCTTGTCCACAATTCATATGAAAACAACAAACTAGTGACGTCGCTAAAGCAACCAGCAAACATCATTTCAGTGTTCCTACTGGAAGCGCGAATGCAAATGGGGGGTGAGAAAAAAAAAGAGCTCTTGAAGGTACGGTATGGAGCTCTCTAATGGCTAGTTCTTCTCAACGAGTCCCTAGAACTGTCAGGTTCCCCACACACACACACACACACACACACACACACACACAACCACAAACGTATGTACCTAAGGCCATCCTTAAAAAAAAAAAAAAAAATCCGTTTCCTGTCCACTGGGTGAGCAAAAAAATTCTCAGTCAGGAGGGAGGGATTTTTTTTTTTATATCTATATGGATGGATAAGAAATCGCAATGCTGTGTTTGCTTTTTCTTTCAGTACTTTTTTATTACAAAAGCAGACACATTTAATAAAATATGACGGTTTAATCAACTGAAACTTGTACAAAAACTTTAAGTTAGCATTTTAAATGCTGACTGCAACATTTGCAAAACTTTTACAAAAAGGTACTTAATGTCCAACACACGGACTTTTTGTAATTCTAAATCGGCCGTTAGGCTTAGTTCGGATGAAATTACGCTATTAAAATGATCACTGAATGATTTGTTTTTCTGAATCTTTACTATTTTGTTGTTCGCTAGAATACCATTTTGAGATTTCACACTTAAGCAAATGTTTGAAAACTCCGGATCTCCTTCCTTCATGGTGGCTGCCATTTTTTTGTGCCGCACGGCGCATGCGCAGAGTAAGGGAGAGTAACTCATCCGTGGCCCCGACATGCGGTGTGCACGCACTCGGCGGAGGCAGTAGTGTGTCGGAGGTGACATTGGAGGGAACAGAAGCAGAGATGACGCTTATTTTGTCTCCGGTAAACCAGTCTTCTCTCGTTCAATTACGTGCTGGCATCAAAAGACACCGTTGGTTGTAAATGAAACCAAACTGAGTGGTTGGAGTGTATTTTCATACACAAATGGAGAAATGTTCGCTGAGTGTGTAATTGTGTAGCCGCCACTGCAGACCGTTGTCGTTGTTAATTCATAGCATGCTCAGCTGCGTGAATGTGTCATGCACCGAAGATAAGAGATTTACAAGCCAGGAACGCCTCATGATGCAATACGCAAGAAAAGAAAGATGATTTACTGCCATTTTACTTTGTATTTGAGTAAAGTGAATAAATAAATGGTCTGTGGAAAACACATTTAATCCTGGGAACTGCGTGCACAGGAGTTTATTTTGTGTTTACTCCGCCCCCTCCCGACTGGCTACTTATTTGTCATGGCTGGCTAGTATGAGCCTTAGTGGAAAGCCCTGGGAATGCGCAAATGTCAAGTCCGATTTTAGATTTATGAACCCGAAAGAAATGTCAAAAAAACAGCGTTAAAAAAAAAATTTCAACCACACAAAAGGCACTCACCCGGCCGGTGGACCGGAAACAGAAAATTTTTTAATAATGGCCTAATGGACAAGCAGCCTTGTTATTTCCAGGATTGAGCTGTTATTTTATTGAAACTCTCCATGATGCGCTCATCACTGCTCAGGTTAAAAGCTTAAAACCTTTACAAAAAGTACAATAGTAGAGCTTGCTTTTAAAAGCGCTCACCTCTCCACAGTACTCGGAAATGAACTCGTTCTTCTGAACCGGCTCTTTGATGAAGATGCCCCATCCTGCCACGTCAGACGGTGCCAACAGTAAGTGCTGATCACAAATAGGATTGAAAGAGAGAAATCCATTGTAACTAATGTGATCTTCACAAACATTTTGTTTATATTGTAGTTTTCAAAATCACTCAAACAGACACATATGAAGGGGATATGAAGTCCTGTGCATTGCAGGTTATTTGCACCTTTTTGGCTCCTCTCTGAATGCTGCAGTTCTTGCACGAGACATTTTTGCTGTCCCAGTGATCAGCAGCTCCGCAGGTGAGACAGAGGTCGGGGTCACACTCGCGCACAGCCAAGTAACATGGACACTGCTTTGTGTTACACTGAGCCTTGCAGCGGCAGCCCGGGAAACGGTTCTGGCCTGCACATGACACACAAACATCTGAAACAACTGTATCTGCAGCAATCTTAAAAATGACTAAGCCTGAACACCCAACTAACAGAATATTTTTAGAAATAACATGATTTTATATTATATATATATATATATATATATATATATATATATATATATATATATATATATATATATATATATAAATAAGTGATTCCACGCTTATGGGTACTGAAATGGGGACATGAACTTATTTTTAAACATTCACCTAAA
Organism: Neoarius graeffei; assembly: GCF_027579695.1. Lineage (NCBI taxonomy): Eukaryota > Metazoa > Chordata > Actinopteri > Siluriformes > Ariidae > Neoarius > Neoarius graeffei. The sequence continues at coordinate 33,948,412 of NC_083587.1, read as the reverse complement.
ACCATTTCTTTTTTTACCATCAGGTCACAAAACATGTAATCTTTAATGAATGATATGTTAAAAGATAACTTTAATTTTCTGAGATGTAATAAAAACATATTTATATGCCAAAGTCAGAACGTAACAGAAGTGTTGTGGACATATATATTCTCAATTTTAACAATGTAGAATTACTTTTTGAAACATAGGAAGGTGATGTTTTAGCAAATATAATTAACAAACATGTGTAGTAGAATAAACATACACATTCTTTCAATAAGATTAACATGGTATATAGCTAGATTGTAATTAATTTGTAACGGACGCGAGATGGACAATCGTAACAGAAGTAATGGAACAGACATCATTTTGGAACTCATAGGCTTGACTTTGGCATATAAATATGTTTTTATTACATCTCAGAAAATTAAAGTTATCTTTTAACATATCATTCATTAAAGATTACATGTTTTGTGACCTGATGGTAAAAAAAAAATGATTTTAGGTGAATTTGTAAAAAAAAAAATAAGTTCATGTCCCCATAAGCGTGGAATCACTCATATTATAGTGGTGACCAAAAAAAAAAAACTTTTGTAACACAACATGTGTTAGATGTTGCTGAAAACAAACCAGCATTAAAGTGCATATCACGGGTAAATTCAGGAGCGAGATCAGTGTAATTCTCCTATTTTATATTAAACTTTGGTCAAATATCTAACATTTTGTGTAATTTTTTTACCTTGCGCAATACCAGAAAAATTCAGTTGAAATCAAGCCATTTGAGGCGAATTGGTCCGCCTCTGAAAAACTTGGCATTTGGATTTCCCGGCAAACATTGATTTTCGTGACGTCGCGTGCGGGACGCCTTCCTCTGAATCCTACGCCAGCACTGGTTTGTTTATGAGAAAACGACCTGGTGGTTTTCTGCAAATTTCTTCAACGTTATCGCGTAATTATTAAAATGGTTAACAGATGTATCGTAGGAGGGTGTAGCAACATTACATTCTTCATCCAAAAGTGAAGTAACCTTGCGCTCAGGCGACAATTCCATATTTCAATGCAAAATCGCTCGCTGCTAAACTTGGTCTATACAGGCTGTGCGCTGAAACCGTGCAAGCTCGCGCAGCCTGCTGGCGCTTCCGCACGTGACGTCACGAATCTGGCTCCAGACTCGCTTGGGATTTCTCCAGACGCGTTTTATTTTTTTCTGCTGTAGACAGATGGCCTTGTGCAAAATTACCCTTCTGGATGAGTGTGTAAAGGGACATACTTTCATATACAGTGTGTATGTATGTATATATATATATATATATATATATATATATATATATATATATATATATATATATATATATAAAGAAAAAAAAGAAATTGGTCCAGGATATGCACTTTAAAGCAGTTTACCTAAACAGATTATAAAACACGTCTGCCAGGTTATTCGGTGTTTAATGTTGACAGCTTTAAAACAAAGCTGGAAAGAGACACTATAATATAATAATAAATATAATACACTATACTTAAAACCACATTTGGCTTTACGGCTCTCAACAACGCACGCGTCTGAACTCACACTCTGAGCTGCACTGGCAGAACTTCTCACAGAAGTTTTGAGCAGTGACACAAGGGCAGGAGCTGTCACATGGCTGCCTTGGGTGGTCACATGGCTGGTAGTTGTAGACATGATTGGAGGAGCCATCTGTGAGGAGAACAAGATTAAAACCTTATCTGGCATAATGAGCCATCATTTCTGTTTATGGTACCTTTGACTTGCTTTTCTACCCCAATCAACTGACAAACCCTTCCTGATGGTAATTAATCTTTACTTAACTGATCAGTCAGTCAGAATCTGCATCATACTCGGTATTTACAAACCAGCTGCACAGATTCATTAACCTATCTATCAAGTTGAAGTTCTGTGTGAACAAAACCCAATAAATGAGACATGCCCTGTGTCCGAAATCACTCACTGGACTATATAGTGAGTTTGCCATTTTGTAGTGCTGTCCGAATGTATAGTGAGAATTATAGGGGTGTTCACACGGCAACTTTTACTCCGGTGTAGCACCGGGGCTGCCCCGGTAGAGCGTTCACACGGTACAAAGTTATACCGGTGTAGCCCCTGAAAGCTGCTTAAACCGGTGCAAATCTAACCCTGCTCGGGAGGTGGTTTAAGAAATTTACTCCGGAGTAAATGCTAGTTTGCAGGGCAGCACCGATATAAAATGGGACGTCTGAACGCTACAGGGGTAGACTCGCTACGCGTGAGGAGAGCTGATTACATACGGGCATTGCATAATTTGCATCCTGGTATTTTACGCTTCCAAAATGGCAAATATCAACAACAACAGAACTGCGTGTCTTCCAGTGTTGCCAGATTGGGCGGTTTTAAGTGCATTTTGGAGGATTTGAACATATTTTGGGCTGGAAAACGCCAGCAGTATCTGGCAACACTGGTGTCTTCATCCACGTTTTTTTCCCGGCGCATGGTGATGCCATGACAACCGGGAAAAGAAAGTATATTTTCACGCATGCGCATATTTTATTTCCGCATTATTACTATCGTATAGCACGGTCGCAAAAACTGCCATGTGAACGCAAGTGGGGCTGCACCGGTGCTAACACGCTTCTCTCTAGCAAGCAGGTTTGTGACGTGTGAACGCTCCACAAAATTTACACCGGTGTAAGATATATCGCAACAAAATACATCGGTGCAGCATCGATACAGATATGTGCTGTGTGAACACCCCTTATTACACCCTATATAGTGCACTCAAAGTATCCCACAATGCATTGTGAAAAGTAGTGTACAACCAATGCTCACTAACCAAGCAATATATCCCATCATGCACCATGGTCGCACGAAACAAATTTATAAGTTGTGGTGCGAAAACAGCAATGATACTGCCGTGTGTTGGGGTGAACGGATGGAGGAAGAAACACATTATAAACAGATATTCAAGTACAATTAAAATGGTAAGAGAATAGAAAAAGGAAGACATAGAATAAAAGTTAGAATGCAGAGCGAGGAATTAATCAAAAGCCTCAAATTTGATTGAATAAAAGGCAGCGGCAAAGAAGAAAGTATTCAGCCTTGATTTAAAAGAGCTGAAAGATGCAGCAGACACAAAGTACTTTGTATTTATTAATGTAGGAAATACGCTCAGTATAATATGGATTCAGGACAAAACCACATGCGTGCATTTATTATTTTGAAAACCCACCAGCCGACTGATCTGGCACGTTTTAAATTGTGCGACAGTAATGACGTAAATAACGGCACGGCAGAATAGTGTCCGAAAGTGTTTTGGGTTTTTTTTCCCTTCTTCCTTCCCCCACTTTTCATTTTTTTTTTTTTACCAATAAGCTCACTGTATAGTCCTCTGTACAGAATTCCCTAGAGAGTGAGTAGTGAGTGAGTGATTTTGGACACAGCAATGGTGTCCGTCTTCATGAAAGGAAGTGCGACTTCCTACTTTTCAAATCTATTTGCACGATACTGAATCGTTCTGTATGGTATTGAAATTAAACAGCTCCATCATACTGTATTAAATAGCTGCCTGCTTTTTCAGTGTTCCAGCCAGTTTATTATACCAGGATGCCATGCCCTGCCCTCAAATACCAACACCATGCCCAAATTCTAGATCGTATTATGAAGTATTGGATTAAACTAGTTAACTAAGAAGTTTCTTACAAACGTAATCGACCTTGCATTGTTACCCAGCATGGCTAATTTTACAAAAGGGATTCTTCATCTATCGTGATGTGCGCAAAACTGCCCGTAATAATCACTGGCACTCTGTCCTCTTGGAAAGCGAGCCAGAACACTGTGTCTGAACAGGATTCCTATGGTTCGCAGTATTGGAAGGGCAGACACACACACACACACCACTATAATACAAGTCAAAGCTTTTCTGAAAAACTGGAAATCAAGTCTTTTTTTTTTAAAGATTTTTTGGGGGCTTTTTACAACTTTATTGGATAGGACAGTGTAGAGACAGGAAATGAGCGGGGGAGAGAGAGAGACGAGGAGGGATCGGGAAATGACCTCGGGCCGGAATCGAACCCGGGTCCCCGGATTTATGGTATGGCGCCTTATCCACCTGAGCCACGACGCCCCGGAAATCAAGTCTTGTGCGATATTATTGCAAACCGAAAACCATCAACTCCAATCCACAAAATAGCTCCATCAGAAACGCTGAACAATACAAACCTTTCTTTAGTTGAATTTTTCGACAGTGTGTGGCCCACAACCTATAAGAGAGAAACTGTTACTTTCAGTGGAAAGCCAACAACAGGTGAATGCCAATGACAAAAGGATGCAAAAGCAAGCATCCTCTTACGAACATGCCTGTGTTTCCTCTTCTTCTTTCTTGGAGGTGTGTCTTCATCTTCAGCAGGTGCGCGTGCAATGATGCTGGACTCCTTTACCCTGAATTCATATACCTAGCAAATAAAAATTTACCAATGATGGATTGTGTGCAGATGATTCTTTAAAATAAGAGACTTTTAAAACCACTGTACTGTCTCACACACCTGTCTGCAGGTCTTGGAGCCAATGAGGCGAGCGATGGCACAGAAGTTGTCGTAGTAAGTGCCGATGAGTACGCGGAAAAGGGAGGCCTCTGCGCCGCTCCAATCTACGCTCTCGGGAGGATCAGGGATCTTCAGTTTCACTGGAGTCTGGCAGCGGGAATTCGCTTCTACACACGGACCAAATCAAAAACAGACACACGAAGCTTAGAGAAACGTTCGCATGTCTGATACTGCGCCTGATTCTGAACTGTAATTGTGTGTCTGCTGCATTAACGCAACACGCTTCAGATCGTTCAAATCACAAGTGCTTGAAGTCTAATGAAAACGTGCGTAACAATTGCCACGTAATGAAACCTTTAAGAGTTCATGCTTTTACAGGCGTTACTTAAACTTCGACTAGAATTAATCAAATACCTTTACAAAAAAAAAAAAAAATCTGATCCTCATTCTTTTCCAACACGTTTCATTCTAACTGTATTCTGATGTATTAGAAGGGGCGTTTACTCAGTAGATTCCCTCATCCCGTACCTGAAGAGCTAGTGGTCTCGTCCTTCTTGTCCTCATCGTCTTTATCGTTACTGTCGTTGGTGTCTGTCCCTCCCTCTCGGTCGCTGTCTGTGTCTTTAGTCTCGGTGTTCACAGTTGGTGTACTTGGTCTGCTGCTGCTGTTGGCGACTCTGCCTCTGCGTCTGGCTGCCGTACGTTTCAGCGGGGTTTTCGCTCGCTCAGCCACCACGCCAGCTGCATACTCCTTCACCATGCCGTCCTGAGGTGCATTTTAGTTTTTGTTCACGATGTTGAGAATATTTTAAAATGTCCGAAAATAAAAAGCATCCATGGACAGTTTGTTCGATGTTACGCCGTAATTTTCAGTTACGTTTTTCTATGATTGCCCCTCATTTTTACCCTCCAGCACCATGGTTCTCAAAGAGGGATCCATGAAGTACCACCAGGGGTCCACAACTTATTTTTATTCATGGATGCAAACGGCGCGCCTTTTGGCGGATGCCGCCTTTTTCATGGCTGTCTGGGGGACTTGTGTGAATCATACAGATCCGATGAGGTTTTTTTTTGGGGGGGGGGGGGGGGGGGGGCGCGTGTTGGAGTGTCTGATTTATAATTTCATCAGAGTAAATTATATACTAAAATGACTAAATAAGCAAATGCCATTACAGTCCATGAAACAGGAAGTATGAAAAGAAAACAGTAAATCAGAAAGCTGCGCACGTAAAGCCAATTACGTAACTTACGTTGGACTGATGGAAATCCTCGCGCGTGCAGTGAAGTGCAGCCAGCAGCAGATAATGGCGCGCAGCCAATTGGCTTTACGTGCGCAGCTTTCTGATTTACTGTTTTCTTCTCATACTTATACTTCCTATGTTTCATGGACTGTAACGGCATTTGCTTATTTAGTAATTTTAATACAGAATTTACTTTGATGAAATTATAAATCAGACACTCCAACGTGGGTGGCACGGTGGTGTAGTGGTTAGCGCTGTGGCCTCACAGCAAGAAGGTCCTGGGTTCGAGCCCCGTGGCCGGCGAGGGCCTTTCTGTGTGGAGTTTGCATGTTCTCCCCGTGCCCGCGTGGGTTTCCTCCGGGTGCTCCGGTTTTCCCCACAGTCCAAAGACATGCAGGTTAGGTTAACTGGTGACTCTAAATTGAGCGTAGGTGTGAATGGTTGTCTGTGTCTATGTGTCAGCCCTGTGATGACCTGGCGACTTGTCCAGGGTGTACCCCACCTTTCGCCCGTAGTCAGCTGGGATAGGCTCCAGCTTGCCTGCGACCCTGTAGAACAGGATAAAGCGGCTACAGATAATGAGATGAGACACTCCAACGCGCCCCCCCCCAAAAAAAACACACTCATCAGATCTGCACGCTTCACACAAGTCCCCCAGACAGCCGTGAAAAAGGCGGCATCCGCCAAAAGGCGCGCCGTTTGCATCCATGTTTATTACAAATCATATAAATTAGATACATGTTTGATCACATGGCTTACCGGGTTTAACCTTTAACTCAAAACAAGTAGCTCTTTAAATAATGTCTACTAATCTAGTAATGAGATGAAAGTTCAGGAATAAAACACATCAACAAATAGCCAAGATATTACTGGATAATGAGCCTCAAAGATCTAAATTAATTTTGTAGGCCTAAATTAAGACCTGTGCTGGTCCAACAATCAATTTTGAACTCTTTTTGATTTGATACTTGGCCATTTTTGTCAGTTCTTGCAAATAGTACAATACTTTATAAATAATTTAAACAAACATGGCTTCGCACTCCAACTAGTGTTATACGTCAGGTAATAAGAGGCAAAACCATGTGAGCATATAAACCATGATCACTAAAGTGATGTATTTATTGTGATACCCAACAAAATTTCCTTACTTGAACCAGATACATGTAGCAATCAATGCCGCATGGCTTGCTGTCCACCATGTTCTCCAAGTTCTTGCGTTTGTATGTATTTGGAGTTGCATGAAAAGCTGTAGAGAGAAGCGCAAAACATCCACATCACAATCCCTTTCTTCATTCTCTCTTTGACACAGTGTGAGAGCACAGAGCTGAGACTCACGGTGAAGGAAGCAGTCATACTTGAAGCAGCGCCTACAGAAGAGCGTATGGAAGGAATGCAGGCTTTGTTCTCTCTGGACTGATTTGGCATTTGGGCCGTCAATGTTGGGCGTGCACTCGGGGGGAAGGGTACCTGGGAGCTGCTGCTCAGTCAGCTCCTTATACCTGGGTAAAGGTTAAAAAAAAAAGCTTTACCGTTTGTCAGAATTTACCACCACAAATTTCACCTCTTCATGCTTCGATGAGTAGCAAGAACTTATCCTTGACTTGCAAGTGACGTCAAAGCAAAAGAGAAACCAGGATGTCAGCCATGTTTGTGGATATACAAAACGCAGGGTCAAGTGACATTCCATACAAAAAGTCACGCGTGTGCAATTCTTTGTTTTTCCACTGTTTTAAAGTGCATATTCTGGACGAATTTCGTGTTTTTTTTTTTATATCAAAGTATGTCCCTTTACACACTCATCCAGAAGGGTAATTTTGCACAAGGCCATCCATCTACAGCAGAAAAAAATAAAATAACAAAACGCGTCTGGAAAAATCCCAAGGGAGTCTGGAGCCAGATTCGTGACGTTACCTGCGGAAGCGCCAGCAGGCTGCGAGAGCTTTGCACGGTTTCAGTGCACAGCCTGTGTAGATCAAGCGCTCCCATTTCTCTCTCATCGTCCGGTCTTTCGGAAAACGATGAGTACTAATCCCATCAAGATTGGTGTTGCAACACCCTCCTACGATACAAATGTTAACCATTTTAATAATTACGCGATAACGTTGAAGAAATTTGCAGAAAACCACCAGGTCGTTTTCTCATAAACAAACCAGCGCTGGCGTAGGATTCAGAGGGAGGCGTCCCGCACGCGACGTCACGAAAATCAATGTTTCCCGGGAAATCCAAATGCCAAGTTTTTTCAGAGGCGGACCAATTCGCCTCAAATGGCTTGATTTCAACTGGATTTTTCTGGTATTGTGCAAGGTAAAAAAAAATTGCAGAGAATGCAGAACGTTAGATATTTGACCAAAGTTTAATATAAAATAGGAGAATTACATTGATCTTGCTCCTGAATTTACCCGTGATATGCACTTTAAGCGTTCTTTTAGCTATGCCATATCTTTGTGGTCACAACAGTACTCGTGACTGCGGCACGTTCCGATTTTTTAAAATTCCATCCGTGATTCGGAAAGAGGCCGAGGAAACTCTGAAGCTTAATACGGAGATGAGACGAGCACGGCTGAACAACATCGACAGGGCCGATCTAACAGAGGCTAAAACCAAAACAGCCCATGCTTGCAGTAATCATTTCATCTCTGGTGAGATTCAAAAGCTCTCTCGATAATCTCACGGAAGAATTTTATTTCGTGTTGCTAGAATTTTGCTATAAAATGAGCGTTCTCTTGTCGTGGTTCACTCGGTCGTTGTTATAATTTTAACACGCGTGTTACCATTTCGCTTCGAGGAGCGCCAGCAAAATTTTACAACAGAAACAATCCAGACTGGGCACCCACTCAGAAAATGGGCTATGTTTCGTCCAAGGTCAGACTCGATTCTTCGGCAGCCAGACCAGATATCTGGGTACTCAATGGTCAACAGAAGCATCTTATCTGCAGAAAAGTCTGACTTTTTTGAAATAATATGGGTCAAAACCAGGGCTTTGAACCGGTTCAAGGAACAAAAACGAAAACCGGGAACTTTTTCTATTTCACATGGAACAGAAACGAAACCAGAAACTTTATTATTTTTTATGTTCCGGAACAGAAACGCTTATTAAAAATAATGGTAACCGGTTAATACCGGTTTTTATTTCGTTCCTCAAAGTTTCCGTAGCCTACAAATAAAAAAGTCATTCTTCTCCTGCGCAAGTTTCTATGACCCGCTGGGGTTCACTTCCTGTGTGACGTTCGCTGACTGAATGGAGAGAGCAGGAGGGTGGACTACTATCACGTCTCCATGTGATAATAAGTGCATTACTGAGTGTCTGAGCAAAGAAGAGCCTGAACAATGCAACCTCCCTATTGGCTGTTTGTAAAAATGTATCAATTGTTGCCCTTCCCACGGGAATCATCGCGGGCTCGAGAGACGAGACCTGACGAGTTAGTTCGTTGGTAGCAGAACAAAATGTCTGGACACAAATCGGGTTTTCAGAAAAGGAAAGAAAATAAACGGAGGGTCGAAAATACAAAAAAGGAGGCAGAAAATGCAAAACGAGTTTTAAGGTAGGACAAATGGTTACTTTTCTGAGGCAGCCCGCCGTGGCTGCCTGCAGGCTTATTTATTATAGCCCATTTAGTTAAAATAGTTGATATAAAATGTTTATAGTTATAGTTATGTGATGGTTGTCCTGATTTAGACTGGTGGGTTTTTTTTTTGGGGGGGTTGTGTGATGTTGCACCCGGGTCCAGATTAGGGCAGAACCGGCCCTGGCTACATTTCAGCTGTAGTTTGTGTTATGTATGTATGCACTTGCATAGATGTGTACTTGGTCTTCCAATATGGCACCTAACAAAATCTCGCGGCGCGGTGACGTCATGCGGTAGCCCTCTATAGGGCCTGACTAGCCTTTGGTAACACACTAAACGAATTATCTTTCATTTTTGGCACTTTTTCTGTTTGTGTAGATGGGAAGACATACTGAGAATCCAAATCGCCAACATTTGAAATAATAATTGTTTTGAATTATTTCTTGTCTTATTTAATGAAGGTTGTAATAGAATTAGCCTACATTTGGCTTAAGCTGGATGAGACAGAGACATAATTTTATAGCCATTTGTTAAACAGCTGGCAGGGAACGTAATTAACCGTTCCGGTAACGAAATTTTTTTGTTCTAACCGGTTCGGGAACGGCTATTTAATGGTGGAACCCAAAACCGGAAACGTTAAAATTCCGTTTCTGTTCGGAACGAACCAATAGGAAAAAAATTCTGGTCCAAAGCCCTGGTCAAAACCAGACATATCCATCTTCTCTTGACCGTTCAAATCGTGGTATTACTGAGAAAATTCAGCATTGTTTACAGACACGCTTTCGGCGGCTGCCGCCTTAGTTGCTTTGTATATCCACCATCATGGCGGACGCTCATGATGTAGCACATTTTGATCACGTGGTTGCAAGTCATCTAGGAACAGTCAGCATGAGCCACCAGGATAATAACATATTACTTGAAATCAGAGACCCACATGACCATATCAGCTGATAAAATCAATCACCACACTAAAATTTGGATCGGCCCATGTTCATGACGGTCAGAAAACGCACGCAGATATAATCGAATAATCATTTTACCTAAAATCTTACTAACATGCTCTCTCTTACTACACCATTATGTGAAATAGCAACTTATCTTTAAAGGGGAACAGAGGGCAATATATAGAGTAAATATAACAATAAAACACACATTAACGAACCTTATTCAAGACTTACAAAAGTTTTTTTATTCTAAGGTTGGAAAGTTACAGTGTTTTGAAAGTAGCTCGAGCAAACTATTTCCGCAGTTTGAACAGCCCGCCATGATATTAATTTTATCCAATCAGAATGCACGTTCATTTTCTCTGTGCAACACTCATGATGTATGTATGTGCCCAGTTGTGTTGGCTCATTGAGGTTGGGACTAGCACGTGTGAATCGGAAAGTAGGATGAATTGTAAATGATCGGCTACACAACGCCACAGTGTGTTGCTTTCGGGTGTAATAACAGGACCGATGGAAAGCAGAACGATCCTCCAGACGTGTCTTTTGCGGGATCTCTTCGTATGATTCGACAGAGCTGTCGCTTTCACTTGATGCGCCCGACGCCATGATTACACGCTTCTCTCCTAGTGCAGTGGGTAGGGCTGACGTCATGGTCTTTTAAAAATGGCGACTCTTGTGCCGTTTAGCGTACCGACTATTATATTTACAATTACCAAGATATTTCGTTGTTTTCTAGTATATAAATTTGATAGAATACTTAAGAATACGTTACTTTGTCACATCAGCAACTGTACATATTACACTAAGTAACTTTAAAAACGCACAGTGATAAAACTTGCTGAATTCGTGCTGAGTTTATCTCAAGAAGAAAAGAAATATATCACAATGGAAAAATAACTTCGTTCCGCCCGAATAAGTTCCAAATCTGTGCTCAAATCAGAATTTAAGGGAGTTGTACTCAATAACGTACAATATGACTCGGGTAGTCAATGACATGGACAGGCTTTAATTTTCAAACAAATTTTGCATACACTGTACACACACAATCTAGCCTATAAATACCCAGGGGAAATGATGGGAAAATTGTCATTATTGAAGATGCCACGCCTAAGCCAAAATCAACGTGAACAGGCCATCGGGACGTTGCGTGCCGGAAGTACACAATTCTTGAGTTTGACAATAAATGTCCTTTATCGATGTTTCAAGATGTGTGTGCATTACATACAATATCATAAATTTCAAATAGATGCATGGATCTAAAGTGATATCGTGTTGAATTCCATTGTGCGTTTTTAAAGTTACTTAGTATATATTTGGTACCCCTTTAATACGCTGCCTGAGTGCAGCTCGAGACATTCACAATGAAGCACTTTATACTGAGCTAACGTGAACTATTTATGCGGCATGAACAAACGTATTCAGTGTTTTTGCTTCGTCACTTACTTTTCTTTGAGTTCTTCTGGTGATCCTTTATCAGGAAACATAGAGGAGATGGCATCAAAGATTTTATCAGATGGGAACTTTTTTGAAAAGTCACCGCTTCGACCTACGACAGCAAGAACACCACACCGCACACGTTTACGACAGTTAGGAGACAAAAACAGCAGAAAGGCAGAGCGCTGACGGCACTTCGCTCGCACTATTCTCTGGTAATAAGCTCTGCATCAGAGTATAAGGAGCAGGCACTGTTTATTTAGGGATCGAAAACCTGTCATAATAAAAGTTAGATAAACGTAGCATTATGCTTGTACTTCCTCTAAAAACCAGCACCACCTATTGGTGTAATCTTGAGTGGTTTCCAGTTAAGTGTTTAGTGTTGCTGTCATTCAGCATTACATTTCCTGAATTGCAGCCAATGCTACAAGCCTGGTCTTAATCACTGTCACACCCTGAAAAACACGTACCTCTCTATAGCCTCTTAACTACAGAAATAGCATGAACAAATGCAACGTGCTACGTCATTGACCTACACCAATATAAATCTGACTAACTTCTGAAAAAACTGAAACAAAATCAAAGCTCTCAACACAAAGTCAGCTCAACTCTTACTCTCGGAGTTAAGAAGCGGGTCCTTGCGAGAATCTTCAATGTCTTTTGCGTCACAGTTGTCTAGTTTGTAATCATTCTGGTCCTCTTCGTCGTCGTCGTCATCATTGTCACTGTACTGATTGAGAGCACTCACCAACTCCACAAAGATCTCATCATTTATAAAGCCACATTCTGTTAAAAATAATAATTTGAGATTACAATACGCAGAAATCATGGCAACTGAAATCCGAGCAGTACAGCAGCAATGTTCACATGCATCCTAATAACCCAACAATAATTTTTACTGATACCTCAATCAAAATAAAAACTGTTTCGTTTTAGAGTAAAGGCCAATCTGACTTGGATATCTATCCGAACCAGAGACCGATAAATAACCCATTTATTAAGGCAATAAATGAGAAGCATAATCACAGCGTGAACCTTTGAATTGAATTATTTTTAAATGCTTCCTGTATAGAAAGCCACTGCAACGTTACAGTAATAATCGCTGCACAATTCGTGGTTATGGAAATAACCGGCACTGCTGTTGAATTCTCAAATCTCATTGATCAGAAGGCGTTGGTGAATTTTCAATATCAGCAGCTCTGACAGAAGTTTCAGCTCAGGCTAAAATCACAAACTGAAATTAATGCACTTGCTGTAATACGTTCTCATTTCTAGAAGCAACAACTGTTTCACAGGGATCGGATTGTGGATGGTTCCACATCGTTAAATCTAACTACGTATAAACTGAACAAAGTACGGTGCTATGGTAGAAGAGTAATAAAAACACTTTAGGACATGCTGTTACAGAGAAATTAATCAATTTCAGGGAGCTTAAAGGAATACGCCACCCCCAGGTGAAATTGAGTCAGTCCCTGCAGTCCCTAGAGTTGGATGAGTGAGCCAAAGCGTTTTGTAGCTGACCCAGCCATTGTCCTGATCTGGAAACGTCCCGGTTAGCTTTAGCTTAGCGTAGTCGCTGTAATCCGGCGTGTCCAGATAGCATTGTCGTTGCAAAAGTGAATCAAATAACTCGAGATTTTTTATAATTATTTCTCATGACCTGTACATTCACATCGAGTACACATATCAATGCAAATTAACACGAAGGGATTTACTAGACCAATTTATATCTGGAACTATTTTCGGCCACAGCGCAGGCAAAGCACCGCTGCAGGCGCAAAGACACCACGCAGCACCTGAAAACCCTGGTTTCCCTGGTAACACTGGTGTATTGACGGAAGTTGTGGTGCTGCGTGGTGTCTTTGCGCCTGCAGCGGTGCTTTGCCTGCGCTGTGGCTGAAAATAGTTCCAGATATAAATTGGTCTAGTAAATCCCTTCGTGTTAATTTGCATTGATATGTGTACTCGATGTGAATGTACAGGTCATGAGAAATAATTATAAAAAATCTTGAGTTATTTGATTCACTTTTGCAACGACAATGCTATCTGGACACGCCGGATTACAGCGACTACGCTAAGCTAAAGCTAACCGGGACGTTTCCAGATCAGGACAATGGCTGGGTCGGCTACAAAACGATTTGGCTCACTCATCCAACTCTAGGGACTGCAGGGACTGACTCAATTTCACTTGGGGGTGGCGTACTCCTTTAAACAGCGCTGTGTGATGTGTTTACAGCAGAGGTGGACAGTAACGAAGTACATTTACTTGAGTACTGTACTTAAGTACACTGAGTATCTGTACTTTACTGGAGTATTTTTTTTGGAAACTTGACTTTAACTTCACTGCATTTGAAAGGCAAATATCGTACTTTTTACTCCACTACATTTCTATTAAGGTCCTCGTTACTATGAAGCGGCTTTGAAAGTGGATGTTTTTTTCTTTTCTAAAACGTGATTTTTTTCGCAGGTGACACTGAGACAGCCCATGAGTAATCACTAGGGTCACGTCCGCAGCATCATTCAACACGATCAGCTGATGGCAGAATGGAAGGAGGCGGTTCTTCTGGGGAAAGCATGCACTCATGGCTATACCTAGAACCCATGTTTCAGTTTTCTGAAAGGATTAAAGATTTGTTTCGTTTTAAAAGGAACAGTCCACCGTACTTCCATAATGAAATATGCTCTTACCTGAATTGAGACGAGCTGATCCGTACCTCCCCGAGCTTTGCGCGACCTCCCAGTCAGTCAGACGCAGTCAGACGCGCTGTCACTCGGCTCAGTATGGCCAATGGTATTTTTTGGGGCTGTAGTTAGATGCGACCAAACTCTTCCGCGTTTTTCCTGTTTACATAGGTTTATATGAGCAGTGACATGAAAAAAGTTCAGTTACACAAATTGAAACGTAGCGATTTTCTATGCTATGGAAAGTGCGCACTATAATGACAGGTGTACTAACACCTTCTGCGCGCTTTGGCAGTGCATTGATATCTGAGCTCCGTATCAATGCGCTGCCGAAGCGCGCAGAAGGTGTTAGTACGCCTGTCATTATAGTGCGGACTTTCCATAGCATAGAAAATCGCCACGTTTCAATTTGTGTAACTGAACTTGTTTCATATCACTGCTCATATAAACCTATGTAAACAGGAAAAACGCGGAAGAGTTTGGTTGCATCTAACTACAGCCCCAAAAAATACCATTGGCCATACTGAGCCTAGCTACATTGCTAACAGGAGTGACAGCGTGTCTGACTGCGTCTGACAGGTCGCGCAAAGCTCGGAGAGGTACGGAGCAGCTCGTCTCAATTCAGATAAGAGCATATTTCATTATGGAAGTACGGTGGACTGTTCCTTTAAACGTTTGCCGAAAACGAACCACATCACGGCCTCCAGAAACTCGCCGCCCGACCTGCGCAGGCATATTGAGGGATATAAACGTTTTATTCCAAGAGAAAGCTTGCAATGAAGTTGTCTGTGCTTTTAGAGCTAGCGATAACGTTGCAAACGTAGCTATGCAGTCTGGTTCGTCAAATGACTTTCTATGGATTTGCCCGCCAAGTTGCCGTCGCCTTGTCCACGGCTAACGTTTACACATAGCTAGTTAACTTGGACACTCTTAGTTAGCATGTAAAAACGTAGTTACGCTAACATGAATCACGTTAATTTACCTGAAGTCCTTTCAGAAATGTTTCAGCATAATCTTGTCAAATAACCAGAATGTAGAAATATTTCTTTACTAGTAGCGTGAGCTACCCAATATGATTGAGTTTGCTAGCGTCAGGTGGAGTTTCACTGACTAGCTAGCTTAACGTTAAACCACCATGATGGCGCAGCATGCGTTCATTTTGTGAATTCACATTTCCGTATTTGGTAACAGCGTTAGGTTTTGTAAGCGTTGTGGCAGTAATACAACGATGCGTTGACAGAAAATGTACTTTTAATACTTAAGTATTTTTAAAAGCGAGTACTTCAGTACTTTAACTTAAGTAAAAATGTGACTGGACAACTTTCACTTGTATTGGAGTAACATTTGACCAGTGGGATCTGAACTCTGACTTAAGTACTGAAGTCGGGTACTTTATCCACCTCTGGTTTGCAGCGCTAATCTTCAGTAAATGCTTTGTCTTGGACAGGGTTGCTTTGGTTTGAATAATTTTTTTTTTTAATATTTTGGGAAATAGAACAAACCAAGTTGATTAGAAAACATTGTGGGCAGATATAAACAAAAAAAGATCTGGATTAGCAGGTGTTTTCTCACACAAGTGTTTATTACAGTATAAGCAAAATTCATAGTGAAAAATGATATCCTGTATACCAGATCAACTGTCCTTACCGCCTACTTTTATGCTTAACAAGAAAAATATTACTTGGGAGAGATCCTTGACACAAACCTCGATCTCCATGAACTTTGCCATCATAGTTTTTAATAAGTTCTTCGATAAAAGTGCCGTCCTGGTCCAGGATCTCGTCTCCCATGTAAGGAATGTTGTGCAAAACGGTCTCATCTTCAACCTACGATAAAATACGTTAATTAGGTCACAGCAGGTCTACAGTATATCGATTCTTAGCCAATTATGTGCTTTACCATAAAATTTTGTTGAAGTGGTGACCAGGAATACATCACAGGCACAGAAGCAACAGCATTCAGGGTTTTAAGAGGAATGACTTGTCTGGAGAACTCCGCAAAGCCACTATCTACCGTGCACTGAAATACAGGAGTCATGCGTGTTTTTTCACACCGCAATGTTCGGTTTAAATCATTTGCTGAAAGAGAAGCCGAGCGCTCACCTCTCTGGTTCCACGTAACGAGCTCACGGGTGTCATGATGTGCACTGGCTGAATCCGCCGCAGTTTCCACTCCTGATTGAGAATGTCAGTGCGCTCTATAATCTTCTGTCTGTTGGAGTTGAACATGCTCTGTAGAAGTGAATAAAAAGGTAAAAAAAGAGACGCTCAGTTTCAGCACTGTGTCCCAGCAAGACCTGCGTTCTCGTCACCCTGAACAGAGAATAACTCGTATTGCTTAACGGTCGTGATGAATATGAAAGCATTTTGAAGCTCTGGCTTGTCAGCTTTGACTTTGCCAGTCCAGCTTGAATTTTAAAACAAAATCACAAAGTAAACAGTTCCCTGATGCGTCTTTTCAGGTGTATTAATTATGATTTTTGCCACATTTACTCTCTTATTCGCCCACTTTACTGTTACACATGCATTCTGGCTCTTTAGCAGCTGTAATGCTCACCAAAAAGCAAAACAAAATTATAAGCAAA
Source organism: Neoarius graeffei (assembly GCF_027579695.1). Lineage (NCBI taxonomy): Eukaryota > Metazoa > Chordata > Actinopteri > Siluriformes > Ariidae > Neoarius > Neoarius graeffei. The sequence continues at coordinate 33,931,446 of NC_083587.1, read as the reverse complement.
AATAAACACAAATTGATGACAAAAAGCAACCCGTTACAGACCCATCCTGATCTCAAATTAGACCCCGTGGGAATTTTCACCCTTGCAGCAACATTATAAAAAGAGTAAAAACGCGTTCCGACATCCCTATCGGACATGCTTCTCAAAAGATGCATTTCTATGTATAGTTTCTAGCCATTATAGTTTGTAGTTGTCCTACCTTAACCTCATCTGCTCGTCTGAAGCGTTTCAGCTGGCGCAAGCGCATGTACTCGGACTTCACTCTCCTCCTCCAGCACACTGGGCCTTTCTCCGATTTCTTCCCGGTCAAGCCCATGGTTTCCCTACAGAGACACAAGCACTGGATGAAAGGAAAAATTAAACAAGAAAATCTCTGTGCGACAGCAAGCTGTTCGTGTCTGACCAAACATACGGGGAGAGCTCCATGTCGGTGGAGGCAAGACGTGAAAGATGCTGACTAAGTGTGAAATAACACTGATGAATTCACAAGTACGACATTATGTGCAAGTTCATCAAGCTCAATCAGGGCACACAGACTTCTGCAGCAACATAGCTAAAAAGCGAAAGCAACTGTTCTGTCTGCCATGTTTTTTTTTTTTTGCAACTTTAAAGGAGCCTTCAATCAGTGAAGAGATGAGACTGACGACTTTTTTTTTTTTTAGGGGGGGAGGGGTGTGATCCCCCCCCCCAATTTGCTTAAAGCCGCAGCCTTAAAATTAGATGGACGGACGGACGAAAGAAACCGCAGCCTTAAAGATGGATGGATGGAAAGAAACCGCAGCCTTAAAGATGGATGGATGGAAAGAAACCGCAGCCTTAAAGATGGATGGATGGAAAGAAACCGCAGCCTTAAAGATGGATGGATAGAAACCACAGCCTTAAAGATGGATGGATAGAAACCGCAGCCTTAAAGATGGATGGATGGATGGATGCTGCAGCCTTAAAATTGGATGGATGGATGGATGGATGGATACTGCAGCCTTAAAATTGGATGGATGGATACTGCAGCCTTAAAATTGGATGGATGGATACTGCAGCTTTAAAATTGGATGGATGGATACTGCAGCCTTAAAATTGGATGGATGGATACTGCAGCCTTAAAATTGGATGGATGGATACTGCAGCCTTAAAATTGGATGGATGGATGGATGGATGGATGGATGGATACTGCAGCCTTAAAATTGGATGAATGGATACTGCAGCCTTAAAATTGGATGGATGGATACTGCAGCCTTAAAATTGGATGGATGGATGGATGGATGGATGGATGGATGGATGGATGGATGGATGGATGGATGGATGGATACTGCAGCTTTAAAATTGGATGGATGGATACTGCAGCCTTAAAATTGGATGGATGGATGGATGGATGGATACTGCAGCCTTAAAATTGGATGGATGGAACTACAGCCTTAAAATTGGATGGATGGATGAATGTGCCTTAAACAAGACAGTAAATACTGGGAGCACAAATACTGCCCAAATAAACCGCACTGTGCACTACCTAAAGTGATCCTTCCAAATGGAACAGAGGGCTGGGAATAATTTGAAGCTTGCAATATTGTGCATGTTGATTACAGTACAGCATTGCTGAATTATCAGATCTGGCTGGCAGGCAAACGACAGGTTTATTTTAACATCTGCGTTCCGACACGTCGTCATTTATATAGTCACAACTCATTCACAAAAATTTGTCTCTCATATTATGTGAAGCATATGTATTTCATATAAGATAAATGGACTAAAAATTTGCTATTTAAGAATTAACATGTCCTGTAAGGACATGTTTATCTATCATTCAAAGAAGGAGTCTCCAGTACCAGCTCTTCATAACCCTTGAGTATAAATCTGTTCATTCATCCAGTCTCTTTTAAGAATGCAGGTGTTGCCTTTTGCAGTTTCTCACCATCAAGCTGCATTTTTTTTTCTGTCTTGTTAACATCGAGAAAACGTGAGGAAGTTACTGATCTCAGCTGCTAGATCAAGTGAAATTTGGAACTAACTTGTTTCACGGATATTGATTACTTTCCTATAACAGCACACCTCATCATGCTTTAGTGCATCATGATCTCCAAAACTTTTTATAAAAAAAAGTCTGCATCCACGTCAAATTCCAAGACATGAAGACAAAATTATAATTATACAGAAATGAAATTGATTCTTCAATTCTCTTGAATTATATTGTAACGACGCACCAAAAAAAAAAAAGCGTTTCAATAAACTTGTCGAGTACTGTAATTACACACCACAGGATTATAAACATTTACAAGTTTTTTTTGTCTTTAAATGTAAATATACACTTGTTACTTGACATGAATTTTTTTTATACTAAGAGAAACAGCAGACAAAAAATTAAGACACGTTTATATGGATAGGGAATCAATTCAATTGCATTTGGGTGAACAGTAATTATGAAACCCAGAGAAATTTGCAACTTTAGAAGAAAATAAAAGATGCTAGCAGAGACGTTTGTCAGTACCCTTGCAAATAATATTCACCAAGTCACTTGAAGGTAAGCTCCCCAGTGAATGGAAAATTGGGCATAAAACACCAATCTTCAAAAAAAAAAAAAAAAGGATGCAAGAAAGCTCCTAGCAACTATCACCCGGTCAGCCTGGGCGATCGGTCACTGGAAAAGTTTTAGAAGGAGCCATTAGAGATGCACTGGTAACCCATATGAAAATGAATGGTCTATTCACACAGCATCAGTATGGGTTTCTTCCAGGGAGGTCTACGGGGACACAGATGCTTGAATGTTTGGAGGACTGGACAGAGTGGTTTAGACCAGGGTTTGCCAGTCGATGTTTGGTTTTTCGCAAAGCCTTTGACTCTGTACCAATACAACGTCTCCTAGCAAAGATCGAAAGCTACGGCATCAAGGGCAATTTGCTACATTGGATCAATTCCTTTCTTACTGAGTGTAAGCAAAGAGTCTGTTTCAATGGGACCAAATCAGGATGGGCTGAGGTAAGCAGTGGAGTGCCACAAGGCAGTGTGTTAGGACAAGTACCATTCACCATCTTTGCTAATGACATGCCCGAGGTAGTATCAAGCCACCTAAAATTATTTGCAGATGACACAAAGACGTTCTGCCCAGTCAGTCACGAGCAGGAATGTGAAATGCTACAAGACCTTTCTAGTCTACAAGGATGGGCAGGAAAGTGGCAGTTGTGCTTCCGCCCTGACAAACGTACAGTGATCCGAATTGGTTCAAGGCATCCCGACTACACGTATACCATGACTGATAAAACAAGAATGGCGCCGTTAGCCTCGACACAACAGGAAAAAGATCTGGGGATTCTGGTGGACAACGAGCTCAGTTTTGAGAACCATAAAGCAGCTAGTGTCTCAAAAGCCAACCAGATTGCAGGACTTATGTGGAGACCATTTTAATACGGCGATAAAGAGGTCTTCTCTCTCCTGTACAAGCCACTGATATAGGGTATTAGGCAGAAAAAGAAATTTACCAGTCAAAAATAATATTTTATATAATCCTGATAAGCGCCGCAGGTGCGAAGACGAGCGCCGCAGGCGTGAAGTCTCTCTAGGGGGGTCTGGGGGCATGCCCCCCCAGAAAATTTTTGAAATTTAGACTTCATTTCCTGCATTCTAGGACATTTTCAGGGTGAAATGGCGTGTAATTTTTGATCAGAAATATTGCATATTTTTACTATGTATTTTTTTCAGTTTCACTCCTGAATGTATCAGATGTATGTATGGTGTTTGATTTGGTAACAAAAGTGAAAAGAAAATAAACAACAATGAATTGTATATAATCTTTTGATCTAGTTACAGTATTTAATAAAAAAAAAACCAACAGTATTCTATTTTACCATACCCCAATGAAACCCCCTTGTTAATCAATGTATCACACATACCTTTTCTGTCTTTTTGTGGAAAAACGAATCAGTTTTTGTCACATTCAATTTGGGGCGTTTGTTGGGATTCATCTTGATCCAGAAGAGTGAGTCAGCAAAAAAAAATGCGGTTCTCCCGCCAAGAAAGAGGAAACTACAACGCAGGGTGTTTGGCAATTTTCGACCAATCAGAATTCGCGATTTATTCAGTCCGCATGTTACAAGATTCAGTGCGGGCCAAAATGGCGGAAACGATGAAATATTCTGATTTTTCATTTCAAGTTTTCAGTATTTTTCGTATTAAACTGTGTTTCTTACGATTTGTAAATGATGGCGGAACCACACACGGACTGGCCATCGGGAGTAGCGGGAGTTTTCCCAGTGGGCCGGTGGTTCAGTGTGGGCCAGCGGAGAAAAAAAAAAAAAAAAAAAACAGTTGCGCGCTGGCCTTTAATATGATAAGCAATGTTAACAGTTTCTTTAACAAACTGTTAACATTGCTTATCATATTAAAGGCCAGCGCGCAACTGTAATAAGCAATGTTAACAGTTTGTTAAAGAAACTGTTAACATTGCTTATCATATTAAAGGCCAGCGCGCAACTGTTTTTTTTTTTTTTTTTTCTCCGCCGGCCCACGCTGAACCACCAGCCCACCGGGAAAACTCCCGCTACTCCCGATGGCCAGTCCGTGTGTGGGCGGAACATAACTGGATTTATCGGATGACATGTGGGAGTATTCATGTGCGAAAATTTTCGGCATTATCGTCCGTTTCAGTATCCGTCTGTGTGTATACTTGCCCGTTGAAATCGGCAATCGCCCGTCAAATTTACGGGTGGACGGGTCTCTGCCTAATACCTTACACTGATACACCCACATCTTGAGTACGGTGCACCAGTACGGTCACCCTACACGTGGAAATTGGCGGAACAGATTGAGAGCGTTCAGAGACGTGCCTGGACTGACGGATCTTCCATACGAGGACAGACTGAAAGATCTTAAGCTACCTACATTAGCGTACGAGGTGGTATGATGAACGCCTACAAATATGTACATGAGAAACACAATACAAAAGGCATGCATAACAGGAATGAAGACAAACACCAACTGAAAAAAAGAACGCTGTTAAGAGCAACAAAAGACTGGATTTCTTCAGCAACCGGGTGGTCTGTTGGTGGAACAACTTGCCTGAGTTGTTACAGAGCCAAATTACAAAATACTTTAAAATTCGGACTCCCGACCCTCCCTAAATGTCTTTAAAAGTCTTTTAAACTCAGTTCTCACACAACAGTGCCACAGTTTTTCATAATTTTTAACCCTTATATATTTAATTCATTTTTTCTTGTCAATAACATCTGGAATGTTGACATCTGGAATGTCTATGAAAAAAGAAAGAAAGAAAGAAAGAAAGAAAGAAAGAAAGAAAGAAAGAAAGAAAGAAAGAAAGAAAGAAAGAACTTTATTCATCACACACTTAAAATTTCCTCTCAGCATTTAACCCATCTGAAGCAGTGAACACACACACATACTAGAGCCCTGCACTCCCGCGGGGGTCCCGCGGGACCCGCCGCAAAGCAGTGCGGCGCGGGACAAATTTTGAAAGTTCATTGTGGGCGCGGGCGGGGACGGAAGTGCACATATGCGGACACGAGTGCACATATGCGGTGCGGGCGGGAGCGGTGATAAGCTGCAGTCCCACTAACTAAAAACATGTTTGAAATAAAATTTATAAATTATTAATTTATGTCTATCATATATAATTGGTGCTGGATATTTTATTTGGCATTAATAAAAACATTTTAAGATGCCTAAATTTGCAGAGAAAGTCACCCTAACGGGAAATCCTTTGATCACTCTAATGACTCGCCGTTCACACCCAGCTAGCAAGAGAACCATGAGTGAAGTGATTTACTGCTTGCGTTAGTCTACAACTCTAATCAGAGAGACAGGTTACACAGTGACGGTAGGCTTGACTCAATGCTATCCCAGAAATCCTTCCTGTAATATGCAAATTTGGCTGTCCAATCAGAGGCGGCCAAATTTGCATATTACAGGAAGGATTTCTGGGATAGCATTGAGTCAAGCCTACCGTCACTGTGTAACCTATCTCTCTGATTAGAGTTGTTCACTCATGGTTCTCTTGCTAGCTCTGCTTTGCAATAAAAAAAAAAATTTGGTACAAAGCAAGCCCATTCACTTTTTTATGCTGATCAGAGAATTACAATGGTTTCTCATGTGACAAAAATGTGCGATTCGCTATTAAATATTTTAATCGCTTGACAGCACTAATTATTATTATTATTAGAGACACTACATGCTGAATTCAGAAACAAGGTAAATAATAAACATGAACTGTAGATATTTATGCTCAAATCCACTCAAAGTAGGGGGCGGGGCACCATCACGCTGTGTCAAGACAAGAACTTTCCTGAGAAATAACGCGAACGTCTGCATCATGCGGGATTTGCGGGCGGGAGCGGGACAAAATATGGCAGGCGCGGGCGGGAGTGGGACTGAAAATCATAATTCTTTGTGGGCGCGGGCGGGAGTGGGACTGCACAATGCGGGCGCGGGCAGGACTGAAAAATCCGACCTGCGCAGACCTCTAACACATACCCAGAGCAGTGGGCAGCCATGCTAACAGCGCCAGGGGAGCAGTTGGGAGTTAGGGGCCTTGCTCAAGGGCACCTCAGCCCAAGGCTGTCCCAGATTAACCTAACCGTGTCTTTTTAAACTGTGGGGGAAACCGGAGCACCCAGAGGAAACCCATGCAGACACGTGGAGAACATGCAAACTCCACACAGAAAGGCCCTCGCCGGCTGCTGGGTTCGAATCCAGAACCTTCTTCACTGTGAGGCGACCGTGCTAACCACTACACCACCATGCCGCCCAATGTGCTTAGTCTGTGTTTATTTTATTTTCATTTTTTGGAATGCCTGTGCGCTTATATGTGTTAATATTGCATGTTCTGTGTGTGTTGTCTATGTATATTGAAACCTTTTATTTGCTGCCACCTTGGCCAGGACTCCCTGGAAGAAGAGATAACGTATCTCAATGGGACATTCCTGGTAAAATAAAGGATCTCATCTCATTATCTCTAGCCGCTTCATCCCTCTACAGGGTCGCAGGCAAGCTGGAGCCTATCCCAGCTGACTACGGGCGAAAGGCGGGGTACACCCTGGACAAGTCGCCAGGTCATCACAGGGCTGACACATAGACACAGACAACCATTCACACTCACATTCACACCTACGGTCAATTTAGAGTCACCAGTTAACCTAACCTGCATGTCTTTGGACTGTGGGGGAAACCGGAGCACCCGGAGGAAACCCACGCGGACACGGGGAGAACATGCAAACTCCACACAGAAAGGCCCTCGCCGGCCCCGGGGCTCGAACCCAGGACCTTCTTGCTGTGAGGCGACAGCGCTAACCACTACACCACCGTAAAATAAAGGATAAATAAATAAATGTTAACGGATTCAAAGCACGGTTGGACAAACATATGGAGGACCACTAGACGACCCACAGAGACCTGAAACAACAGTCAACTGAAAATAGGAGCGGCTCAACTTGGAACATGACGATTCCTACCTACAGTACCTACCCAGCCCTACCCGACTCATGTACGTAAAATTAAGAGGTTTGTTCGTTTGTACCCCGATACTTGGTTGCCTGCTTTCATACACAGATAAAATTGTGTTATTAGGAGCAAACTAGAAGCCAGATGGCTGTTTGCTGAAACAAAAACCTACCCAAGGTAAATCCTTCAACATAATGGGATAAGCTTTTCACTTTGAACTCCAGGAGACGTCAAGGGCAAGAACTAATGTCAGGCAAACTATATGTGTGTGTTATGCAATTAATATATATATCTCAGTGGATATGAAATGCTTAGAGAGAGTTAAAAATTAACAAACGCGCCTTATTCAAACATTAGGATGGATTGGATCTCCAACAGGGACAATTAAAAGTCACAGACACAGCAAACTAAAATGAAAGAAAACTCATGTCAAAAAGAAAATTTCAGCTTGAACCAGTTTCTTCTTCCTGAATGCCACACTATAATATTAACTCACATGTTTCTGTAACATGCTCGTTAATAACCTTGACTAGAGTCTCTGTGTAGCTTTGAATAATTTTATTACTTCAAACGCGGATTATTAAGAACCTGACAAAACCCTGAGGAAAAGCTTTTACTATGGAGATTATTTTACAGTTGACTAGCCAATAACTACTTCAGTAAGGTTACCTGGCTAACCAGATTGAGCTACAACAGCTGGAACACACTCTGTGTGTGTGTGTGTGAGAGAGAGAGATACCTTCAGAAGTCCAGTCCACATGAACCACTCAGAGATTCAGTGTTCAGACAGTAAACGAAGCTGACGAGTAAAGATTAGCACTTAGCTAAGCTGAAAGCTAAGCTAAGCTAACTGAAGCACTGAAAGGAGGGGGGGGGGTCGCTTCACCTCCAATACCGGCAAGCTCGCTCTAAACAAAGCCACCAAAGCTCCTTTCAGCCCCGTGTCCTTTCCAAGCTCCGACGCTTCGAGGTCCCTTACAGTAAACCCAAAAGGCCAGAATTAAATTTTAAATAAAATAAAACTGTCTTACAATCTTCAATATTTCCGTTGCTCTAACTATTCAAACCCGCTTTCTCTCCGCTCTCTCTAACTCCGCCCATTTCTGGGCGCTGCAGAATCAACGAGCGCCAAAACGAATGAACCAATCACAGCGTCCCAAACTCAGGATTCTCACCATCAGGGATTTTGATAGGTCACATGGTGCATTACAAGCGTCCAATCAGACGCCGCTTAGCGTGAGGGGCCCAGAAAAGGGGACATGTGGAGAAGTTCTCCTTTGTTCTTGTGGTTGTTTTTTTTTGAAAGAACACAATTTTTGTGTAAAAACAGACCGACGGCTTATACGACCGGTATGACGTTATTGTTTGTTCATTTATAATTCTCAAATAAATTATAGCACTGGAGCGCTTTTAAGGCTTTATTATTATAATCGTAGGAATACAATGATCGGTTTACGTTTTAAGAAATATTATACGTTGCAGTGGTTTCCTGATGTAATCTGAAACGCATTCTTTTCATTGTGGGATCATAGCGTCAGTGTAAACATGTCAGTTTTTAGCCTTGTCGCCTTCAGACTCTGAACTTGGGTTCATCCGGTGTATTAGGCCCCGCCCATTATTTTGACGTAACGGGTATAACGACAGTGTTTACGTCATTGCGCTGTCGGAAGTGGAGTCCCCCTTAGTCGTTTTTGATTAAAAATATACCGTGATTTTTCCATTTCGCATATCCGTACACTTGGGGATTTTCTTCCAGTTTGACACAAGTACCGTTTTTATTTCCTTCCCTAGTAAATCTGTCCCTTATTCTAATGATCAGAATGTTTACAAAGCCTGAATGAAACCGAGGCATCTGATTGGTCCAATGGACTTTGAATTTCTCGAAGAGATCAGTAATTGGTTACAAACTCCCAACCATGACATTTTCGAAAACACCGCCATGCTGTTTTATCAAACGCCTCTGAAATCTAGAACCTAAAACTCCTTTACTAATGCAACTCAAAATATTGAAATATCATGAAAAAGTTCATTCCCCCCCCCCCTTCATTACATGTAAAGCAAAATATTTCAGTGCTTTTGTTTTAAATTTTGATTATCGCTCATGAAAATCAGAAATCAATTCTTAAAATATATATTTCGCTGAATTTGAGTAAAACAGTATACCGTGTATCTCTGTCTAGTTCAATACATACAATTGCAATCATTGGGAAGACTGTTGACTTGGGCAGCGCATTGGTGAGCACGGTCACCTCACAGCAAGAAGGCTCTGGGTTCGAGCCCAGCGGCAGCCTTTCTGTGTGGAGTCTGCATGTTCTCCCCGTGTTAATAGGACACATCCAGGCTGGACAAACTGATCAGATGGGCTGGCTCTGTGGTCGGCGTGAAGCTGGACTCTCTGGTGACTGTGGCAGAGAAGAGGTCTATGTACAAACTATTCAACATCATGGATGATGCCAGTCACCTTCTGCACACCGTCATCAGCAACCAGAGGAGCCTGTTCAGTGACAGAATGCTCCTTCCCAAGTGCAGGACGAACAGACTCAGTCTGGGGGGGGGTGTAACAGGACAGAGGATGGGAAGGAGCAGTAGCCTAGCCTGACACTAACCAATACTGGACAATGTGCAATATCTCTCCTGCTGACACCCCTTCCCCATATCTTATTTTTTTTATATGTAAATAATTTATCGAGAAGTTTTCCTATTCTCTTGTTTGTCCTGCAACAATGCTGCCAGAATCTTAATTTCCCTGAGGGAACCCTCCCAAAGGGATCAATAAAGTTCTATCTAATCCAAGACAGCCTTGGATTGAGGCACCCTTAAGCAAGGCACCTAACTCCCAACTGCTCCCCGGGCACTGTTAGCATGGCTGCCCACTGCTCTGGGCATGTCTGTGTGCTTATTACTCAGAGGAATTTCACAAGTGTATGATAAGTTGTGCTCTCTTCTTTCTTGCCAGTTGTCCAGAAGATGATAGACACCCTCCACAAGGAGAGCAAGCCATAGGTCATTACTGAAAAGGTTGGCTGGAAAAGGTGCACAAGTAACAGGGATGACCGCAGCCTTGAGAGGATGGCCAAGAAAAGTCCACTTGAGGAGTGGAGCAAGGCTGCTGCCAGTGCTTCAAAAGCCACTACACAGACATCTTCAAGAAAAGGGCTACAACCATCACATTCCTAATATCAATCCACTTCTGAACCAGAGACAATCAGAAGCATTTTACCTGGGCTAAGGAGAGAAAGAACTGGGGTGGGTTCCCCCAAAAGCCTCTTAACTAGGAGAGTGTTTGTGCTGCTTGCTCTACCATTTAATGATCCTTATGCTGTGATGCTTTTGAGAAACTCAGGCCTGGATTGTTACATCTTATGAAGCTCTCCTAAGTTCTTGAAATCAACTTGACAAGCCTCTCAAGGCTGCAGTCATCCCTACTGCTTGTGCACCTTTTCCAGCCAGCTTTTTCAGCAACAACCTTCTGGGGCTTACCCTCCTTGTAGAGGCTGTCAATGATCATCTTCTGGACAACTGTTAAGGTCAGTAGTCTTCCCCATGATTGTGTACTGAACTAGACCAAGAAATGCACAGTATTTTATACTGCTTCTCAAATTTGAAATGGAATATTCCATTTAAGATACTGGGCTTGACTTATGCGCCAATCAAAATCAAGACAGCCTTAAATTTCACTTTAATGAATACAGAATTGCAAAAGTTTTTTTAATTAAAAAAAAAAAAAAAAAAAAGTGTACACACTTAACTTTCCAATATTTTGAGATGCACCAGTGTTCCTTGTGTTTAAGTTGAGTCACTCTTCAAGCACATTTTGTTACAAACTTGTAGTAAACCGTGGACCAGCTTTGGTATAAACAGTTTCAGTAACTCCTTTTATGAACCAGCTCATGGTGTTTGTCAAACAAAAAGGAATTAAAATGTGAGCATAACAGAAGTTGGTGGTTTGTCTCTTCTGGAAAAAAATAAAGGTTGTATGGAAAGTTACAGTAGCCCATTTGTAAGTTGCTTTGGTCTTCATGTCTAACAACCAACTTGTACTCATTTATACAGCATTTACATGTTCTGCATTTTTGTCTTCAGCCAATTTTAGTCTTAAACGCTTATTACACTAAAGACATGCATAAAACACATACATTGGGTGTCTTCCATTGAACAGAAAGTCTATTGTATAAAAATCTGATCACATCCAATTTGTGCACATGGGAGCCCTGTGCAAGTGTACACTCACTGTCCCCTTCCTATAGCCTCCAAATCTTTCCTCCAGGCCTCTGGATCCTCCAGGACAAGTCAGTATTTTTCATAATTGGCATCATGATATCTTTGCTCCATTTTTATAGCTCAGATTTCAGACTAAATGCCAAAGCACGGTGTTCAATAAACATTTTATTGATGGGTGAGCAGCCAGCTTGTATGAATGGGCTTCTTGCCTGGTAACACTTGATTCAATATTGTATTACTGATAACTAAATTATCCATGCTGCTCTGACAAGTCAGGCTTGTGACCAAACCAAAAGGTCCCAGCTCGATCACCCATCCATCTAAACAGAAGTGCACAAGAGAACAGCTGTTTGTTTTCCCTTTTCCAATTTATTTAAAAAGATGATTTTGAAAGAAACCTAATAAACAGTGCTTTGGAATGAACAGAATTCTTTCAGAAACAATGCTTACTGCAAGATCAAGTCAGACACCTGCGGTCTGCATTTCATCACATCAGGTTCAGAGTCTTTCTAAACACCTTAGAGTTCGTCTTTCTCCTGTGATAGTTTTGTTGCATGTTCTTCTAAGAATTTGCTTAAACTCTCCAGGTTTCTTTCACCACCTGAAAATTGAAAGGGATTCTGCTTCTTGTTGCTGGGGGCAAAGTATATTGTTGGAAATCCTTCCACTTTGTAAGCATCATGAGGCACGTCATTGGCTGTGGCATCCATTTTGGCGATCACTACATTCTTGTCGTTCTTGTACTTCTTTGCAAGAGCGAGGTATTCAGGCTCCAGTTTTTTGCAGTGACCGCACCACGGTGCATAGAACTCAATCAGGACATCCTTCTTCTCGTCCAGGACGATTTCATCAAAGGTTTTCCCAACAACCACCTTCACAGGTCCCTTGTTGCTCTTGGGAATGGGCTGGGACTTGATGATGGGCTTCAGTTTGCCTGTTAGAGTAACACACACACAATCACTAATAGATAAGTGAAAGGTTTATAACCCAGTTACATGTATTAGCAGTCTACCTACATACAGATAGTTCTAGAGAAAGTAAAACTTGACACCAAATTTAGTGGCAGGGTTTCCCCAGGTTTGACCACCATAAATTTAAGACTTTAAGACCACTTAAATGAGAATTAAGACCTACATTGCACCCATTATGCAGTCGTAGAACACCAGATCAAATTCCCAATAATGACAAATGTTAAGTAAAAATACTTTTACAATTAAAAAAGTCATTATGTGCATTGCTTGTCAAATCTTCACATTCAAGACAGAGTTTTATGTAAGACGTTTTGTTTTTTCCACAGGAGAATGTTGTAGCGACTTCCGAGCCTGGGAACATAGCCTTAGAGTTCGCTTATGCCCTCATTCGAGCTGTACGAGTGGTGTTCCGTAATTGTTTTTAAAATCCAGAGCACCTCTGCCCGAAGTGTCGGGGTTCCACCGACACCCATCATGCCACTGCTCGGCCCTTGTGTTGTTGCTAGCCTTGCCGATGATGTCTGGCTTGGCTGATGCTGTTGACGTTCAACAGTGGTGCTAGTGCCAACTCCAGGTACATTCGGAGATTGAACCGTGCAGAACTGAGCGATGGGCTGGTGGCAGTGGAGGGCAGATACAATGTGCTTTGAGCTCTTCATGTGAGACTCCAAAGCGAAATGACCTGTAATGGACAACTTTAAGGTCTTTTGACAAACACAGCATCTTGCTTCATCACTTCCAGGAACCTCCCTCACCCAATCACGATATCTTTCATCTGAAAGCCACTGCTGATTAAAACGACACTTCCCCATGCTGCGATTCACGGAGTCTCCTCTCCACCACAGACTCCAACGATTGCGCCGGCACAAAAATGTATCAGTATTGTTCCTTTCTTTGCGCATACTCCAAGAAATTCACTGATGTTACGCAAAACCCACATTTTCACATTGTAGAATAGTATGAGTAAATTTAAGACTTTTGTTTAAAAAATTAAGACTTGGGCAAAGCAATTTAAGACTTTAAGGCCTTAATTTTGGAATATTAAATTTAAGACTTTAAAAGGAACAGTCCACCGTATTTCTATAATGAAATATGCTCTGAATTGAGACGAGCTGCTCCGTACCTCTCCGAGCTTTGCGTGACCTCCCAGTCAGTCAGACGCGCTGTCACTCCTGTTAGCAATGTAGCTAGGCTCAGTATGGCCAATGGCATTTTTTGGGGCTGTAGTTAGATGCGACCAAACTCTTCCACGTTTTTCCTGTTTACATAGGTTTATATGACCAGTGACATGAAACAAGTTCAGTTACACAAATTGAAACGTGGCGATTTTCTATGCTATGGAAAGTCCGCACTATAATGACAGGCGTACTAACACCTTCTGCGCGCTTCGGCAGCGCATTAATACGGAGCTCAGATATCAATGCGCTGCCGAAGCGCGCAGAAGGTGTTAGTACGCCTGTCAGTGCGGACTTTCCATAGCATAGAAAATCGCTACGTTTCAATTTGTGTAACTGAACTTGTTTCATATCACTGGTCATATAAACCTATGTAAACACGAAAAACACGGAGGAGTTTGGTCGCATCTAACTACAGCCCCCCAAAAAAAAAAAAAAAAAAAACCCCCACTGTTGGCCATGCTGAGCCTAGCTACATTGCTAACAGGAGTGACAGCGCATCTGACTGCGTCTGACTGACTGGGAGGTCGCGCAAAGCTCGGATAGATACGGAGCAGCTCGTCTCAATTCAGATAAGAGCATATTTCATTATGGAAGTACGGTGGACTGTTCCTTTAAGACTTAAGACCCTGCAGCTACCATGAGTGGGTTTCATTGACAAACTATTCTCTGCTCATGTCCTTTAGTTTAGTGTTACATGTAGATTGTTTTACTCATTTTTGAAGTGAAAAAAGCTTATGTTGGATGTAGTTAAGCTACCACTCAATTCAAGTTTATTGCCTTTTTCTTGGCAGGACCTCACTTGGGAACAAATGGGAAGTAATTTGGTCTCTATGGGCTCCCATAGTTGCAATACTGATGGGATGTAAACCATTTAACACAGCTTAAAACTGCATCAAAACTTAAGTTCACTACTCATTCTGTTGCAAGTCAAAAAGCCCATTCATTTTGGAGGACTAGTCAAAGCCAGACAAAACTGAAGAGCCTCAGTGGCTGACTGGTGTTCTACACTTAGCATTAGAGGTGCGACAATCTCGCTCCCCAACCTATCGATCCATTTCAAGCTGTGATTCAAAAACCTATTAAAATTTAACGAATCATGATTCACCAATTCCCAATTCCATCCCGCTAACCCTAGATGCATAAATTGACAAACTGCATAATTGATCTTAAACTCAATTCGGTATCCAAAGCAGGCGCAGCCATATTTGTGGTTGCTATAACGATCTTGAGATCACAGCAGATGACTTGGAATTCCTGAAGTAGCTGGCTTTTTAAAACCCAGTTTGGCATTTCTTACAATCCCAATGCCTTAGGTACTCTGTTAGAAAGTGAATACTACCTCTTAAGACACAAGTGACCATTTTTGTCTTTTAAAAAGATTGAGACGTCATGAAGTGACATTGCTTTCGTTTTAGTGTTTTGCGGTCTGAATATTATTTAAAAAAAAAAAAAAAAGACTGAACTGCAATACCGTATTTTCTGGACTATAGAGCGCACCTGTATATAAGCCGCATCCACTATTTTTTTTTTTTTTAAATTTAAAAAAGGAGATATACAAGCCGCACCGGGCTATAAGCCGCAGATATCCATGTTGAAAAATTAGATATTTACTGCATGTACAGAACGATTGTACTGTAAATGTACATGTACCTGAACAGATTCTTTCCGAACAGTGCCTTTTAACACGGCAGCAACTTTGCTGATTAAAACAGAACCAAGAGAAAATAACCGGTATTTACCTTCATTTCTCCTGTGTTTGAAACCACAAGTCACTTTAATCATCTTCGCTGGATTTGAAAATAATTACCAGTTAGTAATTTGTCGTGCACGTTCTCTCTGCTAAAGATCTGCTAATTCTTCTTTGCATTGATTTTTCGTCCATCTTATTTTTGATTCTACTTCCGGTTAGAGCGCCCCTAGCGGTGGAAGAAAAATCCACAGAATAGCCGCACCTTTGTATAAGCCGCATGGTTCAAAACCTAGGAAAAAAGTAGCGGCTTATAGTCCAGAAAATACGGTATTCAAAGTCAATGGAGTGACTGGAGTCTTAATGAAGGCACCACTTCTTGCTCTACATTTCTAGGCTGACCGTTAACAGAATATTGACAATGATTTGCATCAGTTATGAGATGGAGGAAAAACTGAATGGTCACCTATACAGCAGTGTTAATAAGCCTCGATAGCTTCCATTAACAAATTCAGATTTCCATGAAGCAAACCTGGCTATGGCCAAAGTGTCTTCTAAATGGAAAGCGTGGGGGTTCGCAATACTGTGCACTAGCATTAATACAGTACTGTCATCACAAAAATGCTCTAGTGTAAAGATGCCTTCAAAAATAGTGTTTATACATTGAACTAAAGCAGTACAAAATGAAAGTCGATATTTGGTGTTACAACTGCTTTTTTTTAAAGTATGGTTTTATAACCAAATTAGCCAGTAGGTTTTACTGAGCATCTTGCACAACTAGCCACAGTTCTTCTGGAGCCTTTGACCGTCATACCTTCTTCCTGTTTTTATTATAAAATCACAGCTTCTGATTTTTGCACTAATACAATATACTCCTTTTACTGAGATTCTATAACATTCTATTTTGTGCTCAAAACCTGTATGGAAATCTAAAACACATTACTCAGTGTGGACATCAAAAATATCTAACAGTTTGTACTAAAATAGTGAGCGCATTGTAGAAGCACACCGAGTAGTAAATCCAGCAACTCCTCACCTTTTTTAAAGGCCAGAACGAATTCCTGAAGCACGTCAGAGTCAAACTCCTCCGGCTCCATTGCATATTTCTTCCCTCCTTCAGCAAGTATGGCAACATTCACCTCCTCGCCACTCTCACTGAGCCCGAGGCTCTTCAGCTCAGCAGCATAATCTTCCTCGTCTGCGATGGCGAACGTGTACTCTGGGAAGTCCTTGGCCACCTCCAGCACTCTGCTCCTCCAGTACTGTGTGGCTGTGTGTAAAAATCAAAGCCCATTAAAACGGGCTGGAAATGATTTCCAAATCTTGGCTAATGAACACGAGTGGCACATTTAAGAGGAGAGAAATTATTTTGTGCAAGTTACAGATAAACATTTGTTTTTTTTTTCCTCCCCCCTCAGAGCAGAATATAAGGTGCAATTTATGATGCAAGCCATAGGCAACTATTACAGTATAAAATGCAACACTGACATTGCTAACAGAACACATTTTCCAAGTGTATTGTGACCATATGAACGTGATCTCAGAACATGTGCATTAATATACACCCAAGTCAAATTGAGAATTTAACAGTGCTGTGCTGAAAGTGCGACAGCCCATTTTTGCACTTTAATCACTGTTTCAACAGAACACAAGTACTATTTTTGTAGCAAGTCAGCCCATTCAATGGGATTTTGTACACAAGTGATCAGATGCCAAAGCTGCCAGTGACTCAATAAGATGCGTTTGGGCAAACGCCTGAACACTAGGACTGGCCTGCACAGAGACTACAGAACCAGTCAAACGTTTGAACATCTTCTGATTCAGTTTTATTTGTATTAAAAGACTTCATGCCACAGTAATGGACTGCTGTAGCTCTAGTTGAGCAGTTCTTGACAATGTGGATTACTCCAGTTGTCACGGGGCTATTTACAGTAATTATTTGATCACATTAAAGCAGCAAGAAATTCCACTAATTAACCTGACAAAGGCACACCTGTTAATTAAAAAGCATGCCAGGTGACTACCTCATGAATGCCTGTAGTGTGCAAAAATAAGTTCAAATTACATAGCGCCCTTAAAACCTATGGTTGCTTTACAATTATAGCCGGGGGTGGGGTGGGGGGATCCACCAAATAGAGGTCAGGATGTCATTCCTTTGGTGTAGCAGCCATGGTCCCACCAAAAATAAGTCCCACACTGCCATCGCTCAGAACACCACGCCATGAATCCACAAAGTGAGCACAGACGCACCACCACACAGAGTGCCGGCATGTCCCAAACCACCTGCACAGCCACCACACCAAGCACTAAAGGACTGCGGCACAACCAGGGCTTGAAATTAACTTTTTTTCTTTGTGTCCCCCAGTGGTCCCGAATTCTGTGTTGTATTGTCCCGAATGGAAGCAATAGTGTCCCCATTTTTTTCCTCTCTGAAATAACCAGTGGTTAATATTATCATATGAAGTTTATTATATTTGTAACTATACGATTTTGAACCCTCTATATCATTTTTACAATAAGTCACAAAACACAAGTGACACATGTCCTATACATCATCTACTTCAAAATTAGTTATTGCATTTTCAGTTTATTAAACTTTGGCGATCTCACTGTATGAATAGATACCCGTTTATTTAAAAGGGGCCAACTAGCTCATTCAGAAAATGTTTCAACTCACTACATCTGCAGTACACTTTAGCTGAAAATAAGACCCCTTTTATGTTTGTTTCATCTACTTATACCTTGAATACCTGTTGGCATATATAAGGCCAACTTATCATTTTCACCATTACCGTTATCCATTTTTATGTAATATACCTGTTGCCCCATTCAGAGATGTTTTGAAAGCCATCAGCCATACCATCAATGGATGAAATGCACACCCATGTTGCAAGCAGTACAATAGAAGGTTTGACCCAAAAAACGAAATATTTTAATCCAGTCTACAGTGTAAAATAAAGGAAAAACGCCATCCAATCATATCGAGGTACCACCTCAAAATGATTGGATACTGACACGTCAATCAGACTGAAGCCCGCGACTAGCCCGGCCCTTCTGTGTGTGTGTGTGAGAGCGAGCAGAGTGTCACACAGAGCGCAGGATTCTCTCAGTGCGCTCCTTCCAAACAACGGGGATTTACACGAAAACGGAAGGAGATATTCACAAAATTCTTTCACAGTGAGCGCCACAAGGCTCTCCTGAACACACGGATGTAATTTTTTTTGTCTGTAGTGTAAAAAATGAGGTCACTAGAGCGAGTTAAAAACGAGTGACTTTTCTGCCACGTTTATAATGGGAGTCTATGGGGCTGCGCGGCTGCGCTCTCGTTACTTTAAGGCTTCTCATTCAAAAACAGTAAATCCTATCGCTCAGGTAGACACATTGTGTGAATCAGGACAAGTGTGGCTACTAGTTTTGAGAAAATTGTGTGTGTGGAGTGAAAATTGGGGCTGAAAACAGTTTAAATGAGAAAGTTTGAGCTATTTTTCCAAGCTCTTTACACTCTAACTTAACGAGCTCCACTGGTGTGTAACGCAATAGACGCCCATTATAAAGCCGGAATTTCTCAGGCTTTATAAGGGGGAGGAGGGGTGGAGACGCGGGGGGTGGGAGTGTTTCTTTTCAAAATATGGCTTGCGGGAACCGTTATTCCAAAATCTTGTACTGCACCTTTAATGTAGAACTTTTTTTCTAGATCTATTTTTTTTCCATTGTCCCGGAATTGTCCCAGATATGATAATTTTGTGTCCCGATGACATTTTTTATGGTCCCCGGGACATCGGGACACCGTTAGTTTCGAGCGCTGGGCACAACCATGTTAAAATGAGCAACGAGTTCACTGCAGTCCATAGCTAGGAGCGCAGGCATCACCCACAGCAAACCGACGCCCAAAACTGGGTCTGGAGCTACACCACAACTGGCGGACAAACAACTAAACTACACAAACCCCCCCCCCAAAAAAAAAAAAAAAAAAAAAAAAAAAAAAAACTGATGAGAAGCAGCAGCCAGAATGTACACGACGTACTCAACTGGAAACAGAAAGGTAGCACCGAGATCCAATCCAAAATGTCAGGGTAAACCATTCCTGTCTGAAATTGCTCCCTACTCACTATATAGTGAGGATGCCATTTTGTAGTGCTGTCCAAAACAATAGTGAGGATTACACCCTATATATTGCACTCAAAGTACCCCACAATGCATCACAAAAAGTAGCAACAACCGATGGCCACTAACCAAGCAATATATCCCATCATGCACTGCAGTCATGCTTAAAAAAAAAAAAAAAAAAAAAAAAAAAAAACACACAACAACAAATTTAAAAACGTTTCAAATTTGATTTAATAAAAGCCAGCAGCAAAGTTGTATTCAGCTTTGACACAAAGCTGCAGGAACTTTATACTGATGACATGGGAAATATGATCAGTATAATATTTCACAAAAACACACACGTGTATTATTTATTTTGAAAACCCACCAGCCAGCCAATGGGGCACATTTTAATTGCGCGACAGTAATGTAAATACCAGCATGACGGACTAGTGTCCGAAAGCGTGTTCATTTTACCAATGAGCTCACTATATAGCGAAATTCCATATCCAGGGTGTCCATAAAGTCTCTCTACAATTTAAAAAAAAAATAATAATTTACAAAGGTAGTTGAGATATTGTAACTAGATTTTATTTTAGTGTTGATTAAAGTTTTCACATTACAATTTTGTGTTTCAAATACTGTGTTGATGGAAACCAGACCCCTATAAAATGGCTACTCCTCAAAAGGCACAATGTGTATCCTGGTTTGAGTACCGTCTTGATGTGCTTCGTGCAACTAATGGTGCCCATCAGTGGCGGCTGCTGGTGTTTAAAACAGGGGAAGCCCATTTTACGCATTCATCATAAAACCTGTAGGCTGGATATCAAAGCATAGAAAAGTGTGCCCCATTAGCATAGTGAACTAGACAACCCCACCTAGTGGCAGAAAGTATTTTTGCTTGTACATTTCATGTTATAGTCTGGCTTGCCAGGCTAGTGCCTCATATCCTTAATCAAAAATATCAAACATCCAAAAAAAAAATAAATAAATAAAAATAAATCACTGGCTATTCAACGAAGAGCCTTGAACATCATACCCTGATATGCAACACAGTCTTTAACACCACCCAGCTGTGCAACACATCCTTGAACATCATCTGCAACACAGTCTGGAAATTCATAACCAGGTAGGCTATGCAACACACAGAACCTTGAATATTATACCCAGGTATAACCTATAACACAGAGCCCACCATTCTCTTAACATTACTGAACAATATACACACTTCAGATTCATGAACATTATATGAACACTATACACAAATTCTGCCCTCTGCTCCTTTTCCAGAAAATGGTCTGTGACCCTGTCATACCAGCTGGTTGTGCTTTCCAGAGACTTCACCAATTTCTGTTAGCAGCTAGCACTGCAGATCCCAATAAGGCTCAAGCTAGCCTACAACCAGATTGAACTACAAATGAAATAAACGAGTGAATTCGCGAATGATCAAACTGATAGAATGGATGAAAGTTAATGGACCACAATGAGTAATATTTACATTTATTTACAGAGTAATGTACAGAGACATCAATGAGAAGAACCGTTTATATGAAAAAGTCAGACAGCACTTTGGCACACGACTGCACTCTCGACATCCGCTAGGGACTGACTGATCATACTTCCGTGTTCCTCGCCGAAGTACCGCCCTCCTCATGTCTTTCAAACACTACCTCCAATAATCCTTCATCAGCCCGGCTTCTTGTCCCTCCCACTGTCTTCTTTAGTCCCAGAGAAGCCCGGCTTCCCTGGAAGTGACGATTTTAACCAATAACAACTAGCCGAAATTGGCTGTTCAGAGCCGTCTCAGACTGCAACAGATACCCGGCTGCCAGCCATAGAACCCATTGAAATAAAAGGTTACAGCCAGTGTTGCCAGATTGGGTGGTTTTTGAACATATTTTGGCTGGAAAACGTCAGCAGTATCTGGCAACGCTGGTTACAGCCTGGCAGCAAAGGTGATTCTCATAGCGAACTGCAAGTTCGTCAGACATCACTCAAATAAGTTACAGGATAGTTATGAACGTAAATACAATCTTGGGCATATGTTATGCAAGTTATTGTTTTAATGAGAATTCAACGTCGTAGATGCCGCAGTTTGGGGAGAGAATTTTAGGGGAAGCTCAGCTTCCCTTGTTGTCTGAGAAATCGCCCCTGGTGCCCATATAGAGGTCTATTAACTGCAGTTGAAAAAAAAATTTAATAAACACTGATTAAAATAAATCTAGTTACAATAGCTCAACAACTGCCTTTGTAATAATTTTTTTAAATTGTAAAGAGACTTTATGGACACCCTGTATATATAGGGAGCAGTGAACGAGTGAGCGATTTGGGACACCAGGCAGGACTACTTTGAAAACTAATATGAAAGACATGAACACTTGTTTACCAACTAACGCCATAGTTTTGAAGTCTTTCTACAATGTAAAGTCAAAATTACAGAATGTTCCTTTGAGCAAGCTTCATATACTGTGATTTCTGTAGAAAAAGAATATTCACCACTTACCAACTCTGTAATCAAAACTGAAGTCAACACCATAATACACAACCACCAGTGGACGTTTGGAGTAGCGCTTCTCATCATTGCTCTGTTTTCTGTGTCCCACTAATGGCAGCGTGTGCTTCTTAAAGAAATCCTGAACCTCTGAGGCAGATGTGGAATCCTAAGGGGAAGTGTATAAACCTTAGAACATGCACGTAATGAGTGATTTACTAGTTGAGATTAGACAGGCAACTACAGTACTTTTTTTTTTTTTAAAGCAGCTAGATACATGCTTTTTACACACCGTTTCGCATTCATTTAGCTGATACGTGCACTATCCACTTTAGGACCAGGCTTACCAAAACTTACAGCTGAAGTTTGGACAGCTTTTTCCATAAATATAACCAGCATGAGCAAGTTCCTGTTCTGTGCAACAGGACTAGAGCATGCAGAGACTTTTCTGCTCACAGTGATGAGTTTTGTTTTTATATATATATATATATATATATATATATATATATATATATATATATATATATATATATATATACACACACACACACAGGGGGGTATGGGTGGATTTCGATGAAATTCTAAGAATGGTTACCTTGGAACTGATAACTATCAATTAATTAATGGATTAATATATTCAATTTTTACCCAACCACCCGTCATTTTAATTCTCCTCAGATCAGCACCGACCTCACATTTGGCCTTGGGAGAGTTCAGTTGACAGAAATCCGTCACACGACGGAAAACTTTAATCCATGAGCTTATTGTTAGCTTGAACCACTCTGGCAATTGTTCTGACCCCTTTCATCATCAATTTATATATAAAAACGCCACTACATTGGTACAAGCTTTAGAGACTTGTGTGAAAGAAATCCAGGTCAGTCACTGAGACACCCCCTATTCTGATGTTTAGTGTTTACACCAACACACTTGACCTGTACCTGCATCATTTAATGCACTGCTGACCGTGATCAGGTGTACAAGTGTTCCTAATAAACTGGATAGTCCCCATTTAATTGTCTTTAACTTCCTTGTGCTGGGCAGCACGGTGGTGTAGTGGTTAGCGCTGTCGCCTCACAGCAAGAAGGTCCGGGTTCGAGCCCCGTGGCCGGCGAGGGCCTTTCTGTGCGGAGTTTGCATGTTCTCCCCGTGTCCGCGTGGGTTTCCTCCGGGTGCTCCGGTTTCCCCCACAGTCCAAAGACATGCAGGTTAGGTTAACTGGTGACTCTAAATTGACCGTAGGTGTGAATGTGAATGGTTGTCTGTGTCTATGTGTCAGCCCTGTGATGACCTGGCGACTTGTCCAGGGTGTACCCCGCCTTTCGCCCGTAGTCAGCTGGGATAGGCTCCAGCTTGCCTGCGACCCTGTAGAACAGGATAAAGCGGCTACAGATAACGAGATGAGACTTCCTTGCGAAGTACTGAGCTTTTACGTATAAAATTGCTATATAAAACTCTTACTTCGAGAGATCCAGGGACTTACTTTAATGGTTAAGGTGTGGGATGAAGGCTCGTATTTCGACCTGAACTTTTCCGGCTGGAGCATGACCACCTGGCCAGGTGAGGCCTTCAGGAACTTGGAGATTTCCTTAGTGAACGTGTGGCGGAATTTGTAGTCCTCTCTGAGGGTGTTGCCTAGACATGAGGTAAGAATATTAAAAAGTAAAAGCAAATTTTAGATGTGCCAATCACAATATTCAACATACACAATACTGAATAACTGAAAGTTACTAAATTCCTGCACCAGTTCATGTCATGGCAACAAGACAGGATATCAGTCATGACTTCAAACATGTCACCAGAGTTATAAGGCCATCCCCAACCAATTTTTTTTTTTTTGGGGGGGGGGGGGGGGGGGGGGGGGGGGTTTAAACCCCAGAATGGCTTTAAATGTCACCTGAAGTTGCTTATGCAAGTTCATGAGGACCACAGTTGTTAAAGCTCTGATAAATAACGTGAAATTGAAGGGTGTTGTTCCTTCACCCCCCCCCACTATCCAGTCCCACTTATGTGCATACTAAAAAGACCATTCCAAATTCCTTTATGATTAGGTCATTATCAGTCCGGGGGAAAAACCTCTGAGGCAGCAGTACACAAAGCATCCTCCATCTAAGGACTACTGGTCACAGTTATAAGCAGACCTCCGCTGACCGATACCAGCTTCCATGCTGCATTCTCCACTTCACAAAACTTTAGCTCAACTGCCAGAGTCATCCACATGAAGGGATTTTAGGAATTGGTAGGCCCTTAAGTAGTATACTATGGTTCAGTTAGTTATTGAAAAAACTTTTTGCACATTTGTTGCATTCATTTTTTTTCCATTAACAGTGTAGCCTAAAAAGCATCACTGATACGTAGGCTGTGTAAAACAGCCTGTAAATGTTTACACCAAAATGATTCAATACTCTGTTCAATTAGTAAATAGGATATAGAGATAGACTAGAGATATACCTAGACTATTCTGGTACTTACATGCTTCTTGATAGACTTCATAGGCAGCATCCTGTTCACTGGAGAACACGCCAACAATCACAGCATCATCACCATCTTTCACCAGTTCCTGAATTTGTTTCACAGCCTGCACTTGCTTGGATGGAGGGCCTGCTTGCTCACTCATGTAATCAACAATACCTGGGATAAAAAATAAAATTCATGCCAATAAGTCTCAATTACATATACAGGCCACTTTTTTCCATGGAATAAAAATTTTTTCGCAGTCCAGTTTCCAACAAATCCCACGCTCCGATTGGCTGGCGAGCAGGTCCGCGTCCTATGATATGGACCCCCGTTACGGACCTCTGGTGACTCGCTCGTTCACAACATAGTAGCAGTTTGTCAACATTTATTTTCGCATTTCTCAGGATAATAGCATTAATTTTACATCATGAATAGCGATAACGACAGTCTTCACAGCAAAAGCAAGTTTTACTACCCTGAGGAAGAAAACATTCCAGGAGAAAGCTAAAAACTTGTAACTGTTGCTAACGCTGAGCAAAAAACATGGCTGAATCCTGAATGACTCAATTTTGTATAATAGGGCACTACATAGGCAGCAAAATGTAGTTTTTCCCCCTGCCATGGAAGTGCACTTGTATACCGAGGAGGAAGCCATTTGCATTACAGCTGTGAACGAGGATTCAAAATGGCGGCTCGCCTCGGCTCAGTTTTCCCTTTCAGGCACGCTCGTTTTCTGTTAGAATTTGGTAAAGAAAAAAAAAATAAGATATTTACCAGCTTAAGGTCAGTCGGTATAGTGAAATACCATGACCTCGGCCTTGAATACCGACCTTGGCCCAGAAGACCTCAGTCACGGTATTTCACAATATGGACCTCCCAGCTGGTAAACATGTATTCTACTCCCTTCTAGTGAGTAGATTGAGGGCATGCAGCATTATATCACTCTCCCCCAATGAATAAGGAGCATGCAATATTGTTACAATACTGCATGTTATCAAGACAATACAACAGAGCTCATGCGAAGATCCAATGACAATTTTTATTTTACAAAAAATTTACACTACATTTTCCCCAGACAAAAAGTGCTTCACAATAAATTTGTGCTGCAAATAAGAATTTTTTGTCTGCTGGGAAAAAAAAAAAAAAAAAGCTAATCCAGTGCTACTGCTAGAATTAGCTATGCTATAGCTAAGCACTACACCATGTTCTAAATTATGCAAATTGGATTTAAGTGTAAAAGATTTAATTTTGTTTTTCAATTAAACTCATGGATGGTAGTGTCTCAGGGCTCTTTGGATCACTGAAATCAAATCTCAGATACAGGTGATAGTTTGCCAGGTGAGCCCAATTAAAGGAAAACTACTTCCACATTATTAAGCAGGCCACAGATTTCAAGCAATATGGAAAAGAAAAGGAACTCCGCTGCCGAAAAGCATCAAATAGCGCAATGCCTTGGAAAAGGTATGAAAGCATTAGACATTACATGAAAACTTAACCGTGATCCAGGGGTGATCCAGGGGTGATAGCGTTCCAGCGCGCCGTGGCTGGGGGGAAAAAAAAAAAAAAAAAAATCTAGTTCGCCCATTGTCCTGTGTCATTCTGAGATGCGCAGATAGACAGTAAAGGGAATTCCATTCCCTTTACTGTCTACCTGCGCATCTCAGAATGACACAGGACAATGGGCGAACTAGATTTTTTTTTTCCCCCCAGCCACGGCGCGCCAGAAATCCGGCGCGGCGCCAGAACGCTATCACCCCTGCGTGATCATCGTACTGAAGGAAATTTGTAGCCAATTCAGATTCGTGCAAAATAAAGGCATAATGAAAGTTCCGGTCAGACAAACTTCACTGGATTAAGAGAGCAGCTGCTAAAATGCCATTCCAAAGCAGCAAACAGGTATTTGAAGCTGCTGGTGCCTCTGGAGTCCTGCAAACCTCAAGGTGTAGGATCCTCCAGAGGCTTGCAGTTGTGCATAAACCTACTATTCAGCCACCCCTAACCAATGCTCACAAGCAGAAACAGTTGCAGTGGGCCCAGAAATACACGAAGACTAATTTTCAAACAGTCTTGTTTACTGATGAGTGCTGTGCAACCCTGGATGGTCCAGATGGATGGAATAGTGGATGGCCACCATGTCCCAACAAGGAGCATCCATCAGCAAGGAGGTGGCGGAGTCATGTTTTGGGCCGGAATCATGGAGAGCGCTGGTAGGCCCCTTTAGGGTCACTGAAGATGTGAAAATGACCTCAAAGTATATAGAGTTTGACTGACCACTTCCTCCCATGGTACAAAAAGAACCACCGTGCCTTCTGTAGCAAAATCTTCATGCATGTCAATGCACCATCTCATGCTGCAAAGAACCTGTCATTGGCTGCCATGGGCATAAAAAGAGAGGAACTCATGGTGTGGCCCCCATCCTCAACCCTATTGAGAACCTCTGGAGTATCCTCAAGCAAAAACATCTGAGGGTGGGAAGCAATTCACATCAAAAACAGCAGCTCTGGGAGGCTATTCTGACATCCTGCAAAGAAATTCAAGCAGAAACTCTCCAAAAACTCAAGTTCAATGGGTACAAGAATTCTGAAGGTGAGCTCAAAGAAGGGGTCCTGTGTTAACATGTAACTTGGCCTGTTAAGATATTTTTGATTGAAAAATCACTTGATTTCAGTAAATATGACCCAATGCTGCAAATTCAACAAATGACCATTTTCAGTTCTTTACAGCCTATAAAATATATGTTTTGAAACTCTCATGCATAATTTGGAACAGTGCATTGAGTTTTTTTTATTTTTGAAAAAAATACCATCATTGGGAGGTTTGTTCAATAAAATTCGATTTATACTCTAATGGTTGATGACTTAAGTTACACTGAATCATTTGCATCAACCATTTAGGAAAATCAGAGAAAAATCTCATTTGCATAATTTGGAACACGGTGTAAATAAACTGAAGACGTGTTGAATAACTGAAAGGCTACCAAAACTTCATTATATATTCACATGAAGGGAGAGGGGGAAAAAAGTCGGTGGGGGGTTAAACTTCCACACTAGCAAGTGACGGTTTGTAAACAAACATGGCTGTGAGGTTTGCTTCATTAAAAGCAAAAGATTGAGAGAATTTTAGCTGCTAGGTCACACCATTGTGTGTAGTTGATGCTGATTTTATAAATAAATTACATCAGGAAAAGAATATTTAAGTCTGTGTTAAAAAAAAAGCTGCAGCAAGTGTGCATGGAAGAGTTTTGGGACAGAAATCCTAGTTTCTCAGTCATTAGCCTGTGCTCCTGACGAACACTACAGTGGCTGGAAGGTGAATTCACTGCTGCGCCAACACCAACTTGCAGGTAAGCTAGCATTGGGCCATCCTTAAAATCCGTTTTCTGTCCACTGGGTGAGCCAAAAAAAAAAAAAAATTCAGTCAGGAAGGAGGGATTTTTTTTAATATATGGATGGATAAGAAATCGCAATGCTGTGTTTGCCTTTTCTTTCAGTACTTTATTACAAAAGCAGACACATTTAATAAAATGACGGTTTAAATCAACTGAAACTTGTACAAAAACTAAGCATTTTAAATGCTGACTGCAACATTTGCAAAACTTTTACAAAAGGTACTTAAAATGCCCGACACACGGACTTTTTGTAGTTCTAAATCGAGCGTTAGGCCTAGTTCGGATGAAATTACACTATTAAAATGATCACCGAATGATTTGTTTTTCTGAATCTTTACCATTTTGTTGTTCGCTAGAATACCATTTTGCGATTTCACACTCAATCAAATGTTTGAAAACTCCAGATCTCCTTCCTTCATGGTGGCTGCCATTTTTTTGTGCCGCACGGCGCATGCGCAGAGCTGATTCAGTTCTATATTCTGCGTGGAATGCAGGGCTTTCCACAAGCACCGGCTGCCTGCCATGCAATCAAGTCCAGCCGGCTACTTTAATGACTATTTTTGTAGCCCACAGGCTCCAAATATTAATTTTCGATTTTAATAAAATTAAATGTTTATCTAACGGACTGACAATGTCAAACTGAACCGCACTCATTTAAGTTGTGATTCGCGCTGTTTGTACCGATAATAACCACAAATTCCCCGCAGACTTCGTTGATCAGGGGAGAGTAACTCATCCGCGGCCCCGACATGCGGTGTGCGTGCACTCAGCGGAGGCAGTACTGTGTCGGGGCCGTCGAAGGGAACAGAAGCAGAGATGACGCTTATTTTGTCTCCGGTAAACCAGTCTTCTCTTGTTCAATTACGTGCTGGCATCAAAAGACACCATTGGTTGTAAATGAAACCAAACTGAGTCGGAGTGTATTTTCATACACAAATGGAGAAATGTTCACCGAGTGTTTAATTGTGTAGCCCCACCGCAGACCGTTGTCGTTAATTCATAGCATGCTCAGCTGCGTGAATGTATCATGCACCGAAAATAAGAGATTTACAAGCCAGGAACGCCTCATGATGCAACACGCAAGAAAAGAAAGAAGATTTACTGCCATTTTACTTTGTATTTGAGTAAAGTGAATAAATAAATGGTCTGTGGAAAATACATTTAATCCTGGGAACTGCGTGCACAGGAGTTTGTGTGTTTACTCCCCCCCCCCCCAGGGCTCGAAATTAACTTTTTTTCTTTGTGTCCCCCAGTGGTCCCGAATTCTGTGTTGTATTGTCCCGAATGGAAGCAATAGTGTCCCCATTTTTTTCCTCTCTGAAATAACCAGTGGTTAATATTATCATATGAAGTTTCTATTATATTTGTAACTATGCGATTTTGAACCCTTTATATCATTTTTACAATAAGTCACAAGCGACACATGTCCTATACATCATCTACTTCAAAATTACAGTTATTGCATTTTCAGTTTATTAAACTTTGGCGATCTCACTGTATGAATAGATACCCGTTTATTTAAAGGGGCCAACTAGCTCATTCAGAAAATGTTTCAACTCCCTACATCTGCAGTACACTTTAGTTGAAAATAAGACCCCTTTTATGTTCATTTCATCTACTTATACCTTGAATATCTGTTGGCACTTATCAGTGTTGGGCACGTTACTTTCAAAAAGTAATTAGTTATAGTTACTAGTTACTTTTCCCAAAAAGTAACTGAGTTAGTAACGGAGTTACTTTGTCATAAAAGTAACTAATTACCAGGGAAAGTAATTATTCCGTTACATTTTGTTCCCCCTCAAAAAAAAATCAAATTCAATTAGTGTAATCATAATAAAAGTGAATGTTAAATGTGTTTAATGACTGAAATGGACACTTAACAGAACCAATTAGTAACATTATCTACACTATATTAATATTTTTGTGGGCCAATGTGAGATAAGACATCTATCAAATGTAATATATTTTTGTAGTTATTAAAATTATGTTACTAATTACTGGCCACTGACGAGGACAAACACTTTGTTCCTCGACATAATGTGCATTGCACGTAAACACACTTGCCTTTTATTTCAAGTAATGAAAAGTAATGGCTGTATTTCCAGTGTGAAAGCGCAGTGCTGGGCTGACCGCTCGCCATCGCTGGGTCTTCCGATTGAAAGTGTGCGCAGTAGGCGTGGCCTACCTACGTATGTTGTCCAAATCTACTCTGATTGGCTTACTGTGCCGTTGTCTCGTGTCTCCCCGCCCCACACGAAAGCAGAGTAAAGAAAGGCTGAACGAGCAGCGTGCCAGATGAGAGCAGCTTTAATAAAGTAACGCATAGTATTTTATTGTAAGTAACGGGAACGGCGTTATAACGATGTAAAAAGTAATTAGTTAGATTACTCGTTACTAAAAAAAGTAACGCCGTTAGTAACGCCGTTTATTTCGAACGCCGTTATTCCCATCACTGGCACTTATAAGGCCAACTTATAATTTTCACCATTACCGTTATCCATTTTTATGAACTTTCCGTTATCCATTTTATGAACTTTCGCTGCCGGGTGCAGATGTTAGCACCATCAGCATAGTGCCAGGTCCGAGCCTAGCTGTGCTGCTGACTGATTAAACTTTCTGAACTAGAAAGACACCAAGAAAACTCACTTATTCTGTTGAACGGTATCTTCCGCCAATATCATCCACATCATTCCTGTTGTATTTTATAACGTGTCTAACAGTGCTCATTAAGTTCATTCAGTTGCTAGCGTTGCCTGCAGACCAGGCGATGACACTTTGGATCCTGAAGGTCCCGGAGACGTTATGTCTGGGCTTTCAGTTTCTTCCCCGCGGTCGGTCCGCTTCAACCACTTCAGCATTTTTGTTCTGGCAAGAGTCGGCGCAGCGTGTGCGGTAGCAGTTCCATTCCAAGTCCATATAATGCGGACTCCGGCCGGAGATTCTAGAACAGAATGCGCTGCTCTGTAGCCTATGGATGCAGGTGCATCGAAAGTGTAGCTACTATGTATTTTTCGCTGTTAACGTTTTAAAATTAAAATTGACAAATTAGGTGAATGTCTACGTATGTGTTACGGCTTTGTAAATAATATTAATGTAGAACTTTTTTTTCTAGATCTATTTTTTCCATTGTCCCGGGATTGTCCCAGATATGATAATTTTGTGTCCCGATGACATTTTTTATGGTCCCCGGGACATCGGGACACCGTTAGTTTCGAGTGCTGCCCCCCCCGACTGGCTACTTATTTGTCATGGCTGGCTAGTATGAGCCTTAGTGGAAAGCCCTGGGAATGCGTAAATGTCAAGTTCGATTTTAGAACCCGAAAAAAAATGTCGAGAAACCTGGGGGCGTCGTGGCTCAGGTGGATAAAGCGCCACACCATAAACCCGGGGACCTGGGTTCGATTCCGACCAGAGGTCATTTCCCGATCCCTCCCCATCTCTCTCTCCTGCTCATTTCCTGTCTACACCGTCCTATCCAATAAAAGGTGAAAAAAGCCCAAAAATAAAACTCAAAAAAAAAAAAAAAGCCGAAAAACCGGCGTTAAAAACAAATCTCAACCGCACAAACGGCACTCACCCGGCCGGTGGACCGGAAACAGAACATTTAATAATGGCCTTGGCCTTTGAGAATGCTGATATGAAGAGAGTGTATATAATGTTGTCTGGCTTTTTTTGTGGTACATCAGATATTCCATTCAGCTAGCATGATATTAACTCAACTCGTTCAAGATCATGCTAGCTGAATGGAATAATTAAATAAAACACCCAACATTATTTAAAACATACAACATTAACAAGTGCCAATGATATGTACCATGTTTCTCCCGTGGTCCATTGTATTCAAACACTTTCCCCTTCCTGAAGATTTTAAGCGTTGGGTATCCAGTTACATCAAAGCGTGAGGCGAGGTCACTCTCTGCAGTGGCATCAACTTTAGCCAGAGGGATAGGAGGGGTTCGAGTGCTGAGCTCCTTAGCAGCTTTCTCATACTCAGGAGCAAGTCTTTTGCAGTGGCCACACCTGTTTAGTCCAAAAAGAAGAAAAAAAAAAAGTTACACACTCTTCAGGTAGACAAATAGTGCAACTCATATCCTGTAAAGTACCAACCAGGGGGCATAAAACTCCACCAAAATGATGTCTGCATTATTAACCACATCATCAAAGTTGTCCTTCGTCAGCACGAGTGTGGCCTCTGGTGGAGGTTTCCAGTCTGGCTGGGCAACTTCTTTAACTCGTTCAACAACAGCTGAAAGATTCAACCCAGATTAACACCACAAGTCTGTTTGCAGTTAGAGTTTTCACTTACTAGATGGTTTCATAAGGAGTTATTTCATTAACTACGACCTTATCGTGCTCCACCATTTCAAGCTTTTCCATGTAAACCAACAATTTGAATAAAAAAAAAAGAAAAAAAAAGGGCAACAGATGAGTGCAAAATTCTACACAATGCAGTTTAATTTTTAGCAGCAAGATATTGTGGGTTCAGTTTCACAGATTCCTTCATTATCACAATTGGTCAAAGATTTTTCACATTCTTGATTTCTAATTTGGCGGGGGGGGGGGGGGGGGGGGGGGGGGATGATGCATCTAAACTAGAAGTGGCACGAAGCAAATATCCAGTATTGACACCAGTTTAAAAAAGTGGATCAGACATCAATTTCTCAAATCCTGTAAAATGTCAAAGATTAGAACTGGATTAGGAGTTTTTGAAATTGGAAGCATTTACATATGAAGAGTGACCTGACCATTTGTTACTGTATTATAGTTTTAGCTACAATTACAGCACAAGTGACAGTTTAGTGCTTCATTTAAATAAAAAAAATAAAATAAAAAAATTAAAATCTTAGTAATGTCCCCCCAATTTAGTTATTGCAAATTCCCACCCATCAGCGAGGTCTTCCCCATCATAGGACAGCTACCAAACGGAGGCTAAAGGTAATCACATGCCACCAGGCACTTATCTTTTCAAACTGCCACACATGCAAAGTTAGTGGGCAGTGAAACACCAAGGAAAGCACCAGCCGCTCGCTTCCGTAGGCATGACCTCACTCCCAAGATTAGCTAGCATCACTAACTGACAGGGGAAAGACAGTATGCCACCCCTCCCTGAGAACATAGCCCAAGAGCAAAATTGGTCTCCCAGCCAAAGATAGCAGTGTTGTCATTGGGATTCAAACTTACAAATCGCCAAATGATGGGGCAAATTGAGCTTCGTAGTTTTTAAAACAAACCTACAAGGCTTCAGTATTGAAAAAGAAAAGCATTGTGCCATCTCCAACCCAAACACTTGCCTTCAATTGTATAAAGTTTATCCTACAGCCATCTACTTGCAAGTGTGAATCTGAAACTAGTGCGCATTCTTTACATGCAACAGTCAAATTAGCAAACCATAACAAGGGCTTAGGACTAAGAGCAATAAGATACCAACCAGGGCTCAATATTAATGCTGGTCCGACTGGACGGGACAAGTAATTGTTTGGTCCAGACAAGTCAAAGCTGCATTTGCTGGTTCAATGGGACAAGTTGAATTATTCCCAACTCTCCCAGACGTTCTGGGAGTCTTTTGCATAGTTCCTCCACAAGGCCTGCACATTAGATACACTATCCCAGAATCAAGAACAAACGAGCAAGCAAAAGCAAGAAAGAGAAAATCCTGATTGTCCTGTCTTGTTCAGTAGACCAATCAGTGTTGTGGGGGTGGGCTTTACATCTCTCCCAGACCGAGAGTCCAGCCTATCCAGGAGCATCATGGCAGAGTGCCCAAAAAAACAAAACTCATTTCACCTCAGACAACTCAGGTCTGGGGTAAAAATAACACTGGTGTTCTGTGCTGTACTGTTTATAACAGTGACTTTAGGACTGACCATGGTGAGGTAAACAATTGTAAGAGACAGTCAGTGCGTTTACATGCACATCCAAATCGAGCTACGGGTCCCAGCAGGGGTGCCAGAGAAATCCAATCCTACATGCACACAAGGAAATCGAGCTATTGTGTGAGGTACATTGTGCACCCGAGCCACAGGTGGCGCTACACGCCCCATCGTGTTGGTACACTTCCGGTTGTCGTCATGAAGAGCTATTCAAGAGTATAAACAAAGTTATCAGTTCTGCGTTCACAAGAAGAACGACGATGAGGACAGCAACATCGAGAGATGTTGTTCCTCCTGACCTCTTCTGCTGCTCGCTACTACTACTGTTGTCATGCCAACCGAGGCTGTTGTGTTTCCCGCTTGTGGTCTCGTCACTCCCGGAAGGGGCAGTGCTGAAGCAAGTAGCTCGACAGGGTTACATGCACCAAGTAGCTCGGCTACAATTGCATAATCTAGGTCGTGTAGCTCGATTACGAGAAATCCAGTTCGGTTCGATTTCAGCCGAGCTAAGGCGTTTCCATGGCATTTAGAACTTCGATTTCAGTCGAGCTATGGCAGAAATTCGATTTTCTCTATGTGTATGTAAACGCACTGACTGAGGGGAGTTTAACAGCGTCATTTGTTCATGTGCAGATTTACACTTGCTGGCTCACTGTTAAGGCCAAATGCCTTGAAGACTTGATTAAAGTTGCAACACAATGACTTCCGGCATGACGAGTTAGCGAGCAGACGTGTGAAAGGGGGCTCCAGTTAATTTCATACAACAAAGCTGAATAACCGAACTTTTCTCATTTTATTCTTTGGTTTACGTTTGGATAACCTAACGCGGGACACTTCTGACTCACTTGAGTCGAACAGCAGTTCATTAAACAGGCTTCATGAGCAGAAGGAAGCATCAAGGACAGCGAGCTTGTGTTTCGGCTAAGTTAGCTAATATGGCCGAAGAAGCGGGGTGGACTGATAGGCCTGACGACAGCCCGATTACCAAAAATGATCTTGAAACTCTACTTAATGATCAGCGAGAAAGTTTCAAGACCGACGTGGCTGCTTTGATCAAAGAGTCAACAGAATCTCTCAAATCATCAGTTGGTTTGCTCGGACAAGAAGTATCATCTTTTAATGGCCGCCTCACTCAAACAGAAGCTCTGGCTGGGGAGAACTTTGAAAAAATCGCGGAGATGGAGGCTGCCATTAAAACTCTTCAAAAACAGTGTAGCAAACTACAGGATAAAGTTGACGACCTCGAAAATAGATCTAGGCGTTCGAATTTGAGGATAATCAACGTGCCTGAAGGCTGTGAAAAGGGCCGAGACCCAGCTAAGTTCGTGTCGGAGCTGCTAATGGAGGTGACGGGCTCTGATGTCTTTAGCAGTCCCCCGGAGATAGAAAGAGCGCACCGCGCCCTCCGCAGATCCGAGGATTCGGGCAGTACAGAGAAGCCCAGGGCATTTATTGTCAAGTTTCTCCGTTTTCAAGAGAAGGAGAAAATGCTGAGATGGGCCAGGAATCATCAGATTACCTACCGCGAATCCGAGCTGAGAATCTACCCAGACATGAGTGCTGAACTGGCCAAACGACGAGCATCATTCAACGGAATCAAGACCTCACTGTATCGGAAAGGAGTCAGGTTTCATCTGCGCCATCCCGCCCGACTTTACGTTTCATTCCAAGACCAGGACTATTTTTTTGACACACCACAAGAAGCCAAGGACTTTTATGACCAGCACATCAACATCCCTGAATAGTAACCTAGGCTATGATGAAGACGACAAGGTTGGTCTCATGCCAAGATGTTTAGCCTTAGCGAAGTTATAGCCTATATTCTCTGGTAGGCTATGTAAGTCGCATCTTATTACAGGCTACTTGGTCTTTGGATTGATAATGTAACTGCATTTTCATGTGTGATTGAGTCCCAATTTAGTTTAACCTATTGTAAGCTTACTTTATTTTTCTTTCGTTTGTTTTGTTTTTGTCCATAATAATTGAAAGTGAACTGACAGTTCAGTAGCCTATTTACGATTTCAGCACAGAATTATTATTATTATTATTGGTATTATCATGGTTATTATTATTTACTATTACTATTTGGAGCCCTCTGGAAAGTACAAGTAGAAGAAAAGTGAGTAATGCCCTCTGGAAGTACGTTTTGTTTAATCCTGCAGCTAGTTCTAGTTCTGAGAACATGCTTAGGAATGTTACTCTCCGTTCAGAGAGTGTGTGGGGTTGTTTTATGAGAGGGGTGGGTGGGTGGAGGTGGGTGACTGAGTGGGTTATGGGTGGGTATGTCCTCGCTACATTTCTTGAGATGTTTTTGCTTTATGTCCATTTTCTTTTCTATGTGTTTATTTTGTCCCTTTTCACTCGTTCCATCCCCTTCCCCCTATCAATATCTAGTCATGGCCAAACACTGCTATTTTACACATGTCTGACCATTGGATATGGCTAACATCACCAAAGGCTCAGGAGCAAACTTGAGGTTTGTGTCCTGGAACGTTAAAGGGCTGAACAGCCCAGTTAAGAGGGGTAGAATATTATCTCATTTAAAACATTTTAAAACGGATATAGCCTTTCTACAGGAGACCCATCTAATTACTAAGGATAACCACAGATTGAGAGCTTCATGGGTGGGTCAGTGTTTTCATTCCAATTTCAGCAACAAAGCACGAGGTGTAGCTATTCTGTTCCATAAAAAAGTTCAGTTCAGCCCAACTAATATAATAACGGACAGTCAAGGCCGATTCCTTATAGTTACAGGTTCTCTTCATAATGTTGCAGTTACTCTTGTTAATTTATATGCACCCAATTGGGATGATGAAGCATTTGTTTCAAAGGTGATGTCAGCTCTTCCAGATTTAAACAGTCATCAACTTATTTTGGGAGGTGACCTTAACTGTGCAATAGATCCATCACTGGACAGGTCTTCCACTAGGCAGTGTTCCCCTTCTAAAATGGCCAAAGCCTTTTCAATTTTCACAGACCAAATAGGAGGTGTGGACCCATGGCGCTTCCTCAGCCCTGATAAAAAACAATTTTCATTTTATTCCCCGGTTCATATAAGTTTTTCACGAATAGATTACTTCTTTATTGACAGCAATTTCCTCCCAGCTGTTACTCACACAGAATACACAGCCATAGTCATATCAGATCACGCACCACTGCTCCTTGATCTTTCTTTCAAACTCTTACAAAAAACACGCCCCCCCTGGAGGTTGAGTAGTGCACTACTTAATGACAATTCATTTAAGTCTATGATTTCTATAGCAATTGATAATTTCCTTAAAAACAACAACTCAGATTCTATATCTCCTTCTTTGCTTTGGGAAACAATGAAAGCTGTTGTTAGGGGAGAGATTATATCATATTCTGCTAGTTTAAATAAATATAAAAAACAAAACCAAGAACAGCTAATGGACAATATTAAAAATCTGGATAGCAAAATATCAGTGTCACCATCTCCAGAGCTTATAAAAGAAAGACAAAATCTTCAGATGGATTATAACCTCTTAACAACACATGAGACAGAAAAGTTGTTATTGCACTCAAGAGGCTTCTTATATGAACATGGTGAGAAGGCAGGACGGCTATTAGCCCATCAGCTCAAGAGTCGCACAGCATCTCAACAAATTAGACAAATAAGAACAACCACAGGAGACCTCACAGTAATCCCTTCTGTTATTAACGATACTTTTAAAAATTACTACACTAAACTATACACTTCTGAAGCCTGTAACACTGATACATATAGAAAAACTTTTCTTGACAACTTGGAATTTCCACACATTTCATCTGATACATCAAACTACTTGGACCGACCTTTGACTATTAATGAAATTACTGAAGCAGTTAAACTAATGCAAAGCAGCAAAGCCCCAGGCCCAGATGGGTATCCTATAGAGTTTTACAAAAAGTTCATTGATAAGTTAAGTCCTCTTCTCCTTAAAATGTTTAATGACTCTCTTAATCAGGGCATATTACCTCAAACACTCACAGAGGCTTCCATAACACTATTACTAAAACCGAACAAAGACAGTACAGAATGTGGTTCATACAGACCGATCTCACTTTTGAATACTGACTATAAAATCCTTGCTAAAATACTGGCAAGGAGATTGGAATCTGTTTTACCAGACATCATATCATCAGACCAGACAGGATTTATGAAAAATCGTCATTCTTTCTCCAATATTCGTAGATTGCTAAATGTACTTTTATCTCCTGCCCCTGCTGACATATCGGAGGTGGTGGTCTCACTCGACGCTGAGAAGGCGTATGACAGGGTGGAGTGGGGGTACCTGTTTGATGTCCTTGAAAGATTTTGTATAGGCCCCAAATTCATATCATGGATAAAGTTACTGTACACTTCCCCCAAAGCTTCAGTAAATACAAATGGAATGAGATCTCAATACTTCACACTCTCCAGGTCCACACGTCAAGGGTGCCCTCTGAGCCCCCTGTTATTTACTGTGGCAGTTGAACCATTGTCTATAGCACTCAAATCAGCCAGCTATAATCAAGGGATTTCTAGAGGTGGTACTAAACACATCCTGTCGCTCTATGCTGATGACTTATTACTGTTTGTCTCTGACCCCTTAACCACTATTCCACGTATAATTGAGCTACTAAACAGATTTGGAACTTTTTCAGGGTATAAATTAAACTATTCAAAAAGTGAATGCTTCTTAGTAAATAACCCAGCTCCACGCATTACTGATGGCGACCTCCCCTTCAAGATGTCCAGAAGCAGCTTTAGGTACTTGGGGGTGAATATTTGCGGACATTTACAGACAATTTTTAAAATCAATTTTCTACCTTTAATGGAACAGATCAAACTAGATTTGGATAGATGGAAGAACTTACATTTAACGGTTGCAGGTAGGATAAATTGCATAAAAATGAATGTACTCCCACGCTTCTTATACCTTTTCCAATGTCTACCAATCTTTTTGCCAAAATCATATTTTAGGGCCGCTGATAAATTGTTCTCTTCCTTTATATGGGGAAATGGGATCCCTAGGATTAAACGGGGTTTTTTACAAAGGGACAGATCAGTTGGTGGGTTAGCATTACCCAACTTGAGAAATTATTATTGGGCAGCCAACATACAGAAAATGAGTCTCTGGGTTCAACAGCCAACGCTAAATTGGTGTGAGATAGAAGCTAGTTCATGTCCCTCCACTTCACTTGTGGCATTGCTCACATCTAAACTACCCATTCAACCAACTAAATACACTTGCAACCCTATTGTTATTGCTACCTTAAAGATCTGGTCTCAATTTAGACTCACCTTTGGACTGAAAGGGGCATCTAGTCATAGTCCAATTTGCAACAACCATCATTTTATTCCCTCCAGTATTGACACTGTCTTTTCCATTTGGCAAAGGTTAGGCCTCAGAAGTTTAAGAGACCTCTACACTGACCATTCTTTTCATAGCTTTGCCACACTTTGCGAAAGGTTTGACCTTCCTCAATCACATCTCTTTCGCTATTTCCAGGTCCGTAACTTTGCTAAGCTGAATAATTTGGATTTTCCAAACACCCCATCCGATACAGCAGCTGACTTAATTTTTAACATTTCAAGCCATCAAAAAGGCCTCATCTCAAAAATATATAGTTCAATATCCCAAATCACAGAAGCTGGGCTTGACGGGATAAGAAGGGATTGGGAGGAGGAGTTGGGTAGCCCTATAGCTGACAATGATTGGAAGGAGGCACTCACTAAAGTTAATGGTAGCACATCTTGCGCAAGGCTGAATTTAATACAACTTAAAGTGATTCACCGCATTTACTTCACCAATTCTAAACTAGCCAAGATGTATCCCAATATTAAAGATGCATGTAATAGATGCAATTTATCTCCAGCTAACATGACACACATGTTTTGGTCTTGTCCTTGTCTCCATGATTATTGGACTAATATTTTCCATTATATGTCCAAATTTCTCAATCTCACATTGCTACCAAGTGTAGAAATTGGTGTCTTTGGGATAATACCAAATCATGAGAAGGTCACAAAGTGGGCAAAGAACGTCATTGCTTTTACATCCCTACTTGCGAGGAGAAGAATATTACTGGGCTGGAAATCACCGCTTGCCCCTACAGCATCCACATGGCTTAATGACCTCATGATGTTTCTCAGTCTGGAAAAAATCAAATACAATTTAAGAGGGGCTCCTGAGAAATTTGAGTTAACCTGGAACTCAGCACTAGAATACATAAATAAATTAAAAACACTTGAAGATCTTTAAGCATTGCTAAAGCAGAATTTGACCTTGCTATTTTACTCCCTAACCGACTTCCTTTTTTTTTTTTTTTTGTGTATGTGTGTTGTTGTTGTTGTTGTATAATTTTCATGTGTGCTCAGTTAAATAATGTATATATGTTGGGTTTTTTTCTCTTCATAATTACATGTTAATTGATAAAAGGACATACCTATATGCATCTCTGAAGTTAGCTTGTTTAGCTACATTGTTATATGCACATTGTATTGTATGTAGTGAGGAGGGTAGGAGAGGGTGGGGAATGAAAGGGTTTATTTGAAGGGGAAAAAAATGGAAAATGAAGCCTTCAATGTCAATTGTACTTTTTATATGTGAAATCAATAAACATATATGTCAAAAAAAAAAGTTGCAACACAATGAGTTAAATAAGCAGTTCACATATAGTAAAGTAATCCACGTCACACTGTCTACATATAGCCAATCCAATTTGGTTTACAGACTAGAGAAAATTACTCCAGCTATTACATACAAGTGCCTCAGACAATGATACTTTGCTTTTATACATCTTTTAGAGATTGTTAAATCATAATTATTCCAGTGTTACATCAATAAAGTAACAAAACTGGTTCAATCCCCTTAGTGATCCAGCAGTGTTTTCGAAATTCCGAGGAAGCCGAGTACAGCAGGTGTTTTCCCCCCTCCAAAAAAAAAAAAAAACCCCAAAAAACCAACCCATAGATGACATGTTATCAGGCTTGAAATTCATCAAAATTGGCGAAACGGCAATCATACTTTAATAAAAATAAATATCCATAGTGAATCTTCACCTCAGTCAGACTTTCTCCCCCGTTTGTATGGTTCATGTGAACCATAAAACGTTAAATATTTCAGGGGACTCTTACAACAGTGCTGAACTTACTGGTTTATTTTCATTCACAACGCAAGTCTGTCACCCTTCTCACGGCCAGCTTGTTTTCTTCTTTTGGCTTCATTTCTTTAAATTAGTTTACACATCAAGTTTTACTGGATTAATCAAGATTTAACCATTTCCTCCAGAAGCTTCGAGTTTGGTGAGTAACTTAAAACTGCACATGAGGTAATGGTTTAGCCATAATGGGGCACTGGACAATGTTAGTTAAAAGTGAGTTTTATTGAAAAGTCATGAAAGCATAACTGTACCTGCATTTTGATAAATTTAATTACTTTCCTTTCACTGAACTAGCAGATACGTAATAAAAAGGTCCAGACAAGTGAAGTCTTGCCGCTTGTCCGGCTGGACAAGCGGATTAAAACGTTAATGTCGAGCCTTGCTAATGTGTATTGCAAGCGTCAGCACATGAACCTACTCTACTGTTGGAAGGTTAGAAGTTTACACATTGACGTCCATTTCTTTATTAATTGGCAAGACTATAGCATCTCCCCCAAGTTTCTTTTTCAGCCATTCAATTTTATCCATGTCACACAGCCCTACTCAGGAGAAC
Source organism: Neoarius graeffei (assembly GCF_027579695.1). Classification (NCBI taxonomy): domain Eukaryota; kingdom Metazoa; phylum Chordata; class Actinopteri; order Siluriformes; family Ariidae; genus Neoarius; species Neoarius graeffei. The sequence goes on along the minus strand of NC_083587.1, from coordinate 33,889,961 downwards.
ACTCACCTTTTTCAGTTCGCTCTCCATCGTAGTCCACCGCCTCTCCCTTTTTCAAAATTTTGATAGTCGGATATCCAGACACATCAAATCTACTCGCAAGTGCATTAGCCACAGTGGCATCTACTTTCGCCACGGGGATAGGAGGATCGTTTTCCTTCAGTGTCTGAGCAATCTTCTCATACTCTGGCGCAAACTGCTTGCAGTGGCCACACCTGATGAGAAGGGTAGTTTTTTTTTTTTTTTAAAAAAAAGCTAGTGTTAGGACACAGCGATGCACTTGCTAAAGGCCGAATACAACTTCAGCACAGGAACTTACCAGGGAGCATAGAATTCCACCAGCACCGTGTCTTTGCCCTCTATGAAAGTGTCAAAGTTGGCATCAGTTAGAACAAGCACACCATTTTCCTCTTTGACCTCCGTGCTGTCTTCATCATCCACATCGTCGTCGTCATCATCGTCCTCATCTTCAGCGTCGAGGTCACCATCTTTACTCAGCTCTTCTCCTGAAATTCACAAACACACTAGCTAACTAAACTTTAAATTAAATTTTTATATCCCCCCAGTTGTCTGTTGAGTAAAGCTAGGCAATGACAATTTCAATATTGTGATGTTTCATAATACACTTCGATATCCTGATCACTTTATTTCATCATCTCTCTTCCCCCCCCCCCATCTGATGAAAAACATTTCATGTTAAATTATTCTGAAACGTTACTTTTTCTTCACCTCCTTTACAAGTGTTAATTTCTGAAGGCATTAAACATAGCCATTATTAGAGTTAAATCTGAAATGCTTACCCAAAAGTGGATACGACACCTCATTTACCAGTTAATCTTACTTTAATAATTAAACTAATTAGAAGCAACTAGAGGTCGACCGATCTATCAGCCGGCCGATTTTTGCCATTTTTTAATGAATCGGCATCGGCCGATTTTCTTATTTGGTCACGCCGATTTAAAGTCAGGCACGACAGCTACGTAGAACACGGCGTGCAAAAGACCCAAGCCAACAAACGTTTCAGGAGTCAGCAGAGATAGCCTACAGGTAAGGCTTCAATTCTTACATTTCAATGTCCTAAAGTCGTATATTTGCTCTCATGATAGTTGTAATCTGATGTGTTGCTTCATTTAGCGAAAGGAAAAACGAATAGCATTTCAACTGCATCGGAGTTGTAGAATTCCTCTCGAAACGAAACGTTGCGATCCGTAGCCTTGTGGCCGCGAGTGCGTCGACTATGTAAGCCCCCTTAATGCTGGTGACAGCTATGCTCCGATCTAAACTGTAGTAACGAACAATCCAAGTGAAAAGTTAAAAAGAGGAAGCAAAACTAACCTGTGAACGTATTATAACATTGCCATCCCATGTCCATTCATTTTTGCGATGTATACATGTTTGATTTGATTGTGAACCAGAGACCGATGCTAGACCTCTGCAGTTCCTATTTCCGGTTTCCTGCACAGCATGCTGGGAGACGGAGTTTTATATTGTTGAAACGGAAACATGTGAAAGTTCAAGGCGTGGAAATTCCACAGTGAAACTGTATAACTTGAACATGCATTTTGCCGTTTTGAAGTAACTATCTGAAGTCATCACATCATGGAAGTCTTCTTGCACTCTTAGTCTATTCATTTTAATACGTTTAAGTCATTAATTTGTTAATTCTTATGATGAGTACAGTCATTTTTATATAATATTTACTATACATGTTATTTATAATGAACAAAATAAATGTTATGAATAATAAAATCTAAACGAAATTAATAATTTCTTTCATTAACATATAGTAACATAGTAAACATTACATTGTGCTTCAAGTTTAACTATTTTTTTATGTTGCTAGTACGTCCTGTGTTAGTGTGTTTGCAGCACTAATTTTTATTTCATATTTATTTTTATGTTGATTATATATTGAATATTTCAGACTCCATTCAGTAGTATTTCATTAGTAGCCTTTGACTTAACTGGTACTTATTTTATATTCATTTCATATGTTGATTTTTTCAGTGTGTTCAATTTTCAATAAATCGTGTTAAGTTTACAAGTGTTGTGTGTCCTCTTACTAGTATGATATTTTAGCATGCCAATTAAGGACAATACGATAGCATATCAGCCCTAAAAATCGCCCCCCCCCCCAAAAAAAAGGCCGCTCATATCGGCCATTGGCTGACTCTGACCTCTAAATATCGGTATTGGCTTTAGAAAAACCCATATCGGTCGACCTCTAGAAGCATCTGACCTGACACAAAGTCATTAAAAATTGTTACATTCTTCCTTCGTGTTATTTTTGAAGACAGTAAATAAAGTATCAAAACTTAGAAACCTTTTTTAAACTACTATACGACATACCCAAAACACAGATGCATATTGTGCATTACAGACATGTCTGAAAATCATTATACGCATTTGTCCCATCTCCCACCCTTACTGACCAAAATGCACTTATTAGCATACCCACAATCAGCTATTAGGACACAAAGGTCTGTTCCTTACTAGCTCTGGGTTATTCCCCTCCCAATAATGTGCTGGCAGAACAAAGCCTTTTCTTACCATGCAGGAAAACATTCAGTAGCGATCACCAGCTTTCAAACTTACCACAGAGCAACCGGTTACACTTTAGGGTTATCCGCAGACTTAACCACATAGTTCTTCTCTTCCCTCCATTCAGGACATTGCACCTAGGTGCTGCATAACCCAAGCAAGAATCATCAGTAACCCCCTCACTATGGACTGTTCTCCCTCCTGGCCTCTAGAAAGAGGTTCCACAGCATTCGGTGCAGAACCACCAGGTTCCAGAACAGCCCTCCCCAGGTCACTAGACTCCTGAATTCCAAATCCAAACTTCTAATACCACAAGTCACTTTATAACAGGGCTTTGAACCGGAATTTTTTTCCTATTGGTTCGTTCCGAACAGAAACGGAATTTTAACATTTCCGGTTTTGGGTTCCACCATTAAATAGACGTTCCCGAACCGGTTAGAACAAAAAAATTTCGTTCCCGGAACGGTTAATTACGTTCCCTGTCAGCTGTTTAACAAATGGCTATAAAATTATGTCTCTGTCTCATCCAGCTTAAGCCAAATGTAGGCCAATTCTATTACAACCTTCATTAAATAAGACAAGAAATAATTCAAAACAATTATTTCAAATGTTGGCGATTTGGATTCTCAGTATGTCTTCCCAGCTACACAAACAGAAAAAGTGCCAAAAATGAAAGAGAATTCGTTTAGTGTGTTACCAAAGGCTAGTCAGGCCCTATAGAGGGCTACCGCATGACGTCACCGCGCCGCGAGATTTTGTTAGGCGCCATATTGGAAGTACACATCTATGCAAGTACATACATTCATAAACTACAGCTGAAATCTAGCCAGAGCCGGTTCTGCCCTAATCTGGACCCGGGTGCAACATCGCGCACCCCCCAAAAAAAACCCACCAGTCTAAATCAGGACAACCATCACATAACTATAAACATTTTATATCAACTATTTTAACTAAATGGGCTATAATAAATAAGCCTGCAGGCAGCCACGGCGGGCTGCCTTAAAAAGTAACCATTTGTCCTACCTTAAAACTCGTTTTGCATTTTCTGCCTCCTTTTTTGTATTTTCGACCCTCCGTTTATTTTCTTTCCTTTTCTGAAAACCCGATTTGTGTCCAGACATTTTGTTCTGCTACCAATGAACTAACTCGTCAGGTCTCGTCTCTCGAGCCCGCGATGATTCCCGTGGGAGGGGCAACAACTGATACATTTTTACAAACAGCCAATAGGGAGGTTGCAACGTTCAGACTCTTCTTTGCTCAGACACTCAGTAATTCACCTAGTATTCACTAGTAGTCCACCTTCCCGCTCTCTCCATTCAATCAGCGAACGTCACACAGGAAGTGAACCCCAGCGGGTCATAGAAACTTCCGCAGGAGAAGAATGACTTTTATTTGTAGGCTACAGAAACTTTGAGGAACGAAATAAAAACCGGTATTAACCGGTTACCATTATTTTTAATAAGCGTTTCTGTTCCGGAACATAAAAAAATAATAAAGTTTCTGGTTTCGTTTCTGTTCCACGTGAAATAGAAAAAGTTCCCGGTTTTCATTTTCGTTCCTTGAACCGGTTCAAAGCCCTGCTTTATAATACATCTTTGCTGCTGCATAATTTAATTCTGGCCTGAGCCAAACCGCAACGAAATTTCGTTCCGTGTACACTTCTATGCTGAATGACAAAGGTTGCCCAAGATGAGAAAAATCAGGATAAGTGCATGCGCATAGACAAGCCAAAATTTCAGTCTATACAGTATTCAAAATGGAGAGGCTATACAGGGAAAAAAAAAAAAAGGATTAGAAGTAGTTACCAAATGGCATATTATTCCACTTTGCAGCTCATGAACAGGATCACATTTCTGCAGTCTGGACCTCCTGAAACTTTAAAGTGCATATCATGGGTAAATTCAGGAGCAAGATCAATGTAATTCTCCTATTTTATATTAAGCTTGTCAAATATCTGTCATTTTGCACAAAACCAGAAAGATTCAGTCGAAATCAAGCCATTTGAGGTGAATTGGTCCACCTCTGAAAAAACTTGGCATTTGGATTTTCCTGCAAACATTGACGTCGCGTGCGGGACGCCTCCCTCTGAATCCTACGTCAGCACTGGTTTATGAGAAAACGACCTGGTGGTTTTCTGCAAATTTCTTCAACGTTATCACAATTATTAAAATGGTTAACAGATGTATCGTAGGAGGGTGTAACACCAGTCTTGATGGGATTAGTACTCGTCATTTTCCAAAAGACCAGACAAGAGAAACGTGAGCGCTTTGTACGAGGCACCCAGAAAAGACCGAGGACCAAGCAGAGCTGAGAAAAAGATCAAGAAAATCGGCAATTCACAAGTTGACTGTTGCCAGCATAAGAAATAAGAGACTATACTCTAAATTAGGCGTTCCTGTGTTTGTGTGGTACACACAACTATTTATTGACACAAGTAAACATGAAAGCGCCAGGCGATAATACACTTCACATGTATCAAGGGATATGCGTGTCAGGACTTGAGATCTTGGGACCTGTCAAACACATTAAATGTAGACAACCCTGCTTAGCTGATTCCATGTGTGTAGCTTATGAAATCTCTCTCCTACAGTAGCCAGTACTCTTCTAAAGGAAGAAATATATAAATACATGTTATTTACCAGCTGGGAGGTCTGTATCGTGAAATTTAATAAAGTGTCAAATCAATCAATTCTACTGGACTGTCAAAGACTTTGCATCATGGATCGATACTAACTGAAGCACACAGATTGCTTTTTCTAATTATGGTACAACAGAAATGTAATGAAAACAAGTTTCAGTTTTCACCCATATTGGAGCTCCAATATTTTAGTATCTAAAGGTTACATAAAGGTTATCCTTCAGGTATAGTTTACCATGAACCAAATGAAGCATTTTGTTGAGTTTAAGCTGTGCGTCATAAATTCAGCATTTGAAAATGCTTTCATAGGCCATGAGTGCTCTGTGTGTGTATGCGAACACCACATTTTCAAAAAATCATTTGGCAGAAATAAGGCAGAACACCATCACAAATTTTGGATATGTTAAAAACAGACATCTAATCTTTCTAAAACAGGCAATTTTATGTTGGCGGATACTGTCTTTTTTGCTATAACATGCCAAAAACGCCACCAAATTAATTTTCCATTTTTAAACTTTATCTTCCAAATTGCTCATCACAGAAGGGCAGTTTTAGAATACAAAGTACAGTGTATATGCAATATCAAGCTTCTGTCTTTGAAACAGCCCTTCAAATATGCTGCCACAGAGCGTAGTGTAGAATTTCCAAGCAAATTCAATCACCCAGAATTCTATGATAAACCAAAACCACATGTAGAATATGGACTTTTACAAATACTGGTGCCAGATTTTGACCCAAATGGGTCTGAGGTTAGTTGCCCCCCCCCAAAAAAAAAAAAAAGGTACACAGTATTTTTATATATACACAAATTTTTTTTTTTTTTAACATGACAACACTAAGGAGTTGGGAGCTAAAATTCAGGACTTTTCCTGTTGGGAAGTGTGTGAACCTCCTGGAATTTTTTCAGCCAAATCTGAGATGGTCGAGTGGGAGCATTCAGAGCTTTGACATGGAATGACCCGTTGACAAAAACTGCTACCATGTGAATGAGCGAGTCACCAGAGGTCCATAACCAGGGTCTGTGTCGTAGGGTCTGTGTCGTAGGATACGGATCCGCTGGCCAGCCAATCAGAACACAGGATTCGATGAAAACCGCACCGCGAAAAAAATATACGTTATTTACCAGCTTAAGGTCGGTCCGTACCGTGAAATATCGTGACCAAGGTCAGTATTCAAGGCCGAGGTCACGGTATTTCACCATACGGGCCGACCTTAAGCTGGTAAATATTTTATTTTTCCTTTACCAAATTCTAACAGAAAACTAGAGCGCTTGAAAGGGAAAACTGAGCCAAGCTGCCATTTTGAATCCTCATTCACGGCTGTAATGCAAATTGCTTCCTCCTCGGTATACAAGTGCACTTCCATGGCAGGAAAAAAAAAGCTACATTTTGCCACCTATGTAGTCCCCTATTTATACAAATAGGAGTCATTCAGGATTCAGCTGTGTTTTCATTCGACCAAAGTTATACAGCATTATGACCTTTATATTGCATAAAGCCATTTGGTGAAATTTTGAAGAGACTGTACTGGTTTAAAGTTTTTACATAACGTAATATGTATTAGGATAACATGGTCCAAAATGAGCCTGATTAACTAATGAGATCAAACTGTTAGCAAGTTAGAGGTTTTTAGCTTTCTCCTGAGATGTTTTATTTTATCTTCCTCAGGACAGTAAAACTCGCTTTTGCTGTGAAGACTGTCGTTATCGCGATCCATGCTGTAAAATGAATGCTATTCTCCTGAAATTTTTTTTTACCAAGTTCTTACAGAAAACGAGCGCCCGAAAGAGAAAACCGAGCCGAGCCGCCTATGTAGTCTCATTTATACAAATAGGAGTCATTCAGGATTCAGCCGTGTTTTTGCTCGGCGTTAGCAGCAGTTAGAGGGTTTTAGCTTTCTCCTGAAATGTTTTATTTCTTCTTCCTCAGGGTAGTAAAACTCACTTTCGCTGTGAACACTCATTATCGCTATCCATGCTGTAAAGTTAATGCTATTCTCCTGAGAAATGCTGGCAAAAATTTATAAGACTTGATATTATAAATCTTATTTAAAAAAAAATTGACAAAATTCTACTACATTTGTTGTGAACGAGCGAGTCGCCAGAGGTCCAGTGTCACGGTCTGAACTTACCAGGTAAAATTTATTAACTTCAATAAAATTAACTTTATTTACACATACACTAATAAAATTCAATCCAAACCATTCACGCAATACAAAAACACATTATAAATCTGAAAAAGACTAAAAATATATCTTTCTTTTGAAAACGGCGAATCGCTGGTCTCGTTCCTCCTTGGACTGTGTTACTGATCTTCATTTTGTGGCTGGGAAGTGATTGTTTCCTCATCCATATTCAACAGCTTGTCTACTGATAATCAAATCTCACAACTGTAGTCACAATTCGCGTTCTATTAGTCCACAAATGTGTTGAAATGCTCGGTACAAGCTATGGAACCAACTGCCAGAGGACATTAAAAATGCTCCTGCTGTTGGCAGCTTCAAATCTAGGTTAAAGACCAAGCTGTTTTCAGATGCTTTCTGTTAAATAATTAATATTTTTACACTTTTTAATAATCTTTACTTTCTCTGCATGTTTTAAGTTTACTTTAATTTTATTCTATTCTGCTGGTTTCTTTTTCTCCTTTTTGGCATTTTATTTTATTTCTACTATTGTTTAATTCTTATTTTCTTTTAATTATTTTAATTAATTGTTTTAGATTAAAAATAAAATTATTTTATGTAATTTTATTTCTCTATTGTTTACTGTTTTTGCTTCTGTAAAGCACATTGAACTGCCATTGTGTATGAAATGTGTTATATAAATAAACTTGCCTTACAAAATCGCAGCAATGGTAAGCATTGTACGCTACTAAAGTTTTTTTTTACTAGTCCTAGTGGGTAGTTTTTGGTGTCTATGCAATGTTGCGTCATTAACAAGTGTAATATAATACGTTAGAAATCCGTTTCCTTTAAAAATGTGTTATGGTTTGTTTTTACCTATCCACAGCAGACGCTATTGCTAACGATAGCTAACTAACTATTGCAAACTTGAATCTGGTCCACCATCTTTAATTTGTCAACAACAACAAAAGCATGTGAACACAACACACTGGTAAATACCACTTCCCAACTGGAATATATCATCTTCCCATAGCACATGAACGCAGCACTAGACTTCCCGGAAGTTGACGGGGGGGGGGGGGGGAATCGGTCTGCGCATGCGCGTGGTAAATCGAAGGATACAGACGCGCTCGCCAGCCAATCAGAGCGCAGGATTTGGACCGCAAAAAAAAAAAATAGAAAAAATATATGATTTATGTAGCAATAACTAGATGAGCATTGACGCATGAATCTGTGTGTTTAGAAGCTCAGGCGACAATTCCAGATCTCAACGCAAAATCGCTCGCAGCTGAACTTGGTCTCCACAGGCTGCGCACTGAAACCCTGCAAGCTCGCGCAGCCTGCTGGCGCTTCCGTACGTGACGTCACGAATCTGGCTCCAGACTCCGTTGGGATTTTTCCAGACGCGTTTTTTGTTTTATTTTAGTCCAGGATACGCACTTTAATGTGAGAGTTTTGGTCCCTTGTTTCCTGCTGTGCTGTTTTATAGTAGTCGTCATTTTTCAAGGGAGCTGAAAATGAAAATCTCTATGGAGGAGGAGTCTGAAGTTATTTTTTTTTTTTAAATCTCTCCCTACTGAGTAAACACCTTCCAGAGCAAACTACTTGTTCTGGGCACCACAACAACATCTCAAGTCATAGAAACCTGAGCTGTTTTTTCATGCAAAAATCAAGAAAACATATCACTAATATGCAGGCATGCATGCATTCCCACCCCCTGACAGTTTAGCAGGCCAGCTCACTCTGATTAACCCAGCATGGTGAGAGTGTGTGTGAGTGAACACTAATCCCAGCTCTTCCTCACCTTCTTGCTGTCCTGTGCTGATAGTAATGAAGTGTGCTAACCCGAGCAACACAACCAACAACAGCAGCTTCTTCTTCATCATCATCACCTCTCAGCCTTCTCCACCGGGCCTTCTCCCCTCGTCAAGCCTTCCAGCGGTCCCAGACACTCTTCCAGCCGTGCTCGGTTTACTTTTAAAGGTTCTGCTGTATAAACTAACGCCTAATTATTCTGTTTAAAGCCAAGCCGTGCTTTAAAACCAACTTCCCCTCGAAACGCGTCTCTCTCTGAAATGCCTTCGCTTCACTCCGCTACTCAAACTTGTCTGACTTGCCACGCTCTGATTGGTCCGCGGTCTCTGCGCTCGACCAATCAGAAGTCGCCACTCAAGACCGCACCGTACGTACGTTCAGAGCTCTGATTGGATAATTATCAAGCCAGACACAAAACTACTGAATGACGACAAACGCCACACAGCTGAATAAACTTGCTGTAAAAGAATTTAACCGTTTATTGAGAAGAAAACTTTTTTTTAGACCCATTCATCAAATAACATCAATTTAAATAAAAAAGCAGCACATACTGTATAACATCAGAGCTGAACAACACATTTACTTCAGGACTTTGACTTCAAGCAGATACACATGGCCTCACCTTTTGTTTATAAATGCCTTGAGACCTCAAGAATGGCACAGGAATAGTTTTAAGCGTCAACAATAAATCTAATATAGTCATTTTTACGATTAAAGTGATTCATATAGGTAGCAGTCGGTGGTGTAGTGGTTAGCGCTGTCGCCTCACAGCAAGAAGGTCCTGGGTTTGAGCCCAGCGGCCGACAGGGGCCTTTCTGTGTGGAGTTTGCATGCTCTTCTCTTGTCCGCGTGGGTTTCCTCCGGGTGCTCCAGTTTCCCCTACAGTCCAAAGACATGCAGGTTAGGTTAACTGGTGACTCTAAATTGACCGTAGGTGTGAATGTGAGTGTGAATGGTTGTCTGTGTCTATTGCCGCTTTTCCACTACCAACGCGGCTGAGTTGGGCTGAGCCGTGCGGTGCTGAGTTGGGCTGAGTCGAGCTGAGCGGGGCTGTTGGAGTTGCATTTCGACTACAACCGCGCTGAACTGTGCTGGCTGGAAGTGGGTGGACACATTGTGTGGAGTTAGCGAAAGTGGGTGGACGTCACGTGATGTCGTTAGGCGGTGCAAACAGTGACATCAGTGACCTTTTAAGCGGTAGTCTCACGACCCGGATAGTAAACAATAAACATGGAGGACATGGAGTCGTTAGTGTTGCTGGTCTTGGTGCTGTGGCTTGTTGTCACCGACAACGCCAACAGATACTGGCAAGAGCGTATAGATGAGGCGAGGCGCATAAGGCTTCAGAAATTCTCGTAATTCTTCTTCTTCTTCCGGGTTTACGGTGTTTACAGATCCCAGCGTGTTCGCGGGGCGTGTGTGGGCATGTGAGGACACTCCTCCTCACCAATCAGTGCACAGGGGAGTGTCTCCTCATGCCCCTAGCCCCACTCGGCTCGGTTTGGCTCGCTTCAGCCCCACTCTAAAACCGTGCGAGTTTTGGGTGCTAAGCAGGGCTGAAGTGAGCTGAGTCGTGCTGCTCTGAGGTAGTCGAAACGCGAGCCGTGTCGGGCTGAAGTGAGCTGAAGCGAGCTGAAGTGAGCTGAAAAAGGGTAGTGGAAAAGGGCCATATGTGTCAGCCCTGTGATGACCTGGCGACTTGTCCAGGGTGTACCCCGCCTTTCGCCCGTAGTCAGCTGGGATAGGCTCCAGCTTGCCTGCGACCCTGTAGGACAGGATAAAGCGGCTAGAGATAATGAGATGAGATACTGTATAACATCAGAGCTGGACAGCACATTTACTTCAGTACTTTGACTTCAAGCAGATACACAGAACCATGGCCTCACCTTTTGTTTATAAATGCCTTGAGACCTCAAGAATGGCACAGGGATAGTTTTAAGCGTCAACAATAAATCTAATATAGTCATTTTTACGATTAAAGTGACTCATATAGGTAGCAGTCGGCGGTGTAGTGGTTAGCACTGTCGCCTCACAGCAAGAAGGCCCTGGGTTTGAGCCCAGCGGCCGACAGGGGCCTTTCTGTGCGGAGTTTGCATGCTCTTCATGTGTCCGCGTGGGTTTCATCCGTAGTACTCCGGTTTCCCCTACAGTCCAAAGGCATGCAGGTTAGACTAATTGGTGGCTCTAAATTGACCGTAGGTGTGAATGTGACCACAGAACCAATGAGTCAGTCCTGGAAGAGATGGGCACGGAGCGGCAGTTCGTGGCAACCATCAAAAGGCGGAAGCTACAGTTCTTCGGCCACATCATTAGGGCACAGAACCTCTGCACCCACATCCTCAAGGGCAAAATCGACGGGAAGCGGTCGAGGGGACAACAAAGACGCCGCTGGACGGACGACATCAGAGACTGGACGGGGAGACCAGCGGGGGAATGTACGACCGTCACCAGAGAGAGGAGACGGTGGAGAGCGGTGGTGCATGCTGTGCCCATGGTCCCTGACCCTCAACAATGAGGATGGGACTAGACAGACAGTGAATGTGACTGTGAATGGTTGTCTGTGTCTATGTGTCAGGCCTGTGATGATCTGGCGACTTGTCCAGGGTGTACCCCGCCTCTCGCCCATAGTCAACTGGGATAGGCTCCAGCTTGCCTGCGACCCTGTAGGACAGGATAAGCGGTTACAGATAATGGATGGATGGATAGGTAGCGGTCTGAGTGAATGACCTTGACGTCCATGACGTCACAGCAGGAAGTCTATCGGTCTTGTCACCATTTCCGCTATACTAATAACACAGAGCTGACTGCAACTCTGATCCTCCATTTTGAGCTAATTTATCGCCATGCCATGTAGATGTGTTGCTGGTGGGTGCAGCAACATGACAGAAGGTGGATTTACATTGCATTCATGGTCCAAGAATTTCAAACTGCAAAGATTTGGACACGTTTTGCGAGAAGTTCACGGGCACATTGGGCACCTACGAAGTGGTCCCTCCTCTGCTCTGGGCATTTTATTGAAGACTCGTACGAGACCTGTGATCTGTCGAGGAGCGTATAAGCCCATATTTAAAGGGGGTGCAGTATCAAGAATGAAAGAAAACTACAAGAAAAAGAAAGCATTTATTTTATTTCTTTTTTTTTAAAAGAAAGTGAGTTCACTTGCACCAGTTCTCCAGGAGTGTGAGCCGAGGGTTGTTGGTAAAACCCGGGATGGAACAGGATGTGACATATCGCTCGGGCAGTGACCTCACCGCTGTTGTTGCTAAAACCGATGACGTTCTGTTCCGTCCCGGGATTTAGTAATTGGCTGAGCCGAGCAGTAATGGCAGAGTATTCAGTATGGAGAAAACGGAGAATGAGTGGACCAGCCGTCTGATTCCTCCACTGGATATTGCTGCTATCTCACCCTTACGTGGAAGAAGTGAATGAACGGAGAACTGAACGAACAACTGAAAGTCAGATTGTTTCAAAACATTGGGCCACAAGATCAGCCTTCAAGAAGCGAGAACACAGACGGGTAAGCTCCGACTCTCATTTGGATATAAAACAACAAAAACAACACGTTGTTTACCTGCATTTAGATTAATATATGTAACTTGTATTGTGTGTATAAGATTATTTAATTTGCTTCAGAATGTGATTGTCTCAGTTCATCTGATTATTTAATGAGCCTTTTATGTTTTATCAGTGAAAATGCACGCATGTACACATATGCTGCATAAGTTAGAACACCCATCCTGTTTTAATGAGAGTCAACCCACAATCAATGAGGTCAAATCAGTCTTAGTTGAGCAAGTCGGTAACGGTATTTCTTACTTTTTGATTGATTGCTTGCTTGCTTTATTCCGAACAGTAAGGAAGATATAAAAACAAACAAAAAAACAACAAAAATAAAAAATGCAATCATCAAAACATCATCATAAAAAAACAGAATAGCGTAGCCACAAGGCAATAACATAATAATGTTCGGAAAGGATTAGGAAGAAGTAAATAACTTATCAAATCCTAACCCTCTATACCACCGCTAATCAAACGTCACTTTCCACCATAATAAACTATATATACAAAAGAAAGCAAAATCAACAAAAAAAACATACAAACATACCAAGACATACCAACATGGTATAATATCGACCAAATCAAATCATATATACAAATACTTATGCATATATACACACATACAATACATATATACAGTACAGTACATACATATACACATACCTATAACTATACACATCCATACGTACACAGACAACCATATCATAATTATGCATCTCATCTCATCATCTGTAGCCGCTTTATCCTGTTCTACAGGGTCGCAGGCAAGCTGGAGCCTATCCCAGCTGACTACGGGCGAAAGGCAGGGTACACCCTGGACAAGTCGCCAGGTCATCACAGGGCTGACACATAGACACAGACAACCATTCACACTCACATTCACACCTACGGTCAATTTAGAGTCACCAGTTAACCTAACCTGCATGTCTTTGGACTGTGGGGGAAACCGGAGCACCCGGAGGAAACCCACGCGGACACGGGGAGAACATGCAAACTCCACACAGAAAGGCCCTCGCCGGCCACGGGGCTCGAACCCGGACCTTCTTGCTGTGAGGCGACAGCGCTAACCACTACACCACCGTGCCGCCTAATGTTTCTATATTAATAAACATAATAAGTTAAACTTATATAGCGCCTTTCTCAATACCCAAGGTTGCAGGGGGAGGGGGAATAAAGTCTGATCAAATAAAGGTCAGGATGTCATTCCAGTGGTGTAGCAGCCACAGTCCCACCAAAAGGTGCATGAAAACAAATCCCACACCGCCTGCACAACCGCCACGCTGCCGCCGGACAACACCGTGCCATGTAATATTATCACACATATGCTCACCCATCATAGGAACATCTTCATACCCGCTCATTTATACAGTTATCCAATCAGCCAATCATGTGGCAACAGCTCAGCGCATAAGGTCATGCAGATACAGGTCAAGAGCTTCAGTTAATGCTAACATCAAATATCAAAAAAAGGAAAATTGTGATCTCTGTGACGTTAACCCTGGCATGAGCGCTGGTGTCAGATGGGATGGTTTGAGTATTCCTGGGAATTTCACACACAACAGTCTCTAGAGCACCGTTTCTCAAAGTGTGGTCCATGAATTAATGTCGTAAAATATCATGTTTTATCAGTGTTTCTCAAATCGCCTATGTGACTCCAAAAGCAAAGTTATGAGTAGCACAGATGAGTTGTTTTCTATTTTGAATAAAGTCCTATGTAAATTCAAATAGTAGCCTATTATTTGAATTTGTCTGATATTAAGCAAGCCAACAGATTTGCGACACTGCCTATACATAGCTACGTCAGTTTAGGTTACACTTTCATATCAACATCACTTTTGAATGTGGAGGGAATGTGGAATGCGGAGAAACTACGAGTAACAAAGTTAGACTTAGCATCAAACTGTCAAAAAGATAATGGATCGGTGGCTGAAGACTGGGTCAGTCAAAAGAAAAACACAAGAAACATCCGACACGAGCAAGGACAAAGTGCAAAGACATGATGATTCTTTGTTTGGGAAAACAAAGCAGTGCAACCGGAACAATGTGGCCCCCGATATGAGATTAAAACTGTCCAGTTTGGAGCCAGACGTTGCTTCACTGATGTATCAGAATAAGCAGCACCATTTTTCCCATTAAGAGAAGGACAACAATGAGTGAGTTGGCGATACTATTTGTAAAACTGTCATTCCATTTGTGTGTAATTTGTAATATACTGTTGAAGCAGGATCATTGTTTTTTGTTCGGGATATTTAGGGGGTTAGGTAGTCTACGATTTTTTTTTTTTTTTTTGGATAAAGTGGTCCTTGGTCTGAAAAAGTTTGAGAAACACTGCTCTAGAGTTTACACAGAATGGTGCGAAAAACAAAAAACATCTTGTGTGTGGAGGATCTGCAGGCTGAAACACATTGTTGATTAGAGAGATCAGAGAAGAATGAGCAGACTGGCCTGAGCTGACAGGAAGTCTGTAGTGACTCAAATAAGCACTGTTTACAACCACGATGAGAAGAAAAGCATCTCAGAACAAAAAAAAAAAAAACGAAAGCAGTGATTTCTAAATTTTCTTTTACTTGTATTTCATTGCAGACAGTATGAATCCAAGATATTTCATGTTTTATCTGATCAACTGGTGGCACGGTGGTGTAATGGTTAGCACTCTTTCACCTAACAGCAAGAAGGTCCGGGTTCGAGCCCTGTGGCCGGCGAGGGCCTTTCTGTGCGGAGTTTGCATGTTCTCCCCGTGTCCGCGTGGGTTTCCTCCGGGTGCTCCGGTTTCCCCCACAGTCCAAAGACATGCAGGTTAGGTTAACTGGTGACTCTAAATTGAGCGTAGGTGTGAATGTGAGTGTGAATGGTTGTCTGTGTCTATGTGTCAGCCCTGTGATGACCTGGCGACTTGTCCAGGGTGTACCCCGCCTTTCGCCCGTAGTCAGCTGGGATAGGCTCCAGCTTGCCCATGATCCTGCACAGGATAAGCAGTTATGGATAATGGATGGATCTGATCAACTTCATTTCACTGAACAATGGGAGAAGAATGGGACAAAATAACACTTGAAACACATCATCTTCAGTTCCTAATCATCTTTTAAGTGTTGTGAGAAGGAATGGCAACATTATAAAGTGGTAACTTCTTTACTGTCCCAACATTTTTTTTGAAATGTGTTGTAAGAATCAAAACTGAAAGGTGTTTATTGTGAAAAAAAAAACAATAAAATTCATGAGGCAAAAATCAAATACTGTGCTGCTGTGTTGTTTTGAGTGCAATACGGGTCAAAGATTTTTACAAATCATTGTTTTAGTTTTAATTTCAATATACCATCCCAACTTTTTCCGATTTAGGGTTGTAGTTTGCCAAACTAGGTATTATTAGTAAGATTAAACTACACTCCTACACCATCGGACCCATATTGTACTCTCTAGCTAACTTCTCATCTCATCTCATTATCTCTAGCTGCTTTATCCTTCTACAGGGTCGCAGGAACCTATCCCAGCTGACTACGGGCGAAAGGCGGGGTACACCCTGGACAAGTCGCCAGGTCATCACAGGGCTGACACATAGACACAGACAACCATTCACACTCACATTCACACCTACGGTCAATTTAGAGTCACCAGTTAACCTAACCTGCATGTCTTTGGACTGTGGGGGAAACCGGAGCACCCGGAGGAAACCCACGCGGACACGGGGAGAACATGCAAACTCCGCACAGAAAGGCCCTCGCCGGCCACAGGGCTCAAACCCAGAACCTTCTTGCTGTGAGGCGACAGCGCTAACCACTACACCACCGTGCCGCCCCTCTAGCTAACTTGTCCAAATGAATCTTATTTCCAACATTACATTGTTTTTATTTGCTTTCCTCCTTTTTTAGTGGTCATTTTTTAGACAATAAACAAAAGTATCATCAAGCTGTAAGCTTTCACAGTTTTTTTTTAATGCAACATGACAAACCTAAATATTGCGATACATCTTGAATATTTGCTTTCCAAAAGATTGAAGACACCGTTTCATACTGTAAATTCAAAATAACAAGATTCAAATTCAGATTTTTGCACTTGCATTCAAGTTTTTATTGACGTGATTCATTGTACTTCATCACTTCAACATGCAGAATTGCAAAACATCCTCAACAACACTGATGTGGAATATTTACAGTTTCCTCTTCAGCTTGTTTTTCTACTTGCGATTCATTCACACAGAACTGTCTACATGACTTGCTGTGAGACGGATAGTTTATCTTCGCCTCAGTCAGAGAGATGAACGCTTTATTCGGCATTGTATTATCACAGTCGCTGTCCTCCAGGGTCATCTTAAATGCTTGTGATCTATTTGCTTTTAGCATCTCGCTGCCTTTAATATGAACACTGATGGCTTGATTTATGCAGAGAGAAGTTTGAGAGTCCTTTGTCTTCTTTCCAGGGGATGTGAAGATTTCCTGACGGACCTTTTGATCTGCGTAAAATGCCCAGTCATGGATTGTTTCCCCACTTCGTCTAAAGTGCCATTCAAGCAGAGTGTCCCATTCAAGCAGTGACCTTGTAATGATACAAGTACATATTTACGGAGCTGGCGTTATTTACATTTATACATTTGGCATACGGTTTCATCCAGAGTACATTCCAAGCACAGTGTTGAGCAGTTAAGTGTTAAGCACTGAGAAACCACTACATTTATGTGAATTGTATCAAAACTGAGGTTCATTTAAAGGTAAACCGCCTTTCAGATTTTTCAAATTTAAGTCATAAAAAGAATTTTCCCTGACATCCAATTATTTTTGTTTAGTGGACTGAAAGCACTGAATTCAAATTACAGACTTCCAATTTTATTCATTTTTTAAAAATAGAACAATTAATGAATATAGGGCCATGTGGCCCTAAATTCTCCACTATTTTTTCTTGCTTCACCGTGACACAATACAAGAGACTACATCATGCATCACGTGGTGGGCTTTCCCCGTTCGCGCAAGGCACTGTGGGATACAAATTTCAAACAGAAGAGGAAAATGGAGGACGTGAGTGTGCGAATGAAGCACCAAAGACCGACTACAGTAACGGAAAGTGAGAAGAAAAGACGTCATGGTGCGAAGGAAAGGAAACGCAGGGCCCAACTAATAAATATCGGCACTCAGTGAGCACCTAGGTGTGATCAGCTGTTCGTTTAGTGACAGAATGATGGAACTGTCAGTGCACGCTCAAAGGTAAGTGTGTATGCACACATGCACTTCCTCGGTCTACTTGACTGTGCGAAGCGAGCGATTTCATGCACATTATTTGCTCAGGGCATCCCTTCAAATTAAATAAAGGTACACTACCGTTCAAAAGTTTGGGGTCACCCAGACAATTTTGTGTTTTCCATGAAAAGTCACACTTTTATTTACCACCATAAGTTGTAAAATGAATCGAAAATATAGTCAAGACATTTTTCTGGCCATTTTGAGCATTTAATCGACCCCACAAATGTGATGCTCCAGAAACTCAATCTGCTCAAAGGAAGGTCAGTTTTATAGCTTCTCTAAAGAGCTCAACTGTTTTCAGCTGTGCTAACATGATTGTACAAGGGTTTTCTAATCATCCATTAGCCTTCTGAGGCAATGAGCAAACACATTGTACCATTAGGACCTCTGCATGCTCTTGCGACAAGGCTTTCGCAGATAGCTTTTCGCAGACAGTTGTAATTTATCGTTGAGCGGGGAGTAATAGGCGTGCGCGATGTTATTCACCGCCACAACGCAAGGGGGCACGAAGTCGCGAAATCACTAGGAGTAGTTGGCGGGTGTGGTTAGTGGAGTGTTTATCCTCCGGTTACTTATAATGACTAGAACTGGAGTCGTATAGATGTACGTACTTCCTCACTTCCTCGATCAACCGCTCTTCGTGCTGCTCCATCTTCGCTCGTGTTTTTAAAAATTGCGGTAGTGAAAACAAACCAAACCGGGAAAGTAGGGAAGCGGAAGTGCGTGTACAGCGGATGTAGAGTGGACCAATCAGAGCCTTCTTGTCTGCGACGCTGTCTGCGAGGCTTCTGCGGTGGTCACAATTTTTGGGAGGTGCGCGCAGAGCGTCTGCGAAGGTGGGGGGGCTACGCAGACGCTATCTGTGACGCCATCTGCGAGGACTGCGTTGTCAGCATAAATTGGCCTTTAGAACACTGGAGTGAGAGTTGCTGGAAATGGGCCTCTATACACCTATGGAGATATTGCACCAAAAACCAGACATTTGCAGCTAGAATAGTCATTTACCACATTAGCAATGTATAGAGTGGATTTCTGATTAGTTTAAAGTGATCTTCATTGAAAAGAACAGTGCTTTTCTTTCAGAAATAAGGACATTCCAAAGTGACCCCAAACTTTTGAACAGTAGTGTATATCACAATGACCAAATTTCAGAGGGAACCAAATTTCACCGATTTTATGAAATCAAAAGGCCGTCTACTTTTAAATTCTAAGAAGGAATTTACCTGAGACGGCTTTCTTCATCAGGGTATAAAAATTCACAAGACATCCTTGGCATTATTTCCATTTCCTCCATCTTGTTTTCATCACCAACCTGAATAAATACAGAATAAATATGACGGGTGTGTTACAGTTCTAGGAAAATCCTCAATGACAAGGTGGTGTGATAACAATAACAAAGCAGAGTTACTCTCCCCACCCCAAAGTTCATCACTTTCCTATAACAGCAGACCCTAAAGTGTTTCATTCCTCTTACACCAAAGCAATCTGCCGATGATTACGTTTTATTAATTAAAGAATGACACGTCATACCTTTTCAATTAAAATTTGACAGTTTTATTTAAGATTGTGGAAGGTCTGTGAGACAAGTGAATTCCTGTTACTTAGTAACACTAAAACACAGTTTTTCATCTTACTAAGAAACACAAAACCCTCCATCTTGAAGATTCTCCTATAGCAGAAACATTACTAACTGTTGCAAAAGTGCTGACACTGGAGACTCCTTCCATCCATCCATTATCTGTAGCCGTTCATCCTGTTCTACAGGGTCGCAGGCAAGCTGGAGCCTATCCCAGCTGACACAGAAAGGCCCCCGTCGGCCACTGGGCTCGAACCCAGAACCTTCTTGCTGTGAGGCAACAGTGCTAACCACTACACCACCGTGCCCAGTATGTGTTTATCTGCTTATGTTTAGTCTTAAAATCTGTGAAGCAGCGTCATAGCTACTGGATTACTAGAAATGTTAATGCATTTGAATGAATGCATTTTTACATAAACCTGTGATTTGCATTGCACTTGGCCCTACTACTAGAGCTTCTGTGATGCACAATTAATACTCAGCTTCTGATCAATCCGATTTGAGAAGGTAGCAGCATTGCAGTATAAAGATGAATAGATGGAGTATAAGAGATGGTTGAATAGTTATAAAGTCTACCTCTGAACTGTACTCATATCCCGATTGGAGAGGACCCTGGTCCGGATAGTAGTTCTGGTCTTCATCGCTACTGTAAATGACATTGAGCTTGAGCAGGAGCTCATCAACGAGATCCTCAAACTCTTCCAGGACGAAATTCTGCGCAAAAACAGAAATGGTAATCTGTTACATGATCAGGTTTGTAATGATTTCTTTCACATTCTCAGTGATCATAATAATGTAATCAGTGATATAAAAATATTTGAATCTATGCATACAAGCACATGTAGTCCCCCAATCTGGATTTTTTGTTCTTGTGTGGTTACTTATTTATTGTCTTACCAATCCTCTTTCATGTAGGGGAGAGCGGGGAGACTTGGGACACGTTTTCAGCTTTTGTAGATTGTGTGAAATTCTTTGCAGGTTGCGTCACATTCATATGGCATTAGAGAGGATTCACTATACCCTCTTACCACAACATTAGTTTCTCAGCTTGTCACATAAACTGGCCTTCAGACTTCACGTTTTCTCATCTCATCTCATTATCTCTAGCCGCTTTATCCTGTTCTACAGGGTCGCAGGCAAGCTGGAGCCTATCCCAGCTGACTACGGGTGAAAGGCAGGGTACATCCTGGACAAGTCGCCAGGTCATCACAGGGCTGACACATAGACACAGACAACCATTCACACTCACATTCACACCTACGCTCAATTTAGAGTCACCAGTTAACCTAACCTGCATGTCTTTGGACTGTGGGGGAAACCGGAGCACCCGGAGGAAACCCATGCGGACACGGGGAGAACATGCAAACTCCACACAGAAAGGCCCTCGCCGGCCACGGGGCTCGAACCCGGACCTTCTTGCTGTGAGGCGACAGCGCTAACCACTACACCACCGTGCCGCCCATGTTTAATTTTATTTATTCTAAAAAACTTGTAACATAGGGCGGCACGGTGGTGTAGTGGTTAGCGCTGTCGCCTCACAGCAAGAAGGTCCTGGGTTCGAGCCCCGGGGCCGGCGAGGGCCTTTCTGTGTGGAGTTTGCATGTTCTCCCCGTGTCCGCGTGGGTTTCCTCCGGGTGCTCCGGTTTCCCCCACAGTCCAAAGACATGCAGGTTAGGTTAACTGGTGACTCTAAATTGACCGTAGGTGTGAATGTGAGTGTGAATGGTTGTCTGTGTCTATGTGTCAGCCCTGTGATGACCTGGCGACTTGTCCAGGGTGTACCCCGCCTTTCGCCCGTAGTCAGCTGGGATAGGCTCCAGCTTGCCTGCGACCCTGTAGAAGGATAAAGCGGCTACAGATAATGAGATGAGATAATGAGATGAGACTTGTAACATATGAACTGGATGAACACACAATGCTGGTTCAGCGATAGAAAAATGTCAGTTTACCCAAAACCTGACTCGACAAAACAGCTCCATTCTCACGAAGGAATGAAATAAGCTTAATCCTCATGCAGGGACACACCCACATGTTTAACAAACATTTAAAACAATTTTATACTTGTAAACCACAAGAAAAAAAACTATCATAATGAACTGTCCCAGCTCTCCCCATCTGGCCATTTTGGAAAAAAAAATCCTTAAATGTTTTTCCCCAGAATTGAAGTTTAATAAATAATATTGTACATGGTAACTCCAGGCTACATACTTTAATTCCTAACAAATCCCAAATTCCCCAGCATACATTACACCATAGAATGGAGGTGGAGGCGAAGTAGAAAATACATGTTTTGGTTGACAAAAATATTTAACTGCACAGACCTTACTGCAGTGTCCAGCTTCGTGGCTCCAAAGGAAGTAGGTTACTCTAAAGCTGCTTTTTACATGGGCAGTGGGAACAGGTTGCGCCAGGAAAAAGTTGTGCCCACTTTTCTTTGTGTTTACACGCTCACGCTCTATCAGTGGCAAACCGGAAGTTAGACAGGTGAACACGAAAGTGTGCATGCGCAAATCAGTGATCAGAAGCAAAATGGTGGGTGATGACAAAAGGCATGCTTTCATGTTTTTCAACGTTTTCATGGCTCTTATAAGAAAAAGACGGAGATGAAGGATGCAGAACACAAATGCACAGCGTCGCATCAGGATGTTCCAAGAACATCAACAGCGGAAGAGAATCACTTTTATGTTTACGTTGATAACAGTAGTTCTTCTCGTTGTCCAACCGGTACAACGCTCAGTCTGGAGCTATGAAAGGTACAAATTTGCTGCAAAGCGGCCTTGTCCAGATGATAAATGACTTGGATGAATGCTACTGCACATGCATAAGCCCTTCTACTTGCCACTGATCTTGTTTAGATGGTAAGCAGGAACAAGATGTTCCAGAACAAGTTGCGCCACCTTGAAAGGAGGAGCAAGTTGCACCCACTGGTGCCAACTTGTTCCGGAACAAATTGTGTTTAGACGCGTAATTGCACCGAGGCAACTTGCTCCAGGAACAACTTGTTCTGGCGCAAAAGCAGGTTAAGGGGTAACATCTGACTTCTGACATAATCTAAAACCTGATTGGTTGAGATTAATTTCTGGGAATACAAACTGCCCCAAGTCTCCCCCATTCCAAGCCCCCCTGCTCTCGCCTATTCTGTTAAGTCCTCAGCCCTGTTGATGTCTAAGCTTTGTAAAAGCAAAAATATGTTTATGAACACCCATAGAAAGGCACATACAGTATTAAAATGTCCCTTACATTACTGTTAATATGAACAGCCCATTTCTGTCTGCCTTTGCCAACAAGTGCCAGTGCCACATCCTGGATATAAGCGCAGATCTCGGTCACAGACAGATGATGTTTTCTCCTTTTACGCTTTGCCCTTTTCACGACTGAACCGACAACACCAGCTGCCTGTTAAACATCAATGCAAATGAAAGAAACAGTTTGAAGGAGTATTAATGTGTATTATTCAAAGTGGACTGTATTCTTTCAGTGAACTTGCTACACACCCTCGTACCATCGCTTTCAGTGCAAAAGACACTATGCAGATTAAGGCTCCGTAGCAGCAAAGCGTCCAAGAAGCTTGATTTTTGTGCAGATCACCAAGCTTTCCACTACCAAACCCATGTGTAATAACAGAATAAACTGATTTTGGCAAGGTGACCAGGTTCCCCAGGGTGGAGAAAGCAAAAACAAGGATCACACCAATTACCTGAAATCAAAAAGCAAAAAATCAAGCAGGCTGCACAACTTCATTCAAATCAGTGTGTTCTCAATGTGAATGTGTGTGTACCAGAGGCCAAAGCAGGCTGGAGAAGATGACCATCATTGTAGATACAGCTGTGGCCATGGTTTCATTTAGCCGTAGCAAGAAGCAACATTTAATCAGAACAATGAACATAAGGAGCCCATATAGTGATTGAGTGCACTGTCGAAGACAAAGAGTTCATATAGAGGTTATTTTCCATGTATTCCCTTTAAATTAATCCAAAATAGAGCAGTTTTATTTTACAATCTGGAATTATTATATTCAACCCTCTGTTTGTTGTACCGCAAGTGCTCCCTATTTGCTCCTTGTTTTTCTTCATTACTGATATCCTCGTCTGTCTGCCTATGTGTTGAATGCTGATGAAATTACTCAAATACTTTTGGTAATGGAATTACATCCATCCATTATCCGTAACCGCTTATCCTGTGCAGGGTTTCGGGCAAGCTGGAGCCTATCCCAGCTGACTACGGGCAAGAGGTGGGGTACACCCTGGACAAGTCGCCAGATCATCACAGGGCTGACATAGTATAGAGATAAACAACCATTCACACTCACACCTACGGTCAATTTAGAGTCACCAGTTAACCTAACCTGCATGTCTTTGGACTGTGGGGAAAACCGGAACACCCGGAGGAAACCCACATGGACACGGGGAGAACATGTAAACTCCATACAGAAAGGCCCCCGTCAGCCACTGGGCTCAAACCCAGAACCTTCTTGCTGTGATGCGACAGTGCTAACCACTACATCATCGGGCTGCCCTTAATAGAATTACATTCACAGCAAAATATGGTAACTTTTTTTCGTTGCAGTGCTCAAGATAATGGTATTAAATAACAAATTCACAATGTATGGGGTATCTTTTGACCCTAAAAAAAGCACAGAAATATTGGCCATGTTTAACTCTGAACGCAAAATCTTTTATAAGGAAAGAAAAGTCAGTAACAGAATTACGTTAGAAAAAACTGAACGTTCGTTTCTTAAAATTCAAACCAAGATTTCTCTGAAGCGACACTGGGGTGATGAGTTTTAAATATGGTTTTCAGTACATTTTGCCTTGGATTCCATACTTTAGTAACATCAGTGAGCTGACAAGTTAAGGCAGTCTTAATAATTTCATCATTTTGGCCTCTCTGCTGAGTGCTGAAGAATTGCCCATATACAGTAACTGGTTAAAGAAACTATGCCATTACATCCACCCATCTCTGGCTTTCCTGCACCGTCAGTAACAAATGTACAGTACAGGGAGATTTTCGTTCCCAATGGTATCAACAATCCATCCATCCATTTCCTGCCGCTTATCCGGTTCCAGGTCGCAGACAATATACACAATAAAATTATGTTTGCTCAAAGGTTCAGCAGGGATCCTTAGAGTCCAATTATGTAGTTAAATGAGCCTTAAATGTACACTACAGTCATTTCCCCAGCGGAAGGATACACACCAAAGGGACAAAAGCTTTACCCTTGAGTGACAAACATTTGTGTCATGTTTTATACCCATGGTACAGTTGAGTACACGGTTTGTTTTTTCCCTTGACAACATTTTCACTTGGGCCAAGTGCAGATCAGATAGAAACTGAGACTTTTGCTTTTCAGTTTCATGCTGCACAAATGTAAACCAGACCAAACCATGAGGGTTGTGTGAGGGGACGGAAACGTCCATGCAAAAATCTTCAATAGATAATTTAATAATTTATGTAATAATTTAGATTTCCTGTGGTATGCTCATGATTACTGCAATCGGACTTCACCGGTGCTTACTTGTAAGAGGTCAGAGTTCACCTCTTTAACATCGCCTCAAGTCAGGTGTTTGGATCTGCATTTTAAAAAGGATTTCTGCGTTCCAAGCTTCTCAAATGAACGACACTAAGAGTTTGAATTGAACTGCCTAAATACTGTATTGCATTTGTGCTTGCAGTCGCCATGACAGGTCTTTTGACCAATTCAGAAGCTGGAGAGTCAAATTCTAGGTAAGATTAATCTGCAACATCTCTACAGTATCAGTCAAAAGTTTGGACACACCTTTGAATTCAATGTTTTTTCTTTATTTTTATTAATTAGAAGCCACTTCATGTCTTAGTGTATGTAATGCCTTATTGTAATGCTTTAAAATGAATATATATCATTAGTAACGACGAAAATGAATTAATAAAGCAGGGGGAAAAATAATATTAATTATTTGTTATTTTATTATCAAGCACAAAACTATCGATAAATCGCGGCTTCTGGATCCCGGAAAAAGGCAGCCTTGCCTCAGGGCAAATCTCGCATGACGTCATGCGTGGAACCCCGGTTATCTGGGTAATTTCCGTTCATCTGACTCTGTGCTTGTTTACTCACTGAAACTGGACATTGTTGTTGGAATCTTAAAAAATAACGATGGGAAAGCGCCGAGTTGTGTTTGGATGTTCAAATCCATATACAACAGGACATTCGGTTCATGAGTTTGAGAAATGTCACTCATCTAAAGCGGCAGTGGGTCAGGTTTGTGAAAACGAAGCGGGCAGATTTTGTATCGCCTACTGATAATAAATCTGATTCACCAAGTATTCATCACCACCAGAACAACCACATGGGAATTATTGGAGCAAAAAAGAAACCCATTTATTTAATAAATGACATTTGATCTGACATTTGGACAGTTCGTCGATTCCCCTATTATCACCCACTTCATATTTTCTTTCAATAATTACACTGAATAAGTGTACGTTTTAAAGATTATAATTCTGCATTTACTGAGGTACATGTAAATATTTTCCCTATATTTTGCAGCGGGGCGGCACAGTGGTGTAGTGGTTAGCGCTGTCGCCTCACAGCAAGAAGGTCCTGGGTTCGAGCCCAGCGGCTGGCGAGGGCCTTTCTGTGTGGAGTTTGCATGTTCTCCCCGTGTCCGCGTGGGTTTCCTCCGGGTGCTCCGGTTTCCCCCACAGTCCAAAGACATGCAGGTTAGGTTAACTGGTGACTCTAAATTGAGCGTAGGTGTGAATGTGAGTGTGAATGGTTGTCTGTGTCTATGTGTCAGCCCTGTGATGACCTGGCGACTTGTCCAGGGTGTACCCCGCCTTTCGCCCGTAGTCAGCTGGGATAGGCTCCAGCTTGCCTGCGACCCTGTAGAACAGGATAAAGCGTCTAGAGATAATGAGATGAGATGAGATATTTTGCAGTGGCCAGATTAGAATAATAATCCACAAACTAATCTGGGTTTCCAATTCTCTCTGACTGGTGGTGCACTATCGGTGGTGAGTGGGACTGTTGTGAACTGAGTGAACTGGCAGTTTCTCGTCTTGGGGGCTTGGAATATCCTTGATAATCTTCTGCCTCTTCATCCGACATATAAGAATCCCGATCACTATCAGAATTCTCTCCAAAACGTGATTCCATATCGAGACTGGTCTAACCACTGCTGTGCACCGGAACGAAATTGATACCTGGATTGTTACATGTGTGATGTCACGCACTCCTTCAGGATCTTTTGGTTCAGTCTTGGCAGATTCCGTGTCTTACTGATTTTCTATTAACTTATGGCCTTTTGGATCAGCTATGGTTCGAAAACACATGGTCAAGCAACATAATGATTGTTGCTTTGTACAAGGAAAAAAGTGGTTTAGGGACATTACATTCACTTTAAAGTAATGACGGATGTCGTTTCTCTTTACTTAGCTGGGCGGTTCTTGGCATAATATGGATTACTACAGTTGTGGAATAGGGCTGTTTACTGTATTATTTACTCTTTACTGTTTGATCTCAAACGCACTAAGAAGGCAAGAAATTGCAGTAATTAACTTTTGACAAGGCACCTGTTAATTGAAAAGTATTCCAGGTGACTCCCTCATGAAGCTGGTTAAGATAATGCCGATAGAGTGAAAAGCGTCATCAAGGTAAACGGGGGAATCTAAAATATTAAACAACATTTGAGGAATCTAAAATATCAAACATATTTTGCTTTTTAACACTTTTGTTTCATAGTTTTGATGTCTTCGGTATTGTTCTACCATGTAGTCAAAAGACACAAAAACCTATGAATGACTTGGTGTGTCCAAACTTTTCACCGGTACTGTATATGTCTACTACCTGTTCCCAAGAGGCAGCAGAACTTAAGTCGACAAATGTTTTGAAATCTTCTCTTTGCAGACGTTCCACTGTATCTGCGATCAGTGTGAAATGATGCACCGAACAGCCGAAGCACAGAAGACTCAGCAGGACTGCAGTCACCTGCATGACAGAGATAATGTATGTGATTAGTTGTCAGTGTGATCTATAGCACAAGGAAATTAAGACACACTGTATAAGAGCTATGGAAATTACTTCTAGCCAGTTCCGTAAGTCTGTCCAGTAACGCCGTCCTCTCTGAGTGATGACATATGTTTGACAGTAGAGTTGAAGCAGAGTGAGGAAGAGCAGCAGAAGCTGCAGGGGTAAAGAGATGGAAGTGGCTAAGAAAAAAAAAAGATCCACTCACAGCATATTCATATAAGATTCATAACAGTCGATCTTTTTTATAAAGAGAAAAAAATATATAAGATGGTGAGAAAACAGCTTGTATAACAAGAATTAATTTGTTTCATGGACATCCCAGCTTTGAAAAAAAAAGAAAAAAGAAGCATCATTATTTAATAAATAAAATATGTAAATTTTGGCAAATTCCTGACTATAAATCTAGTGTTTTTTTGATTCCAGTTGAGTACAACCTTAATCATTTCATCTCATCTCATCATCTCTAGCCACTTTATCCTTCTACAGGGTCGCAGGCAAGCTGGAGCCTATCCCAGCTGACTACGGGCGAAAGGCGGGGTACACCCTGGACAAGTCGCCAGGTCATCACAGGGCTGACACATAGACACAGACAACCATTCATACTCACATTCACACCTACAGTCAATTTAGTCACCAGTTAACCTAACCTGCATGTCTTTGGACTGTGGGGGAAACCGGAGCACCCGGAGGAAACCCACGCGGACACGGGGAGAACATGCAAACTCCGCACAGAAAGGCCCTCGCCGTCCACGGGGCTCGAACCCGGACCTTCTTGCTGTGAGGCGGCAGCGCTAACCACTACACCACCGTGCCGCCCAAGTCAAATTTTTAATGATCAAAATTCTATTTATCTAATTTTATAAAATATCGGAATGCATTTCTGACAGCTATTTTGTCACTGCTATAGCAAGTTATGAGTGTTTGAAACATGCTATGTACAGTCCATATGTCAAAGCAAACGAGATTGGCTGAGACCTGTGCGAGACATCGTAGGACGGAAGTAAAATGTACAGCGGAAATCAAAGCGACCAACATCTGCCAACGTTGTCAAAAGACGCGCACGCCCTCCTTTGTATGCTGATGTAATCAAGCCGGAAGTTTTCCCTGTGTCCAAAATCGCTCCCTACTCACTATATAGGGCACTATATAGTGGGAACACCATTTTGTAGTGCTGTCCGAAACCTTAGTGAGGATTATGTGGGAAATGCACTCAGTATAATATGTATTTATCCCAAAAATACATGCATGTACTGTATTTATTATTTTGAAAACCCACCAGCCGACTGATCTGGCACGTTTTAATTGTGCGACAGTCATGACGTAAACACCAGCACGATGGACTCGTCCTTATCCTGTCATCTTTCCAACTCTTCTCTACTCCACGTTGGTTTGAAGTCGTACAGAATAATCTCCATGTCACGTACGCGAGGGAGACGGATGTATGTGCAGACGTATACAGTTTAATAAAGTGCAGAATATATATACAGTGAGACAATATATACACAGGCAAACAATCCAAAATGGCAGGCTAGATCAAAAACGAGAATACGGGTCGGTCGAGGCGCAAACACTACATCAACGGTTAAACAAGGACAAGAACGTGAAACAGGAAATCAAGACAACGGGTAGAAAGGCTCGGTAATGCGTATCGTAATACTTCGCGATGCAAATGCATCAGCACAGTCCTTAAATAGGCAAACACATCATTCCTTAATTGAGCTCAAGTGCGCCTTATTCACGGCACGCATGCTGGAGTCCACTCGGTGCGCGCGCAGCCCGAGGCGTGCCTTCAGGTGCACGCGCCACAGCACGCAGAACTGACACTCCATCACTGATGAAGCTGGCAAATCTCGAAATGAATCTAAATTGGAATGATATGGCGATCTGGCCGCTGTGTCAACAGTTTTCAAAATGCCAGCGCTGACACTTCACTTTTGAAGTCTCGCATGTCTCATGAAGATCACGTGGATCAGTGATGCCTGCCGTGGACCATACGAACTACATTCAACATGGCTAAAAACCGAAAAGGCCGAGAAGTGTAATATAATACTGTATGCCAATACGAGTCATGATATAAGGTTAATAAAACCAAAAACGTAATTGAATAAACACGTTAACTAAGAAATAAAGCAAGTTTAAAAATAACTTCAGTTCCCCTTTAACTTCAATGCACTTGATCCACTGATGTTCAAGCTTCGCTATCCTGTCGCAGAAGAAGGTCACATCTTGAGCCTCCAGATGCTCCTTAACAGCATGGATGTCTTCATTATCACTCTGAAAATGGCGACCACGCAAGTGGGATATCAGTTTGGGAAACAGACAGAGGTCAGACGGTGCCAGGTTGGATGAGTAAGGTGCATGGGGCAACAGTTCAAAGCCACATTTGGCTGCTGGTGCCACTGCCACCTGTGCTGTGTGGACGGGCGCATTGTCCTGGAGCAACAGCACGCCAGCTCGAAGCTTTCTTTCCTCTCCTTTTTTCTTTGTTTGCTTCTTTCATTTGAGTTTTTGTGGACAGTGATATAAGGCTTTATAGTATTCAGTTATACCCCAAAAAGGGAGTCACGCCCCTTATTTCCGGGTGAGGCTGAGAACTTTTTACTTTTTTAAAGTACTTTCATATACTCTCAAATCCGACATACCATCACCCCCATGAATATAACCTTTGAAATAAAACTATTGCTATCAGCCCTGCTACTGTACTGACTACCAGGCGTCATGTGATATGAGCAGGAAGATAAGCCTGATAAGACTGCCCTTGCTTTCGCACCTCTCCAGCTGTAATGCAGTAATCAAGGGCAGAGGCGGAGTGATGAAGTCTAGTAGAGTAAACGAAGACTGAGGATAGAACAGCTCCCATGCACGACATTTCTCCAAGCATAGTGACCGTAGTAAAAAGGTTATAAACAGGGCTGTATAAAGTGAACTGCAGCATTACGGCGTGGGTGGAGATGCCCATCCAGCCTGAAGTCCACAGTTTCGTAAACCTGCTAGATGCTTCAGACCTGCAAGAGAACAGAAGTGATGGAAACGGTTTGTAAAATGTTAAGGGAGAGAGCAGATCATGTGAGTTCAGGGAACTTTAAGGTAACATGTTTCTTTAATACAAAATGTATACGTTTAATCAAAGCATATTTTCACCTGTTTTTTCCTAAGGGGACATGAGATCCTGCTCCCTTATAACACCTGAGTTTCCCACATTGGTGAGGTTCAGTGAAAAGACTAAAAATAGATGCGAGATCTCCAGGTGAAGCCTGAAAAGAAAAAAAAATAGTCAAAGGTTTCCATTTTAGACTTAAAAATTTTCAAAGCATTGTCTTAAAATGGGGCGGCACGGTGGTGTAGTGGTTAGCACTGTCACCTCACAGCAAGAAGGTTCTGGGTTCGAGCCCAGCGGCCGACGAGGGCCTTTCTGTGTGGAGTTTGCATGTTCTCCCCGTGTCCGCGTGGGTTTCCTCCGGGTGCTCCGGTTTCCCCCACAGTCCAAAGACATGCAGGTTAGGTTAACTGGTGACTCTAAATTGACCGTAGGTGTGAATGTGAGTGTGAATGGTTGTCTGTGTCTATGTGTCAGCCCTGTGATGACCTGGCGACTTGTCCAGGGTGTACCCCGCCTTTCGCCCGTAGTCAGCTGGGATAGGCTCCAGCTTGCCTGCGACCCTGTAGAACAGGATAAGCGGCTACAGATAAGGGATGGATGGATGGACGGATGGATGGATTTGATCAGTTATGACATGTCTGGTATCTGAAAATGATCTTCTTCAGTTTTGCACTAGAGCAATGAGTCAAATGAGTAGTCTTACAAAAAAAGATGCCAAACAAGGTGTTAGCATTAAATAGTCAAGTCAAGTTTATTTGTATAGCGCTTTTAACAATAGACATCATCACAAAGCAGCTTTACAGAATTTTAATGACTTTAAACATGAGCTAATTTTATCCCTAATCTATCCTCAATGAGCAAGCTTGGTATAATAGAATTTGAATTTTATATTATAAATTATTATTCTTTATATTTATGTAGTATATTTATATAATATCAGCAGGTTACCCAGCATTGCAGAATTCTGGGTTGCCCCCAGACTTCCATGTCAAATTTGTTGAAGATCCATC
This sequence comes from Neoarius graeffei, assembly GCF_027579695.1. Classification (NCBI taxonomy): domain Eukaryota; kingdom Metazoa; phylum Chordata; class Actinopteri; order Siluriformes; family Ariidae; genus Neoarius; species Neoarius graeffei. The sequence goes on along the minus strand of NC_083587.1, from coordinate 33,858,369 downwards.
GAGCAATGGTGATGTTAACCCAAGACAAACAAAAATCCAAACATCCACCACTCAGGGGCCCACCAGGGACCCCCTGGGACCCAAAAATGAAATTTCAGAGTCCTGCCAAATTGTGGTTCTCTCCTGTACCTATGTGCTAAATTTAGTGATCTGTCGAGAGTTTGTGTTGATAAATGTAACATGAAAGGCATTGAGGGAGGGGGTGGGTGGATTCTGTGGCCCCCAGGGACCTCCCTGAGGCCCGTACATGAATTTTATTTATATCTGCAAAATTCCGGGTCATCCCCCGACCTATTTGCCAAATTTGGCAAAAATCAGTCTAGAAATGGTGACGTTAGGTCAAGACAAACAAACAAATAAACAAACAAACAAACTTTGCCACTCATTACATAGATAAATAATAATGATATATATTATTCTTTATATTAAATGTATATTATGAATATATTATTTATATTCAAATGTTCTATTATAATTTTATTAGAATTATAATAGAAAAATCGAATTTTCTTTGTGAACTGAAGCACAAACAACAAAAATGGCTAAAGAGTAATGGAGCTGTTTGTGCAGCTATCTGTAAAGTAAAAAATAAAACACAGTGCTGTGTTCCATTATCAGAAAAACAGGATCAATAATGGTGAGGTGTGATGTGTTACCGTCATGAAGTTGATCATTTTCAAAGTCCCGATACATTTTTTCCTTGTGTTGAAAAATTTAACAGCTTTACTACTGACTGTTGCAAAGCACTGACACTGGAAAGTCCTTGAAAAAGTGTTAAATAAATGCGTTCACACAGAAAACGTCACCATATCAACAATTACGTCATTTTTTAAAATCCATATGCACTCTTCGAAAATAAAGTACAACCCCGATTCCAAAAAAGTTGGGACAAAGTGCAAATTGTAAATAAAAACGGAATGCAATGATGTGGAAGTTTCAAAATTCCATATTTTATTCAGAATAGAACATAGATGACATATCAAATGTTTAAACTGAGAAAATGCATCATTTAAAGAGAAAAATTAGGTGATTTTAAATTTCATGACAACAACACATCTCAAAAAAGTTGGGACAAGGCCATGTTTACCACTGTGAGACATCCCCTTTTCTCTTTACAACAGTCTGTAAACGTCTGGGGACTGAGGAGACAAGTTGCTCAAGTTTAGGGATAGGAATGTTAACCCATTCTTGTCTAATGTAGGATTCTAGTTGCTCAACTGTCTTAGGTCTTTTTTTGTCGTATCTTCCGTTTTATGATGCGCCAAATGTTTTCTATGGGTGAAAGATCTGGACTGCAGGCTGGCCAGTTCAGTACCCGGACCCTTCTTCTACGCAGCCATGATGCTGTAATTGATGCAGTATGTGGTTTGGCATTGTCATGTTGGAAAATGCAAGGTCTTCCCTGAAAGAGACGTCGTCTGGATGGGAGCATATGTTGCTCTAGAACCTGGATATACCTTTCAGCACTGATGGTGTCTTTCCAGATGTGTAAGCTGCCCATGCCACACGCACTAATGCAACCCCATACCATCAGAGATGCAGGCTTCTGAACTGAGTGCTGACAACAACTTGGGTCATCCTTCTCCTCTTTAGTCCGAATGACACGGCGTCCCTGATTTCCATAAAGAACTTCAAATTTTGATTTGTCTGACCACAGAACAGTTTTCCACTTTGCCACAGTCCATTTTAAATGAGCCTTGGCCCAGAGAAGATGTCTGCGCTTCTGGATCATGTTTAGATACGGCTTCTTCTTTGAACTATAGAGTTTTAGCTGGCAACGGCGGATGGCACGGTGAATTGTGTTCACAGATAATGTTCTCTGGAAATATTCCTGAGCCCATTTTGTGATTTCCAATACAGAAGCATGCCTGTATGTGATGCAGTGCCGTCTAAGGGCCCGAAGATCACGGGCACCCAGTATGGTTTTCCGGCCTTGACCCTTACGCACAGAGATTCTTCCAGATTCTCTGAATCTTTTTTTTTTAAAGATATTTTTTTGGGCTTTTTGCACCTTTATTGGATAGGACAGTGTAGAGACAGGAAATGAGCGGGAGAGAGAGAGACGGGAAGGGATCGGGAAATGACCTCGGGCCGGAATCGAACCCGGGTCGCCCGCATTCATGGTATGGCGCCTTAACCACCTGAGCCACGACGCCCCCTCTCTGAATCTTTTGATGATATTATGCACTGTAGATGATGATATGTTCAAACTCTTTGCAATTTTACACTGTCGAACTCCTTTCTGATATTGCTCCACTATTTGTCGGTGCAGAATTAGGGGGATTGGTGATCCTCTTCCCATCTTTACTTCTGAGAGCTGCTGCCACTCCAAGATGCTCTTTTTATACCCAGTCATGTTAATGACCTATTGCCAATTGACCTAATGAGTTGCAATTTGGTCCTCCAGCTGTTCCTTTTTTGTACCTTTAACTTTTCCAGCCTCTTATTGCCCCTGTCCCAACTTTTTTGAGATGTGTTGCTGTCATGAAATTTCAAATGAGCCAGTATTTGGCATGAAATTTCAAAATGTCTCACTTTCGACATTTGATATGTTGCCTATGTTCTATTGTGAATACAGGGAGTGCAGAATTATTAGGCAAATGAGTATGTTGACCACATTACCCTCTCTATGCATGTTGGCCTACTCCAAGCTGCATAGGCTTGAAAGCCTCCTACCAATTAAGCATACCAGGTGATGTGCATCTCTGTAATGAAAAGGGTTGTGGTCTAATGACATCAACACCCTATATCAGGTGTGCAAAATTATTAGGCAACTTCCTTTCCTTTGGCAAAATGGGTCAGAAGAGGGATTTGACGGACTCAGAAAAGTAAAAAATAGTGACATATATTGCAAAGGGATGGAGCACTCTTAAAATTGCCCAGCTTTTGAAGCGTGACCATCGAACAATCAAGCGCTTCATTCAAAATAGTCAACAGGGTCGCAAGAAGCGCGTTGAAAAAAAAAGGCGCAAACTAACTACCCGTGAACTGAGGAAAGTCAAGCGTGAAGCTGCCAAGATGCCACTCGCCACCAGTTTTGCCATATTTCAGAGCTGCAACATCACTGGAGTGTCAAAAAGCACAAGGTGTGCAATACTCAGGGACACGGCCAAGGTAACAAAGGCTGAAAAATGACCACCACTGAACAAGACACACAAGATGAAACGTCAAGACTGGGCCAAGAAGTATCACAAGACTGATTTTTCTAAGGTCTTATGGACAGATGAAATGAGAGTGAGTCTTGATGGGCCAGATGGATGGGCTCGTGGCTGGATCAGCAAAGGGCAGAGAGCTCCAGTCCGACTCAGACGCCAGGAAGGTGGAGGTGGGGTACTGGTATGGGCTGGTATCATCAAAGATGAGCTTGTGGGACCTTTTCGGGTTGAGGATGGCGTCAAGCTCAACTCCCAGTCCTATTGTCAGTTTTTGGAAGACACCTTCTTCAAGCAGTGGTACAGGAAAAAGTCAGCATCCTTCAAGAAAAACATGATTTTCATGCAGGACAATGCTCCATCACACGCATCCAAGAACTCCACAGCATGGCTGGCCAGAAAGGGTCTAAAGGAAGAAAGATTAATGACGTGGCCTCCTTGTTCACCTGATCTGAACCCCATAGAAAAGCCTCCTTGTTCACCTGATCTGAACCCCATAGAAAACCTGTGGTCCCTCATCAAATGTGAGATCTACAAGGAGGGGAAACAGTACACATCTCTGAACAGTGTCTGGGAGGCTGTGGTTGCTGCTGCACGCAATGTTGATCGCAAACAGATCAAAACACTGACCGAATCCATGGATGGCAGGCTTTTGAGTGTCCTTGTAAAGAAAGGTGGCTATATTAGTCACTGATTTTTTTTTTTTGAATGCCAGCAATGTATATTAGTGAATGTTGAGTTGTTATATTGGTTTCCCTGGTGAAAATAAATGAGTGAAATGGGTATATGTTTGTTTTTTGTTAAGTTGCCTAATAATTATGCACAGTTATAGTCACCTGCACACACAGATATCCTCCTAAGATAGCTAAAACTAAGAAAGCCCTACTCCAACTTCCAAAAATACTCAGCTTTGATATTTATGAGTCTTTTGGGTTCATCAAGAACATAGTTGTTTTTCAATAATAAAACTAATCCTCAAAAATACAACTTGCCTAATAATTCTGCACTCCCTGTACAATATCAGTTTTTGAGATTTGTAAATTATTGCATTCCGTTTTTATTTACAATTTGTACTTTGTCCCAACTTTTTGGGAATCGGGGTTGTATATTATTGTGCCTTTAGGTGCACAATGGCTTGTCACTAGGGCAGTACCCTCAAAGGTATTTATTTGTACCCTTTATATACTGCTTTGGAACATACTGTATATGTACCTTTTTGGCCCTAGAAATGTACACATAGTTACCTTGAGGTCCAATAATAAGCCCTAAGGGGTACATTAGCATAGACTGTACCATCGGGCAGGGGTTCTCAACCTTTTCTACTGTAAGGTCCATCTATTCATACTTGTAACATGTCGGGGCCCATTAAAAAAGATCCCCAATTATTTTGGATCTATTCTATTAGAATCTAATAATCTACTGTAAAGTGTATTAATGGGATGCAACATCACTCCCTGTTACAGATGGGAGCCCAGGAATTAAATAAATGCAATAAAAACAAACTGTTTTTAATTGTAGGTATTGTATTTACAACTGTATGGATGTGTCAGAAGCCAAACCATACGGTACCATGCAGGGCATTCTCAGTCAAAAGGGATTAATGATCCAAAAGTGGAGTCTGGTCCATTAACACAAGAATTTATTGCCATGTTTGTGTTCAGCAAACAAGCAAGTTATTAAAACCAAGAAGCACACTCAAAAGAAGTGGATATAGAAACCACTCAATGGGATTAGATCCTTACACGCTAACAAAGAAGGATTTTTCTTATGAGTTGGAAAATTATCCATCCTTTGAGTTCCCCGACGTCTCAAACTACCTGGTGCTGCAGGCGTCATTCTACACGGACACAGATGGAAACTTGGAAGAGCATGGAGGAGTACAACTTTTTATATGTGGCTGGGTTAAAGATCTGGGGATCAGGACACTACAAGATAGACGACGGCAGACGGACCTAAGTGCAGGAAGAGTGTTTATTAGCAGGCGTGATATTTACAAAAACAAAACACAAACGAAAGGAAAACAGAATCATAAAGCAGAGTATTTAAACAGCGTTATAAACATGGCGAGAAGCAAATGTGACCGTGATAATGATGATGCTTCGCAAAGCCTCTGTGAAAACAGCTTCTGTATCTGTGCGTGCTGATTGCGCTCAAATCAGTATCAGGTGTTTCCCATAATGATTGGGTCCCAAGCACGTGCACAACGCGCTCCGTGAGCGAGCACAGCCGTTCAAGCTGTGCCAGACTCAAGCATGCAAAGGCGTGACAGTCAAGTGTTCACTTTCTGTGTGACCACAACTTTTAGCTCACGTGTATATTGCCATGCATCGCCGCCAAAACACCTAATTTTCATCAATAACCCATCGCAAAGCATCGCGAGCTGTAGTGTGACCGTAGCTTAATGAGGTGGAGGTGACGTTGGATGCAACCCAGCAATTGTACCTTACGACGAGTAAAAATTAGCTTCAATTCACAGCCCACTAGATGGCATTAATGGGCCGCGGCCCAGTGGTTGAGAAACACTGTTTTAAAAGACTAAAGTACTGAGGAAGTGTGATGCACTTCCTCATTATTGATGTAACTTCCTAGATATGATTTTACACCCTATTCTTATTCCCTTATCTTTAACTTGCTCCTTAGTCCTCATTTGACTCCTTTCCTTCAGTAACAGTGTAACTGAGGTGGTTTTTGTTGGGAGCTATTTAAATGGGACCTGTGTTTTTTCTCCTCCCAATTTTCTTCCTAATTTAGTTATGGCTAATTCAGGTACCAACCAGGGAGGGCGAAGGTCATCACATGACTTTAAAGTACACTACCGTTCAAAAGTTTGGGGTCACTTTGAAATGTCCTTATTTCTGAAAGAAAAGCAGTGTTCTTTTCAATGAAGGTCACTTTAAACTAATCAGAAATCCACTCTATACATTGCTAATGTGGTAAATGACTATTCTAGCTGCAAATGTCTGGTTTTTGGTGCAATATCTCCATAGGTGTATAGAGGCCCATTTCCAGCAACTCTCACTCCAGTGTTCTAATGGTACAATGTGTTTGCTCATTGCCTCAGAAGGCTAATGGATGATTAGAAAACCCTTGTACAATCATGTTAGCACAGCTGAAAACAGTTGAGCTCTTTAGAGAAGCTATAAAACTGACCTTCCTTTGAGCAGATTGAGTTTCTGGAGCATCACATTTGTGGGGTCGATTAAATGCTCAAAATGGCCAGAAAAATGTCTTGACTATATTTTCGATTCATTTTACAACTTATGGTGGGAAATAAAAGTGTGACTTTTCATGGAAAATACAAAATTGTCTGGGTGACCCCAAACTTTTGAACGGTAGTGTAGTATTGAACTACTTTAAAGAAAGAAAGAAAGAAAGAAAGAAAGAAAGAAAGAAAGAAAGAAAGCACAACTTTATTCATCACACACTTGTGAAATTTCCTCTCTGCATTTAACCCATCTGAAGCAGTGAACACACGTGAGCAATGAGCACACACACATACCCAGAGCAGTGAGCAGCCATGCTAACAGCGCTCAGGGAGCAGTTGGGAGTCAGGTGCCTCGCTCAAGGGCACCTCAGCCCAAGGCCGTCCCATATTAACCTAACCACATGTCTTTGGACTGTGGGGGAAACCGGAGCACCCGGAGGAAACCCACGCGGACACGGGGAGAACATGCAAACTCCACACAGAAAGGCCCTCGCCGGCCACGGGGCTCGAACCCAGAACCTTCTTGCTGTGAGGCAACAGCGCTAACCACTACACCACCGTGCTAACCACTACACCACCATTTAAGTCTAATTAAACAGAGTACTTTCACACCAATTTTCAGTTTGCTCAAATGAAGATTGCAAACACTTGGATCAATGTGTGTACATTAACTTTTTCACCAAACTAAACTTTTAAAATCAGTTTTGTTTATCACTCTGAGTGATTTACCTGACATGATGAACCGTGTGCACCTTCCATCTTCATAATGATTGGTTCTCCAATTAAAGACACAGTTTTTACCTGTTAATATCAGAGTGTCAGTTTCTGATCATAATGAATCACCTTAAAAGAAAATAAAAATCTAATCCATGAGTAAATCATGCCTGCCCTGTTCTGTTTTTAAAATGTTGCCCAATTTTTACTTAATTATTTCTAATCGAAATATTTCTTATTTCTAATGGATTAAACACTTAAAATACAATAATTAATCCATAACTATAAATTTTTCCCTTTTAAAAATCTCTCTTTGAGTCAATAATCAACATGATTACACGTCCAATTTCATAATATGAAAATAAATTCCCCAAAGCCACCACCAGAGGGCGCTGTTATTTCAGATATTGCTAATTCACAGGTATGACTTAATAAAATAGATGATCAGAAATTGAATTTATATAAAAAATACCATCCTAGAACGATTTCCTAAAGCATGTGTGGCTATTATTATTATTATTATTATTATTATTATTAGTAGTAGTAGTAGTAGTATTAGTATCTAATTTCAGCAAACAAGGAATAATCAGATGAATGAACCAAAACCACTATAATTTTCAAACCTCACATTGTCTTCCAGCCCACTATAATCATGAGGATAAAGGTACAGCTCATGTAGAAGTGTGTTTGTTGTCCAGTTCCACCAGTCATCAAGCTTCTGGATTGAAGGACTCCTACATTTTGAACAAAGCATTATGGGTGAAATGACCTTACCATCTGTATGTTCAGCATATTGATTAATATGATCTGAAATATGTGGCATTTACCCAGGAAAGCGAGCTCTGAGTGCCTGATTCAGAAACAACTTATCATGGGAGGACTTTCCGTAAGCCAAAAAGCCGACTGTAGATGAAGCAAACACATATAACACCAGCTTTCTGCAGAAACAATGAAAAATTGAAAAACAAAAAATTTGATACAACACCTTTTCATGTATATTATTTTAATGACATCCAATTCCTTTCATCGATCATTCCACTCACACCTATCCTATGTGAAGGGCATTTTGGAGACTTGATCCATGTTTTCAATCAATATTCTTGATCATGTTTATAATTCAAAAGATTTTGATCAATTCTGAACATCTGTGTCACTAAATTAAGAATAAAATACAAAGAGACCTGATTGTTTTATGAAGATATGTCCTCTTTTTAATTTGGCTCCTCACATTTTGAAGCTCAGTGGAAGTAGGCGGACGTACGAACCGCAGGTATCGGGCTCTTTTACGGGCTGCTAGTACCTGTCAATCAAAACAACCTCTGAGTGACTGTCTGACATTCACCTTTAATACAGTCAAGACTTACATGGCAAATAATATACAGACATAAGAAGTCTAGGATATCATACAGTGGTGCTTGAAAGTTTGTGAACCCTTTAGAATTTTCTGTATTTCTGCATAAATATGACCAAAAACATCATCAGATTTTCACACAAGTCCTAAAAGTAGATAAAGAGAACCCCGTTAAACAAGTGAGACAAAAATATTACACTTGGTCATTTGTTTATTGAGGAAAATGATCCAATATTACATATCTGTGAGTGGCAAAAGTATGTGAACCTTTGCTTTCAGTATCTGGTGTGACCCCCCTTGTGCAGCAATAACTGCAACTAAACGTTTCCGGTAACTGTTGATCAGTCCTGCACACCGGCTTGGAGGAATTTTAGCCCATTCCTCCGTACAGAACAGCTTCAACTCTGGGATGTTGGTGGGTTTCCTCACATGAACTGCTCGCTTCAGGTCCTTCCACAACATTTCGATTGGATTAAGGTCAGGACTTTGATTTGGCCGTTCCAAAACATTAACTTTATTCTTCTTTAACCATTCTTTGGTAGAACAGCTTGTGTGCTTAGGGTTGTTGTCTTGCTGCATGACCCACCTTCTCTTGAGATTCAGTTCATGGACAGATGTCCTGACATTTTCCTTTAGAATTGGCTGGTATAATTCAGAATTCATTGTTCCATCAATGATGGCAAGCCGTCCTGGCCCAGATGCAGCAAAACAGGCAGAAACCATGATACTACCACCACCATGTTTCACAGATGGGATAAGGTTCTTATGCTGGAATGCAGTGTTTTCCTTTCTCCAAACATAATGCTTCTCATTTAAACCAAAAAGTTCTATTTTGTACATGGTGTTCCAGGCATGTACCCCCGGGAGGAGGCCTCGGGGAAGACCCAGGACACTCTGGAGGGACTATGTCTCTTGGCTGGCCTGGGAATGCCTCGGTGTTCTTCCCGAGGAGCTGGCCGAGGTGTCTGGGGAAAGGGAAGTCTGGGCTTCCATACTCAGACTGCTGCCTCCGCGACCCGGTCCCAGATAAGTGGAAGAAGACGAGACGAGTTCTATTTTGGTCTCATCCGTTCACAAAACATTTTTCCAATAGCCTTCTGGCTTGTCCACGTGATCTTTAGCAAACTGCAGACGAGCAGCAACGTTCGTTTTGGAGAGCAGTGGCTTTCTCCTTGCAACCCTGCCATGCACACCATTGTTGTTCAGTGTTCTCCTGATGGTGGACTCATGAACATTAACATTAGCCAATGTGAGAGAGGCCTTCAGTTGCTTAAAAGTTACCCTGGGGTCCTTTGTGACCTCACTGACTATTACATGCCTTGCTCTTGGAGTGATCTTTGTTGGTTGACCACTCCTAGGGAGGGTAACAATGGTCTTGAATTTCCTCCATTTGTACACAATCTGTCTGACTGTGGATTGGTGGAGTCCAAACTCTTTAGAGATGGTTTTGTAACCTTTTCCAGCCTGATGAGCATCAATAACGCTTTTTCTGAGGTCCTCAGAAATCTCCTTTGTTCGTGCCATGATACACTTCCACAAATGTGTGTTGTGAAGATCAGACTTTGATAGATCCCTGTTCTTTAAATAAAACAGGGTGCCCACTCACACCTGATTGTCATCCCATTGATTGAAAACACCTGACTCTAATTTCACCTTCAAATTAACTGCTAAGCCTAGAGGTTCACATACTTTTGCCACTCACAGATATGTAATATTGGATTATTTTCCTCAATAAATAAATGACCAAGTATAATATTTTTGTTTCATTTGTTTAACTGGGTTCTCTTTATCTACTTTTAGGACTTGTGTGAAAATCTGATGATGTTTTAGGTCATATTTATGCAGAAATATAGAAAATTCTAAAGGGTTCGCAAACTTTCAAGCACCACTGTATAGCTTCAGCACTAAGTCTATATTTGAATAAGGAGAAGTTTCTCCAGGTGATTTTTTTCCACCTGATACAATTTCTTAAAAGCATGAGGATGTCTCTGAAAATTCAAACTACCTTTTCAAAATTCCTACTGATCTCCTCTGTGTGATATGAGCTGGGTAAGGACTGCTTCTTCACACAGGCTCCATTTTGTCTGTTATTTTTTAGCAGCTCTATGACGGGCTCATCAACAGCTGGGTTTTGGCAAAAATAGCCTTGAGCTCCATGTCGCAGAGTCACAGATACCGCAATAATAAATATCTGAATTAGAACAAATTGTCATTATCATGTCATTGTCAGTGCATAATCAGACTGATTAATAATCACTAGTAAATGATTAATGATTTATTACAAACTGCCATAACTGACAGCTAGATAATAAGCAAAGTATGGGTCAAAGTGACCTATTTTATATTTAATATTTTTAAAATGGTGTTTCCGACATAACATTTCTGTGCTCGTTTCAGACTTTAATAATGAACAAGCAAAATTAGTTGCTGAACAATTTTTTTTTAATCCTGAGATTAACATGATTAATTAAATTATTTTTAAATGAAAGTTGAAATTTTACTGAAATAAAAGCTGTCAATGAGAGAAAATTGAGAAGTACTAAATAGAACTAGAAGGTTAAAGTGCCATTCCACCATTGGATGTATTCTTTGGCATAAAATACAATATCATATATTTTGACAACATATATAAATGGTATCACTAGACAGAGAAATCTTTTAGCTTCAAAATGATATATCAAACACCTGGCGACTTGTCCAGGGTGTACCCCGCCTTTCGCCCGTAGTCAGCTGGGATAGGCTCCAGCTTGCCTGCGACCCTGTAGAAGGATAAAGCGGCTAGAGATAATGAGATGAGATGAGATGATATATCAAACATAATTTTTTGACAACGACAAGTATATTAATTTTGCGACCAAAGTCACCTACCCTTTTAATTTCCGCGCGTGATGTCATCGGCAGGTTCCCCTTCTTGTGTACCACGTGACGTGTGACGTGGCACATATTATCAGCAATGGCGGATAGAACGCGATAAAAATAATACCAATAAATCTAGCTAATACCAATAAATCTAGCTAACTGAAAGATTAACTCAAAATTTTTCGCAATTTTTTTGGCCCCCATATACGAGGAGAAATGACTCTCTCACTTTGGGGGTTTCCTGGTCTAAAAATAGACCGACACGTGGTACACAAGAAGGGGAACCTGCCGATGGCATCACGTTTCACTACCGCGCGAAAATTAAAAGGGTAGGTGACTTTGGTCGCAAAATTAATATACTTGTCGTTGTCAAAAAATTATGTTTGATATATCATTTTGAAGCTAAAAGATTTCTCTGTCTAGTCATGTTGTCATAAAATATATTGTATTTTATGCCAAAGAATACATCCAATGGTGGAATGGCACTTTAAGTATATATATATATATATATATATATATATATATATATATATATATATATATATATATATATATATATATAAACTAATGGGAAAAAATAAGAGTAAACTCCTACAGCAGGATGAAATGAAAATGATGGACAGATTTACCATTGCTGGATGTGCCGCAAAAGCACAGAAGAGCAGAGAGAAAAATACTGACTGAATCCATAGGAGACACTTTGTAGAGCTGAATCTGTGAAGGAAAGTGTTTATAATAGTCTTTACTATTTTTTTAAGGAATAGCACAGTGTTTAATCATAATCTCTGTGCACCACATATGTAGCATATATCAATTCCCATTCACAACAATAATCATGTTATTATTTGTCCTGAAAATGAAATGAAAAACCTGGTGAATCAAAGCTCACGTATAAAGGAAGTCTTGTTGAATTTTGTAAGTAAAAGTTCTGAAATGTTTTTGTAACATGAATTATTGAGTCAGGCGGCACAGTGGTGTAGTGGTTAGCGCTGTTGCCTCACAGCAAGAAGGTCCGGGTTCGAGCCCCGTGGCTGGCGAGGGCCTTTCTGTGTGGAGTTTGCATGTTCTCCCTGTGTCTGTGTGGGTTTCCTCCGGGTGCTCCGGTTTCCCCCACAGTCCAAAGACATGCAGGTTAGGTTAACTGGTGACTCTAAATTGACCGTAGGTGTGAATGTGAGTGTGAATGGTTGTCTGTGTCTATGTGTCAGCCCTGTGATGACCTGGCGACTTGTCCAGGGTGTACCCCGCCTCTCGCCCATAGTCAGCTGGGATAGGCTCCAGCTTGCCTGCAACCCTGTAGAACAGGATAAAGCGGCTACAGATAACGGATGGATGGATGAATTATTGAGTCAAATGTATGTTGTATTTGAAATCAAGCTCCTAATTGCTATTATTAGAAAGCCATAGCCTAATGGTTAGAGAAGCAGCTTTGGGAACAAAAGGTTGCCGTTTTGATTCCTTGGACCAGCAGGAATGGCTGAAGCACCCTTGAGCAAAGCACCTAACCCCTAACTGCTCCCCAGGCTGCTCTGGGTATGTTGTACATCGCTCTGGATAAAAGCATCTGCTAAATGCCATTAATGCCATTAGAGGCTAACCGCAGACCTCTTTTAGGGCCTTTTATGTAATGTGTTACAAACACAGTCACAACAGCTTATGAAGTGTGTCAGTTTCCTCCTGATCACAATGAAAACAACAAAACCTCATAAGTAACTGGAAGGGCCTATCCCAGGAAGTCTGGGCAGGAATATACCCTGAATTTGGATGCCATTCTCACTTACTGGCAAATTAGCATTGTCAATGTTTTTGGGAGAAGGGAGTAAACCAGAGAACCTGCAGGAAACTACATGGATATCAGGAAAACATGCAAAACTCAGCACAGATTCTGGATCGAACTGGAAATCCTGTAGCTATGATACCGCCAATGCTTCCTGGTGCACTGCTGTACTGCCCTACTTTTATTGCTGTTGTTTTAAATTTGCAAGATATAGTTGTGCCCTATGCCCTGGGGTCAACAATAGAAAATTAATGGTGAGTGCAGAAGAGAAGTGAAGAAGAGAGCACAAGCAGGTTGGAATGGATGGAGGAGAGGAAGATGTCAAGAGTGATTTGTGACAGAAGGATAGCAGCAAGAGTGACAGGGAAACTGTACAAGACAGTAGTAAGAGCAGCGATGTTGTAAGGTTTGGAGACAGTGGCACTGACAAAAAGACAGGAGGCTGAACTGGACGTAGCAGAGTTGAAGATGCTGAGATTTTCATTGGGAATGACAAAGTTGGACAGGATTAGAAATGAGAATATTAGAGGGACAGCGCATGTAGGACGGCTTGGAGACAAAGTGAGAGAGGCGAGATTGAGATGGTTTGGACAAGTACACAGGAGAGATCCGGGGTATATTGGGAAAAGAATGCTTGAGATGAAGTTGCCAGGGAGAAGGAAAAGAGGAAGACCAAAGATGAGATTTATGGATGTGGTGAAGGAGGACATGAGGACGGTTGGTACTACAGACAAAAATATGGAGGACAGGAGGAGATGGAGGGACGTTATCCACTGTGGTGACCCTGAACGGGAACAGCTGAAAGAAGAAGAAGAAGAGTGCCCTATGCCCGAAGACTATCTTTATACGTGAGTTATCAGTAAACAGGTTTAGGTTTTGTCATGTCAAAGTTCTTGCCTGTGGTAATTGCACATACAGACCCTGGAGTGTTGCTTGAGAGACTTACTTCAGCCCGAGAATTCCAGTAATGATTATACAAGTGGTGAGCAAACACAGCCACAGAGCCCACGCCACATAGTAGCACCAAGCTTGCAGAGTTCGGCTTCTTCTAGAAACACTGTTCTTTAAGAAACTATTTACTGCAAGCAGACAATTAAACATGGCAAATACTTTTTATTAGTAGCCAGTCATTTTTCTGCATTTCTGTACTATAAAACTAAATATCCATTTTACTCTCCATATGATCTGTACTGTTCCTTCACCAAAATCCTGATGCTAAAGCTCCATATTTATCATTCATCATGTTCCCTGTGAATTTTTGTAACGCTACAAAAATACAATTCTTTCATACTTTACCCCATGAACAACACAATTGTTAGTGTTGTTCAGCCCGAGTTTTGATGGTCTTGTAGTCAAGACCATTGAAACCGAGACCAAGTCATGACCAAGACCAGAATGTATCAAGACCAAGACTTTGAGGGGTTAAGACTAGGTCAAGACCAAGACAAAGGCAGGGCGAGACTGAGTCAAGCCCAGAACCAGACCAGTGTGTGTGTGAAGGGGGGCGAGGAGGGGTGACAACCGTTAACAGTAACAAAAAATTAAAATTAGCAATGAGTCACCTTATTGGTTGCATTTGAAGCAGGAAATTTTACATCCAATCACAGTAATGATGTTAAAAATAAATCAGAGAATATACAAGCAATTTAGTGAAATCCCTGCAGTTGTGGTCTTGACTAGACTTGAAATAAAATCCCGAGTCCTCCATGTCTGAAACCGAGACAGGCCTGAATAACAATGCAGTCGATTCCAAGCCAAGACCAAGACCTTCAAAAAGTGATTTTGAGACCAAGACCAATCTCAAGTACTATAACACTAACAATTATCTATAAACTAGCAGGTTATTTGGCGTTGCCCGGGTTTTGCAAAATTCTGGGTTGCCCCCAGACTTCCATGTCAAATTTGGTGAAGATCCATCAAGAAATGATGTTAACCTAAGACAAACAAAAATCCAAACATCCACCACCAAGGGGCCCACCGGAGACCCCTGGGGCCCAAATATGGAATTTCTGAGTTCTGCCAAATTGTGGCTATCTCCTGTACCTCCATGCCAAGTTTAGTAAAGATCTGTTGAGAGTTTGTGTTGATAAATGTAACGTGAAAGGCATTGAGGAAGGGGGTGGGTGGATGTTGTGGCCCCCAGGGACCTCCCTGGGGCCCATACATAAATTTTGTTTATATCTGCAAAATTCCAGGTAATTCCCCCAGACCTACTTACCAAATTTGGTGAAAATCCATCGAGAAATGGCGACGTTGGCTCAAGACAAACTAACAAACTTTGCTGCTTATTATATAAATATTCACTAATATACTAATTGAAAATGCTTCTCTGTCCTCCTATCTTAGCCACACCGCTTCCCTAAATGTATTGTCAAGTTATAAACTGATTTCATATGTATCCCTGCCTATGACTCATTTTATAAGGATGTACTGATAAGAAATTCAGTTTGAAGTGTGAAAATTTAAAATTTCGACCAGTGCAACAGGTCTTTAATAATATTTTTCAGCACCAGTAATATCCACATGGTGCAAGCTGAAAGTTTATCTATACCTGAGCTCAAGGGCAGAGCTAAAGGGGGCGGGCGGGGCCATTGCCCCTGGGCCTTGAGCCCTCACCCTAGCCGTACAGGGCCCCACCCTTTGACATTCAGGCCCTCCCAATAAATGTGCCTTACGCAATTGGAAATTCCTTGAAACCTACAAGTTTTCACATGATTACAGACTAGTTGACCTATATATCTCTCATTTTTGCTACACACACTTATCATGGTTAAAAAAAATAAAATTAAAAAAACCCTGTGAAATCCCTAAAAAAACTTACAATATAATAAATTGTAATGTTTTCAAGCTAAACTAAGCTGCTCCTTTTGTATTTAATTGTTTTTCGTTTGAGGAATTTGCAAAAAAAAACGGCAATGCATGATGGGTAGGATCTAAAGGCTGCCTAACGTCCTCAACCCGCCTCTGCCCAACCTGCTGGTCCTCCCGCTACGATGCGCTTGTTGCGTTAAAGTACAGATGTGGAGATGTCATTAAAGCTCTCGACAAGCTCTCACTTACAAGCGAGAAAACGAATGAACGAGATGAGGCAGATGCACTTAAAAAGGCCATCATTAAATTTTAGTTCATATTTTTAATCAGCCTTCAGACAAAGATTTTGGAGTGCACTAACGCCATCTCAAGGTTACTGCAGGAGAAGACCATTGATCTCCTCAAAGCGTCTGCATTATTGCAGAATGCTGTACGAACTCTACAGGAGTACAGGGAGCAGTTTGATGAGGCAAAGGCTTCCACTCTGGCACTGGCTGTGAAATGGGGCAGTCAAACGCAATTTGTAGCCACCAGGTTGAAAAAAGTGAAGCGCCACTTTGATCACCTTAGCGAAGGCAGTCGGCTTTCCGATGCAGAACATTATTTTGGGGTGAATGTGTTCTATACATGCCTTGATGTAATCATTCAGCAGCTGTCACAAAGGTTTGTCAGTTTAAATCGGACTGCTCATTTGGTTGAGGCTATTCATCCAAATACGCTCCAGCACGCCAAGGACGAGGAGCTATACGAAGTGGCCCGTCGACTGTGTGATCACTATAGTCGGGATATTGACTCCAGCTTTCCTGGTCAACTAGTGTCATTTAGGGCTTGTTTCAAGGAGCAGATAGCAAGACACACATGTGTGCTTAGCCTGGCCAGGTTGCTGGTAGTAGATCATCCAGCAGTAACTTCTACATTTAGTGAGGTGTGCACGGCCTTCTTGCTTTTTCTCACTCTCCCCGTCTCAGTTGCGACAGCAGAGCGCTCTTTCTCTAAATTAAAATTGATAAATTATCTCAGGAGCGCAATGGGTGAAGAGAGACTCTGTGGATTGGCCATTTTATCAATTGAGAATGAGCGAGCAAGAGCACTTAACATCCCTCAAATAGTCGACGACTTTGCGGAGCGCGAGGCACGTCGAATGCCTTTTTAATGACGAACGCAGGTTTCCGTGTCGGCTTTGTAGTTGAAGACGTGCTTACACAATGAGGGTGTATCATTCATGATTGCTGGATTTTTGTTGTTGTTGTTGTTGTTCTTTAGTGTCTATTTGGAACATAATAAAAAATGAATGGAAAATACAGGCTATGTAGGCCTATAAATAAATAAAATAATAATAATTTAAAAAAAAAAACTTTGAGCAAGTTCTGTTCTAATATAGCCTGATTATATGCCGCAGGCCTTCTGTTTGTTTGCAATTTCGCCATGGCTAGGTCCAAAGGCTACGTTCTTAAAAACTGCTTTTTGTTAGATATAGCCTGAGTAGGCCTACAACCCCGATTCCAAAAAAGTTGGGACAAAGTACAAATTGTAAATAAAAACAGAATGCAATGATGCGGAAGTTTCAAAATTCCATATTTTATTCAGAATAGAACATAGATGACATATCAAATGTTTAAACTGAGAAAATGTATCATTTAAAGAGAAAAATTAGGTGATTTTTAAATTTCATGACAACACCACATCTCAAAAAAGTTGGGACAAGGCCATGTTTACCACTGTGAGACATCCCCTTTTCTCTTTACAACAGTCTGTAAACGTCTGGGGACTGAGGAGACAAGTTGCTCAAGTTTAGGGATAGGAATGTTAACCCATCCTTGTCTAATGTAGGATTCTAGTTGCTCAACTGTCTTAGGTCTTTTTTGTCGTAGCTTCCGTTTTATGATGCGCCAAATGTTTTGTATGGGTGAAAGATCTGGACTGCAGGCTGGTCAGTTCAGTACCCGGACCCTTCTTCTACGCAGCCATGATGCTGTAATTGATGCAGTATGTGGTTTGGCATTGTCATGCTGGAAAATGCAAGGTCTTCCCTGAAAGAGACGTCGTCTGGATGGGAGCATATGTTGCTCTAGAACCTGGATATACCTTTCAGCATTGATGGTGTCTTTCCAGATGTGTAAGCTGCCCATGCCACACGCACTAATGCAACCCCATACCATCAGAGATGCAGGCTTCTGAACTGAGCGCTGATAACAACTTGGGTCGTCCTTCTCCTCTTTAGTCTGAATGACACGGTGTCCCTGATTTCCATAAAGAACTTCAAATTTTGATTCGTCTGACCACAGAACAGTTTTCCACTTTGCCACAGTCCATTTTAAATGAGCCTTGGCCTAGAGAAGACGTCTGCGCTTCTGGATTGTGTTTAGATACGGCTTCTTCTTTGAACTATAGAGTTTTAGCTGGCAACGGCGGATGGCACGGTGAATTGTGTTCACAGATAATGTTCTCTGGAAATATTCCTGAGCCCATTTTGTGATTTCCAATACAGAAGCATGCTTGTAGTATGTGATGCAGTGCCGTCTAAGGGCCCGAAGATCACGGGCACCCAGTATGGTTTTCCGGCCTTGACCCTTGCGCACAGAGATTCTTCCAGATTCTCTGAATCTTTTGATGATATTATGCACTGTAGATGATGATATGTTCAAACTCTTTGCAATTTTACACTGTCGAACTCCTTTCTGATATTGCTCCACTATTTGTCGGCGCAGAATTAGGGGGATTGGTGATCCTCTTCCCGTCTTTACTTCTGAGAGCCGCTGCCACTCCAAGATGCTCTTTTTATACCCAGTTATGTTAATGACCTATTGCCAATTGACCTAATGAGTTGCAATTTGGTCCTCCAGCTGTTCCTTTTTTGTACCTTTAACTTTTCCAGCCTCTTATTGCCCCTGTCCCAACTTTTTTGAGATGTGTTGCTGTCATGAAATTCCAAATGAGCCAATATTTGGCATGAAATTTCAAAATGTCTCACTTTCGACATTTGATATGTTGTCTATGTTCTATTGTGAATACAATATCAGTTTTTGAGATTTGTAAATTATTGCATTCCGTTTTTATTTACAATTTGTACTTTGTCCCAACTTTTTTGGAATCGGGGTTGTATATGCCGCAAGCCTTCTAATTTGTTTGTTTGCAATTTCGCCATGTGGGGGAGGTGGGGGGCCTGATTACTGTTTTGCCCCGGGGCCTTGTGTGCAGTCGTTCCGCCACTGCCTGAGCTAGCTACAACAGCTTTGTTTTTTACTCTACGCCTGTGTATTATGACAATGCATTTCAATTTCATTGAGCATATTTGGTATTTCATGAACATACAAACCTGTAAAAGAGCTAGTTTGGAAGTTGAATTGGCTGTTTTTGAAACGTTTGCTCTGTAATTTGTCACTGTCATCAGGAATATTTTCTTCAATAATTTCAATGCAAGAGATAGAGTCAGTGGGTTTCTGCAGTGCTGAGCTTTCTGTCAGTTTGCTGCAAGACATAGACTCCAAATCACATGCCGGCAAAACCTGTAGAGCAAACCAGAATAATGTAAGAGAGTACTTCAGTTAAATATTGGCTCCCTTTTATTTTACTCTACCTCACCTCACATTCATATTTCCGTGGTAAAACTCTGCTCAAGGAAGCATTCAGCTCAGACACATCCCTCAACACATCCCGATCATCTGTGAATTTATTATTAATGCCTTACACTGACAGAAAAAAATAAACACAAAAACAGAAAGAGCACGTCTCTTATATGTGCAAGACGTCTTGCTTGATTATACCTTTAACAGAGACGATGTAAGGCATTCTGACTTTATACTGATCCCCCGAATGGCTGCCATTTTTGCTTGTCTACAATTGCAAGAGAAAAAGGGATGATCACAAGTATCATAATATACAGTCAAAGAAATTAGAACATATGATAAAAAGATAGCAAATCTAATAAATAATAAAAATGATAAGATGAAAAATAAGATAAGAAGACAAACCAAGCCTCATTCTGGCTAAAGCCTCAGCTTCAAGTTAATGTTTAAAAATAGTAAATTGAAGAAATTATACAAGATGAATATATAATGAATCAGTTTCTTAATGTTAACTTATACAGTACGAGTCAAAAGTTTGTACCCCCTACTCATTCATAAGTTTTTCTGTATTTTGACTCTTTTCTACATTGTAGAACAATACTGAAGACATCAAAACTATGAAGTAACATCCATCCATTACCTGTAGTCGCTTATCCTGTTCTACAGGGTCGCAGGCAAGCTGGAGCCTATCCCAGCTGACTATGGACGAGAGGTGGGGTACACCCTGGACAAGTCGCCAGGTCATCGCAGGGCCGACACAGAGACAAACAACCATTCACACTCACATTCACACCTACGGTCAATTTAGAGCCACCAATTAGCCTAACCTGCATGTCTTTGGACTGTGGGGGAAACTAGAGGAAACCCACACAGACACGGGGAGAACATGCAAACTCCACCCTTGTTGGCTGTTGGGCTCAAACCTAGGACCTTCTTGCTGTGAGGCAACAGCGCTAACCACTGCACCACCGTGCCACCCATGAAGTAACATCTCATCTCATCTCATTATCTCTAGCCGCTTTATCCTGTTCTACAGGGTCGCAGGCAAGCTGGAGCCTATCCCAGCTGACTACGGGCAAAAGGCGGGGTACACCCTGGACAAGTCGCCAGGTCATCACAGGGCTGACACATAGACACAGACAACCATTCACACTCACATTCACACCTACGGTCAATTTAGAGTCACCAGTTAACCTAACCTGCATGTCTTTGGACTGTGGGGGAAACCGGAGCACCCGGAGGAAACCCACGCGGACACGGGGAGAACATGCAAACTCCACACAGAAAGGCCCTCGCCAGCCACGGGGCTCGAACCCGGACCTTCTTGCTGTGAGGCGACAGCGCTAACCACTACACCACCGTGCCACCCATGAAGTAACATATGGAACATATATAGAATTATGTGGTAAACAAAAAAGTGTTAAAAAACAAAATATATTTCATATTTTAGTTTGTTCAAAGTAATTGCATTGATGACGCTTTACACACTATTGGCATTATCTTAACCAGCTTCATGAGGTGGCGGCACGGTGGTGTAGTGGTTAGCGCTGTCGCCTCACAGCAAGAAGGTCCGGGTTCGAGCCCCATGGCCGGTGAGGGCCTTTCTGTGCGGAGTTTCCATGTTCTCCCCGTGTCCGTGTGGGTTTCCTCCGGGTGCTCCGGTTTCCCCCACAGTCCAAAGACATGCAGGTTAGGTTAACTGGTGACTCTAAATTGACCGTAGGTGTGAATGTGAGTGTGAATGGTTGTCTGTGTCTATGTGTCAGCCCTGTGATGCCCTGGCGACTTGTCCAGGGTGTACCCCGCCTTTCGCCCGTAGTCAGCTGGGATAGGCTCCAGCTTGCCTGCGACCCTGTAGAACAGGATAAAGCGGCTAGAGATAATGAGATGAGATGAGACAGTAAATAGCCCTATTCCACAACTGTAGTAATCCATATTATATCAAGAACTGCTGAACTAAGTAAAGAGAAACGACATCCATCATTACTTTCAGACATGAAATGTCTTTTAATTAATAAAATTTAAAATTGTTATATTGTTATAAATGTTATATTCACAAGACAAATGGCATATCTTTCATAAAGGTGTGAAAATAGCTGTTTAACATTACATGCAGTTATTGAACCTCATGTTTCCTATGATTTGGAGTTTTAATATTTGCTAGCTAACAACAAGTTGTCCTAGCAGTTAGTGTGTCCGCCTCTCGTTCAAGAGAGCATGAGTTCTACTTGCGGTTGGGTGATACCAAAGACCATCGTAAAAATGGTACCTTCTGGCAAGGCATTCTGCAATACAGATGCAGGGAGTCAAACTCTCACGGTTACCCTAGCTGTGTAATAGTCTAGAGGCCGAGGGCTATAGAAAAAGAGACTGGTGCTGCCCAATGCGCCTTAAGAGCCTGGTTAGTACATGGATGGGAGACTGCCTGGGAATACCAGGTGTTAGTAACAGGAAGTTGAGCTAACAACATAACTACACCGATTGCATTGCTAGCTAATAACAAGTTAGCTAGCTCACTAAAAAGAGTTGATAAGCTAGCAAACACTGATGATAGTTGGTAACATGACAACAAATAATTCATAGCTTGTACGATTTTGCTTTGAAACAGTGTGTATACATTTGGTTTTGAGAAGATTTGGCAAGAATCAGGGAATACATTTGGCTAAAATTTGCAAAAATTATAATAATAATAGTTTAGTTTGTTCCTAACTTCCTCTAACTTTGCTAGACAACAGCTATATATTCTGAGTGTTCTCATAATGTTTGTATATAAGGTTTATTAACATTCATACAACACTGATGCATCATTTATTGAGACGATATGAACAAATTCCTTCTGACCTTGCTGATGCGGAAGAAGTAGGACATAAGCGAGCCTAAAGGCAGCAGAGTAAGTGCGCACAGTCCCGTCCGCACAGAAAGCAGTGAAACACCAATCAGGCCTGACTCCAGCCAGCACTGATATCAGGAAAACACAGAGTAACGTCAATCTGGAATAAAGTTTGACCTTCAAAACAGGGATTCTGCATCATTTCACTGGGAAGAGTTTGTGTAAGTGTTTACCTGGTCTTGCTGAAAGTATATGAGTACGCAGTTAGCACACATGTAAACCTGCAGCAGCAGGAAACATACACTCAAGCGCTGAGTGTGTGTATGCGTGCTGTAAGATGGCCGACTGTACACAGACAGCCATGGGTGGAAGTCCTCAAAGCAGTCAGTAAGATTCAGATGCAGCAACTAGACAGAATGAAACAATCTCACTTGCTACAGACATAAAGTACTGGTTAACATGAAATGATTTTTAATTCAGCAACATGACAGGAGCAAAAGTGTGGTTATACTGAATATCAGCATGGCTGTAATTTGCCGTAGGTAATCACAGCCGTGCTAATGTTCACCATGACCTGAAGGATAGAGGAAGCAGCCTTGGACCCAAAGGGTCGCTGGTTTGAGTCCCAGGACTGGCAGGAAAAATGTGAGAGGAGTTGAGTGAATGAACAGCACTTTCCCTTCCCTCTGTATCATGGCTGAAGTGCCCTTGAGCAAGGCACCGAACCCCCAACTGCTCCCCGGGCGCTGTAGCATAGCTGCCCTTACAAAAAAGATGTTTATTCAAGTGCGCTTCTAGTATACTTCTTTTAAACTAATAATAAGAGAGTATGCTTTCAGTTTACTTTTTATTGATTAAAAGTTCATTATCTGTAGCCGCTTTATCCTGTTCTACAGGGTCGCAGGCAAGCTGGAGCCTATCCCAGCTGACTACGGGCGAAAGGCGGGGTACACCCTGGACAAGTCGCCAGGTCATCACACGGCTGACACATAGACACAGACAACCATTCACACTCACATTCACACCTACGGTCAATTTAGAGTCACCAGTTAACCTAACCTGCATGTCTTTGGACTGTGGGGGAAACCGGAGCACCCGGAGGAAACCCACACGGACACGGGGAGAACATGCAAATGGGGCTCGAACCCGGACCTTCTTGCTGTGAGGCGACAGCGCTAACCACTACACCACCGTGCCGCCCTAGAGATATACTTAATAAAGTTATACATAAGTATACTTGGCTTATACTGAAAAGTATATAGAAAAGTATATTAAGCTTATACTTAAACTTTTGATCAAGATATACTTAACAAAAGTGTAATAAAGTATTAAAATATTTGTGCCTTATGTTTAAGTGTACTTGCCCTGTAGTTGTGCTTATCCTTTTGATAGTAGTCTATAAAATACTTCTTTTTTTTTTTTTTTTTACACATATTGGCTTCTCTGTGATATACGGCAGCATCTTTTAAACCTACATGTATCATAAGTTTGTGGTCAGCTCAAAACACTTAAGTTGTCTACTGGTAGTGTGCATGAGGTAAGGGTTAGGGATAGAAAACTAATAGTATACCTAGAAGGGTAATTGCAGTATTCTTCAAAACTAAAAAGTGGACTAGATGTATATAACCAGTAACTAATAGTATATTTCCAATATGCTATAAAGTATACTTTTATAAACTGAAACGTGGACTAGAAGTGTGTAACAAGTAAACCAATATTATATTTCCAGTATACTATGAAGTATACTTTTGTAAACTAAAGAGTGGACTACAAGTATAGAACTAGTAAACTATTAGTATATAAGTTTACTTGTGGTATACTTGCAGTACAAAATAAAAAATACTAGTTGTATCCTCAAAGTTTACTTCTCTTAGATTTAAAGTATACTTTTTATAAACTAAAAGTGGGCCAATTTAGTCCCAAGAAGTATTAGATTAGTTTACTTACAAGTATACTGTAAGTACATTGATATCAGTATACTTGGTACACAAAAGTATACTTAAGGAAATATACTTTAACTTTACTTAAGTATATTTAATAAAATGAACTTGAAGTATACTTCTTTTTGATAAGGGTGCCCACTGCTCTGGGTTTGTGTGTGTGCTCATTACTCACTTGTGTGTGCATGTGTGTGTTCACTGCTTCAGAAGGGTTAAATGCAGAGGAGGAATTTCACTGTGCTTGAGTGTACATGTGACAAATAAAGGCTTCTTCTTCTGTAACCTCTTGATTGCGAGCGCACTATTGCTTTTATACAACAGTTCTATTAACAAGAAATTAATAGTGATTAAGTAATATTTCGGACACAACATGGCCAAATGTTCTGTTTATTTTTGCTCTGCTAGTGGAAAAGATCCCAAAGAAGCCACACTCACTTTATAGCATGTTGGCTAGCTCGACAGCTAACGCACATTGATCCCCCCATCTTCATCATATGAGCTTTCATATTTTAAGCCAAAAGTTATTCATTCATTCATTCATTCATTCATTCATTATCTCTAGCCGCTTTATCCTTCTACAGGGTCGCAGGCAAGCTGGAGCCTATCCCAGCTGACTACAGGCGAAAGGCGGGGTACACCCTGGACAAGTCGCCAGGTCATCACAGGGCTGACACATAGACACAGACAACCATTCACACTCACATTCACACCTACGGTCAATTTAGAGTCACCAGTTAACCTAACCTGCATGTCTTTGGACTGTGGGGGAAACCGGAGCACCCGGAGGAAACCCACGCGGACACGGGGAGAACATGCAAACTCCGCACAGAAAGGCCCTCGCCAGCCACGGGGCTCGAACCCAGGACCTTCTTGCTGTGAGGCGACAGCGCTAACCACTACACCACCGTGCCGCCGCCAAAAGTTATATTCCTGAAAAATATCGCTTGACAAGTCTGCTAAAGATGTCACTAACACTACTGTAGAAACTGTTTTGAAACAGGAAGTGGAATTTTACATGGGGAACACAGACAATTGGAATGAAAAACACAGTGGAACATCCCAGTGCAGTTATAGGAAATGTACTGTATGCACTCTTGGAATGCTGCTCAACCAATCACATTAGTCAACTGGAAGTAACTGTTGTAAAAATAACTGTATACACTCAGGTCAATTTCTGTAATGAAAATAAGATACAATACAATCAGGTAGAGCCTTGAGCAAGCATTTTCTTGCACAGTTTTCAATAAGTTTGAGGTGTGGGCAGGGTTGGCTTCATGGGAGGGGCTTTTGTGGGCCATGCCCCCCCCCCCAAAAAAAAAAAAAAAAGTTGTTGTGCCTCCCACCCACCTGCAGACCAAGCATTTAGTGCCAAACTTCACATTTTATTCATTATTATTTTATATTAATCATATTAAAAATGAAAACCTTATTGCTAAATGAAATGAAATAACACCAAAATAAGAAAAGAATAAGAAACACCCTGCTGATCATATTTGCATAAGGTCACATTTGGGGAAGTAGTCCTATGCTTGATTTGTAGTCATTACGTCAAGATCTCATCTCATGATCTCTAGCTGCTTTATCCTGTTCTACAGGGTCGCAGGCAAGCTGGAGCCTATCCCAGCTGACTACGGGCG
This sequence comes from Neoarius graeffei, assembly GCF_027579695.1. Lineage (NCBI taxonomy): Eukaryota > Metazoa > Chordata > Actinopteri > Siluriformes > Ariidae > Neoarius > Neoarius graeffei. The sequence continues at coordinate 33,832,527 of NC_083587.1, read as the reverse complement.
AAAGGCGGGGTACACCCTGGACAAGTCGCCAGGTCATCACAGGGCTGACACATAGACACAGACAACCATTCACACTCACATTCACACCTACGGTCAATTTAGAGTCACCAGTTAACCTAACCTGCATGTCTTTGGACTGTGGGGGAAACCGGAGCACCCAGAGGAAACCCACGTGGACACGGGGAGAACATGCAAACTCCACACAGAAAGGCCCTCGCCGGCCACAGGGCTCGAACCCGGACCTTCTTGCTGTGAGGCGACAGCGCTAACCACTACACCACTGTGCCACCCCATTATGTCAAGATGATGCACATAAAGTATAGTCAGCATTAGCAAGTCAGATGACACTTACAACTATGTTTCACTCTCTGCCTGCAACTCTTCTAAAGGTAAGTCATGCATTTCATTCACTCTGTGATGCCAGCCTTGGCGTTCATGATTGTTATGGAAACTATTGAATGCTCTTTTACAAAGAGAGAAACTTTGCAGCATGTTTTGAAACTGGAACTGGGTTCCATATTATCAAGCATTTACATCATAGACTGAGCTCTCAAACAGCAATTTGTGCCCCCAATTAGATTTTTTCTGATGCCAAGTCTGGGTATGGGCTATAACTGGGCCCTTCCAACACATTCAGGTTCTTCACTATAAACAACTCCAGTGTAGCTCTAGCGATATGTTTAGAGCTGATGTTCTTTTAGAAGGTGAACCTCAAGTCTCAAGTCTTTTGCAGGTTTTCTTCTAAAATTATTCATCAGTCCTGCCCTAACCAACCCTGACCAGTTTTCCAGTCCCTGCTGATTTAAAGCATCCCCAAAAATGATACTACCACCACCATGTTTCACTGAGAGAGAGAGAGAGAGAGAGAGAGAGAGAGACACTGTTCTCAGGGTAATGAGCCATGTTGGGTTTCTGCCAAAAGTAGTGCTTTGTTTCAAGGCCAAAAAGTTTTTATTGTAGTTTTGTTCTCATCTGATAAACCTTGTTCCACATGCCTGTCAAGCATCCAAATGGGATTTCATTTTGCCTTTTAATAACTCCTTCTTGGATGGTTCCCTGCTTACCCAGTCATTGATATTTGGTGGATGGCCTTCTCTAGGCAGATTTGTGGTTGTATCATGTGCTTTCCATTTTCAATAATGGATTTAATGGTGCTCTGAGAGATAAACTCTGGAGCCTACCAGGAACAAACGAGATCTCTGATGAGATCTCTGATACTGAGGTCACATAACTCTTTGCACTCAGGTGGAGTCCATTCAACTAATGTGATTTTCAATGGCAATTGGCTGCAACAGAACTAATTTAGGGGTTTCACAAGAATGGGGGCAATCAGAACTTGTACCTTTTTTATCTGTAAATAATTTTGCATACGATATGGATTTAACCCACTTCAATATTATGGGCTTTTTTGTTGTTGCAAATGTATAGTATATCCCAATTATATTAAAAAATTTACATATTTTGGGGTGGATATGCAAGACACTGTAATAACCAGTGGTGGCACTTACCTCTCTGAATGTGAGCTGTCGGTTTAAAGTGAGCAGCTTTCGCTCCACTCGTCCATCTCCTTCATCCACTGCCAACCAGCACTGCGCCAGAAAGATCCAACTTGATCCATCTACTATGTCCTTCACCATCACATGATTCAGGAACCAACTGGGAAACACACCTCCACCATCGTGCCACACACACACCTGCCAAATTTGGCCCAGACTCTGAGCTGAGCTGAAAAAAAGAAAAAAAAAAAATCGCACAACATACAGTTTCTGAATTTAATGAGCACACTGATCAAACTGGTAAATGAAGATTATTCTGTATGAGTAATTAACGCCAAAACCTGGCGTGGGTTGGTGTCTCAAGCGTCTTACTTGCATGATTACATCATCAAACAGTTACTTCAAATAACTTTGATGAGTTTCCATTATTTCAAACAGATTTGATTTTGTGGTTTCTGACACTATGATGCACTATGTATAAAAATAAAAAAAATACATAATGAAAAAAATGCATCACAGAACTAAATTCATACTATTTTTCGGTAGAAAGTGTGGCCTGAAGTGTGAAGGTAAAATATTTAGGTTAGATGTGATCTGCATGTTAATATCGTTCTAATTTACAAATTAAAAAATACATAAATACAAACTCTGATGAATTCATATTATACTCATTCCTCTATTTATTTTGTACATTCAACTAGAAACGCATATAATACACACGTATTCTGCTACTTAAATAGTATTTTTAAATACAACTCATATAAATACATATTTATTATACTATTTTGTGACACTTCTTACATGCCAAAGGAATTACTTCAAAGAATGTGATTTAATGTGAGTGTGTGAGGATTTTAAATTTGCATAATGCTAAACTGCTCTCGTTACTTGTTAGCTACAGTTCAGGTAAAGCAAAAACACACCAAACATGCCTTAGCTACAGTGCCCTCCACAATTATTGGCACCCCTTGTAAAGATTAAAAAGGGTTGTAAAAAGGGTTAGAAACAGTCGACCAAAAAAACAACAACAACCAAACTTTGGCTCTGTGTTACCTCATATTTGTATCCAAGTTAATCAGGAAATCATGAATTCCAGCTTGAAAGTTCCTCCACGCTCCAATCAACTCAAAAATGCACAATTTAAATGGGAAACATGCATCAGTTACATTGTGTTCACTATAATTTCCAGGGGTGCCAATAACTGTGGCACATATGTTGTTGTTGAAAATAATTATTTCTTGATGAGGGATTTGTTTTTCTCTGAATAAATTTATTTTAATTAAAGGTTGGATTTTTCTCTTTTTTGAAGTGTGAGATGAAGCAACTTCACCAAATGATAGATTTTTTTTCTAACCCTTTTTTACTAATCTTTACAAGGGGTGCCAAGAATTGTGGAGGGCACTGAAACTGGCTAAATTTGAGATTATGAAAATATTGTGTAAACTTTATTTTAGGCTCAAATATTGCCATACATTGTCACATGCTGTTTTCCTCTTACCTCAGAATAAATGTTGTCTTGGAATTGGGCGTGAAGAATGTGTGGCCAGGATTGCTGAGCTCTCTTGTCTGAGATACTCCTTTCTCACCATACAGAACTATATGAACCTGACACCAGAAATAAATAGAAATAAAATACTAAAATCTATAGACATATCAACACAAAACCCAGCATAATATACAGTGGTGCTTGAAAGTTTGTGAACCCTTTAGAATTTTCTGTATTTCTGCATAAATATGACCTAAAACATCATCAGATTTTCACACAAGTCCTAAAAGTGGATAAAGAGAACCCAGTTAAACAAATGAGACAAAAATATTATACTTGGTCATTTATTTATTGAGGAAAATGATCCAATATTACATATCTGTGAGTGACAAAAGTATGTGAACCTCTAGGATTAGCAGTTAATTTGAAGGTGAAATTAGAGTCCGGTGTTTTCAATCAATGGGATGACAATCAGGTGTGAGTGGGCACCCTGTTTTATTTAAAGAACAGGGATCTATCAAAGTCTGATCTTCACAACACATGTTTGTGGAAGTGTATCATGGCACGAACAAAGGAGATTTCTGAGGACCTCAGAAAAAGCGTTGTTGATGCTCATCAGGCTGGAAAAGGTTACAAAACCATCTCTAAAGAGTTTGGACTCCACCAATCCACAGTCAGACAGATTGTGTACAAATGGAGGAAATTCAAAACCATTGTTACCCTCCCCAGGAGTGGTCGACCAACAAAGATCACTCCAAGAGCAAGGCGTGTAATAGTCGGCGAGGTCACAAAGGACCCCAGGGTAACTTCTAAGCAACTGAAGGCCTCGCTCACATTGCCTAATGTTAATGTTCATGAGTCCACCATCAGGAGAACACTGAACAACAATGGTGTGCATGGCAGGGTTGCAAGGAGAAAGCCACTGCTCTCCAAAAAGAACATTGCTGCTCGTCTGCAGTTTGTTAAAGATCACATGGACAAGCCAGAAGGCTATTGGAAAAATGTTTTGTGGACAGATGAGACCAAAATAGAACTTTTTGGTTTAAATGAGAAGCGTTATGTTTGGAGAAAGGAAAACACTGCATTCCAGCATAAGAACCTTATCCCATCTGTGAAACATGTGCTCATTCAGCCACAAGAACATTAGTGAAGTCAGGCACTTCTGTAGGCGTGAAGAGGCCTGGGCTGCAGTCTGTGTTCCATTTCATCCCAAAGGTGTTGCAGTAGGGTTGAGGTCAGGACTCTGTACAGGACACTTAAGTACTTCCACACCAACCTTGGTAAAGCATGACTATATGGAGCTTGCTTTGTGCACAGGGACATTCTCACACTGGAACATGTTTGGGCCTCTTCTATACATATATAAGTATGTGCTTCAAATTTTGTGGCAAGGTTTGGGGAAGGTCTACATTTGAGTGTGATGGGCAGGTGTCCACATACTTTTAGCCATACAGTGTACCTTATGGTAGTAATTACTTTTGCATATGAGTAACAGTTCAAAAAGGTTGATTTGCTTCAGGTTTCTTGGAGGAACCACAAGTTAGGCTTCATTTCCTCCAGTTGGAAGCTGTTGTAAGATAAGGGGGAGCTGGCTGGTCGAATTGGCAAATGACCAAAATGGGAGAGATTGGGGAAAATATTTAAAAAAAAATCTGCATTAGCTTTTTTAAGTTTTAGTTGGAAACCTTTGGACCTGACTGTATTTTGGCACCATCCATCCATCCATTATCTGTAGCCACTTATCCTGTTCTACAGGGTCGCAGGCAAACTGGAGCCTATCCCAGCTGACTACGGGCAAGAGGCGGGGTACACCCTGGACAAGTCATCAGGTTATCACAGGGCTGACACAGAAACAAACAACCATTCACACTCACATTCACACCTATGGTCAATTTAGAGCCACCAATTAGCCTAACCTGCATGTTTTTGAGGGAAACCGGAGCACCTGGAGGAAACCCACGCAGACATGGGGAGAGCATGCAAACTCCACACAGAAAGGCCTTCGCCGGCCACTGGGCTCGAACCCAGGACCTTCTTGCTGTGAGGCAACAGTGCTAACCACTACACCACCATGGTATTTTGGCACCATGTTGAATATATTTCTTTTTCATATGAGTACACAAGCCTTGGTTAGTACCTTTGCTGTCATTCTGGCCCTTGATCTGAGGCCTGTGTCGATAGTAACAGCATAGAGGAACTGGTCTGAAGGATTGTTGTCTGGCAGGAAGAATGTCCCCAAATTCTTTTCTACCTGAACATCAGCATGATTACAAACCACCAACAGCCCAGCATAGAGAGCCACTAATACCACTATTACAATACACAGCATCGGGTTGGGCCGGACACTGAAACAGATACCACAATTCAGCTCAAGACCACACAATTAAGGACTGTGATTTAATAAATACAAACATAGAAACATTACCTTTTGTACTCAGTGATGTCTGAAACATTGTGAATGCTTTCGATTGTCTGATGTACAACAGTGTATGATGACAGCTGGTTGTAACTGAAAGATTATTAGGTCAAAACACAGTTAATAATATGTGGCAAATGTCTTTGTTTAAAGTGAATTACAAGTGAGGCAGTATAGAATAAAAGCGAAGAGCTTTAAAAGAGTTGGCTAAAGTAAGGTATAGTAGTTATAAGGAGGGTAGATCACACACCGGTTGTCACTTACAAATCTGCTTGTTTGTTTGTTTGTTTACCCCAATTTTTCTCCCAGTATCCCAATAACTTTTCCGTCTCCACTTGCTAGCTCACCCCTATCACATAGAAGTTACCTACCAGGGTGGGTGAAGAACATGAAACCAGCCAATGCATCTTTTCAAAGTGCTACTATTGCTATGTCAGCAGACATGAGCTCACAGACATCCACAACTGGTTAGACTCCCTCTGACTGACACGGGAGAATGTAATGTCATCCTTCCAACCCAGAGGACACGGCCAATTCTGCTCTCCCCGGACTTTCTTAGCAGTGGCAATAATCAGTATTCAAACTCGCAAGATCAGAAAACTTTGCTCTTTAACCATCGTATTTCAAAATATTTTGAGTCAGGAGTATGAAAAATTCACCATGATCTCATGAACGGTCAATAGTACATCATGGTATTGGCTTTCATTTTTCACTTTCCATTTCTCACCAGTGAATTCTTTCCTATCATAGCATTTCACTTTGTTTACTCGAATGAAGACATCTTGAAAATAACAAAGACTGTGGCCATCAGAGATTATATCACCATGCAGTATCTTAAATGGATTGCTCACGTGTGTAGAGAAGAAAATGTAAGACTCACGAAAAAGGTCTTGTTTGCATTGCCGACAAGAAAATTCTACAGAGACCCCTGGCTAAAGATCGGCAACCTGTTGGGGATCACGACCGAACAGGCAAAGAAGGCCACACAGTCCAAACTTGAATTTAGCAGGCTCATTAACACATGCTTTGGCCTGCCTCTGGGGTGACTATTGTCACTTAAGGAGAACTACACTGTACTGTACTGTATCATAGCACAGCTACCAACTAGGAAGGGTGAGGCCAAACAAATACTTCCTCTGAGATACATCAAGCCAGCAAATGTATCACTCGTATTAGCACTGTGGTTCATGCAACAAAGCATCCATCCATTATCTATACTGATTTTCCATCAGGGTTATTGGGGAAGCTGGAGCCAATCCCAGCTGAATTCGGATGAGAGGCAAGGTACACCCTGGGCAGGTCACCAATCTATCACAGGGCTAACACAGAGATGAAGAACTATTCACACTTACATTCACACCTATGGGCAACTTAGGATAGCAAGTTAACCTAATCTGCATGTCTTTCCACAGAGAAAGGTCCCAGTCGGCCACGAGGAATGAACGCAGAACCTTCTTGCTGTGTGGCAACAGTGATAACCACTGCACCACGGTGCAACAGAGCAGCTAAGTATGTTTAAGTATATGTCATAAAATATAGAAGTCAATCAGTTTCCAAAATGGGAATATAGCCCCTTCGGACATAATGTGTACAATTGTACACACAAAGTTCCATAGCATGAAGTTCCATAGCATTTTTCCTTGTGTCAGAAGGGGATAAAACATGTTTACAAGGAAAGAGATGAGGTTGACATCATCGAATTTGTCATACCAATATACACACATCTATAACTTAAAATTTTCATGAATATTTTAATAGCAAGAAGAAAAGCTGGTCTGAATAGTAGTATAGTACCTGCAATTGACTTTGGTTGAGGTAAAACTCTGGAGCACAGAACATCCATCAGATCTCCAATCTTTCACACCATCCCAAACTAAACATTGCGTAGAACCAACACTCAGTGTGTAGTCCACTTCATCTGCTATGTAGTTATTTCTAGAACATTTATCATAGTCAGCATTGAGGAGCATCAGATATGCAATCCCAGCCTCTGCAATATAGGTGAAATAAGACAGTATTCAGTAGATAGCAATGGCATACTGATGTTCATTCTGTACTTTGTATATGTTCCATAAAATCTAGAAACCTTTCAGAGATGAAGGGGGTAGAAAGATCTGAGCCACCTGTCCTTTCCAATGATAGACCTTACATACATTGTACAAAGAAGGTGTTGGTCTTTGGTGTATTCTGTGACAGTGGAAAGGAAATGTTTTACAAATTTTTCATATATTAAAAGTGTAAATACATTTGAGACATAATATATGGGGTAGGGGTGGGGGGATGGTGGTCCTCAACCTGAAGAGCAGCAGGATGGGGAAAGCATGTCTTGATGGCCTTCTAAACTCCACTCTAATCTCTACAGCTTTCTTCAGAAGCTCAGCTGTGACGTTGAACTGATGAGTATTCACTTCAGAGCGTGAGAGTGTGAACTCCAGACCTTTGCTCTTCTTGGATGCAAATGATCATATTTTAGTGATACACACAAAACTCTCATGCAAAATTAACCGAAAAACCAGTATAGCACTAAACCCACCATTCCCTCTAGAATAGCGCAGCAAAAAATTAAACAATGTACACAATATTCCCTTATACCAGTATAGTCAATCAACCAGTGTTGTGTCTGTGAAGTTAATGCTGATAAGAATTACAGGAAGTCAAGTCATGCAATCATTCATTCATTCATTGTCATTAATCCTATTCAGGGTCATGGTGAATGGTGAACACTGGGCATGATGAATGGATGGTATGGCAGTCCATCACAATGACCATGAACACACATTCACCATCTTATTCACACCTAGGACAATTTAGCTTACCCAGTCTTTATACTGTTATGTTTTTCAGAGATAGGAATAAACTAGAGAACCAAGATGAAACCCAGATATGAGGAGAACATGAGAAATTCCACACAGACAGTAACCTAAACTCAGGATTGAAGAAGAAGAAGCCTTTATTTGTCACATGCACATTCAAGCACAGTGAAATTCACCCTCTGCATTTAACCCATCTGAAGCAGTGAACACACACATGCACACACACAAGTGAGCAATGAGCACACACACATACCTAGAGCAGGGGGCAGCTACGCTACAGCGCCCGGGGAGCAGTTGGGGGTTAGGTGCCTTGCTCAAAAACACTTCAGCCCAAGGCCGCCTCCTGAACTAGGAACTCTAAAGCTGTGAAGCAGCAATGCTACCCACTGTACCACTGCCCACTGGAAATTTATCTCAACCAAAAACCTCTTCATAAATAATGGTCCACATATTCATATTCTTGCTTCAAAATGACATTGTCAAATAAATGATGTTATTAATTAGCAGGCTGGACTTCCAGCTTACTGCTACAGTTCTGCCTTTGAACTTTGGGGAATTTGGCCAAGAGGGCAGAACGATATCAGGCTTAAACAATCCATCCATTCATTATCCTGTGCAGGGTTGCGGGCGGGCGGGCGGCACGGTGGTGTAGTGGTTAGCGCTGTCGCCTCACAGCAAGAAGGTCCTGGGTTCGAGCCCTGGGTCTGGCGAGGGCCTTTCTGTGTGGAGTTTGCATGTTCTCCCCGTGTCCGCGTGGGTTTCCTCCGGGTGCTCCGGTTTCCCCCACAGTCCAAAGACATGCAGGTTAGGTTAACCGGTGACTCTAAATTGACCGTAGGTGTGAATGTGAGTGTGAATGGTTGTCTGTGTCTATGTGTCAGCCCTGTGATGACCTGGCGACTTGTTCAGGGTGTACCCCGCCTTTCGCCCGTAGTCAGCTGGGATAGGCTCCAGCTTGCCTGCGACCCTGTAGAAGGATAAAGTGGCTAGAGATAATGAGATGAGATGAGATGAGATGAGATGAGATGAGATGAGATGAGATGAGGGTCGTGGGCAAGCTGGAGCCTATCCCAGCTGACTATGGGCGAGAGGCAGGGTACACCCTGGACAAGTTGCCAGGTCATCACAGGGCTGATACATAGAGACAAAACAACAATTCACACTCACAGTCAATTTAGAGCCACCAATTAGCCAAACCTGCATGTGTTTGGAGTGTGGAGGAAACCCACACAGACACGGGGAGAGCATGCAAATTCCATACAGAAAGGCCCCTGTTGGCCACTGGGCTCAAACCCAGAACCTTGCTGTGAGGCGACAGTATTAACCACTACACCACCTTGCTGCCCAGGTTTAAACAAATTTAAACAAAATGATTCTGGTTGTCCAAGATGGAGATTCCCATAACATTACAGTTTTCAGTGTACAATGTTTCTAGATTACAGAAAGTCATCCCTGCTGAAAAATTCAACTTGGATTGATGCACTACCAGCTGTCAAAACATAGGTCAAAGTGGTAGACCATTTTTGCCAGCTCCTAAGTTATTTTCCACTTTCCTTATTCCATCCATCCATTGTCTATATGGCTTGTCTTAAGCTGGGCATACACTGTGCGATTTTTTCAATCGCGGTATTCAGCTGCTGCTCACACTGTACGAGTGAATCGCAGGGGTAAACAGCACGCAGCTTACAATTCCTGTTCTCACACTATATGATCCGATGCTCGGATGCGATGCTCGGATCCGATGCTCAGGATTTCAAACAGGTTTGATTTTCATCCGATCGATCGGGAGGAGGTCGTGAGGTGTTAATCGCTTGTCGTTACCCCATGTATACTACACGATCCGAGACGCAAGATTGAGCCAAAACACGGCCCGATCTCCAAAATAGTCGCACGAGTGAAAATCGTGTCAAAATCGGGCCAAAAATCGCACAGTGTATGCCCAGCTTAAGTGAGGGTCGCAGGTGAGCTAGGGCCCATCCCAGCTGACTTTGGGTGAGAGGCAGGATATGGCCTGGACAGATTGCCAATTTATCATGGGGCTAACACAGAGAGACAGACAGACAGACAGACAGACAGACAGTTAATTCACACTCACATTGACACCTATGGGCAATTTAGAGTAGCCAGTTGGCCTAATCTGCATGTCTTTGGACTGTGGGAGGAAACCAGAGCACCCAGAGGAAACCCATACAGGCATAGGGAGAACAAACTCCATACAGAAAAGCCCCAGTCGGTCAGGTGGTTCAAACCCAGAACCTGCTTGATGTGAGGGGACAGTGATAACTACTGCACCACTGTGCTGCCACTTTCCTTACTGTGTAACTAAATTGATCCATAAACGTTTAAGATTTTTTAAAAATTCTCTGATTGTTGTAGTCTACCAGTGTGACCAGCTTGGCCTGTGATTTGGCAGCTGTTAGCTACTTAGTCTGAGCTAGATTGTTCAGCAGGAATAATGTTTCCTTAACCATATCTACTTATCAGTGTGACATTAATGAACTACATACTAGTGCATCTCACACATTTAGAATATCGTGAAAAAGTTCAAAATTTTCCATCAGTTATTTAAGAAAGTGAAAATGTAATATATTCTAGACACATTACACATAAACTAAAATGTTTCAAGCATTTTTCTATTTTAAGTTTGATAATTATGGCCTACAGTGTAAAAAAATAAAATAAAAAACATCTCAACATATTAGAATATTTCATTTCAAGTTTGAGTAAAACAGTATAAATATGGTGTATCTCTCGGTCTAGTTCGGTACACGCAACTACAATCATGGGGAAGACTGCTGATTTGACAGTTGTTCAGAAGACAATCATCGACACCCTCCACAAGGAGTGTCAGCCACAGAAGGTCATTGCTGAAAAGGTTTGCTGGAAAAGGTGCACAAGCAACAGGAATGACTGCAGTCTTGAGAGGATTGTCAAGAAAAGTCAATTCAAGAACTTGGGAGAGCCTCACAAAGAGTGGACTGAGGCTGGTGTTCATGCATCAAGAGCTAACACACACAGACGTCTTCAGGAAAGGTGCTACAACTGTCACATTCCTAATATCAAGCCACTCCTGAACCAGAGACAACATCAGAAGTGTCTTACCTGGGCTAAGGAAAGAAAGAACTGGACTATTGCTCAGTGGTCCAAAGTCCTCTTTTCAGATGAAAGTAAATTTTGCATTTCATTTGGAAATCGAGGTCCTAGAGTCTGGAAGAAGAGTGGAGAGGCACAGAATCCAAGGTGTTTGAAGTCCAGTGTGACGTTTCAACAGTCTGTGATGATTTGAGGTGCCATGTCATCTGCTGGTGTTGGTCCACTGCATTTTATCAAGTCCAAAGTCAACGCAGCCATCTACCAGGAGATTTTAGAGCACTTCATGCTTCTATCTGCTGACAAGCTTTATGGAGAAGCCGATTTCCTTTTGCAACAGGACTTGGCACCTGCCCACAGTGCCAAAACTACTACCAAATGGTTTGCTGATCATGATATTACTGTGCTTGATTGGCCAGCCAACTCGCCTGACCTGAACCCCATAAAGAGTCTATAGTTTATTGTCAAGAGGAAGATGAGAAACACCCGACCCAAAAATACAGACGAGCTGAAGGCCATGATCAAATCAACCTGGGCTTCGATAATACCTCAACAGGGCCACAGGCCGATTGTCTCCATGCCACACCACATTGATGCAGTAATTTGTGGTAAAGGATCCCTAACCAAGTACTGAGTGTAGAAATGAACATACTTTTCAGAAGTTGGACATTTCTGGATTGTAAATCCTTTTTTGATTGATCTTAGGAAATATTCTAATATTTTGAGATACTGGATTTCTGATTTTTATAAGCTATAATCATCAAAATTAAAACAAAAAAGATTTTAACTATTTTACTTTACATATAATGAATATGGAATATATGAAAGTTTACCTTTTTGAATTAAATTATGAAAAAAAGATTTTTCATGATATTCTAATTGTTTGTGATGCACTAGTATATGTGAGGCAGATATTTACTGAAAAGGTTTTGCGTGAGACAGACTTCCATTACCAGTTTCATACCTTAGCCTCATAATGTTAGTGCACGATTAAAGAAACAAATATTGCATATCAAACATTCTGAGTGTTCCACTATATCTGTTGAAAGGGGAGCATTGTGAAATGTGTGAAAGTTTATATACAAGCTCGAGCACATGAATTCTTAGAAATTTTGCAGTCTTGAGAACATGTTGGCTTTTGTCAGTATCAGTGAAATAAAAGAACTTAAAAGTGTACATTTCTCTCTTCTTGTTTCTGGAACTCAATGATGAGTGGAGTGGACAAGTGCCTCATTTTGATCTCTCTTCTGGTGCTACAGTTGAAGAGTTTCATGTCAGCAACATGCCCATTCACCTGGAAAATACATCATACATGATATCAATTATAAATGTTGCACTGACAAAATAAGATTGGAAATGAAATTATGCCATTGTAAAAGTATAAATAATTAAAAACTAAATAGGTTTGCCTTCAGTGATGATGTAAGGAATACATTGTAAAAAATGGTCATTATGACACTACTGTAAATTCATTAGTGAAGGACAAAATTCACCAGCTGTTCCCCAGATTTTATTTTAATTCGTTAAGCCCTCCCATGTGACCAGTAGTAAACACAAGAAGTGTTTGCTATTAAACTAATTGTGAAACATGATGGAATATAAATTCTATCCATTACCTATAGAAGCACAAAATAATTCCAGAAATGAAACTTGAAATGTAACTTCTTTTAATGTTAAACTCTGAGTTTTACCTGTAGTGGATTCCTCGCCCAGTGATACGGACTCTGCTTATAAGATATGATTAGAGTGATGAAGCAGGATTTTCCATCATAGTTTCTGCTTGGAATGTAAAATGTGGTCAAATCAACATTTTTTCTTGTGATTGGGAAATCACAATTCTGCCATGCCACCAGTTTTATGAATGAGGCATTCATACTGAACCGAGGCTCTCTGCTGGACAGCAGATACATCTAGAATAAAGAAAGGTTAAGACATTAGATATACAGTGGTGCTTGAAAGTTTGTGAACCCTTTAGAATTTTCTATATTTCTGCATAAATATGACCTAAAACATCATCAGATTTTCACACAAGTCCTAAAAGTAGATAAAGAGAACCCAGTTAAACAATCGAGACAAAAAATATTTCACTTAGTCCTTTATTTATTGAGGAAAATGATCCAGTATTACATATCTGTGAGTGGCAAAAGTATGTGAACCTTTGCTTTCAGTGTCTGGTGTGACCCCTTTGTGCAGCAATAACTGCAACTAAATGTTTCTGGTAACTGTTGATCAGTCCTGCACACTGGCTTGGAGGAGTTTTAGCCCATTCCTCTATACAGAACAGCTTCAACTCTGAGATGTTGGTGGGTTTCTTCACATGAACTGCTTGCTTCAGGTCCTTCCACAATATTTCGATTGGATTAAGGTCAGGACGTTGACTTGGCCATTCCAAAACATTAACTTTATTCTTCTTTAACCATTCTTTGGTAGAATGACTTGTGTGCTTAGGGTCGTTGTCTTGCTGCATGACCCACCTTCTCTTGAGATTCAGTTCATGGACAGATGTCCTGACATTTTCCTTTAGAATTTGCTGTAATAATTCAGAATTCATTGTTCCATCAATGATGGCAAGCCGTCCTGGCCCAGATGCTGCAAAACAGGCCTAAACCATGATACTACCACCACCATGTTTCACAGATGGGATAAGGTTTTTATGCTGGAATGCAGTGTTTTCCGTTCTCCAAACATCACACTTCTCATTTAAACCAAAAAGTTCTATTTTGGTCTCATCTGTCCACAAAACATTTTTTTCCAATAGCCTTCTGGCTTGTCCACGTGATCTTTAGCAAACTGCAGATGAGCAGCAATGTTCTTTTTGGAAAGCAGTGGCTTTCTCCTTGCAACCCTGCCATGCATACCATTGTTGCTCGGTGTTCTCCTGATGGTGGACTCACGAACATTAATATTAGCCAATGTGAGAGAGGCCTTCAGTTGCTTAGAAGTTACCCTGGGGTTCTTTGTGACCTCACTGACTATTACATACCTTGCTCTTGGAGTGATCTTTGTTGGTCGACCACTCCTGGGGAGGGTAACAATGGTCTTGAATTTCCTCCATTTGTACACAATCTGTCTGACTGTGGATTGGTGGAGTCCAAACTCTTTAGAGATGGTTTTGTAACCTTTTCCAGCCTGATGAGCAACAACAATGCTTTTTCTGCGGTCCTCAGAAATCTCCTTTGTTCGTGCCATGATACACTTCCACAAACATTTGTTGTGAAGATCAGACTTTGATAGATCCCTGTTCTTTAAATAAAACAGGGTGCCCACTCACACCTGATTGTCATCCCATTGATTGAAAACACCTGACTCTAATTTCACCTTCAAATTAACTGCTAATCCTAGAGGTTCACATACTTTTGCCACTCACAGATATGTAATATTGGATAATTTTCCTCTATAAATAAATGACCAAGTATAATATTTTTGTCTCATTTGTTTAACTGGGTTCTCTATATCTACTTTTAGGACTTGTGTGAAAATCTGATGTTGTTTTAGGTAGTATTTATGCGGAAATATAGAAAATTCTAAAGGGTTCACAAACTTTCAAGCACCACTGTAATAACACAGATTTACATTTTTACCTGAACCTCAAAAGGTCACAGACAAAATTCATAGATAGTACAGGATCTTTGGATTTGTCCTGTGGATATTCAGGAATATTTTTGAATAGACTTAGAATACACAGTTATCTGTAAATCTACCTGTAAGTATATATTTGGTCATTGCACATTTATGTGACTTTTAATTGCATGATATATATACACTATGACTTTCGATATTTCATTCATTCATCTCATTATCTGTAGCCGCTTTATCCTGTTCCACAGGGTCGCAGGCAAGCTGGAGCCTATCCCAGCTGACTACGGGCGAAAGGCGGGGTACACCCTGGACAAGTCACCAGGTCATCACAGGGCTGACACATAGACACAGACAACCATTCACACTCACATTCACACCTACGGTCAATTTAGAGTCACCAGTTAACTTAACCTGCATGTCTTTGGACTGTGGGGGGAAACCGGAGCACCCAGAGGAAACCCACGCGGACACAGGGAGAACATGCAAACTCCGCACAGAAAGGCCCTCACCGGCCACGGGGCTCGAACCCGGACCTTCTTGCTGTGAGGTGACAGCGCTAACCACTACACCACCGTGCCACCTCGACTTTCGATATCTTGTTAAAAAATAAATTGTACTTACCATTGTTAAATATATTTGCCCTTTTACTTGCCATGATAAAAGTAAAGGTCAACAAGCCAGAAACTTAGGTATCAAAATACAGCACTGTGGCAGTGGGGGCGTGGTCAAGCGTCGGTCTGTGACCGGAGGGTGGAGTCAGGGAAGGTAAGTGGCAGAATCACTACACCTGATGTGAATTAACCTGTGTTTGTGTGTCTTCCCCAGTGACCGCGCCCTATTTAAGGAGGAGAGCGAGAGCAGAGCGGGCTCTCTCCCGACCAGAACACGTGTGTGTGGCGTGTGTGTATATGTATATAAGTAAATGTATAGAAGCTGAAAAGCTGACAATAAAAGAGTTATTGAGAACTCAGTACTGGCCTGCCGTGCTTCTGTGCTCCACCCACCTTGAACACTTGCTACAAGCACCCTCCACAATTATTGGCACCCCTCATTAAGATATGTTCTAGGCTTCTAATAAATTCTTTTTTTTTAATAATATAGGACAACAATGCAAAAAAAGAGAAAAATCCAACCTTTAATTCAAGCGCATTTATTCAGTGGGGAAAAAAATCCCACATTTACCCTCTGATGCAAAACATGGGTCAAAAGTGACCCGGCTGAGTTTTTATCTTCTATATCTTTGCAATAAATTAATTCCATCATTCAGTATTCAAGGTATTCCTCAATTAACTTGTTTTTGATCATCATACATCCTTATTTTATTTTTTCCTTTCTTACTTTTTGAATAAAAACCCTTTTTGTATCACTACCCTTCTAATGCACAACATGGGTCAAAAACGACCTGCATTCATTTTCCAGGTTATTTCATGTATGGCTGAGTGTTTCTATGATATACTTTTGAAATAAATTCATTTTGTCTTTTACTTTTCCAAATATGCAGTAAATATCTTGTTTTTGTTTAGCACAAATCATCATTTTTATTTTTCCTTTCTTAAGTTATGAACAAGCACAGCCTTTGTAATTCTACATCAAGTTTACACACATGGGTCAGAAACGACCCGCATGCATTTACTACAGCGTTTGGTGGGAACTGTGAATTGTGCTTGTGTCAGACGTTTCACAGCTCAGCACAGCACCCTTTGCCCATCTAATACATGGAAGTAATGTTTTTCAATTGTTCTAACATTACCTTAGAAAAAAATTGATTAGGTTACCTTGAGAGTGAGTAGATTACTTGTCAGTAAGTTACAAGTAATTACTATTAGCTACCGAGCTGTTGACATATTCTACTTTAGTTAGCTAATTTTATTGTAGTTGGTTTAGCTAACTACATAGTTAATAAATAAATAACTGGCCCCATTCACTGCTAAAGTAATTACTTGAAACAAATTATTGTAGTATTAAAACATTTAATTTTAAATCACACTTGGATGACCCATGTGTAGTAATATAAAAAGTATTTTTGTTCATAAAGTAGGAAAGAAAAAATTAAATTAATGATTTGTGGTAATTAAAAACAAGATATTTAAAGAATACTTGGAATATTCAATCATAAAATAAATTGATTTCAAAAGATAGAGCAAAGAAAAACTCAGTCAGCATGAAATAACCTGGAAAATGAATGCGGGTCATTTTTGACCCATGTTGTGCATTAGAAGGGGTGTGCATATGTTTTGCATCAAAGGGTTAAGAAATAATTCTTTTACATGAAATCATGTGTGCCACAATTATTGGCACCCCTGATGTTGCGGGTCATTTTTGACCCATGTTGTGCATTAGAAGGGGTGTGCATATGTTTTGCATCAAAGGGTTAAGAAATAATTATTTTACATGAAATCATGTGTGCCACAATTATTGGCACCCCTGATGTTAATACTTTGTACAACTCCCTTTTGCCAACAAGACAGCACTTAATATTCTCCTATAACATTTCACAAGATGGGAGAATACAGAGAGAGGGATCTTCGACTATTCCTCTTTGCACAATCTCTCTAAATCGTCCAGAGTCCTGGGTCCTCTCCTATGCACTCTCCTCTTCAGCTCACCCCACAGGTTTTCAATTGGGTTGAGGTCTGGGGACTGAGATGGCCATGGGAGGAGCTTGATTTTGTGTCCCACAGCATCACTGATCCTCCCCCATACTTCACAGTGGGCATGAGGTGCTTTTCCGCATACTCATCTTTTGTGATGTATGAGAGTGTTTGTTGCCAAAAAGCTCTATCTTGGTCTCATCTGACCAAAGCACACGGTCCCAGTTGAAGTCCCAGTACTGCTTAGCGAACTCCAGACGTTTATGTTTATGCTTGTAAGTGAGAAAAGGCTTTTTCCGTGCATGCCTCCCAAACAGCTTGTTGGCCATGTAGATGGTGCCTGATGGTTGTTATGGAGACTTTGTGACCCCAAGATGCTACTCTTTGATGCAATTCTCTAACAGTGAGCTTTGGAGAACTTTTTACTTCTCTTACCATCCTCCTCACTGTGCGTGGTGGCAAGATAAACTTGCGTCCTCGTCCAGGCTTGTTTGCCACTGTTCCAGTTGTTTTAAACTTCTTGATGATTCCTCTGACTGTAGATATGGGCAGGTGTAGGCGAGTGGCTATTTTCTTGTAGCCATTGCCTGACTTATGAAGGTCGACACACATCTGCCTTACTTGAATGGTGTGTTCTCTTGTCTTTCCCATGTTGAAGAGTAGATAAGAGAAATAGGCCTCTGTGTCACATCATATTTATACCCCAGCGAAATAAGATGTGATGAATTACTAATTAAAGGTTCCTAGATACTGTGATCAACTTTATAAACTACAGTAGAAATGACAGAAATGCTTCAATTACATTTATTTTCTAGGAATTGTTATGGGTGCCAATAATTGTGGAACAGATGATTTTATGAAAAATAATTATTTCTTAGTCAGGGATTTTTTTTAATTCACTTGAGTTAAGTGTTACATTTTTCTACAATTTTCAGTGTGAGATTATGCTTCTGCAAAAAAAATTGAATTTATTTTAGGGCTTTTAACACATCTTAACCAGGGGTGCCAATAATTGTGGAGGGCACAGTAGTTTCCACATGGACATTCATGTGCAACCTCTGGATTTTTAGGTGTACTTTTAGGTATTTAAAATCAAATAAATAATAGCCTATGAAGACAACTCTCTTCTGGCAGGTTTGCATGCCAACAATTTTTTAATTTCATCTTTTACATTTTCAAAATGACAAAAAAGGAAAAGGGCTCGAAGCAAAAGTTTGGGCACCCTGCATGGTTAGTACCTAGTAACACCCCCTTTGGCAAGTATCACAGCTTGTAAACACTTTTTGTAGCCAGCTAATAATCTGTCAGTTCTTACCTGGGGGATTTTCACACATTCGTCCTTGCAAAAGGCTTCCAGTTCTACAAGTTTCTTGGGCTGTCTTGCATGCACTGCTCTTTTGAGATCTATCCACAGATTTTCAATGATGTTTAGGTCAGGGGACTGTGAGGGCCAGGGCAAAACCTTCAGCTTGTGCCTCTTGAGGTATTCCATTGTAGATTTTGAGGTGTGTTTTGGATCATCGTCTTATTTTCGGACCCATCCTCTTTTTAACTTCAACTTTTTTACAGATGGTGTGATGTTTGCTTCCAGAATTTGCTGGTATTTATTCAAATCCATGCTTCCCTCGACCAATGAAATGTGCCCTGTGCCACTGGCTGCAACACAACCCCAAAGCATGATCGATCCACACCCATGCTTCAGAGTCGGAGAGGTGTTCTTTTCCTGGAATTTGTCACCTTTTTTTCTCCAAACATACCTTTGCACATTGTGGCCAAAAAGTTCTATTTTGATTTCATCAGTCCGCAGGACTTGTTTCCAAAATGCATCAGGCTTATTTAGATGTTCATTTGCAAACTTCAGATGCTGAATTTTGTGGCTAGGACGCAGGAAAGGTTTTCTTCTGATGACTCTTCCAAGAAGGTCATATTTGTTCAGGTGTCGCTGCATAGTAGAACAGTGCACCACCACTCCAGGGTCTGCTAAATCTTTCTGAAGGTCTTTTGCAGTCAAACAGGTTTTTTTATTTGCCTTTCTAGCAATCCAACAGAAAGTTTTCTTCATCTTCCAGACCTCACCTTGATCTCCACTGTTTCTGTTAACTGCCATTTCTTAATAACATTACAATCTGAGGAAACAGCTACCTGAAAACACTTTGCTATGTTCTTGTAGCCTTGTCCTGCTTTGTGAGCATCAATTATTTTATTATTCAGAAAGGGAGGGCGGGCGGCACGGTGGTGTAGTGGTTAGCGCTGTCACCTCACAGCAAGAAGGTCCTGGGTTCGAGCCCCGGGGCCGGCGAGGGCCTTTCTGTGTGGAGTTTGCATGTTCTCCCCGTGTCCGCGTGGGTTTCCTCCGGGTGCTCCGGTTTCCCCCACAGTCCAAAGACATGCAGGTTAGGTTAACTGGTGACTCTAAATTGACCGTAGGTGTGAATGTGAGTGTGAATGGTTGTCTGTGTCTATGTGTCAGCCCTGTGATGACCTGGCGACTTGTCCAGGGTGTACCCCGCCTTTCGCCCGTAGTCAGCTGGGATAGGCTCCAGCTTGCCTGCGACCCTGTAGAAGGATAAAGCGGCTAGAGATAATGAGATGAGATGAGATGAGAAAGGGAGGGCAGCACGGTGGTGTAGTGGTTCGCACTGTCGCCTCACAGCAAGAGGGTCCGGGTTCGAGCCCCGTGGCTGGCGAGGGCCTTTCTGTGCAGAGTTTGTATGTTCTCCCCGTGTCAGCGTGGGTTTCCTCCGGGTGCTCCGGTTTCCCCCACAGTCCAAAGACATGCAGGTTAGGTTAACTGGTGACTCTAAATTGACCGTAGGTGTGAATGTGAGTGTGAATGGTTGTCTGTGTCTATGTGTCAGCCCTGTGATGACCTGGCGACTTGTCCAGGGTGAACCCCGCCTTTCGCCTGTAGTCAGCTGGGATAGACTCCAGCTTGCCTGTGACCCTGTGGAACAGGATAAAGCAGCTAGAGATAATGAGATGAGATGAGAATGCGAGGGAGTTGCTTAGAGGAGCCCATGACTGTTGATTTTAGGGACAAGTTTGAGGAGTCAGAGAATTTATACAGCTTTGAAATCTGCATCATCTGACCTTTCCTAACAAAGAATTTGAACAAGCCACAGCTCAATAAGCTAATTAAGGTCTGGAACCTTGGTAAAAGTTACCTGAGAACTCAAATGTATTGGGATGCCCAAACTTTCGCATGCTGTTCCTTTTCTTTTTTCACTCTCCAATTGTACAAAACAAAAATAATACACAAATCTTGCAGAAAACACTGAAAAGAAATGTGTCGTCTTTACCTTTATGCCTTTTGGTGATCAGTTCATCTTCTGCTCACTTAACTATTCACAGTAACAGACATTTTCAGTAAGCGTGCCCAAACTTTTGCATGCCACTGTAATTTGCCAACTAAAACATCGCCACCAAATTTCAATGCATGCATTGAAAATTTTTGCAATGTTTTTGGCCACTTATGAGGCAGAGACACACCAAAAAACAACTCGTGAAGCTTGGAGAACATTCGCCGTGCATCACACGATTGGTGGCGATGCTACCAATTTTTCATCACCAAGTATTCACAAACCCATCGCGAACTGTGGTGTGACCAGGGCCTAAGGCATACTGGGTGAAGACATGCCAAATGCTGTAAATGTAAATGATGTGGATGTTCCAATAATGTTTGACTTACCAACACTGAGTCTGTAGTGATATGAAGAACATCAAGTGTTAGCCTTGAAAAAGGAATCTGAGCTTCCAGAATATATGAGAAGATGCGGATGAGAGCTTTCAGCACCCGCACATCCAATAAGTTGGACTCACGAAGGGAGGATAAATTTTGAATATATTTTGTCACCAGTACTGCACTGTCAAACATTACCTACAAAGGGGTATTATACATGAAACTTTATAAATATTAATATTATTAAATATGTATATGATATTATTAATAATAATAATATTATATATAATATTACATTTTCATAAATAGTATATAAATATAAAATGGTACAAAAATACCTTTGAACAGAGTTTTACTCACTTGATTGGAAACTTTGATTAGATCTATAAGAGTGTGAAGGATATCTAACAGCAGTTCCTGTGAAACACAAAACTATAATTGAATGCACTAGGTACTGCTGCTACAAATACTGACTATTTACAATACATTTCTCCATTTTACACAATCTGCTTTTCCTGGCATGGCTTTCATTTGTTTGTTACTATTTTAGACAAGAAGGGCAAAAACCTGAAATAAAATACACGGTTAATGGTTTCATTAGTGACATGCAGAAAAAGTACCACACTGAAAAGCAAAACGTTCATCACATTGCTCTTACATTGCTTGATCTCTTGAAAAACAATTAGCAGAAGATTGCTTTTTTAAGAATTAAACTTATGTCAGAAGTTAATGTTATCCACTGGAAAACAATCAGTGACACAGATAGGCTAATACCTGGTTTGTGGCATTCAGCTGACAAATTGCTGAAATGAGATCGGCTCGTGTTTTTGTCTGTAGTTTCACACAAGATTCTGGGTCCAAACTCAAACGGTTCAAAATGCCAGTCAGGAGAAAAATATAATTAATAATGTCTTGGGTGTTCTTCATCTGTATGAGGTTGGTTAGATTACCCAGACCATACACAAACCTGGACAGAAATGATAAAATAATTGTTAGACATAGAAGATTAAAAAATTTTCCTGAATCTTAGGGTCTATATGTATAATAATAGGAAGTTTAGGAGACTGTACATGCAATATAATATTTTATACTATTTAAAACGTTTCTCTTCACTTAATTACTATCGCTTTACTGTCGTGTCTTGGAGTTCTGTCTCAAATAACATACTATGCATATTTCTAGTGCAAGTAATGTGTATTATTTATAAGTATTTATAAATTACTGGGAAATTCAGCAAGATGTTGTTCACTATTATACGTTGTAAGACAGACATGTGGTAGAAGCCCTAGATAAATTTTTCCGACATGACTTTTTCAAAATGGCTGATGCACAGAGTGAGAATGTTAGAAAGGAAATTAGGAGCAAAAAGTTGAAGGTGGCTTTTTGGAGGTTGTTCTAGTGAGGCAGATTGATATATCACACAGCGATCTGTCATTTTGGTTTAATGCAAAAGTACTGCCCTATATGTACGACAACTGCAGATAGACGATAGTCAAAAAGAGTTTATATTCCAAGAATACAGGGCCATATTCAAAGTTGAGTTAGTGAGGATTTAATCCCATAATTTTATTATTAATACAACAATTCAACATTGTGAAGAAAAAGCATGAGAAAATAGTCAGCACATATTACAATTTTATGACGTTGATTTAGTATCTTCTTGTTTCATTAAGTTATTGTCAGTGTCTGATTGATTTATATATATATATATATATATATATATATATATATATATATATATATATATATATATATATATATATATACACACACACAGAGTATATATATGTATTTGGGGTTTTTTTAAGCAAAATACTGTAATAGTATGTGTTGGATCAAGTGCTATTTTACAACCTGATGAATAATGAGGTTGGATACCATATCATTAAATTGAGCAAATTTTGCATTTTATGGTTAATGTCTCATCTCATCTCATTATCTCTAGCCGCTTTATCCTTCTACAGGGTCGCAGGCAAGCTGGAGCCTATCCCAGCCGACTACAGGCAATATTTGCCCACTCTTCCTTGCAAAAGCGCTCCAAATCTGTCAGATTGCGAGGGCATCTCTTGTGCACAGCCCTCTTCAGGTCACCCCACAGATTTTCAAATGGATTTAGGTCTGGGCTCTGGCTGGGTCATTCCAAAACTTTTTTGGGGTCATTGCCATGCTAAAAGATTAAATTCCTCTTCATCTTCAGCTTTCTAGCAGACACCTGAAGGTTTGGGGCCAAAATTGACTGGTATTTAGAACTGTTCATAATTCCCTCCACCTTGACTAAAGCCCCTGTTCCAGCTGAAGAAAAACAACCCCAAGACAGTGCTGCCACCACCATGCTTCACAGTGAGTATGGTGTTCTTTTGGTGATGTGCAGTGTTGTTTTTGTGCCAAACATACCTTTTGGAATTGTGGCCAAAAAGTTCAACCTTGGTTTCATCAGACCATCACACATTTTCCCACATGCTTTTGGGAAAGTTGATGTATTTTTTTTTTTGCAAAATTTAGCGGGCCTGGATGTTTTTCTTTGACCCTACCCCATAGTCCAGACATATGGAGAATACGTAAGATTGTTATCACATGTCGTACACAACCAGTACTTGCCAGAAATTCCTGCAGCTCCTTCAGTGTTGCTGTAGGCCTCTTGCAGCCTCCCTGACCAGTTTTCGTCTTGTCTTTTCATCAATTTTGGAGGGACGTCCAGTTCTCGATAATGTCACTGTTATCCCATATTTTCTCCACTTCTTGATGACTGTCTTCACTGTGCTCCATGGTATATCTAATGCCGTGAAAATTTTTTTCTACCCTTCTCCTGACTGATACCTTTCAACAATGAGATCCCTTTGACGCTTTGTAAGCTCTCTGCGAACCCTGGCTTTTGCTGGAGGATGCAACTGAGTAAATGTCTGAACTTTATTTGGGTTGAATCAGAGTCATTTTAATTGATGGCAGGTGTGAACCCAAAAAGACTGAATGCTGTATTTAAATCAAAAGGTGCTTCAACAAAGTATTAGTTTAAGGGTGTACACACTTATGCAACCAGCTTATTGTACGGGGTTTTTTTATGTTTTCCCCCTAACAGATTTATTTGTTTTTCAATTGAATAGTACAGGTTATAGGTCACATTAAAGGTTGGAAAAGTTTTGAAATTATTTATCGTGGTCTCATTTTTTTTTTTACATCAGAAAAACCTGTCATTTTTAACGGGGTGTGTACACTTTTATATCTGCTGTATATCATCATATTATTCTTTTTTATTTTTAGTTGTATCTTTCACTACTTGTCTTTTACATTATATTACTTTTGACAGCAAAGCAAACCTGCTATTTGCTTCTCCAGTCCACATTTTCTATCCCTGATTTTTTTCAACACTTGTGTTTAAAAGCAGTGGTCTAGATGCAATCGAAAAACCCAGTTTCAGACTCAGGAAAAATTTAGTAATGTTAGAGACATGAAATGCTTAAGAATAACTTACACGTGTGTGTAAACTAACTCTGAATACATTTACCTTTCCCCATGTAAATACTGATATAACTTAAGCCTGTAAATAACTCTGAATACTACCTATAGTGCGTGATTGGACAAAGCCCTGTTTTTTTCTTATAGTTGATCAGGGTTCATACCTGTCAATAGAGCCTATCTGTCCTGTTACTACCCATTACTCTGTTTATTTATACCACTCTGTTTGCTTTGTATGTTGCAAGGTCTTGCTAATATGGTGTGCATTTTTGAACTACAACTGGTGCCCAATATATCTGAGTGGACTGATGGCTATACAAAAAAACATACAATTCTTGATCTGGATTGGAGAGAGACACTGAATTTCTCTGGAAGCTCGGCCAGACTTTGACATTCACAGGACACGGCTTGGTAGATGCTCCAAATCTGTTCCCAATTTTAATGTAGATGCTGACTGTGGAAAACAAAATGCAAGACAGTGTTGAGAGGTGTAGCACAATTATAGCAAACAGCTAAAAATTTTCAACTTTATTCTTATTATGCATGTACACTGATCAGCCATAAAATTAAAAACACTGACAGGTGAAGTGAATTACATTGATTATGTTGTTACAATGGCACCTGTCAAGGGGTGGGATATATTAGGGAGCAATAGAACAGTCAGTTCTTGAAGTTGACGTGTTGGAAGCCGGAAAAATGGGCAAGCGTAATGATGTGAGTGACTCTGACAAAGGCCAAATTGTGATGGCGAGATGACTGGGTCTGAGCATCTCCAAAATGGCACATCTTGTGGGGTGTTCCCGGTATGCAGTGGTTAGTACCGAACAAAAGTGGTCCAAGGAAGGACAACCGGTGAACTGGCAACAGGGTCATGAGTGTCGAAGGTTCGCTGATTTGCATGGAGCATGAAGGCTAGCTCATATGGTCCAATCCCACAGAAGAGCTACTGTAGCACAAACTGCTGAAAAAGTTAAAACTGACACCTTTCTGTTTTAGCCAACATTAACTTTTTCAGCAGTTTCTTGTACAATAGCTTTTCTGGACCATATGGGCTAGCCTTCATGCCTGATTAGAATCAGTGAGCCTTGGCCGCCCTTGACCTTGTCACCGGTTCACCAGCTGTCAGTGTTTTTATTTTTATGGCTGAATCAGTGTACATATAAGAAAGCAGGTGCAAATCAGCATTAACATCAATATCAATAAATACAAAAAGTTATACAGTGCTGCTTGAAAGTTTGTGTGCCCTTTAGAATCTTCTATATTTCTGCATAAATATGACCTAAAACATCATCAGATTTTCACACAAGTCCTAAAAGTAGATAAAGAGAACCCAGTTAAAGAAATGAGACAAAAATATTATTCTTGGTCATTTATTTTTTGAGTAAAATGATCTAATATTACATATCTGTGAGTGACAAAAGTATGTGAACCTTTGCTTTCAGTATCGGGTGTGACTCCCTTGTGCAGCAATAACTGCAACTAAACATTTCCAGTAACTGTTGATCAGTCCTGCACACCAGCTTGGAGGAATTTTAGCCCATTCCTCCGTACAGAACAGCTTCAACTCTGGGATGTTGGTGGGTTTCCTCACATGAACTGCTCGCTTCAGGTCCTTCCACAACATTTCCATTGGATTAAGGTCAGGACTTTGACTTGGCCATTCCAAAACATTAACTTCATTCTTCTTTAACCATTCTTTGGTAGAACAACTTGTGTGCTTATGGTCGTTGTCTTGCTGCATGACCCACCTTCTCTTGAGATTCAGTTCATGGACAGATGTCCTGACACTTTCCTTTAGAATTCGCTGGTATCATTCAGAATTCATTGTTCCAGTCAATGATGGCAAGCCGTCCTGGCCCAGATGCAGCAAAACAGGCCCAAACCATGATACTACCACCACCATGTTTCACAGATGGGATAAGGTTCTTATGCTGGAATGCAGTGTCTTCCTTTCTCTAAACATAACGCTTCTCATTTAAACCAAAAAGTTCTATTTTGGTCTCATCCATCCACAAAACATTTTTCCAATAGCCTTCTGGCTTGTCCGCATGATCTTTAGCAAACTGCAGATGAGCAGCAATGTTCTTTTTGGAGAGCAGTGGCTTTCTCCTTGCAACCCTGCCATACACACCATTGTTGTTCAGTGTTCTCCCGATGGCGGACTCATAAACATTAGCCAATGTGAGAGAGGTCTTCAGTTGCTTAGAAGTTACCCTGGGGTCCTTTGTGACCTCGCCGACTATTACACACCTTGCTCTTGGAG
This sequence comes from Neoarius graeffei, assembly GCF_027579695.1. NCBI lineage: Eukaryota > Metazoa > Chordata > Actinopteri > Siluriformes > Ariidae > Neoarius > Neoarius graeffei. The sequence continues at coordinate 33,805,661 of NC_083587.1, read as the reverse complement.
TGTTCTTTGTTGGTCAACCACTCCTGGGGAGGGTAATAATGGTCTTGAATTTCCTCCATTTGTATACAATCTGTCTGACTGTGGATTGGTGGAGTCCAAACTCTTTAGAGATGGTTTTGTAACCTTTTCCAGCCTGATGAGCATCAACAACGCTTTTTCTGAGGTCCTCAGAAATCTCCTTTGTTCGTGCCATGATACACTTCCACAAACATGTGTTGTGAAGATCAGACTTTGATAGATCCCTGTTCTTTAAATAAAACAGGGTGCCCACTCACACCTGACTGTCATCCCATTGATTGAAAACACCTGACTCTAATTTCACCTTCAAATTAACTGCTAATCCTAAAGGTTCACATACTTTTGCCACTCACAGATATGTAATATTGGATCATTTTCCTCAATAAATAAATGACCAAGTGTAATATTTTTGTCTCATTTGTTTAACTGGGTTCTCTTTATGTACTTTTAGGACTTGTGTGAAAATCTGATGATGTTTTAGGTCATATTTATGCAGAAATATAGAAAATTCTAAAGGGTTCACAAACTTTCAAGCACCACTGTAACTGTTATCAAGTGGCAGTGCAATTGTGTAACAAAAGAACAGCACAGTTTCTGCGAGCATGAGTTGTTTCAAAGTTTTTGTAATTCTTTAAAGCTACCTTTGTAATCATCATATCGATCACCACATGGAAGATAAAAATAGTGCTGGTAGTCTCTACCCTTATAGAGGAGCTTTTTTGTTGAGTTTCCCACACTAAAGCTATATTCATACAAGAGATCCTGTAAAGAGAACAACAAATACATCAAATGAATTAGAAAAAACTGCAGAAGTTCCTTGAAATTCAGGCATGACAGTAGTGATGGTGTAACTTTCCATCAATATAATGGAATAACATTATTCTGTACTGATATCAATATAAAAGGTTGCAAAATTACAATAAATGTATGTTCAATTGTAGCTTATCTCTGAAAATACACAATAAGACTTTTACACTACTATTTTATGGTGCACTGGAGCTTCAGGGGTAATGTAACTAACATGTAATAAAAAAAAGTTTAGTGTTGTTCAAACCACATGTGTGAGGAGAACATTGTTTAAAACATATTATAATGATAAAACATACAGTATCAGATGAAAAACAGAAATCTATGAACTGACACTGTGATGTTGCATGGACAATATCCATGTCCAATATCCAAGATCCAGGGTCTATCCTGAGAACCTGAGATGAGATACCATTCTATCTTAGGGCACCGTGAAAACACATTCTCACCTAGGGGCAATTTAGTGTAACCAATCTGCATGTTTTTGAAAAGTGGGACGTAACCTGAGGAAACCCAAGTAAACACAGGGAGAACATCTGAAAATCCACACAGACACTCCCTCAAGATCAGGAACAAACAAGAGCCTGGACCTGTGAGGCCGGGACATTCTATCGCCCAACTCAGCGTATTTGCAAAGTATGTTTATCGCATACTGTACATGAGTGTAATTAAAAACATCCCCTCCAGTTCAAATGTTAAGTGGTAACAAAGCAAGTGACAATACCCAACATAAATACAGACCTCTTTTCCTGAAGTGCAGAAGATGCTGAAGTGTGTATGGACTTCAAAACCTGAGCTGGGCTGCACATGACACACCATTCCCTCAGGAGCAGGGTGTGTGAAGAAGAACAGCTGGGTCTTTCCCTGCTGAACCTGCTCAGAACCTAGCATCAGAAATGAATGGACATCCCTCAAAATGCATCTCATTCTGTAACATACCCCTTTTTCACCAACAGGAAATGGGGTCCATTCTGGTTTGCACACCAAATTTTGAACCATTCAAGACTGAGTTTCCCAAAAGTATCACAACACAAAGATCATCATTAAAAGGAAGAGCGAGCAGCACAACAAACTCTCTCTCTCTCCTAGTTTTGATGATCTTGACTTTATGGTGTTTTTGGGAAACTCATTCCAGAGCATCCATCCATCCATTATCTGTAGCCTCTTATCCTGTACAGGGTCGCAGGCAAGCTGGAGCCTATCCCAGCTGACTATGGGCGAGAGGCAGGGTACACCCTGGACAAGTCGCCACGTCATCGCAGGGCTGATACATAGAGACAAACAACCATTCACACCTACAGTCAATTTAGAGCCACCAATTAGCATAACCTGCATGTCTTTGGGGGAAACCGGAGCACCTGGAGAAAACCCATGCAGACACGGGGAGAACATGCAAACTCCACACAGAAAGTCCCTGTCGGCTGCGGGGCTCGAACCTAGGACCTTCTTGCTGTGAGGCGACAGTGCTAACTACTGCACCACCATGCCCCCCACTCCAGAGCATTTTGACTAAAAATAAATTGTTTTGGAACCTGAAAAGTTGCTTCCCAGCTGGAACCAAAATATGGCTGGTTTTCTCAGTACAAACCCTGACAATACCAGTGGGTGTGTCATTAGTTTGGAGAGGAAGCAGAGCACAGCAATGGAGAACGCAATGGAAAAGGATACATCTTCAGAAAAAATGGGATGAAAACAAATATTTGCAATAGCAAAACAAAAGCTTGCAGGTAATCATGTGCTCCACTATCTGCTGTGTACTTCTATTGTATATTGTGCAACACTCTCCATTCATGACGCATTCTTGATTACAATGGTTCCACTCAAAACTGGTGAAAGCGTGGGCTGGTTCACTACCTGGCACCAAGGTTCAAAGAATCCTGAATGGAACCAGTTCAAGAACCCATTCTCTGTTGGTCAAAATTTGGTACCAGGTTGTAAGACTAGGAGTAAAGGTATTTGCCAATTAGACTATTTTTATGTCTGATCATGAACACAATAGTTAGTGAAGATGAACTTACTTGCAGAGACCTCAAGCATGTAGAGACTTTTCTGCTTTAGCATCATGGGTTTAAATGTGATAACAGATGAAGATATTCCTGAAACATTCAAACCACACAAAATGAACTGAAGTCTCCAGTTTAGCACTGATCCATTTTCTGACAAAGACCCCAGTCTGAAATTTAAAGTCCATCCATCCATCATCCATAACCACTTATCCTGTGCAGGGTCGCGGGCAAGCTAGAGCCTATCCCAGCTGACTATGGGCGAGGTACACCCTGGACAAGTTGCCAGATTATCGCAGGGCTGACACATAGAGACAAAACAACAATTCACACTCACTTTAGAGGCACGAATTAGCCAAACCTGCATGTCTTTGGACTGTGGGGGGGAAACCGAAGCACCCGGAGGAAACCCACGCAGACATGGGGAGAACATGCAAACTCCACACAGAAAGGCCCCCGTCGGCCACTAGGCTCAAACCCAGAACCTTCTTGCTGTGAGGCGACAGTGCTAACCACTACACCACCCGAAATGTAAAGTCATGTATTGGAAAGCCCTAGAAATCTAATTAGAAAATCAGTTTCTAATGTTGTCCTGCTTCATGAGTTTACTGACAACATATGGTCTTTGTGCTTATGTGGACTGATTATTCTGTTATTTCTGGTATTGTGCAATACTATTATTTGTGCAAATTAGCCTCTTTGTATTATGCACAGTTGCAAACTAGATGTAGCACTTCTACATAATAGCACTTGCTTCAAGCTTTGTAGATAGCTCTTTATTTTTATGGTGATAAACAAATCATAATAATTATGAATGTACAGTGGTATTTGTTGCTACAGTGTCTATCTTATACCAATCAGCCATAAAATTAAAAACACTGACCGGTAAAGTGAATTACATTGATCATGTTTTTACAATGGCACCTGTCAAGGGGTGGGATATATTAGGCAGCAAGAGAACAGTCAGTTCTTGAAGTTGATGTGTTGGAAGCAGGAAAAATGGGCAAGTGTAAGGATCTGAGCGACTTTGAAAAGGGCCAAATAGTGATGGTTAGATGACTGGGTCTGAGCATCTCCAAAATGGTACATCTTGTTGGGTGTTCCTGGTATGCAGTGGTTAGTACCAAACAAAAGTGGTCCAAGGAAGGACGACTGGTGAACCGGCGACAAGGTCATGAGTGTTGAAGGCTCATTGATTTGCATGGGGCATGAAGGCTAGCCCATATGGTCCAGAAGAGCTACTGTAGCACAAACTGCTAAAAAAAAGTTAATGCTGGCTAAAACAGAAAGGTGTCAGTATTAACTTTTTTCAGCAGTTTGTGCTATAGTAGTTCTTCTATGGCATTGGACCATATGAGCTAGCCTTCATGCCCCATGCGAATCAATGGACCTTCGACACCTATAACCCTGTCGCCGGTTCACCGGTTGTCCTTCCTTGGACCACTTTTGTTCGGTACTAATCACTGCATACCAGGAACACCTCACAAGATGTGCCATTTTGGAGATGCTCAGACCCAGGTCATCTAGCCATCACAATTTGGCCCTTTTCAAAGTCACTCAGGTCCTTACGCTTGCCCATTTTTCCTGCTTCCAACACATCAACTTCAAGAACCGACTGTTCTCTTGCTGCCTAATATATCCCACCCCTTGACAGGTGCCATTGTAATGAGGTAATCAATGTTATTCACTTCACCTGTCAGTGTTTTTAATTTTATGGCTGATTGGCGTATATGTAGCTCTTACAAGCAATGAGCTGGAAATGTAAGTACATGTTATTTAATTATATACCAGGTATATAGCAGGTGGCACGGTGGTGTAGTGGTTAGCACTGTCGCCTCACAGCAAGAAGGCTCTGGGTTCGAGCCCAGCAGCCGACGAGGGTCTTTCTGTGTGGAGTTTGCATGTTCTCCCCGTGTCTGCTTGGGTTTCCTCCGGGTGCTCCGGTTTCTCCCACAGTCCAAAGACATGCAGGTTAGATTAATTGGTGGCTCTAAATTGACCGTAGGTATGAATCGTTGTTTGTCTCAGTGTCAGCCCTGCAATGACCTGGCGACTTGTCCAGGGTGTACCCCGCCTCTTGCCTATCGCTGGGATAAGCTCCAGCTTGCCTGCGACCTTGTACAGGATAAGCGGCTACAGATAATGGATGGTATATAGCAGAACCTAATTTATATATCTGGACATTTCATTATCTATAGCTATGTACTTTCAGGTGATTTTTTTTAACCTGTCCCTACCTCCTTTCTTCAGTTATACATCCATACCATTAAGTACTACTTATTCTATTAATACTAATGTACTCATATTTCTAAAATACATTGCTATATACTTATTCATCTTGCAACATGTGCACCTAGTTATAACTAAAACCCATTAGTAACAGTTGCTACGTGGTTCAAAGTACTGCTGTTTAAACCTGGCCGTCCCTTAAATTCCATTAAGAAAAGTCATATGAACCTCACTGGTGAATAATCACTGATTAAAATTTATCATATGTCTATAATTGAAATTAGACATTGGTTTCTAAATTCTTCAGATGTTATGTCGTAGTGGGATTTTTCACATGGAGCACAAGAATTTTTACTTATCACATGATTTGTACATGATTGTTTATTTTTACATGTTAATTTTTCACATGTAGGGCATGTGGTTTTATGATCAGATGTGATAATACAGAGGAATCATTCTTTTTCATGTATGATCACATATTGTTCATATGATGTCACGTGTTTATTTGAATTAATTTGATTGTGATATGTCAGGCCATGACATGTTCTGGTGAAATGTATCTTCACGTATTTTTCATGTTCCATGGGTTCCTTTAGCAATGTAAGTATTCCAGCACATTGTGTTATGAAATATAGCGTCCTCAAATGTCCAAGACAAATAAATCACAAGACTGCCATTAAGGCCACTTGAACATGACCCATAACCATCAACTACTCAATGTTTGAATTTGATTCTGCCTACATAAATATATATACCAAATAAATATATGTACAACCCCGATTCCAAAAAAGTTGGGACAAAATACAAATTGTAAATAAAAACGGAATGCAATGATGTGGAAGTTTCAAAATTCCATATTTTATTCAGAATAGAACATAGATGACATATCAAATGTTTAAACTGAGAAAATGTATCATTTAAAGAGAAAAATTAGGTGATTTTAAATTTCATGACAACAACACATCTCAAAAAAGTTGGGACAAGGCCATGTTTACCACTGTGAGACATCCCCTTTTCTCTTTACAACAGTCTGTAAACGTCTGGGGACTGAGGAGACAAGTTGCTCAAGTTTAGGGATAGGAATGTTAACCCATTCTTGTCTAATGTAGGATTCTAGTTGCTCAACTGTCTTAGGTCTTTTTTGTCGTATCTTCCGTTTTATGATGCGCCAAATGTTTTCTATGGGTGAAAGATCTGGACTGCAGGCTGGCCAGTTCAGTACCCGGACCCTTCTTCTACGCAGCCATGATGCTGTAATTGATGCAGTATGTGGTTTGGCATTGTCATGTTGGAAAATGCAAGGCCTTCCCTGAAAGAGACGTCGTCTGGATGGGAGCATATGTTGCTCTAGAACCTGGATATACCTTTCAGCATTGATGGTGTCTTTCCAGATGTGTAAGCTGCCCATGCCACATGTACTAATGCAACCCCATACCATCAGAGATCCAGGCTTCTGAACTGAGCGCTGATAACAACTTGGGTCGTCCTTCTCCTCTTTAGTCCGAATGACACGGCGTCCCTAATTTCCATAAAGAACTTCAAATTTTGATTCGTCTGACCACAGAACAGTTTTCCACTTTGCCACAGTCCATTTTAAATGAGCCTTGGCCCAGAGAAGACGTCTGCACTTCTGGATCATGTTTAGATACGGCTTCTTCTTTGAACTATAGAGTTTTAGTTGGCAACAGAAGATGGCACGGTGAATTGTGTTCACAGATAATGTTCTCTGGAAATATTCCTGAGCCCATTTTGTGATTTCCAATACAGAAGCATGCCTGTATGTGATGCAGTGCCGTCTAAGGGCCCAAAGATCACGGGCACCCAGTATGGTTTTCCGGCCTTGACCCTTACGCACAGAGATTCTTCCAGGTTCTCTGAATCTTTTGATGATATTATGCACTGTAGATGATGATATGTTCAAACTCTTTGCAATTTTACACTGTCGAACTCCTTTCTGATATTGCTCCACTATTTGTCGGCGCAGAATTAGGGGGATTGGTGATCCTCTTCCCATCTTTACTTCTGAGAGCCGCTGCCACTGCAAGATGCTCTTTTTATACCCAGTCATGTTAATGACCTATTGCCAATTGACCTAATGAGTTGCAATTTGGTCCTCCAGCTGTTCCTTTTTTGTACCTTTAACTTTTCCAGCCTCTTATTGCCCCCGTCCCAACTTTTTTGAGATGTGTTGCTGTCATGAAATTTCAAATGAGCCAATATTTGGCATGAAATTTCAAAATGTCTCACTTTCGACATTTGATATGTTGTCTATGTTCTATTGTGAATACAATATCAGTTTTTGAGATTTGTAAATTATTGCATTCCGTTTTTATTTACAATTTGTACTTTGTCCCAACTTTTTTGAAATCGGGGTTGTAAATGAAAGTATGTGAAAATGGGAAAACTCACCTGTGGAGGTGAAAGATTCAAAGAGTGCAGGCTGGATGAGCTCTCTGTGAAGATCCAGCAGGGTTTTCTCAGACACTACATGGCCGTGGCTCCTAGGACCTACCAGGTTATCACCCTCATATTCACTTGAATGAGAAATCAAGTCATCTAAATTGTGGGGTCCTAAATACACAACCCAATAGATTACAAATTTTTTTTGATAGTCATATTTTCCTATTGCTATTATTATTACTGCTTGTGAATGTCTAAACGAGAGTGCATATCTACCACTTGGTCGGCCTACTGAATCCCCTGAGTCTGCTTCCTCTAGTCCAGAATAAAAGTCCTCATAGTCTGTAGGGAATAGAGAATAATAATAGTCACTTCATGCTCAATTATGAGATTTATTCTATCCACATTCACTGGATATGAGCAGTCGTGCACTCTGATTGGCTACTCTACTACTAGACTATCAGCTCATATACTATGAGTAGAGAAAAACAAAATGGCGGCGCATGTCGCTGAACCAACTCAGGACGAAATAAAAACTCTACTCGAAAACAAAACCCACAAAAATACAAAAAAGCAACAAAATATGGAATAAAAGTATTTGATGGTAACAACATATCTTTTTTATTTTTTAAGAATTATTATTATAGCATTTTTCACAAATTGCTACTGTCGTTTCACCGGTTTGTTTACATTCTAGGCAAAAATGATTTTGTCAGATGTTTTGTATAAACTTTTTATTTATCAAATTTGCAAAAAATAAAAATGCTGTTTCTCAAAATCCAGTGAATGTGCATAGAATAAAATAGTTATTCTTCTCAATCTCGTCATACATGGTTTATAGCCAACTCAGTGCTACGTGCCTCGTCGGCTATCAGCTCATGTACGACTTGATTTCATGGAATAACTTAAATAGATATAAAATACTGTACACATATACAAATTATATCTTCTTTACAATAAAAACACACTTTTTTTTACTAATGCTGTAACATGGGTGTGGTTCTTTGTCATTCTAATATTTTATCTAATACCTAATATTTCTATAACAACAATGTGGACCGAGATGTACATGGAGGATGTTTTCCATGATGAGGCTTTATTTAGCCTTTCTGGAAGGAGTCTCCAGTGTCAGTATTTTGTAAAATTCAGAGGTAAAGATGTTCCTTTAAGTTTTCTAACACAAGAAGCTTTTCAGGACAGATTTCTCAGCAATAACAAACTACAGGGGTTATTTTTATTTTTTTTACTTCAAGGTAGAGCTAAAAGAGGCTGGTAACAGGATGACTGAATGTTTGTAGCTTTTATAAGGGATAACTTGGTTTTTTGTGGATATTCAATAACAGTAAACATAACTATCGATGGTCAAAAAGTATAATGCGTAATTCTTTATTAAATTTTTTTTTTTAATGTTTTGTTGGCAAATCATTATGGTATAAGTTAAATAAAACACTTTGGGAAATGCTGCTGTTGGAAGATAATCAGTTATCACTTCGCCCCATCATTTATTATTTTCTTATAATAACTGTTTTATACCAGACAAAAGTAGTAGTAAAAAAAAGTAGTAGCAGCAATAATAATAATAATAATAATAATAATAATAATAATACACATTGAGGGTTTTTTTAGATAAAATTCTGAGAAATGTATAGCCTTATTTGGTTAATTGATAAAGAAGCAATATGTTATTACTGAAGCAGCAGAAAGTTTCTGTATGTGTTTTTCTACATTAAAGTCCAACTATAACATCCCGCTCTTTTCCCACCTAGATATCCGTGCTCATCAGGATATTCAGCTCCAAAACCCTCTGTGCTGTGGTTTTTATCTGCGCTTGGAACAGGAAGATGGAACGGAGCAAAATCCACCTCATTCACATCACCTGAGCCCCTTTCAGCTGTTAGGATAGAAATATGATTTAGTGATCCTAAGAAGGAAAGCTGAGAGGCTGCACAAATACCTGAGGTTCATAGTCAGTTCTGTTGATTCTTTAAGTAAGATTATCTTACCAGGAATATGATTTAGAAGTTGCAGTAAAAAAAACAAACTATGAAGTGGGGAATAAGAGAAAAGCATGTGCATGTATTATAAGATTAAAATTGTATTGGTGTTCCACGTCGAAATTAATGCCCACTTAACGTTCATTATGAATATATTTTCAAAATCATCCTGCTCTTTTCTGATGTATTTTGAGATCCAGATAGTGTATATTGTAATATTCATTATTTTAAATTTTCATTTCATGTCTATATCCAGCACTACAATACATCTTCATCCAGCTGCTCCCATTAGGGGTCGCCACAGCAGATCATCATGATCCACGTATTTGATTTGGTATAGGTTTTTATACCGGACACCCTTCCTGACACAACCCTCCCCAGTCTATCCGGGCTTAGGACTGACACTAAGTATGCAGTGGCTGGGTATTTTACCTAGTCTGCATGTCTTTGAATTGTGGGGGGAAACAGAGCACCCAGAAGAAACCCACCCAGATATGGGGAGAACATGCAAACTCTACACAGAAAGGCCCCTGTCAGATGTGTGTGGTTCGAACCTGGAACCTTCTTACTGTAAGGCAACAGTGCTAAGCACTGCACCACTGTGCTGCCCCTATAATACATGCATTAGGCAAAAACAAACAAAACAACTCCTAGACTCTTAAAGGTAGACTGACTCTGATTTTTCAAGTTTAGGTCGTAAAAATAATTTTCCCTGACATCCAGTTATTTTTGTTTAGTGGACTGACAGCTACTTTTATTATTATTATTTTTTTTAATAGGACAATTACTTAATTTAGGGTCATGTGGCCCTAAATTCTCCGCTATTTTTTCTTGCTTCACCCTGACCCAAATCAAGATACTACGTCATGCTTGATGTGGTGGGCTTTCCCTGTTCGCACAAGGCATTGTGGGATACAAATTTGAAACAGGAGAGAAAAATGGTGGATGTGAATGTGCGAATGAAATGTGAAAGACCAACTACAGTAACATAAAGTGAGAAGAAAAGATGTTATGTTGCGAAGGAAAGGAAATGCAGGACCAAACTAATAAATATCAGGAGTCAGCGAGCACCTCGGTGTGATCAGCTGTTCGTTTAGCGACAGGATAATGTAACTGTCAGTGCACGGTCAAAGGTAAAGCTGTAGATGGCAGTAATGCAACACTGTGGATGCCGCATGACGGAAAACCCAACAGAAGAAAGAAAAGAAGAAGAAGAAGCAGGTAAACCTGCGCATGCGCATATGGTTTACGGTATACGGTTTACCTCTGCCTGCTTGACTGCATGAAGCGAGCGATTTTATGCACATTATTTGCTCTGGAATCCCCTCAAATTAAATAACTTCCCAGCCACAGAATGGTCTGGGTGTTTTTGTTTTTTTTTTTAGATATTTCAGAAATAAACATATATCACAATGACCAAATTTCACCGGAAACTAAATTTCACCGATCTTATGAAATCGAAAGGCCGTCTAGTTTTAAGTGTACTTTGACTGTCCCTCTGAAGGAACCTTTAAATATTTTATGTGGAGTATTTCCTGACCTAACAATCCTTAAAATCCCTTAAACAACCCCCCCCCCCCCTTTTTTTAAGTACACAGTCATTGGGTATTCTCACTGCAAGCAATAGCCATGTAAACCACAGAAAGCAGGATTTGCTGAATTTGTTAGTCATATAAACAAACAACCAAATAAAATAAGCATTGCTTTCTGCATTTGTTAAAAGGAAGCTAGCAAAAAAAAATCCCATTTTAATTTTTTTTCTTCACGTTTTAGATGAGTCACCAGGAGGGGGTTTATGAACAGAACATCTTGATCTAGAAATAACTGGAATGCCACTTTAAGAAGCAAATAAAGAGGCATTTTGTGCCACACCATAGATCAGTGGTTACAGAGAGACATTTTATAACATAAATCAATGGCTATATATATTTTTTATATTGCCATAGTTTCCTCATCTCATCTCATTATCTCTAGCCGCTTTATCCTTCTACAGGCAAGCTGGAGCCTATCCCAGCTGACTACGGGCGAGAGGCGGGGTACACCCTGGACAAGTCGCCAGGTCATCACAGGGCTGACACATAGACACAGACAACCATTCACACTCACATTCACACCTACGGTCAATTTAGAGTCACCAGTTAACCTAACCTGCATGTCTTTGGACTGTGGGGGAAACCGGAGCACCCGGAGGAAACCCACGTGGACACGGGGAGAACATGCAAACTCCACACAGAAAGGCCCTCGCCGGCCCCGGGGCTCGAACCCAGGACCTTCTTGCTGTGAGGCGACAGCGCTAACCACTACACCACCGTGCCGCCCCATAGTTTCCTTTTAAGTCCATATAAAACCAAATACATTTGACCTTTTGTGACATCCGCCCAGTCCAGTTCACGGTCACACCTCCAGAGGGCACCCTTCTCCAAATTCTGTTGTCACATTTTTATTTCCTGTTCAGACTACAGTATGTAAGGCAAATTATTCTATCCACATTCACTGGATATGAGCAATTGCATATTCTGATTGACGACTCTACTACTAGGCTATCAGCTCATATACCCTGAGTAGAGAAAAACAAAATGGCGGAGCGTGTTGCTGAACCAACTGAGGACGAAATAAAAACTACTCGAAAACAAAACCCCAAAAGATACAAAAAAGAAAAGCAAGAAAATATGGAATAAAAAGTATTTCATGGTAAGAATGTATCTGTTTTATTTTTCAATTATTATTATTATTATTATTATTATTATTATAGCATTTTTCACAAATTGCTACTGTCATTTCGCCGGTTTGTTTACATTCTAAGCAGAAATGATTGTCAGGTGTTTTGTATAAAGTTTTTATTTATTGAATTTGCAAAAAATAAAAATGCTGTTTCTCAAAATCCAGTGAATGTGGACAGAATAAAACAGTTATTCCACTCAGTCTCATCGTACATTGCATATAGACGCAGTGCTACGTGCCTCGTTGGCTATCAGCTCATGTACGACTCAATTTCGTGGAATAACTGTTAATTGTTACCATTGTCATTGCGAAGTCTTGCAATTTGTTTGCATTTCAGCAAGTTCTGAGCTGTTCTTTATTTTCCCTCTCGTGTAAACCCTTGCCTTGCCTTGGTTCCTTGACTACCCTTTGGATTTGCATTCTGATTCAATAAATATTGATTCAAGAAATTACTTCATGTAGTATAATGGTATCTTGACATGTTTTATGGGGCGGCACGGTGGTGTAGTGGTTAGCGCTGTCACCTCACAGCAAGAAGGTCCTGGGTTTGAGCACCGTGGCCGGCGAGGTCCTTTCTGTGTGGAGTTTGCATGTTCTCCCCGTGTCCACATGGGTTTCCTCCGGGTGCTCCGGTTTCCCCCACAGTCCAAAGACATGCAGGTTAGGTTAACTGGTGACTCTAAATTGACCGTAGGTGTGAATGTGAGTGTGAATGGTTGTCTGTGTCTATGTGTCAGCCCTGTGATGACCTGGCGACTTGTCCAGGGTGTACCCCGCCTTTCACCCGTAGTCAGCTGGGATAGGCTCCAGCTTGCCTGCGACCCTGTAGAAGGATAAAGCGGCTACAGATAATGGATGGATGGACATGTTTTATGGAAATATGACAGTTGGATGCTTTGCATAGTCATTCATATCGACAGCTATGAATTAAATATTGCTTTAATATGTAGTCCTAGGCGGCACGGTGGTGTAGTGGTTAGCGCTGTCGCCTCACAGCAAGAAGGTCCTGGGTTCGAGCCCCGGGGCCGGCGAGGGCCTTTCTGTGTGGAGTTTGCATGTTCTCCCCGTGTCCGCGTGGGTTTCCTCCGGGTGCTCCGGTTTCCCCCACAGTCCAAAGACATGCAGGTTAGGTTAACTGGTGACTCTAAATTGACCGTAGGTGTGAATGTGAGTGTGAATGGTTGTCTGTGTCTATGTGTCAGCCCTGTGATGACCTGGCGACTTGTCCAGGGTGTACCCCGCCTTTCGCCCGTAGTCAGCTGGGATAGGCTCCAGCTTGCCTGCAACCCTGTAGAAGGATAAAGCGGCTAGAGATAATGAGATGAGATGAGAATGTAGTCCTAACTGAAAATGGGAACAATTTAAACATTACAATACAGGCATTTAGTAGACACTCTTATCCAAAGCGACATACAACATATCCAGAGAAGCCTTGGGATGTAGTTGGGAGTTAGGTGCCTTGCTCAAGGGCACTTCAGCCATTCCTGCTGGTCCAGGGAATCAAACCAGTGACCTTTTGGTCCCAAAGCTGCTTCTTGAACCATTAGGCCATGGCTTCCCCCATACAGACCTATTCTCAAAACTAAGATCTCAGTTTGCACTTTATAACTGTACAGCCTCATTCCTGATGTCCTGTCTGTCTCAGAGAGCAGGTCTAAAAGGGATGGATTCTGGTGCGCCATTGAACGCCCCCATCTGGGCCAACTGACAGCACTGTCCTGTGTGATCTTAATTTCATTACCGCTGGATGTTTCTTTCTGATTTAGGATGGACGGTGATGCAGAAGTGGCAGGCTGTTGAAAGAAAGGTGTGTCCTCCTCCAGTTTAGAAGGTAAACTTATGTCCAAACTGCCGCAGAAAGGCACTGGAGAGAGGGAAAAATTAAAAGAGAAAGTAATATAAGTGCCATGCAGTTACACCAAAGATCAGTAGATTTAAAATATTCTTACCATCTGGTGTGTTTTTGCTAGATGCGTTTACTAAATACAGCTTCCAGGAGTAGGTGACCTTTATAGGACAGCTTTCACATGCAGCAGTTACAGAGAATTTCTCATTCCAGTTGACTGAATTTCCTCGGCACTCTTTACAAGATACATGAATGATGCTGCAGAAATATTAGAAGTCAGAGCAAGTTTTTTTTTCTCTTTGAATTAACAGTAACTCTAATATGTATCGTTGTAATCCTTTCTCCTCAGTAGATTAGATTTGTTCATGAATTGCTTTATTTTCATTCATTTCTATAATGAATCATGAAAACGACATTATATCAAGTTCACTTCCCTGAAATATTCACCACACTGTCTGTACTTAATGCCATATCTATTGGACTTAATATTGTCTGCATTTAATTTTAATTTTCTGCTCTGTCCAGAGTTGGCTCGAGCCTTTTCAGGGCCTTAAGACAAACTATTTGAATAATTTTATTCTCTGTTTTGGAAACAATAGCAGCCGTGACATAAATTAATTCCAGACACTCTTTTTTTTCCTAAGCAAACTTTATCAACAACATCTGTAACTGCCCTGAACCCCTGATGTCTGTGCAACCCTAAGCAAGTTATTATACTGCTTATTAGGTCAATAAGTCAATTTTAGGTTATAAGCTTGGCAATCTTCTAAATATACAGAACTATGCAAAAGTCTTAGGCACATGTAAAGAAATGCTGTAGACCAAAAATGGCTTAAAAATCCATCCATCCACTATTTGTAGCTGCTTATCCTGTTCTACAGGGTCATAGGCAAGCTGGAGCCTATCCCAGCTGACTATGGGCGAGAGGCGGGGTACACCCTGGACAAGTCGCCAGATCATCGCAGGGCTGATACGGAGACAAACAACCATTCACACTCACATTCACACCTACGGTCAATTTAGAGCCACCAATTAGCCTAACCTGCATGTCTTTGGACTGTGGGGGAAACCGGAGCACCCAGAGGAAACCCACGCAGATACGGGGAGAACATGCAAACTCCACACAGAAAGGCCCTCGTCAGCCACTAGGCTCAAACCCAGGACCATCTTGCTGTGAGGCGACAGCGCTAACCACTACACCACCGTGCCACCCTGGCTTAAAAATAATGAAATGAAATGTTTTGACATTTTTAAAAAATGCTATAACCAGCAGTAAGCCATAATAAATGAAGCAAATTCAATATTTGGTGTGAGACGACCCTTTGCTTGAAAAAAAAAATAGTAGTCTCAGGTACAGTGAGTGCAGTTTGATAAGGAAATGAGCTGTAGGTTTTACTGAGCATCTTAAGCTGGGCATACACTGTGCGATTTTTTTCAATCGCAGTATTCAGCTGCTGCTCACACTGTACGAGTGAATCGCAGGGGTAAACAGAACGCAGCTTACGATTCCTGTTCTCACACTATACGATCCGATGCTCGGATGCGATCTGACTGCTCACACTGTACTTCCATACACGACTCGTTGGATTCTTGTATCCGGAACTGCAACGTGAAAAAGAAGAAGAGGAGGAGACCGGAAGTCTCTGTTTTCTCTTCCGTATCTGTGTTCACGCATGTGTAGTGTGACAGGTTGAGGTAAATCGGCTCGTGACACTGCTTCAACAGTGCGATAGCCTCACGATGGGCGACCAGGATTTCAAACAGGTTTGATTTTCATCCGCTCGATTGGGAGGAGGTCGTGAGGTGTTAATCGCTTGTCGTTACCCCATGCATAGGCGCCGCCAGGGGGGAAAGGTTAGAACAATTCTAGGGGCCCAGCACTGCCATGGGGCCCTTTAAGGGGCTGATAATATGCTTTTAATGATTTTAATAAGACTTTTGAAATAACAACAATGCAATATTCCATCTGGTAAAATGAGCTAATTGAACAAGGTTGTCTATTTCTTGAGTTCTTCAACATATTGTCATTTAACCCTCCCCCCTTTTGCGAAATGGTACGGTCCAGTTCTGGTAGAAGCGCGATGCGTTAAATCTGTGTGCTGATCAGTGCAACGCTACTTGCTGCTGTGTCGCGGTGCAGCAGCCAGCCAGCCAGCAGTGGAGTGCGTACAGTCTATGATCGCTAAATATGAAGAGTGGCTGTCAAAAACGTAAAGAAAGGCAGCTGAAAGCTGAGAGGGACCGGAGAGGCAGGCAACTGGTCACTCAGTTTTTCCCAAAGAAAGGTAGCTATCGCTCACATGTGTGTTCAAAATATTAGCGAATGGTAAATGAACAGTATGAACGTGGTTGGATTAGCCTATCAAGAGAACACTTTTACAGTTTGTACAGTGACATTTTTTCCATTTTAATAACTGAACTGACTTGTGTGATAAACAAGATGAAATATTACGTTATGCTGGTGCTAATAACTAGTGCTAATAACCAGTTTCATAACTAATGGGGTGCCCTAAATATGCACAGATTCAGCCTCAGGGGGACCTCCGCCCTACCAAACCACTGAACCCCCCTTTGGAGAAGGAGGTAAGCAGCAATACAACCCATAAATGCTTTAGGATTGAAGCTTTTAATGAGCGAGCGCCATATACAGTTTGCTAGAGTAAAGTGTTGCTAATAACGGACACCAGTCAGTGTTTGACATGGTTACATGTGTGGAATGTTCACACGTTCTAAACCATTGGTTTCAAATTGAGGAGCTGGAGAAAGCGCAGCACACATAAAAGAGGGATAGAGGTTACAACATATGAAGAAATACGTACGTAATTGATCAAACATATTCCCTTTTTGCAGAACAGCACACACAGCTTTCTACCTAACACATAACAATCCATGGGATTTCCATAGGTATTTTGATGCTGGGTAGAAAACTTTTTCTATGATTTATTAGCAGTCACATCACACATTTCACTACCAATTGTCCTAGCACAAGAAGGCATGTGGCAAAATCTTGAATTTTCATTTGTGATTGTAAATGCACCAGAATTAGTCACTGACCAGTTTTCATCTAGTCCCTGGTAGGGTAATACATAAAATGTAATAACAAAGTCACAAACTCAAGGTCCATGGGCTATCAAAAGTCAAATAATGACAATAGTGCAATTGTGACGAGGGTGGGCAAAGTTGGGGGGCCCAAAATTCTAATCTTTCATGGGGCCCAAAATTTCTGGCAGCGCCCCTAACCCATGTATACTACACGATCCGAGACGCACAATTGAGCCAAAACTCGGCCCGATCTCCAAACTAGTCGCACGAGTGAAAATCGTGTCAAAATCGGGCCAAAAATCGCACAGTGTATGCCCAGCATTACAGAACCAGCCACAGTTCTTCTGGACACTGACGGTCACGCTCGGTTCTTCATTTTGCACCAAAACCCAGCAGCCTTCATTATGTTTTCTTTTTTAATCTGAAAAGTGGGCTCTTATGTAATATGTTGCTCAGATACAACCTTTTCTTCTATCACATTTTGTGCTGGAAAACGAACATTTGGACTCTAAAATGTTTTTGTACTGACTTGATAATGTAGAAGTTATAAAATAGAAATCTACAACAAAGTTTGTATGAAAAAATAGGGTGCCTAAGACGTTTGCACAGTACTATATAACTTTGCCTACCCCTTGAGCTCCCAGGTTTTGTCAGTACAGCCAGAGATATGTTCCTCACTTGTTTTTAAGCAAGTCAACAACTGTATAGAGCAGATTCTGACTTTGTATTGTTCACTTTTGTACAGTACATGCACAATATTATGCTGAATTAAACAGAGAGGAAACGTGCAGGTTTTAATGCTATATATGCCTGTGCACCTGGTTGGTTTGGATCTCACAGTGATGAACATCTCAGATGAAGAGGACCGGTCTCCACTTTGTACAGCAAGCGTCAACTTGAACAGATGACTGTTAACATTCAGTGCGCTTGCAGGAAACACCAGCAACGCAGAGGAAGTGGGAACATGCTCGGAGAAACAGGAGGTCTCAGCCGCGTTTACTGGCCTGCATTTCCACCTGTAACTTTGAGAAGTCATGATAGCTGATGAAAGGTCAACAACTGAGTTTCTTTTTTATTTTCTTGTTCAGTTTATTCTTTTTTAGAAGAAATCTATGTACAGTATTAGCATATACATTAAAAATTAATAATAATAATAATAATAATAATAATAGTTATGCTATTTTTCAATTCCAAAATGAATTTTTATCCAATGGGTCTTTAGTTATGCTTGGTGGTGCCACAGAGGAAAAAATTGACATAAAAGACACCATTATAGGCAAGGACTGTGGTGGTAGAAAAAATCATTATTGAATGTATTGTGGCAGCAATAAAAATGGTTCTTTAGGAAGTCTTTAAGATATCGCCCTAAAGAACCTTTTGTAGCATCTTTAGTGTAAATGGAGTCTCAAAAATCAGAACATTAAAACAACCAAAAATATAGTTTTGGTTACTGGTTTTATCTATATATTGGTTTGGTTTGGTTACTGGCAGTGTTGTAGTCGAGTCACTAAACCTCGAGTTCCAGTCCAGTCTCGAGTCCCCAGTGTTCAAGTCTGAGTCAAGTCCAAGTCTCATCTCATCTCATTATCTCTAGCTGCTTTATCCTGTTCTACAGGGTCGCAGGCAAGCTGGAGCCTATCCCAGCTGACTACGGGCGAAAGGCGGGGTACACCCTGGACAAGTCGCCAGGTCATCACAGGGCTGACACATAGACACAGACAACCATTCACACTCACATTCACACCTACGGTCAATTTAGGCTACATCCACACGACAACGGCAACGAGATTTTATTTTAAAAAATATTGCGTTCATATGGGCAAAGGATCAGTAAAATATCAGGTACATATGGCAACACAACGCTTGCTGAAAACGATGCAATACACATGCCACACCTCTACGTGCGCTGTAAGACGGTCCCATCGGAGACACCAGAACAATAGAAGAAGTAGGATGCATACGCATAAACCCCTTCTTCTACCTGGCGTGAAGCACTCACAGGAACACACAACAACAAGAAGATGATGGCTGTGACTACGCGAGGAAATCGTGCCTTCTGTGTGTACAAATTAGTTTTATTAGTGTGCATAGTTTTATATAACTTAATTTTCTTATTGTGTGTGAACATTTTGAAAAGCATTTTTATATAATTTATATAACTTTTTATATTGTGTGTGAACATTTTGAAAAGCAGTCTTATCCAATAAAAAAAAGAAATTCAAGAAATGGTTCAGTTACTTGTTTATTTAAAAGAAAAGCTGTATACAAAAGTGAATGCAATGCAGTGGTTCATACAAAACAGCGAGAGTGCTACTTGTTCTAGTCATGTGGTTGTGACGTCATCATAAACAAATCCGTTCTACTCATCCAGACGACTTCGCAACGGCGCTGTTGCCAGATTTTTCCACTCTGGAACCCGTTCTCAAAAAATATCGTTTTGGGGCACCCAAAACGCCGGTGCCGTGTGGACGCCAGGCCGAAATGATAAACAATTTTATCAGATTCACTTGAATCCGTTGCCATGTGGACAGCCTCTTAGAGTCACCAGTTAACCTAGCCTGCATGTCTTTGGACTGTGGGGGAAACTAGAGCAAACCCACGCAGAACATGCAAACTCCACACAGAAAGGCCCTCACTGGCCACAGGGCTCGAACCCAGGACCTTCTTGCTGTGAGGTGACAGCGCTAACCACTATACCATCATGCCACCCCAAGTCCAAGTTATTAAAGAAAATTTCAAGTTGAGTCTAAGGCCCTGTCCACACGCCAACAGATTCAGGTGACTCCGATACAATTGCTTATCGTTTAGGCCTGGCGTCCACACGGCACCGGTGTTTTGGGTGCCCAAAACGCAATCTTTTTGAGAACGGGTTCCAGAGTGGAAAGATCTGGCAACGTTGCCGTTGCGAAGTCATCTGGATGAGTAGAAGGATTTGTTTACGATGACGTCACAACCACATGACTGTGAGTGCTTCACGCCGGGTAGAAGTGTAACTAACTCGATGCGAGTTGTCAACAAATCCTATAACTTGGTTCATGAAACGCGCTTACAAAATATTTTCACTGTGAATATTTATTGTGTAATGGTGCAAAGTGAGAGAGAGAGAGAGAGAGAGAGAGAGAGAGAGAGAGAGAGAAAATAGCCCTTAGGGCAGAGTCAATCCCGCCAGCAAAAATAGGGAAAAAAAGGAGCGATCTCACCTCTTCAGATGTTGGTTTAAGTCCTACAATACATTCCTCAAAAAGGGCGTAGAACAACAAATTAATCCATCAACGTGGAGCATTCAATTTATTCCGGACCATTAAAGACGCCGCCTTCCGCGTAGAATCATACGTCATCCTCGCCGCCATATTGGATGGGTCAAAGCAGAGAATAAAGATGCCTCATTCATGTGCTGCGTTTAACTGTACCAACAGGTTTACCGTCCAAACGAGATCACATGGGATTACCTTTCACAGGTGAGACTGGAAAAATACTTTTCATTGTATTTGGTCATTATAATGTAATTTTACGAACAGATTTTCCTGACTTTGTGGCTAATATGAAGTCTCGCGCATAATAGTTTATGCGCATGCGTCTTTACTTCTTCTATTGTTCTGGTGTCTCCGAAGGGACTGTCTTACAGCGCCCCTAGAGGTGTGGCATGTGTATTGCATCGTTTTCAGCAAGCGTTGCGTTGCCATATGGACCTGATATTTTACTGATCATTGCCCATTTGGATGGGATATATTTTTAAATAACATCTCGTTGCCGTTGTCGTGTGGATGTAGCCTAAGTCAAGTCCGAGAACAAGACTCCAACTGCACCGTTTGACAGTGGCTGTTGCTGCCTTTATGTGAAAGCGTCTCTGCTGCTGTGTTGGACTAACGTTACTGCTCGACTGCACCATTTTAGTTAATAGGCTACAGATAAAAAGCTTGTTCATCGCTCAGCAAGCCCTGCCCACTATCAACAGGGTAAATAACATGAGAGAGGGTTAACACTAGCTAGTTCATCGGTCAGCAAGCAAGCCCTGCTATCAACAGACCAATGAACATAGTGTGTCACTTCCTTCTCTGAGTGGAGTCTTGCCAAATGATGATTGAAGTTCGAGGTTGTCCCCGTCGTCTCCTCGATAGTTCTTCTACATATGGAACACACAGCAGTGCATTTTTTCCCACTGCACGAGAAGTCTGTATAAGCAAAGCAGACAATCCTAGGGGCTTCTCTCCAGGCATTTTAGCGCCATTAACATTAGTTTGTTCCTGAACATGACGTATGAACAGGTGAATGTGCATTCTCTTGCATGAAATTAGTATAAAAATTAATGTAGATATAAATATATTATGCCAAATTATTATGGCATGTTACAAAAAGTAAAGAAAAAAAATCAGAGTCCTCGTCTCCAATTTACAAGTCCAAATGCAGTTAATACACGAGTCCAAGTCATCAGTGCTCAAGTGCAAGTCAAGTCACGAATCCTTAAAATTAGGGCACGAGTTGGACTCAAGTTCGAGTCCTGGACTCGAGTACTACAAGCCTGGTTACTGGTGTTCATGGTAGCACCCATTTTCTTCAAACCATTATACCATATATTTCACATCTAAAGAATTTTTCAGATTTTTTTTTTTTACATGACTGCTTTTTTCCTTCAAAGGTCTTGTAAAAGTTGCTTGGCAGGACAATGTGCATATTAAAATGTATATATATATATATATATATATATATATATATATATATATATATATATATATATATATATATATATATAGTTACTTTTATATATGGTTACTTTAAAACACATCATCTTCCATTAATTGGAGTTTTGTTGAATCGTAAATATATTTCAATGGAAGTCAATAGATTTTCTATGCATTATTGACATAATAGCTGTGAAATAAACACCATCTACATGACAAGGAACAAGAATAAGTTAAGATAAATGGACCTATTTACTACACATATACAAACATTCCTATTCGCATTCATTGGTGCTTACCTCATAATGTTATTGGGGAAATCTGGGTCATATGACCTACGTCCATCCACAGTGATGTTTGAGTTGCTGTTGTGACGGTTGATAAACACATTTGTGCCTCCACTGATGATGCTCACAGGTGTGCTAGGCATCACTTCGATCAGAACTGAGTACATGCTGTAAACTATGCTGCCTACAACCTGCACCTTTGGGGTGATAAAAGTACTGGTTAAAGTTTAATACTGACTTAATGTTACAACATTTATAATTATAATTGTGAATTAATTAATGATAGACCAACCTTTAATTCATAATACTGTACAACAATCCAGTATTTTGCTTTTTATAGTGCATTGTGCTATCCCCTTACAATTTCATGGTATTTTACATACCTCTTCCCCACCATGCTGGTTAACTATCCAATTAGCTATAGATGCACTATTGTTACAGAACAGCCAAAGGCCAAATTGGGAAAATGTGACCCGGTGTGTGTGTGTGTGTGTGAGCCTCAGCCTGACTCAGCACCCAAAGAGCAAACATCTGTCCAGCAACATCAGGAAATTGTTAACTGACATTTCTCACTGCCACTGCACACATGTACCATACTGTAATGCACAACCCCAATTCCAAAAAAGTTGGGACGCTGTGAATAAAAGCAGAATATAACAAGTTGCAAATCATGTAAACCCTATATCTTTAATGGAAAATAGTACAAATATCAAATGATGAAACAGAAATTTTATTGCTTTTTGAAAAATATATGGTTCATTATATAAATAATGAGTTGAATGACTTCTTCAATCGGTTCAACCAGCCCACGTCCCCCCCACCCTCTCCCTCACTGCAGCCATCTCTCCTTCTTCCCTCAACACACCTCCCCCCAGTCATCACAGCAGCCCCCTCTTCCCCCTCCTCCCCCACCTCAACACAGACTCCTCCATGCATTACTGCAGACCAGGTCAGAGGTCAACTGAGGAAGCTTCACCCCAGGAAAGCAGCAGGCCCGGACAAGGTGTGTCCACGACTACTGAAGACCTGCGCTGCTGAACTGGGTGAACCACTCCAACGCATCTTCAACCTCAGCCTGCAGCTGGGGAGAGTGCCAGCCCTCTGGAAGACATCATGTATCGTTCCAGTTCCCAAAAAGAATCGGCCCAGCAAGCTGAACGACTTCCGACCAGTGGCACTCACTTCACATCTGATGAAGATGTTGGAGCGGCTCTTCCTCAGCCTCCTCAGACCCCAAGTACAACATGCCCAGGACTGTCTGCAGTTTGCGTACCGGGCAGGTGTTGGTGTGGAAGACCCCATCCTCTACCTGCTACACCGAGCCCGCTCGCATCTGGATAAGGGAAATGGCACAGTGAGGATCCTCTTCTTGGACTTCGAGTGCCTTCAACACCATCCAGCCCCTACTGCTTCAGGACAAACTGAACAGGATGCGAGTGGACCCCTGCCTGGTCACCTGGATCTCTAACTACCTCACTGACAGGCTGCAGTACGTCAGGCTGAAGGACATCACGTCTGACACTGTAATTAGCAGCACTGGAGCACCCCAGGGCACGGTGCTGGCCCCTCTTCTCTTCACACTGTACACTGCGGACTTCTGCTACAACTCAGAGCTGTGTCACATTCAGAAGTTTGCCGATGGCACAGCCATCATTGGGCGTATCAGTGACGACAGAGAGGAGGAGAATAGGAGCCTGATGAGGGACTTTGCTGTGTGGTGCAACAGGAACCATCTGCAGTTCAACACCTCGAAGACCAAGGTGCTGGTCATTGACTTTGGGAGGTCCAGACCAAGGTCACAACCAGTTCTGATCGAGGGAGTCGAGGTGAAGGCTGTGGATTTCTACAAGTACCTCGGGCTGTGGCTGGACAGCCCGCTGGACTGGACTTGCAACACCAATCACTTATACAGGAAGGGACAGAGCAGGCTATACTTCCTTAGGAGGCTGCGGTCCTTTAACATCTGCAAGAAACTCCTGTGGATGTTCTATCAGTCTGTGGTCGCCAGTGTCCTGTTTTACACCATGGTGTGCTGGGGGGGCAGCACATCCAAGAAGGACACATCCAGGCTGGACAAACTGATCAGGCAGGCCGGCTCTGTGGTCGGCATGAAGCTGGACTCTCTGGTGACGGTGGCAGAGAAGAGGTCTATGGACAAACTATTGAACATCATGGATGATGCCAGTCACCCTCTACACACCGTCATCAGCAACGAGAGGAGCCTGTTCAGTGACAGAATGCTCCTTCCCAAGTGCAGGATGAACAGACTCAAAAACTCCTTTGTCCCTCATGCCATCAGACTGTACAACTCCTCTCTGGAGGGGAGGAGGGGTAACAGGAGGACAGAGGACGGGAAGGAGCAGTAGCCTAGCCTAACAATAACCAATACCAGGCAATGCGCAATATAATGTGCAATATAAAGTGCAATATCTTTCCTGCTCCCCCCCACACTTACCCTAACCCCACTTCTCCCCCCTTCCCCCCTCCCCCTTCCTCTCTTCCCCATATCTTATTCTTTTATATTTGTATATGTAAATACTTAATTTATCTAGAAGTTTTCTGTATTTCTTTTCTCTGTTTATCTGTAATGATGCTGCTGGAATCTTAATTTCCCTGAGGGAACCCTCCCAAAGGGATCAATAAAGTTTTATCTAATCTAATCTAATCTAATCTAATCTAATCTAATCTAATCTAATCTAATCTGTTCATTTTGAATTTGATGTCAGCAACACATTTCAGAAAAGTTGGGACAGGGGCAACAAAAGACTGAAAAAGTTGTATAATGCTAAAAAAAACCAAAAAAACAAACAAACCTAATTTGGTTAATTGGCAACAGGTCAGTCACATGATTGGGTATAAAAAGAACATCCGAGAGAGGCAGAGTCTCTCAGAAGTAAAGATGGGGAGGGGTTCACCGCTCTATGAAAGACTATGTGGGCAAACAGTGCAACAATTTAAGAATAATGTTCCTCAATGTAAAACTGCAAAGAATTTGGGGATCACATCATCTATAGTACATAATGTCATTAAAGGATTCAGAGAATCTGGAGAAATCTCTGTATGTAAGAGACAAGGCTGAAAACTGACATTGGATGCCTGTGATCTTCAGGTCCTCAGGCGACACTGCATTAAAAGCAGACACATGTCTGTGGTGGAAATCACAGTATGGGCTCAGGAACACTTCAGAAAACCATCTCATCTCATCTCATCTCATTATCTCTAGCCGCTTTATCCTGTTCTACAGGGTCGCAGGCAAGCTGGAGCCTATCCCAGCTGGCTACGGGCGAAAGGCGGGGTACACCCTGGACAAGTCGCCAGGTCATCACAGGGCCGACACATAGACACAGACAACCATTCACACTCACATTCACACCTACGGTCAATTTAGAGTCACCAGTTAATCTAACCTGCATGTCTTTGGACTGTGGGGGAAACCGGAGCACCCGGAGGAAACCCACGCGGACACGGGGAGAACATGCAAACTCCACACAGAAAGGCCCTTGCCGGCCACGGGGCTCGAACCCGGACCTTCTTGCTGTGAGGCGACAGCGCTAACCACTACACCACCGTGCCGCCCTTCAGAAAACCATCGTCTGTGAAAACAGTTAATTACTGCATGCACAAATGCAAGTTAAAACCAGATATAAACAATATCCAGAAACACCGCCACCTTCTCTGGGCCTGAGCTCTTTTACAATGGACTGAGGAGAAGTGGAAAACTGTCCCAAGGTCTGATGGATCAAAAATAGAAATTCTTTTTAGAAATCATGGACCCCACATTCTCCAGGCGAAAGAGGAGAGGGACCATCCGGCTTGTTATCAGTGCACAGTCCAAAAGCCAGCATCTCTGACGGTATGAGGGGGCATTAGTGCGCATGACATGGGTAGCTTGTACATCTGGGAAGGCATCACTAATGCTGAATGATATATACATGTTTCAGAGCAAAATGCTGCCATCCAGATAAAATCCTTTTCAAGGAAAGCCTTCCTTCTTTTAGCAAGACAATGCCAAACTGCTTTCTGCACATATTAAAACTGCAAGGTTCTGTAGTAAGAGTCTGGGTGCTAAACTGGCCTGCTTGCAGTCCAGACCTGTCTCCCATTTAAAACATTTGGCACATTATGAAGCGCAAAATACAACAGTGTTTAAGCAACTGAAATTGAGGAAAGAATGGGACAACATTTCTCTTTCAAAACTACAGCAATTGGGCTCCTCAGTTTCCAAACATTTACAGTGTTGTTAAAAGTAGAGGTGATGCAACACAGTGGCAAACATGCCACTGTCCCAATTTTTTTAAAATGTGTTGCTGACATCAAATTCAAAATGAACATATATTTTTCAAAAAACAATTAAATTTCTCAGTTTGAACATTTGACATGTTGTCTTTCTACTATTTTCAATGAAATATACAGTAGGGTTTCCATGATTTGCAAATGATCACATTCTGTTTTTATTTACATTTTACAGTGTCCCAACTTTTTTGGAATTGGGTTTGTAAGTAATGTTGGCATACAGCTAGCTGGCTAGTAACTGCTAGTAAACTAGCTTGCATTTATCACAAGTTGACCCATGTGGGATTTGAGTAGCACAAATATTTTTAGTTATTTATATAACAGTTGGCAAACCTTTAAAAAACACATTTGTTCATTACTAGCATTATATTCAGCTAGCTAGCTTGGCAGATAAGCATATATGTTGTGGTGCTAAAATTTTCTGGTTCCCAAAATACTGTGCTCATGTAGGATAGTGACAGGTTCAGGCCATTGTGAAAGATTGTGAAATTGCAAACTAAGATCATAAGTAATGTTTGTATCCTGTTTAAAAAATACCAGCTCACCCCGTTTTTAAAATCTCACACTACATTTTAAAATAATAAAATGAATACCTGCATAACGTTACATTAACAGTGAACTCAAATTTAGCTGTACCTGATGTCCATTAAAGAATTTTACCGGCAGTAATATTAACTTTACCTTAGCTACTGCTCTATACGTGCCATAATGAAGGAGGTACGCTGGAAGCCCCAGATGTTGCTGGTTTGTTTGGATGCCTGTGGTTGACAGCTGGAGTCCAGTCAGGCCATAGAGAGTCCAGCTGTAGTGGAGACCTTTGGAGATGTCGCACTGGATCTGCTCTTCATACGTCACACCAAGATACACAGGCTGGTAACGCCACACCTAATACATGAAATAGGACACATACTAAAGTCTGAGTCCTCTATCAGAAATATATTTATTTCAGTAGATATTAAACTTTTATTAGATTTTTTTATGATGTTGATATATGATACAGGAATCCTGATTCAAAAAAATCAACAAAACATCTAAATACAGATGGTCAAATTGACATCTGGGTTGATGTTCCATGTTATGGTTGTTTTGATGCATCTCTGACCTGGATCTTGCTGGGTCCCATGTTCTTCACAGGTGGAGGTTGGCATGGCTCAAGAACAACAAACACGTGCCCTTTTAAAGAAGCCGAGCTCACTAGATTGGAGACAGTCACTTCTACTGCAAACTGCCCTGTACTACATGATGAAATGTTTAATAGCATTACTTTGACATTGTCAGCTATAAGCTATAATCAGGCTTGGTTGGTCTCTCTTTCAAGGAAGAATACACAAGAATAAGGGTCTGGTTTTGGCCGCTACATTTTAATCACATCTTAACAAATGGCTTTAAGTTTTCTTTTCTTTCTTTAAATAGAAATAACAGCACCAGAGGGCAGCACGATGGTGTAGTGGTAAGCACTGTTGCCTCACAGCAAGAAGGTTCCGGGTTTGAACCTGATGGCTGACGAGGGGCCTTTCTGTGTGGCGTTTGCATGTTCTCCCCATGTCTTCAGGTGCTCTGGTTTCCCCCACAGTCTAAAGACTTGCAGTTAGGCTAACTGGTTACTCTAAATTGTCCATTGATCAAGCTTGGAGAGGGATGAGCTCCACCAAGTTTAAATGCCCTAGACAACTGTTAAAATGTCATCAGTGGTGCCCTTGCTGGCTATAGGGAGAAGATGATGATCA
The DNA here is from genome assembly GCF_027579695.1 of Neoarius graeffei. NCBI lineage: Eukaryota > Metazoa > Chordata > Actinopteri > Siluriformes > Ariidae > Neoarius > Neoarius graeffei. Next base: position 33,777,615 of record NC_083587.1, on the reverse strand, counting down.
ACACCAGTAATGCACTTGACAAACTGACAGCTTTAAGATATTCTTATATTATATTCTTATTCTTTAAGATATTCTAAATGCTTGTGAAATGCTAAATTTTGGTGTATTTACTTTAAGAATTCTTATAACTTAAATGATTTTCCATGACGGGCGGCACGGTGGTGTAGTGGTTAGCGCTGTCGCCTCACAGCAAGAAGGTCCGGGTTCGAGCCCCGTGGCCGGCGAGGGCCTTTCTGTGTGGAGTTTGCACGTTCTCCCTGTGTCCGGGTGGGTTTCCTCCAGGTGCTCCGGTTTCCCCCACAGTCCAAAGACATGCAGGTTAGGTTAACTGGTGACTCTAAATTGACCGTAGGTGTGAATGTGAGTGTGAATGGTTGTCTGTGTCTATGTGTCAGCCCTGTGATGACCTGGCGACTTGTCCAGGGTGTACCCCGCCTTTTGCCCGTAGTCAGCTGGGATAGGCTCCAGTTTGCCTGCAACCCTGTAGGACAGGATAAAGCGGCTAGAAATAATGAGATGAGATGAGATGAGACTTTCCATGACTTCTTAAAGATAACAAAATGCTGTTGAAAAGAAGAACAACAACTTTATTCATCACACATACACTTGTGAAATTCCTCTCTGCATTTAACCCATCTGAAGCAGTGAACACACACATACCCAGAGCAATGGGCAGCCATGCTACAGCACCCAGGAGCAGTTCGGGGTTAGGTGCCTCACTCAAGGGCACCTCAGCCTCCCCTATGTTAACCTAACCGCATGTGTTTGGACTGTGGGGGAAACCAGAGTATCCAGAAGAAACTCACACAGACATGGGGAGAACATGCAAACTCCACACAGAAAGGCCCCCATCAGCTGCTGGGCTTGAACCCAGAACCTTCTTGCTGTGAAGCAAAACCACTACACCACGTTTAAGAACATTTGTCACTTAAAGTTACTAAATTTAACATTTAAATGTACTTAAAGTAGCCCTCCAATGACCTGGTGACTTGTCCAGGGTGTACCCCGCCTCTCGCCCATAGTCAGCTGGGATAGGCTCCAGCTTGCCTGCGACGCTATAGAACAGGATAAGTGGCTACAGATAATGGAAACTAGTACCAGTATCCATAGCCGCTTAAGAAAGGCCCTTGATAGCCACTGGGCTCGAACCCAGAACTTTCTTGTTGTGAGACAACAAGCATGCTAACCACTACACCACCATGCCACCCTCATAACCAGTATATTTAATGAATTTAAAAAGTTCAGTAAAGGTACTTAAATTTACTACTAAATTTCAGGGCTGGTCTTAAAGGTCATGTAAATACACTACTAAATTTAAGGTTTTTTTAAGGTTTAGATTAAATGCAATTAAATTCACATTTTCACCTAAAAATATGCAGAATGCTGTAAAATAAAGACTGAATTCTTTCTGGCCCAGAATGTAGATTCACAAAAAGTCCCACAAAGTCAAAACACCTCTGTAAGAGAAACTAGAAGTATACAGACTAAACATTGTGCACTAAAAGTACAAATTAATACACAAAGGGACAAAAGACAGAACTGTAAGTTGTGTGAAAGTAAGAGCTGGCTAACAGCAAGCACAGCCTTTTGGTTTCCTTTATTAAGAGACATTTCATGATTACAGACTTGAAATCTTCTTCAGTGTTCTGGCTGATGGCAGGTCCACTCTGACAGCTTCAGCCATCAGAATTACAGTAGTGGTTTCCCGTTGCATTCTACTGGATTACTATAGAGGTTTTCTCCTCTCAACCATTCACACTTATGGACAATTTAGAGTAGCCAGTTAACCTAGCTGCATGTCTTTGGGGGAAACCAGAGCACCCAGAAGAAACCCACACAGACGTGGAGAGAACACCCAAACTCCACACAGAAAGGCCCCTATTGGTCACTGGACTCAAACCCAGAACCTTCTTGCTGTGAGGCAACAGCACTAACCACTACACCACTGTGCCACCCACAAGCTTAAAAAAATAAAAGTATGAATGGTGCTGCCTGTCTGTATTTCCATGTGTGTTCTTATTTGTATGCAAAATATTTTTATGCCTATGATGAGACACGATGCTTTAAGCTTCAACCATAATGGTTTCATATGTGTAACGGAGAATTGTATATTCAATATCATGCTGTTACTATTGCAGAATGACAAAGGTCGAAATTCAAGAAATTCAAATGTGAACTACAGAATAAAAGGTGGATAGGTCACATTATAAAATAAGACATTAACTGTAGTGTTTATGCTTTTATAGCTTATTATTACATTACATTAAATTACAGGCATTTAGCAGACGCTCTTGTCCAGAGTGACGTACAACATACCGAGAGCAGCCTGGGAACCTGTTGGGGGTTAGGTACCTTGCTCAAGGGCACTTCAGCCATTCCTGCTGGTCCGGGGAATCAAACCAGTGACCTTTTGGTCCCAAAGCTGCTTCTCTAGCCATTAGGTTATGGCTTCCCCATATAATTATATATAATATACAATTTTGTGATGTCCCTATTAAACATTCAATCTATTCTTCCTATTCTTCAGAGCATGCTGGTTACCTGTTATACACATGATGCTCAGTGTTCCGTCCAACTTTCTGCGTTCCATCTCCAAAGTCCCAGAAATAAGTGATGCCTGTTCCAGCATTGATCCTGCAGCTAAAAGTCACTTTTGTGTTCATGAGCACAGAGCGAGTGTACAGCAGTCTGTTGAGATGCACAGCTCTTTGAATCACTACAGGATAAATGTCAGAGCTAACAGAGCCAAGGCTGCTGGACACGCTGACCGTAACATTATACCTGCAAACCAGAAAACAACTCAACACCTACAGCCTCACTTACAACAGTGCTCAGTTCCAAAAATAAATCAGAAGCATTATTTATAATAATAATAATTTACTGCTAAATATGTGATTAAATTATGGAACAGTTCAGCAAAAAAAAAAAAAAACCACTCATATACAAATTCCACATTATATCTTAAAATGTAGTCAATCAACCAAATGTTTAGTGTTCAATGTTAATTCTATGGTTTGTACTGGAATTTATATACTAATTTTGCTAACAGCTTTAGCATTGTGCATGCTGAAATCATCACTCCCTCACTTCAAAAAAACAACATATTCAAGTCTACCACATCATATCAACAAGTGTAGGTACTAGCATACCTGTCTGCATGGCGGTAGTTCTTAATGAATGTCTTGGATGGAGTTTTAACTGCAGTTTGGTCCCCAAAATGCCAGTGAAACTCGAGTGGGTTAGGCTCTTCAGTCATAGCCAGGAACTGAATATCTTCTCTTGTGGCATAAGTTTGTTTCTCGGTGTAGATCCAAACAGCTAGGGGGGAAAATAGGTTTAGCAGAAGTAATTAATTTTAAAAAAACACCATAGAGACTATATTATAACATCTATTATATATATATATATATATATATATATATATATATATATATATATATATATATATATATATATATATATATATATATATATATATATATATAAAAACTCATAACATATTGCTAAAGATGTTTAAGCTGTTTCTGGAACTATACTCTTGGGTTAGGATGCTAAGCGTCCTTGCTTGAAATCTCTGAATTAAGGACAAGAGGAAACAGATCTATGGGTATAGAACATTTAATGGTTTAATGGTTCAAACAAAAATCCCTTTAGTGTCCTTTATTTACCCTGTATGTACTGCTGCAGTTTTGGTGAGGCGTTTATGTATAAAACCCCAAATCAGAAAACGTTGGGACGGTATGGAAAATGCAAATTAAAAAAAAAAAAGAAAGCAGTGATTTCTAAATTTACTTTGACTTGTATTTCATTGCACACATTATGAACCCAAGATATTTCATGTTTTGTCTGGTCAACTTCACTGTATTTGTTAATATACATCCATTTCTGTGTTTCAGGCCTGCAACACATTCCAAAAAAAAAAAAAAAACATTGGGATGGGGACAACTTAGGGCTAGTAATGAGGTAAAATAATTAAATAACGATGCATTTTGAAATAAGTGATGTCCACAGGTGATTGTAATCATGATTTGGTAGAAAATCAGTATCCAGGAAAGGGATATGAAGGGATTTGGATATTTCACCCTCTAGGGTGTATAATATCATTAAATAATTCATGGAATCTGGAGGAATTTCAGTATGTAAAGGGCAAGGGCACAAGCCTAAGTTGAACACCCATGATCTGCGATCCCTCAGACAGCGCTGCATCAAGAACTGGCATTCATCTACAGCTGATATAACCACACGGGCTCAGGATTACTTTGGCAAACCTTTATCAAGCACTACAATATGGAGTTACATCCACAAATGCCAGTTAAAACTTTACTGTGTGAAAAGGAAGCCTTATGTTTCCTGTGTCCAGAAGCGTCATCATTGTGTCCAGGCTCAGAGGCATCTGGGGATGGACCATCACACAGTGGAAATGTGTTTTGTAGTCAGATGAATCAGTATTCTAGGTCTTTTTTGGAAGAAATGGATGCTGTGTGCTCCGGACAAAAGACGAAAAGGATCATCCAGACTGTTACTAGCAACAAATCCAAAAGCCAGGGTCTGTCATGGTATACGGTTGTGCCAGTGCCCTTGGGAAAGGTAACTTACACTTCTGTGATGACAACATTAATGCAGAAAAATACATTGAGATTTTGGAGTAAAATATGCTGCCTTCAAGATGACATCTTTTCCAGGGATATTTCAACAAGACGATGTAAAACCACATTCTGCACAAATTACAAAAGCATGGCTGTGGAAGGAGAGGGTGTCTGTCCGCTCTGTCCCCGATAGAGAATGTGTGGCGAATTTTGAAATGAAAAATATGACAATAACGACCCCGTACTGTTGCACACTGTAAGACCTGTTTGCAGGAAGATTGGGACAAAACAACACCTGAAACGTTTAATCACTTCAGTCTTCAATCTCTAAAACTCTTTTAAATGTTGTGAGAAGGAACAGCAACATTATAAAATGGTAAATGCTTGACTGTTCCGATTTTTTTGTGTGTTGGAAGAATCAAAAATGAAATGTGTTTATTTTGAAAAAACAATAAATAATGTGCTGCTGTGTTGTTCTGAATGCATTACAGGTTAAAGATTATTCATAAACCATTGTTTTTAGTTTGAATATCTATCTCCTGTTGCCTGATGTGATGTTGATGCCAGACACTAACACACTTCGAGTGCTGTGGCTCCTCTCACCCTGCTTCATTCTGGTGTTCTGCTTGCACTTCTGCAAAACAGTTTCTGCCTAAGTCTCACCCTTCCTTTAGGAGATAATATCATCTGGGTACTGTGTACAACCCCAATTCCAAAAAAGTTGGGACGCTGTGTAAAGCATGAATAAAAACAGAATGAGATAATCTACAAATCATGGAAACTCTATATTTCTTTGAAAATAGTACAAAGACAACATATCAAATGTTGAAACTGAGAAATTTTATTGTTTTTTGAAAAAAATATATGCTCATTTTGAATTTGATATCAGCAACAAGTTTCAAAAAAGTTGGGACAGGGGCAACAAAAGACTGAAACAGTTGCATAATGGTAAAAAAAAATAATAATAATAATTTGGTTAATTGGCAACAGGTCAGTAAGATGATCGGGTATAAAAAGAGCATCCCAGAGAGGCAGAGCCTCTCAGAAGTAAAGATGGGGCGGGGTTCACCGCTCTGTGAAAGACTGCATGGGCAAACAGCGCAACAATTTAAGAATAACGTTCCTCAATGTTAAATCACAAAGAATTTGTGGATCACATCATCTGTGGTCCATAATATCATTAAAAGATTCAGAGAATCTGGAGAAATCTCTGTATGCAAGAGACAAGACTGAAAACTGACACTGGATGCCTGTGATCTTCAGGCCCTCAGGAGACACTGCATTAAAAGCAGACACGTGTCTGTAGTGGAAATCACTGTATGGGCTCAGGAACACTTCAGAAAACCATCGTCTGCGAAAACACTTAATTACTGCATCCACAAATGCAAGTTAAAACCAGATATCAACAATATCCAGAAACACCACCCTCTTCTCTGGGCCCGAGCTCTTTTATGATGGACTAAGGTGAAGTGGAAAACTGTCCCGAGGTCTGACGAATCAAAAGTAGAAATTCTTTTTAGAAATCACGGACACCACGTCCTCCAGGCTAAAGAGGAGAGGGACCATTCAGCTTGTTGTCAGTGCACAGTTCAAAAGCCAGCATCTGTAATGGTATGAGGGTGCATTAGTGCACATGACATGGGTAGCTTGTACATCTGGGAAGGCATCATTAATGCTGAATGATATAAACACGTTTCAGAGCAATATGCTGCCATCTAGACTAAATCTTTTTCAGGGAAGGCCTTCCTTTTCACCAAGATAACGACAAACTGCTTTCTGCACATATTGCAACTGCATGGCTCCATAGTAAAAGAGTCTGGGTGCTAAACTGGCCTGCTGCAGTCCAGACCTGTCTCCCAGTTAAAACATTTGGTGCATTATGAAGTGCAAAATACAACAAAGGAGACCCCGAACTGTTAAGCAGCTGAAATTGTATATCAGCAAAGAATGGGACAACATTTCTCTTCCAGATCTACAACAATTGGTCTCCTCAGTTCCCAAACATTTACAGAGTGTTGTTAAAAGTAGAGGTGATGCAACACAGTGGTAAACATGCCCCTGTCCCAGCTTTTCTGAAATGTGTTGCTGACATCAAATTCAAAATGAGCATATATTTTTCAAAAAACAATAAAATTTCTCAGTTTCAACACTTGATATGTTGTCTTTGTATTATTTTCAATGAACTATAGGGTTTTCATGATTTGCAAATTATCGCATTCTGTTTTTATTTACAGTTTACACAGCGTCCCAACATTTTTGGAATTGGGGTTGTACATGAGCTGCAACTGTAATCATATAAACTGTTCTGTGCTCGTCCCAGGACTCTTTCTCTCACAGTACACTCATACTGAACATTCTTTCAACACAGTACTGTTTGCTTTTATTCTTTACACTGTAATTATTCAACTATCTGGTTCTGTCAAGGTTTCTTCCTCAGGACATCTCAGGAAAGTTTTCCTTGCTAATGTCTCATCTGGCTTGCTCAATCAGGAAGCAAAATCTATTGTTATAAGTACTATACAAAAATTAATTCAGTGAGACGGAATACAAATTGTTAAAAATATCATGATATTCATGAAAGTAATTTTCTACTGATAGGTATGATAATCTATTGTAGCTTATACGTTACAACACATACAACACATACTGTGCAACTGTCACACTGTGTGTTTTATTTGTGTGTATGTCTGCAAGTAATTTACATACAAGTCATACTACTGTTCCCCTTCCTGTGCATTTCCTTAACAGTTTGATGAACATTTGGCAGTGCTTTTGGATCATTCTGAGAAGGTATAAGCTCCTCTCCATCAGCCCAGGATGCACATGCTCTATAAAGAAGAAGAAGAAGAAGTTGTCTTCAGTTTATTTACATAATAAAAGGGGTTTTTTTTTAATATGTTTTTTTTTTTTTTTGGATAGGACAGTGTAGAGAGACATCGATGTGCTGAATTGTGTGTAAATCGGAACTGGTTACTCATAATGTTGTTGAAGGTATTTATGGAGTCTGATCCTTCACAACCTGCATTTGTGTTGTTTGGGAATTGTGAGACAAAATTATCAAAGAAATGGATGTTAAATGATGATCAGTGAGCCTGAATCTTTTCATTTTATACCTCCAGGAAAGCTAAAGAAGCAAATATAAAACGTGATGAATTCACTTTTCTTCTTCTTCACACATCCAGTGTGTTCTGGGTTGGGTCCCTTTCCTAGGGTTTCTTGGCTAAGTAAGTACAGCCGGCTAGCCACTCCTCTGCAGCACTGCTTTTGGTCATGGACAATTTGTCCATCCGTCCATCCATAACTGTTTATCCTGTGCAGGGTCACAGGCAAGCTAGAGCCTATCCCAGCTGACTGTGGCCGAGGGGCAGGGTACACCCTGGACAAGTCGCCAGATCATCACAGGGCTGATACATAGAGACAAAACAACAATTCACACTCACGGTCAATTTAGAGCCACCAATTAACCTAACCTGCATGTCTTTGGACTGTGGGGGAAACCGGAGCACCCGGAGGAAACCCACATGGACACGGGGAGAACATGCAAACTCCACACAGAAAGGCCCCCGTCAGCCGCTGGGCTCGAACCCAGAACCTTCTTGCTGTGAGGTGACAGTGCTAACCACTAAAGGTGCATCACGGGTCATGAAGTTATAATTATGTATTCTGAATTATTTTTAAAGGCGCATAATATACACCTTTCCAGGTAAATGATACATACAGTGACAAGGAAAAGTACAGTTCGGTTCCTTTATTTCTGAGAGTGTTACAGTCAGACTTTTTTCCGCCCCATGAAAGTCTTCATGGAGGCCATGGAGGCCACTGCACATTACATTTGTTACAAGCTACATTTTCTGTCTTATTAATTTCAAGAGACAGAAAAATCTGATAAGTTGGCACGGTAACACTTGTTTGTAGCTGCTATAATGTAACTGACAACAGAAACTAATGGATGTTCGACAACATGGTGGTATAAGAAGACTGAAGCACTTTACATCAAAACCCACTGAGTTTTATTATATACATGTATCACTTGTATTTTTTGCAGCTCTAGTATACTTATTTCCTCGAAAAAATAACTAAGCAAATGTCTGTAGATTAATCCTAATACTAATACTGGTGATCATTTCATATCATACAAGGGTATTTATACAGAAAAAGCAAATGATATAAGACTGTATGTAATGCTCTGTTGCATGGTATCAGTTAAGTACTTTTAAAAGTAAAGATAGCAAAGATGAGGGCGGCACGGTGGTGTAGTGGTTAGCGCTGTCGCCTCACAGCAAGAAGGTCCTGGGTTTGAGCCCCGGGGCCGGCGAGGGCCTTTCTGTGTGGAGTTTGCATGTTCTCCCCGTGTCCGCGTGGGTTTCCTCCGGGTGCTCCGGTTTCCCCCACAGTCCAAAGACATGCAGGTTAGGTTAACTGGTGACTCTAAATTGACCGTAGGTGTGAATGTGAGTGTGAATGGTTGTCTGTGTCTATGTGTCAGCCCTGTGATGACCTGGCGACTTGTCCAGGGTGTACCCCGCCTTTCGCCCGTAGTCAGCTGGGATAGGCTCCAGCTTGCCTGCGACCCTGTAGAAGGATAAAGCGGCTAGAGATAATGAGATGAGATGAGATGAGATGAGATAGCAAAGATAAAAGTAATACAGCTCTCACCTCTCCTGGAGAAGAACCTTGTCTAAGGCAGGATCCACCATAGGAAGAGAAGGTGACCGATGGAGAGAAGATGCAAACAAACTCTGGTTACAGCAGCCCAAAAAACATGGGAGCGCTAACAAATATAAGAAAACAGAAGCAATTATGATCATAAACATCATCTGAACATAAAACAAAAGCATGAAGTTCTTTGGATTTGCAATGTGATGCCTCACACTATGTCTTGAACATACATTGTGCATGTATATACAGTACTGTACAAAAGTCTTAGGCGCATGTAAAGAAATGCTGTCGAATAAAAAAGCTTAAAAATAATGAAATGAAATGTTCCAACATTTTTAAAAAATACTATAAACAGCAGTAAGCCGTAATAAATGAAACAAAGTCAATATCTGGTGTGAGATGACCCTTTGGTAAAAAAAAAAAAAATAGTCGTCTCAGGTCCAGTGAGTGCAGTTTGATGCGGAAATGAGCTGTAGGTTTTACTGAGCGTCTTACAGAACCAGCCACAGTTCTTCTGCACACTTTGACCGTCACACTCGCGTCTTCATTTTGCACCAAAACCCAGCAGCCTTCATTATGTTTTCATTTTTAATCTGAAAAGTGAGCTCTTATGTACCGTAATATGCTGCTCAGATAGAAACATTTTCATTTAATTTTGTGCTGGAAAACGAACGTTTGGACTCTAAAACATTTTTGTACTGACTCGATAATGTAGAAATCATAAAATAGAAATCTATAACAAAGTTTCTATGAAAAAAAAGGGTTCCTAAGACTTTTGCACAGTAATATATATATATATATATATATATATATATATATATATATATATATATATATATATATATATATATAAAATTACAGCATACATAATTAGAGTTAAAGTAAAATTGCCACATACCATCCTGTGAGTCTCCCTCTGCATATTTGAGTATAAAGAATGCTGCAACACAGAGAAACAAGGAGTGTTGAATTGTCAGAGACATCTGATAGACACACACTCACTATAGAGAAGACATGAAGGGTATGAAGTGCAGACACACAGTGATGACTCTTACCGCCCCAGCATGTCAAACAAAGGTGCAGGGAAATCAATGGGCCATAAATCAGCTCAAAAAGAGAACAAGGTTTGAAATGCTAAATAATAGATTTGTAGGAATGTAGAAAAGCCTTATTAAATGCCTGATCTTAACCTTCTCACATTAAATGCATTTATTTCTGAGCTTTTCTGTCCTGTGTTTTGTTAATAATTATATATGTGATGGTATAGGTAATGTTTGACTGATCTTGATTCAATTATTTGTATTATATACTCCAATTTTGTAAAACAAACATCTAATATGAATTCTAAGTGTAGAAATAATGTAAACTACAGTGTAATGAAGCAAGGCGAAACATTAATTGCATGTTATACACACAGATCATAAAATATATAGTGACTATTTGAAGGAACAAGTAAAAATGATTGTTTTTTTTAATGCATTCAAATATTTGTCAACATATTAGTCTAGTAAGATGTTTGCTCTCTCTCTCTCTCTGTCTCTCTCTCATATATACAGTGCTGAGCGTAAATGAGTACACCCCCTTTGAAAAGTAACATTTTAAACAATATCTCAGTGAACACAAACAATTTTCAAAATGTTGACAAGACAAAGTTTAATATAACATCTGTTTAACTTATAACGTGAAAGTGAGGTTAATAATATAAACTTAGATTACACAATTTTCAGTTTTACTCAAATTAGGGTGGTGCAAAAATGAGTACACCCCACAACAAAAACTACTACATCTAGTACTTTGTATGGCCTCCATGATTTTTAATGACAGCACCAAGTCTTCTAGGCATGGAACGAACAAGTTGGCGACATTTTGCAACATCAATCTTTTTCCATTCTTCAACAATGACCTCTTTTAGTGACTGGATGCTGGATGGAGAGTGATGCTCAACTTGTCTCTTCAGAATTCCTCATAGGTGTTCGATTGGGTTCAGATCAGGAGACATACTTGACCACTGAATCACTTTCACCCTGTTCTTCTTCAGAAATCCAACAGTGGCCTTAGATGTGTGTTTAGTCATGTTGGAAAAGTGCACAACGACCAAGGGCACGGACTGATGGTAGCATCTTCTCTTTCAGTATAGAGCAATACATCTGTGAATTCATGATGCCATCAATGAAATGCAGCTCCCCGACACCAGCAGCACTCATGCAGCCCCACATAAGGACACTGCCACCACCATGTTTCACTGTAGGCACCATGCATTTTTCTTTGTATTCCTCACCTTTGCGACGCCATACAGTTTTGAAGCCATCAGTTCCAAAAACATCTATCTTGGTCTCATCACTCCAGAGTATAGAGTCCCAGTAGTCTTCATCTTTGTCAGCATGGGCCCTGGCAAACTCTAGGCGGGCTTTTTTGTGCCTGGGCTTTAGGAGAGGCTTCTTTCGTGGACGGCATCCATGCATGCCATTCCTCTGTAGTGTACGCCGTATTGTGTCACGGGAAAAAGTCGCCCCAGTTTGGCTTTCTACTTCTTTAGATAACTGCAGTGAACTTGCATGCCGATTTTCTTCAACCCTTCTATCAGAAGACGCTCCTGTTGAGGTGCTAACTTCCGTGGATGACCTGGACGTCTCTGTGAGATGGTTGCAGTTCCATCTTTCTTAAATTTTTGTACCACTTTTGCTACAGTATTCTGACTGATAAGTAAAGCTTTGCTGATCTTCTTGTAGCCTTCACCTTTGTGGTGTAAAGAAATTATTTTCTTTGGGGAATTCTGAAGAGACAAGTTGAGCATCACTCTCCATACAGCATCCAGTCACTAAAAGAGGTCGTTGTTGAAGAATGGAAAAAGATTGACGTTGCAAAATGTCGCCAACTTGTTCATTCCATGCCTAGAAGACTTGGTGCTGTCATTAAAAATCATGGAGGCCATACAAAGTACTAGATGTAGTAGTTTTTGTTGTGGGGTGTACTCATTTTTGCACCACCCTAATTTGAGTAAAACTGAAAAATGTGTAATCTAAGTTTATATTATTAACCTTACTTTCACGTTATAAGTTAAACAGATGTTATATTAAACTTTGTCTTGTCAACATTTTGGAAATTGTTTGTGTTCACTGAGATATTGTTTAAAATGTTACTTTTCAAAGGGGGTGTACTCATTTACGCTCAGCACTATATATATATATATATATATATATATATATATATATATATATATATATATATATATATATACACACTTTTTTGGGGAAGAACATTAGGACATCAGAAGGAAGTGATGTGTTTAAGCAGAAAGGTGAAACTATGGAACAATGCTATAGGTTTTTTTGTTATTCATCATCCACAGTATGCAAATGCACTTCTTTACAAAGAACAAAGGCTGTGATTTTCCACCAAACAAAAGGTCAGAGATCTGTGAAATTGTGTGTGTGTGTGTGTGTGTGTGTGTGTGTGTGTGTGTGTGTGTAGTTGGTACCTATGCTGTTTGTTATATTTGCATATGTGACAGTTATGACATAAACGTAATCGATGATCTCATAAAGTAATATATCCTGAATTCATTTAAAATTAAATAACATTTATTTTGTTTTCAGTATTTTATTATAATAGTGAAGAAACTAAAAGAGAACAGTTTGCTGAGATGATTGTCTGATGTGTGTTTAATTGAAGGTTAAAGAAAATAACTGCCAAGCATTTATCATAAATAAGCGATAAGCAAAGCAAAGCAAAAGAGCATGATATATAACTACATCTAACCTAGTCTGGTTAACACCAGACCATATCACAACCAGTCAAAAGTTTGTATACCCCTACTCATTTATAAGGTTTTTTTTTTTTTACTGCTTTCTACATTGTAGAACAATACTGAAGACATCAAAACTATGAAATAACATATGGAATTATGTGGTAAACAAAAACATGGAAAATACAAAATATGTTTCATATTTTCGATCCTTCATTCTGTAGTAGCCAGTGTTTACCTTGACGCTTTGTACACTATTGTTATTCTCTTAACCAGCTTCATGAGGGAGTCCCCTGGAATGCTTTGCAATTAACAGGTACCTCATCAAAAGTTAATTAGTGCAATTTCTTTCCTTTTTAATGCGTTTGAGGTCAAACAGTAAATAGTAAATAATAAAAATACAGCAAATAGCCCTATTCCACAACTGTAGTAATCCATATTATGTCAAGAACCGCTCAAGTAAGTAAAGAGAAACGACATTCATCATTACTTTAAGATAAAGTGTCTTTTAATTAATAAAAATAAAGAAAAACCACTGAATTAAAAGGTGTGTCCAGACATTCGGCTAGTCCTGTATCAAAGGAAGATATAAAAACAGAATGTCATCCTTACTATTTAAACACAACATGTTCACAACCACACAGAATGTGGTTACAGATGGACACATAACTAATTATTCTTTATTTGGTTATTGCCATTTTTTATGACTGGTGTCTCATGGTCACTTAGACAAAATAAAACTCAAAGCATTTCACAGATAGAGTAAATTGACACAGATCAGAAATCTGATCAGTAACCAACATCGTAGCTGTGGAAAAAGAGAAATAAATCCATATAGCTGGTACTCAAATATTCAAGACAAAAATTAAGCTGTATTTGTTATATTTGCATGCTAATTTGCCTGGTATGTTCCTTTTCATCAAGTGAATATCCTAAATTAACGTAAAGGCACCTATTTTTGCTATTACTGTTGTTTTTTTATTCTGATGATCTTCTGAGTGAAACTAGGGTGAAATATAGCATTATTTAAAATGATTTTTGCTGTTTTTCACAGCTTATAGATAGATAGATAGATAGATAGATAGATAGATAGATAGATAGATAGATAGATAGATAGATAGATAGATAGATAGATAGATAGATAGATAGATAGATAGATAGATAGATAGAGTAACCCTGGTGAGAGCTAGTGAGAAAAGTCTTCACTATAGGGAGCTCTCTTTACTTATGTGAGCATTAATGCCATCCATATGAACAAGAAAGCACAACCTTTTGCAGTTTGTGTAAATGGGGTCTGTCACCTCTAAAAACAACGGGGGGAAAAACCTTTCACTATATAACAAATCCAATTTGTCATGCCGTCTTGTCAACCCGTGAAGAGCAGCTCAGGTTGTTCAAATGGAATATTTACACACAACAGGTCTTCAAAGCAAACTGGCAGCTCAAAAGCAAGGAGCTCTTTCATTTGTCATGCATTACCTTTTCTAACAGCCTTGCTCTCAAGTGTGTAGAGCCTGGTAACTGAGCCTCTCACACACACACACACACACACACACACACCTTGGATGTCCTACTCACTTCAAAGCTCACGTCACACTGCATGAAAGATGGAGGTTTATATCTGAAGCATGACGGAGCACCAGTGACCCGGATGACAAGTGCAAAAAAATACACGCTGATGAGAAGAGGAGACCCTGTCACATTCCACACTGACAGGCAGAAGCGGCCATTTTATCTGTTATTCCTGGAATGTGCTGGTGGCACGTTATGATGGATGAGAATAGAAGTGGACTTTCAGTAGAATGGGTCAGAGGTAGCCAAGAGTAAAGTGGGTGATGAGATTGAATTTAAAAAAAAAAACTTGTATTGATGAGGATTGTACAGTATGCCATTGTGCACTGGGATACAGTTTAAACAGGATAAAGTCCATCGTGTTTGGAACACCAAATTGGTTGATGGATGGCTTAAGGATTTGTAAACTGGTAAATTCTTGTTAAAAGAATATAATTCTTGAGGAAATGTTATTCTTTATATAATGCAAGGAGAAAAATCCTCAATCCATCCATGTGTTTATACATCGTGAATGTTACACTCCGCTAAAAGTGGACATTTTTAGGAAACGTTCTGAACAGCAAAGAAACCAAACCCTGTTTTTACTGACTAAACATGGTGTTGTGAATCTCTGTCCATCAAAACGGTTTGAAAATTTGTCCAATATGTTCAATATGGGTGGCACGGTGGTGTAGAGGTTAGCGATGTCGCCTCACAATAAGAAGGTCTGGGTTCGAGCCCCGTGGCCGGCGAGGGCCTTTCTGTGTGGAGTTTGCATGTTCTCCCCGTGTCCGCGTGGGTTTCCTCCGGGTGCTCCGGTTTCCCCCACAGTCCAAAGACATGCAGGTTAGGTTAACTGGTGACTCTAAATTGACCGTAGGTGTGAATGTGAGTGTGAATGGTTGTGTGTCTATGTGTCAGCCCTGTGATGACCTGGCGACTTGTCCAGGGTGTACCCCGCCTTTCGCCCGTAGTCAGCTGGGATAGGCTCCAGCTTGCCTGCGACCCTGTAGAAGGATAAAGCAACTAGAGATAATGAGATGAGCTGAGATGAGATGTTCAATATGAGCTGAGGACATTTTCAAATGACGCTAAAGACATTTTCACACTTGACTTGCCACGTGTATAAATAAAGCAAGCAAAAATACAACAGCAAAAAGTGTCTAAAATTACAAAAAGTCTAGAGCATTTTCAAGCTCAGGTTTTCCCATATAATTGCAAAGTTTGCAAAGTTACAGTTCACGTTCCAGATCCTTTTGTCACTTGAAAGAAGAGAATCAACGTATCAAAAGGCACTTTCAACAAGACGAGTCCTATTTTTTAAAAACAGAAACATCATGCTAAGTAGAAAATTTCAGATCCTCAAAGCATATGTGTGGTCAGTATTACTCTACGGTTGCAAAAGCTGGACACTAACCAACGACTTGACAAAGAAACTAGAAGCTGTTGAGATGTGGTTCCTGAGAAGAATTCTGTGAATATCATGGACAGAAAAGAAATCAAACGTGGATGTATTGAGGATGGCACAAACCCAAAGAACACTTATCAAAGCAGGGAGCGACGATTGAAATTCTTCGGCCATGTCATGAGGAAAGATCTCATCTCATCTCATTATCTCTAGCCGCTTTATCCTTCTACAGGGTCGCAGGCAAGCTGGAGCCTATCCCAGCTGACTACGGGCGAAAGGCGGGGTACACCCTGGACAAGTCGCCAGGTCATCACAGGGCTGACACATAGACACAGACAACCATTCACACATTCACACCTACGGTCAATTTAGAGTCACCAGTTAACCTAACCTGCATGTCTTTGGACTGTGGGGGAAACCGGAGCACCCGGAGGAAACCCACGCGGACACGGGGAGAACATGCAAACTCCACACAGAAAGGCCCTTGCCGGCCCTGGGGCTCGAACCCAGGACCTTCTTGCTGTGAGGCGACAGCGCTAACCACTACACCACCGTGCCGCCCCATGAGGAAAGATAGCTGAGAAAAATTGATACTGTGTGGCAAGACTGAGGGTAAAGAAAGCCAAAGAAGACAGCGAATAACATTCACCAACAGTCTGAGAGAATACGCAAACAACCACCTCAAGAACACAGAGCTCATACGCTTAGCTGACAACAGAGAGGACTGGAGAGCCATGATCGTCGATGTCTGTTCCGGACCTGACCAGAAGAAGAAGTCACTCTATAAGGCTCTCAAAAGGCTTTCAGTTTACCAAGGCCTCACTAATCAGGGGTAGGTTTCCCGATAACGGTGCCCTTTGAGAGATTCTCTTCAACAGTGAACGTCGTCTCTGTACGTGGTTTTCCCAACCTCGCTCGTAAAGAGGAGTCTTAATAGAACATTACGAAGAGCGTCTTTGCAATGCACGTCCCCAATATAGGCGTTAGTAGTTGCTAAATCCAGTCGATGAGGCCACATGACATTCGTTTTTTACCAAAAAAACAATGAAATATAAAGTTTTTAAAATATGCTAAAATACTGTATTGTATCGTCATTAAGCATTACATATACAATGTGCTAATTAATAATTGAAACTATTTTACATTTTTGGGCATTTTTTAAAATTCCAAGCGTGTTTTTTTTTTATTAAATGAATAAACGTTGACATGAAAGAATGAACAAATAATAAAGTAAATAATTAAGTAAATGTGTTCCCCATGCCTGCTTATTTCACTGTTACTCAAACATACACTCAGGATTATTTTAACTGTTATCCACAATGCCAAGTTGGCAATGTTCCTCCTTACAGTGCCTTGCAAAAGTATTCATACCCCTTGAACTTTTTCACATTTTTCCACCTTACAACCATGAACTTAAAAGTTTTTTATTGAGATTTTATACGATAGACCAACACAGAGTAGCACATAATTGTGAAGTGAAACAAAAATGAGAAATGGTCTTCAAAATTTTAAACAAATAAAAATCTGAAAAATGTGATGTGTATTAGTATTCAGCCCCCCTGCGTCAATACTTTGTAGAGCCACCTTTTGCTGCAGTTACAGCTGCAAGTCTTTTGTGGTATGTCTGTACCAGCTTTGCACATCTAGACACTGAAATTTTTGCCCATTATTCTTTGCAAAATAGCTCAAGCTCAGCCAGATTGGATGGAGAGCGTCTGTGAACAGCAATTTTCAAGTCTTGCCACAGATGCTCAATGGGATTTAGGTCTGGACTTTGACTGGGCCATTCTAACACATGAATATTCTTTGATCTAAACCATTCCATTGTAGCTCTGGCCTTATGTTTAGGGTCATTGTCTTGCTGGATGGTGAATCTCCTTCCCAGTCTCAAGTCTTTTGCAGCCTCCAACAGGTTTTCTTCCAGGATTGCCCTGTATTTAGCTCCATCTATCTTCCCATCAACTCTGACCAGCTTCCCTGTCCCTGCTGAAGAAAAGCATCCCCATAGCATGATGTTGCCACCACCATGTTTCACAGTGGGGATGGTGTGTGCAGCGTGATGAGCAGTGTTAGTTTTCCGCCACACATAGCCCATTTAGGCCAAAAAGTTCAACTTTGGTCTCATCTGACCAAAGCACCTTCTTCCACATGTTTGCTGTGTCCCCTACATGGCTTCTTATGCCTGTCTTTCAACAATGGCTTTCTTCTTGCCACTCTTCCAAAAAGGCCAGATTTGTGGAGTGTACGACTTATAGTTGTCCTGTGCACAGATTCTCCCACCTGAGCTGTGGATTTCTGCAGCTCCTCCAGAGTGATCATGGGCCTCTTGGCTGCTTCTCTGACCAGTGCTCTCCTTGCTCGCTCTGTCAGTTTAGGTGGACGGCCATGTCTTAGTAGGTTTGCAGTTGTGCCATACTTTTTCCATTTTTGAATGATGGATTGAACAGTGCTTCTTGAGATGTTCAGAGCTTGGGATTTTTTTTATAACCTAATCCTGCTTTAAACTTCTCCAGAACTTTATCCCTGACCTGTCTGCTGAGTTCTTTGGTCTTCATGATGCTGTTTGTTCTTCAGTGTTCTCTAACAAACCACTGAGGCCTTCACAGAACAAGTGTATTTATGCTGAGAGTAAATTACACACAGTAGGACTCTATTAACTAATTAAATGACTTCTGAAAGCAGTTGATTGCACTGGATTGTATTTAGAGGTATCAGAGTCCAGGGGGCTGAATACTAATGCACACCACATTTTTCAGATTTTTATTTGTTTAAAATTTTGAAGACCATTTATCATTTTCGTTTCACTTCACAATTATGTGCTACTCTGTGTTGGTCTATCACATAAAATCTCAATAAAAAACTTTTAAGTTCGTGGTTGTAAGGTGGAAAAATGTGAAAAAGTTCAAGGGGTATGAATACTTTTGCAAGGCACTGTATATGTGCACCCACAGAGAGAGAGAGAGAGAGAGAGAGAGAGAGAGTTGTATATATAATATTACATATAAGGTCAATTCAGCCTCCTTAGGTACACACAGATCAACACCCACCCACCCACCCACCCCCCCCCACACACACACACACACACACACACACACACACACACAAACACAATGTTAGAGGTGCAGAAATTTGTCTCATTTATGACAAAAATTAGATAATCACTCACCTATTGGAGTTAAATTTGTAAAATGTGGTGATATCAGTGTGACATTACGATATGCATACGTGATTCCATAACATTGAAATATGTTCATAATGTTTTTCATATATTTATTTAGTAATTAACTTGATGTACTTGCAATATACAAGAAAAATAACTGAACACCGGCAACAGATTCATTTCCCCCGTTGACTGTGAGAGTCCCTCGGGGGCACAGGGCAGTCTGTGTGTTCGGCTGTGAGCGAGTCCCCCTTTGTATTGAACGAGTGGTCCGGGTCTCTCGTAAATTCCGAGCAAACTAAAGGACTACTTGGGCTACGATGTTGTTTGGGAAAACCACATTAGCTTGACAATGGATCTTAGGAGGCAATTAAAGACACTCTTGGCCTTAAGAGGCTTTCGGGAAACCCACCCCAGTTCTTCAATAAAGTTCATTCACTGACCTGACAGTTGATTTCTAGATCATTAGAAAGAAAAAGAAGATCAACAAAGCTGCTGGGTTTGGATGCAGTTTCAGTTTGGCTTCACAGAAAGACCATGAAAAAAGAGTCAAAAAAGAAAGGCTTTATCACTAAAATGATCATTAACGAAACTAAAAAGGTAACAGTTTGCAAAGGAGATTTAGTAGACACGAAATCACTTTACATATTACTAGGCATTTATCATAAACAAGCAATAATGAATCTGCTGCAAGGATTAAAGAAGTAAAATTAGTTCTGCTCCATCTTTAATCCTCTGAAAGGTATCTATAATATGACCAGGATGGTATTAGGATCTAGTAAAGGAATACATGACAACAGAAAAGCCTTTCTAATTAAAACCTAATTACACTTCCACATACAGTCTTTACAGATTACTATATAACCCCAACTGAAATAATTATTTTTAATTCAGTCATTTAAATTTTTATTTTTGGTGTCTTATGGTCATTTGGGGGAAAAAATCTTTTAAACTAGAATAATAAAAACCAAAGCATTTAATAGACAGAGTAACCTGATCTAGTCCAGAAATCTAAACAGTAACAAAGAACCTGGATGCCATATGTCCAGCAGCTGTTCAACAACTTGGTCATTTAATCTCAATTCTAACAGCAGGGGGCGACACAGAGAGACTTCTGCACCCAGCAAAACAGCCTGGAGGTTACATATATATATATATATATATATATATGCATAACCCCTAAAGGTTCTTGTTTGTCCCTTTCGGAGAACCCTTCGAAGGAGAACCTGACAACAGAGTATCTCCATGTCAATTAAGTTTTCTGTAAAGCACTTTTAATGCACATCATGTTTGTATTTCACTGTGTAGTACATCGAGGATTTTACACAGTTGCGCGAAGATATGAAGTTTATCTTCAAGTAGTGAATATAGGCTATATCACGAGTAAACAATGCGAATGAGTGATATATTTTTCAACATGAGAAGATAATCTTCATATCTTCACGCGACCGTGTAATGTTCTTTATGTTATACGGACACATCCACAAAAAAAATACGCAAGTTAATGGAAAGAATTTTACTTTTGAACCAGTTTGCCATTTTGACAACGAGCGTCTAGTCAGCAGGAAGACACTGGGAGTGACATCATCGGAGTGAAATATTGGGAAATATGCCACTCAGATCCCTGATAAATTTCATGTGAAAAATGCAAGTTTTTCAACACGAGAAGATAAACTTCATATCTTCAAGCCAACATGTGATGTTATTTATATACACACATTCACAAACAAAAAAGTACCCAAATTTTTCAAAACAATTCATCGATTTCCTCACAAGTGACATATAGAGATTTGTCACGGTTTTGGTTCTCCATGTCCCGGATGGAGCTCGTATGAAAAATCCAAGTGGCGTATTTCCCAATAAACCACTTGTGTCTCCATATGGTATTTCAAGGCATTGTACAGACAGTATTGTCTTCAATAATACCATAATATTGTCGATAATTTCATTATATGGCTTTCTTTCAATTTTAAAATCAGCAATTAAAAAAAACAAGCAGCAAAGTACTTTTAATGAAAATGATACCAATGCACTGTTGAATGCTCAATTCTGATTGGTCAGAAGGTGTTAATTAAATAATGAATTAATTAATTTGCTATCACAGCAGTTCTGACAGTAAGCTTGAAGCTGTAGAGTTTATATTAATGTGCTTGTACTTAGTAAGTTCCAGTCAGTTAATACTTCTACAGTAACAACCACACAGGGACTGTGTAAGTGTTCGTTAGCATCTTTTTTCCTTTAGAAGGAGTCTCCAGTGTCAACACTTTGTAATGGTCAGAGGTCAAGTTGTAACTTGAAGTTTTCTGACCCAAAGAAGTCTTTACAGTTTCTCAGGAACATAACAAGTGGTGTTAGGTTTGTTTATATAAGTGAGAAAGAGAAAAGGACAACTGGTGAGGGAACAAGTGCTTGGAGCTGCTGGTAATTTGTTTCGAGAAAGTTCTAGAATATTAAACATAGTAATTTTTTTTTGGGGGGGGGACATGTTGTTCTTGAAATAATGGATTTTTGAAAAGATGAGGGAAAAAAAACTCTGTTTCCTCCATTATTGGAAAATAATTAACTTCAGGGTTGGCCATATCACACAAGATTATGTTTGATTAATTTCCGAGAACATCATGCCCTGTCATGTTTTATTCCTTACTTATGTGTCACAGTAAAAAGAGTAACTGATGATGTGTAAATGAAGAACTTTTTCATCTGTATTTCAAATATAGATCATATATTTAATTATGTTGCACTTACCATGTTTTGTACACCATTCACATATGGCTCACTATCAGTGACCTGCAACATTCGGGCATAGTCACAATAACAAGGCAAAGGGTGGGGGTTTTTTGAGAGAGAGAGAGAGAGAGAGAGAGAGAGAGAGAGAGAGTATGTACAGCACTGCAATCAGAGTGGTCTCAAGGTATACTTGATCAGAGCTTCTACACTTGCAGCGTACACCACCATCCAGGACAACTAAAGAGGAAACCCAGAGGAGATTTTCTGCAGCTTGAAGTGATTTAGGAGGTATGTTGCACGTGTAGCAGATACCTCGGGGCATGTTTTATCATTTCCCGAATCAGAGTAGTGACATTCTTCCTTACATACTCAATTTTGGCCCTTTGCAGCTTTCATCAATTTATTGGTAAAGTCTTTCATGATAGACAGTGTTTATAACAGCAATTCATAACATTGCAATGGAGAAATTTCTGTCAAATAATTTCTTTCAAATTCTCTGGGATTTTTGCCTCAGATCAGGAAAAAAAAGAGTGTGATTGGAAAGAAAGAAAGAAAGAAAGAAAGAAAGAAAGAAAGAAAGAAAGAAAGAAAGAAAGAAAGAAAGATCAGTTCTTCTTGACTTATTAGCATGTTAGTGAAGGATTATAGTCACGAAATTTATATAATCTGATATTTCTACTTTGTTATCTTTCCAAAGCATGTCTGCAACTGTGAACACATCTGCTGGTTACTGAATCTTTTACATATTTTATTGCAGCAAACAGGTGGAACAGTTGGGTGACAGATGGGGCTGATTTTTTATTTATTTATTTATTTATTTATTTATTTATTTTTACACTCTACAAGAACTGCAAAATCACACAAAAATGTGTGGAAAATGGCAAATAAAATAAAAATAAATAGAAAAAAAGGGTTTTCTCCCATCCCAGAAATGATCACCTACAGACCAGTAGCATCGACAGAGATAGTAAAGTTCAGAAATGTAACTGAAGTATTTTTCCTCTTTTGCATATATATATATATATATATATATATGTATGTATGTATATGTATGTATGTATGTATGTGGGGGGGGGGGGATCACTGGTAGAGACACTTTGAATGACCAGAGAGAAACAAATAATAATCAGTCACTCTAAGACTGAATAAACTAATCACAGCATGTTGTAGCGAAAAGGACAACAACAAAGAGTAATAGCCATTGTGCCAGGCACATAGCCATAATCCGTAATAGCCATTGTGCCAGGCACTGTAGCTCAGTGCATGAGTTAAATGATGTTATGCTCCTCTGGATATCAGAAGTCTAACATTTATCATAAGACAGTCAAAGCTGACAGTATTAGTCACGTCAAATAATAAATGAAATGTAAGCTTTTCTTAAGATCTATATGACAAAAAAAATAATTCCAAAATCTGATCTTCATCCAGGTAAAATATTTGGTCTAAATAAATCTTAAAATGATTATGAGTCTGTTATGAATATTTTCTCTGAAATCAATAAAAACCCATCTACTTACTTATGCACCAAAAATCAATATTGTTTTATAAATGTATTAGTTGATGTTTATACGTGTTATTTTGAGCATCATAATTCATTTATGGATTAAAAAAAAACACAACCTTGGAATAAATTACACCACATCACAGTATTTTTGTGCATCTGTGTTTTCCTGATTTTTGGGATGAATGTTCAGTCCTTTTTATCCCGCAAGAATACTGTACATACTAACATTTCAGAAACCCTACCAACAACAGAACATTCATGACATGCATGATGGTTTAATCAAGTTAACACAAAACTGTTAAATAAAGCTGTAAAAATTATACATGATTCGGGATTTTCTCAATTCTAATAGCTGCTGTCTACTGTGGTGTCACACTGGGTACAAAGGCAGGTCGAGATAATCCATTCTTTGAAGTAAAAAAAATAGAAAGTCTTCCATTCTGTTAAGTTGTGGAACAGACAGGCTGAGGCAGCACGTCTCCCTTTCCTGGTGCCTCAGACAGGTCATCGTTGTAGTTGGCAGGCCTTCCAAGCCAGAGCAGCCGCATGCTGAATAGTTGGGACGACGTCCAACAGACGAGGCCTCTGAAGAAGGGACATTACACCTAAGCCAAAGAGAGAGAGAGAGAGAGAGAAGAAAAACAGCAGCAGGAAAACACTGGAGAGTAAAACTTAACCTGCTTCCTTTTGGCCTATACAAATATAAAATTATAATATACTAAATCTAATTGTGCTCTATGGTCATGCATGCACTTCCACGAGCAGAGTAAGAGGAGGAACACATGAGAGTTACTGAGTGAAACACTTCACTTATTCTCCTTTAGCTTATTCACTGAGATCACAGCACGATGAATTAGTGACCTATGGAAGTGCAAAAACATGGCCTATTTTCTAAAATAAAAGGTTGTTTTGCCAGCATTTTTACTTCATCTGACATCAATGGTTGATCTTCCACTGACCTGTTTCTTCAAAAAATCTTTCAAAATATAGCTTGAGTTGCCGAAAATTAAATAAAACTCAAATCAGTATAATATCAGGCGTTTATAATTACTACAGGAGTCTCGTGGAGAATTGCAAATAAAGTCGAGAAATGAAAAGACTCGTGTTTTTGAATGCCTAATACTATAAATATTTTGTTTATCTTAAAATAATGAGCTCCAGATCTCGGCAGTGACTAGGTAACACTAAATTGAGACACATTTGTGGTTTCGTTTTATTGGAAACGATCTCTATCCAATTGGAAACAGACGTTTTTACCTTTCGAACGTGACTGACTTTAGTCATGCACTGTTTAGAGGCCCATTGGGATTGCAGAAAGGCTAATTCACTTCTTTATTAGTTGACTTTATTTATTTGCCATTGTGTACTCTTTTGTTTTATTTCTGGTCCTCATACCCAGCTTCTTATTGATTAAGCCATATAGTAAATGCTGAGAGTCCAAAGGTCAAAGGGTCCCTGTGTGACATTTTTTAAGTTCTTGGTTTATTTATTTATTTCAAATGAAATATCCATATTCACCAAAGATGCACACACTGGACATAAACAATAATGCAATATCCTTTAAAAAAATGTATACAGTGTAGTATTATTATTATTCCTGCTAATCCTATTGAGAGTGATCTGTGTGTGTATACCATGAGAGGGATCTTAATTAATGACACTGGCTCATGCATTTTATCTGTTAATGTACTGTTTTCAAAGCTTTACCGCTCCAGAAAATGAAGAAGAAGAAGGAGAAGACTGTCAAGCTTAAAGCAGAAGTAAATCTTTGTTTATTGTGGCATTCCTTTTAAATTTTTCAAATTTGCCTGCAGGTTGTTAGTGCTTTTTTTTTTGGCAATATAGCTACTGTATTAAGCCTGTTATCCTCTTTACATTTTATCTGTCCATTCCAGTGACATGTTTATGCTGTCATTTTCATTTTATACTAAAGATTTGTTGCAAATGAATCTGCTTGTCAAGTGCATTAATGTTAATATTACAGCATTATCTCATCTCATTATCTCTAGCCGCTTTATCCTTCTACAGGGTCGCAGGCAAGCTGGAGCCTATCCCAGCTGACTACGGGCGAAAGGCGGGGTACACCCTGGACAAGTCGCCAGGTCATCACAGGGCTGACACATAGACACAGACAACCATTCACACTCACATTCACACCTACGGTCAATTTAGAGTCACCAGTTAACCTAACCTGCATGTCTTTGGACTGTGGGGGAAACCGGAGCACCCGGAGGAAACCCACGCGGACACGGGGAGAACATGCAAACTCCACACAGAAAGGCCCTCGCCGGCCCCAGGGCTCGAACCCAGGACCTTCTTGCTGTGAGGCGACAGCGCTAACCACTACACCACCGTGCCGCCATTACAGCATTATATTATATTATATTATATTATATTATATTATACAGAGGACTGCAAAAGTAGGTATACAGTAATGAAAAACAAAACATTCACACAAAATGTTAGTATTAAATGAAACCTAGCACCACTATTATAATACTGGTAATATTGGAATAATCCTTACTGTATACCTACTTTTGCAGCCTCCTGTATTATATTATATTATATTATATTATATTATATTATATTATATTATATTATATTATATTATATTATATTATATTATATTATATTTGCATTGTTTATTTGAGTTGATGGATATCCAGCATAATACAGACATACTTTTACATGAACATGTGTGCTTTATTTGGACCCTGTGCCATTTTCTGAATAATAATGAATACACTGTAATAAATTATAAGAAACTCAGAAATATCTGACTTGTATCATATACTTAAAGAAAGGCTGTGTTCACAATATATTTCTGTATAATGATATTATTAAAGTCAAGCATTAGAAAACTGGTGTTTTCAATAATTCCACGGGTTTGAGGTACAATGAAAATACAGACAATCCAGTTACTTTACATCAAATTAATTATAAGAGGTGTAAAAAAAACACTCATTATATTTAGAAGTTGCCTAACAGTTTGGTTTTTGTGTGTTGTGGTGAACAGGTTGAGAAATCATCTTGCACATACAGGTATGATGTATGTTTTGTGAATAAATGGTTTCTACCATTTAAGTGTTAACATCATTTTGACTAACCCTGTATTTTGGTAAATATCTGTAAATATGCATGAGGCAAAGATAAAGTTATTAAAAGAGCATCATATCAGATTACAATGGCAATAAATCTAATTCTGGCCTTTTGTTCACAAGTCTTATTGGAAAGCCTAAACACAGACAATCACAAGCTCTTCAGTGAGATTTGGCTGTCTGATAATGTACACATTACTTACATAAATCTAAATGATATGTTGGCATATAGGTATTTAAATTGCTTTTGTTAATACAGTACTTCATTTATATAAAACACAAAAAAGGCATCTATAGCTATATTTATTCCATAAAATGATACCCAAGTCTCTGATGTGATGACCTACAGACATAGATTTAGATATTAATTATAAAATGTGTATCTGTATATATATGTAGCTAAATGACAAACAAACAAATAAATAAGACCTCTCCTTAAAGGATCTAAGCAGTCCCACTAGACCTTTTATGTTTTAAAAAAAAAGGTTATGAATCCAAAGCTGTGTGCTATTCGATGTCAAAATACAATAGCTTGTTCGTGAAGTGAATAAATAGAGGTTTGTAAAAGAAGAAGAGAATTAGGAGAGACACTCAATTTGAGTGTCTCTCCTAATAATATTATTCCTTTTATTATTGAGTATTTGGGTGGGTTTTTTTCAAGATTTGAAGAGAAAATGAGTATCTAAGAATAATAAATTGCAGTTTATCACACAAAGAAATAGAACATTATGGATTTTTAAAAAATGAATCCGAATAACCCAGGTAGGTCAGACCCGTACCAGCTGCCAAAACACAGGCGAGCTGCAAGCTGGTTTGCCAAATGGTCAGTTATTTTCCAGCTTCCTTTTATTATTGAACAATATATTTTTGAGATTTTATAATTTCCTTATTGTTGTGTAGTGTTATTGAAAATAATTGACATATGATGTAGGATTAATAGCTGTAATTCAGAAAGTGTTTCCAGCACTTACCAGCTGGCAAAGATAGTTTACCAGTTTGAGCAGCATTTGGCAGCTGGTACTGGATCTGGTCTGGACCAAACTTGATTTTCAACAAGGAAGTCCTTCATCAGATGTGCAAGTAAAGTGCTTGCACACATTCTTTGGATTAAATGAAGCCTACAGAACAGGAATGATGAAAGACAAAGGAAAAATAGAGCAGGGAATCATTAGACAAGCAGTTTTCAGTTCTAGAGTTAGAAAAGGCTGAGTTTAGTTGCAGCCTAATCCGCGTTTAAATAGTTTATTAATGGGGCAGATGATGGATTACAGGGAGCCAAGTGCTACAGGAGGGCTCAAGCTGCAGTCTACATATATTTTGCATCATTTTGCAAAATGTTTCAGAAAAGAAAAAAAACGTTATTAACAGCTTTTTAAGTACCAAGCTAAACAATAGGTGCTTCTCGCGGTCCATTGCTGCCTTGGGAACAAACCGGAAATAACAATCTACCTCAGCCTGCAGTCTCTCTGGTTTTTATTTGACATTGACCTGTTTATTAGGGCTTATATATATATATATATATATATATATATATATATATATATATATATATATATATATATATATATATATACACACACCATCCCTATAATCCATCATCTGCCCCAGCTTGGAAAAGAAAATACAGCATACCATCCCTGCTATTACATCTTCCCTTCATTAATTACTTTATATATATATATATATATATATATATATATATATATATATATATATATATATATATATATATATATATATATATATATATATGACTCGAGGACGAGCATGCATTACATTAGATTATAATGAATAATGTTAACATTAAAATTATGATTAAAAGCATAAATATTAAAATATTAATATTGTCAATAAATTAATGGGCCGAAGAAATGACAACGGGGCGGCACGGTGGTGTAGTGGGTAGTGCTGTCGCCTCACAGCGAGAAGGTCCGGGTTCGAGCCCCGTGGCCGGCGAGGGCCTTTCTGTGCGGAGTTTGCATGTTCTCCCCGTGTCCGCGTGGGTTTCCTCCGGGTGCTCCGGTTTCCCCCACAGTCCAAAGACATGCAGGTTAGGTTAACTGGTGACTCTAAATTGACCGTAGGTGTGAATGTGAGTGTGAATGGTTGTCTGTGTCTATGTGTCAGCCCTGTGATGACCTGGCGACTTGTCCAGGGTGTACCCCGCCTTTCGCCCGTAGTCAGCTGGGATAGGCTCCAGCTTGCCTGCGACCCTGTAGAACAGGATAAAGCGGCTAGAGATAATGAGATGAGATGAGAAATGACAACAGAGGCAAGCTTGCCCTAATTTAAATTCTTAATTTAAAGTTTTTGGGTTTTTTAAAAATAATTAAAAGTGTTAAAAGTGTATTTTAACAGGTTTATCTCCACTTCATGACGTAAGCTTTACAGTAATCAGAAATTACAGTAAGTTATTAAGTAAGTACGGATTTTAAAGCATAAGAAAAGAGGCAAATATTAAAACTATGACCTGTGACCTGTGTGAAATCTGAACGAATGCACTTGTGCAGTCATGTGAAAGTCCGATTAGGTGATGAGAGAGATGCGGGTTAGCTCGTGCACTGTGTAGGTTTTCATTTTTTTTTTTTTTTTAAACGGAGAAAAAAAATCCTACAACATAATCTAACATAATCTAACATAATCTCACATAATCAAACACGAGCTCAAATGCATGCAGATATCGCCTATGGGGCATTTTACAGGCTTTAACTTGCTATTTTGCAATGCAAATAGATAAATAAATGAAGTTGAGAGAGCTGCTTCCTTTTATATCCATTATATATTGTGGATGAGCTTCAAGCTGAGATGCCAAAGGGAAGGAGCACGCGTGCCACGAGAATGATTTGACCTCCATCAGGCCTATCAGGCATTTATTTAACATCTGATCATGTATTTGCAATCTTGTGAACCCTAGGGTTTGTTTGTTTGTTTGTTTGTTTGTTTGTTTGTTTTTCATTTCGCCAGTAACACCCCCACACACACATACACATCCGTTTGATCCACAGATAGCATCATAAGAACAACCGATTCCCAGCACTATAATGGACACTTTAATGCAGTTAAAACATCTAATCCTAAATAGCTAAGCTTAGGAGTGTTTGATAACCTGGGAAATAAACTATGAGCCGACAGAATATATCTTGGAAAAGAAAATACAGCATACCATCCCTATCTTCCATTCATTAATTCCTTTAACAGTTTTTATTATCATTATTATTTTTTATTATTATTAATGGATAATACTATTCCTTTTTATGGGACGAATTAATTTTTCTAATTCATATATTTACAGCTGCTATCTATTATGCGACGTAATCCTGCATGGGACTATTCAGGGTTTGTTTTTTGGGGTCCCCCCCCCAACCATAAATCTGATTTTTAAAAGTGAGACATAACTTGGAGTTGAAAATAAATCACACAGACCTACTGATTACAATAATAATAGGATTCTGCTCAGGAAGACCCCTCCATACCTGACCTCAGAAATCATTTTATAACATAAGTCTGAAATATTGGAGTGGATTAATGTGCAACCCTCTGTTAAATGCCCTGTATCCATGTGTCTTGAGGCCATATTGTCCTGTACTACAGTATTCTGTTCCTTATTGTTGTCTTGTTCTTCTGTCATGTGTCCATTATGAGTTTATAAATATATAATATTAATTTTTTTAAATGCACCATTTATTTACATAAATCAGAAATACAGGCCTATTTGTATAGGTCAGAAATGACGTAGGCCTTAATTATTTTATACATAATTATTTAGTACAGTAGGTCCCAAAACATGAGTGTGTTTGCTCTTGAGGGTTTTTTTTTTTTTGTGACTTCTTCCTCTTCCTCTTCTTCTTCACGGCTCTTGGCCTAATGATCCATCTGTCACTTTCAGTCAAAATGCTAAACTTGACTTTCTTTCTTTCTTTCTTTTTTAATTCAAAGCAGAGCCTTTTATAATGAACCGCAGTATAGGAGCTAAGCTTAATACCTAGCTACCTGTCCAGGTGTGTAAATAAATGAAAGGGCCTTGGATTGAAACACAACTGTCTGTTAATAGCCATATTCGACTCCATGTTTTTTATAGGCTGAATAAAAGCTTTTTTTTTTTAATGTTATATATTATTGATTAACGCTGTATGAATAGTCCATAAAGATTAGAAGGTCTTCTTCAACTCGTCTCGCGCTCACCGGAAGCTGAAAAACAGAAACACCTGAACGAATATCACTGAAACACTCAGTGTGAAGAAAGGCTCATCCTGCAGTGGATTGATTGATTGATTGATTGATTGATTGATTGATTGATTGATTGATTGATTGATTGATTGATAACATACCCACAGATAGCTTTCTCATATTCGGCTCTTTAGTATCATTCAGGGTTGTTACTCAGAACATGAGGGGAAAGAGGCTCGGGGTTTAAAATATTTTTTTCACACGTTTATTCGTGTCTGATTAGTATAGCACAGATGATTAGCCAAATTACATCTCACATGTCAGACAACATTTTTAACGCCATCATGACGACTTCCACAAACATCAAATAAAAACATCCTTTTACTTTGTTTAAGCTTGTTTTATTCACCACCAGCTGCGAGAAACAGGATTAGCCAATCACAATAATGCATTTTTTGCAGTATTTCTTTGTAAACAATCCAACTTGCTGAGCTTATTATAAACATATCGAGGTGACAGCTGAGGAGATCTGGGTTCATAACATAAAATGACTTTTTACTCTAGTACTTGCATCTCGGCTAATTATACTCATTTTCAGAGGAACTGTCATATGGCAGGATTAAATGACGGTACTATAAATAATTTGTGACGTCACCGCCCAGCCTGCTGTCAGCCACCAGGTCACATGGTCATCACGTGACGATTTTATTTGTAGACTCTATTTCCTCATCCTTGCCTGGCAATGCGCCTCTGCTGAAAACCTTAACTTTTTTTTTAACAGATAATGTTACACACAGTGCTCTGTGATAGAAGGTAAAACAACGAGGTGTTGTTTTTGAGCTGTTTTTGCTTCAGCCGGACACAGCCCATGACCAGCTGTGTATATTTTAAATGGAGGGGAAATATTTTTGCTGGTAGGGAAAAAACAAAACAAAACGGCAACTCAAACCTAAAACACGACAAATCCATCAGAGCGTGTAGGAGAAATCACTGTCTGAGTTTATACCAATCGAAATAAGTTCCTGATAGAAAGAAATAAAGCTTGATACCAATATTCACCTGCTGTCTGGCTACTCTAGACCTGTATGAAGTATAATTTATTTGTGTTCCGTTCATTAATGGTGTTATAGGCCTTAATAGAAACTGGAGGAGAAATTATGGCCTTAGTAAGCATCATTCATTCATTCTTAACCAGAATATTGGCCTATAACACTAGCCTATAATATTTATAGCAGCTGTTACTCAGGGTCCTCAATCCTAATCATTTATGCACATACTCACTCTATATCTTTGTGAACCTTTTACTTTATTAAAATGAATGGATTTCAATTGCTTTAAAAGTTACAGGTTGACATATTTTGCCTGAGAGCTGCACATTACAGTTTAAGTCTGCGTTAAGTTGTACATATAATCTTATCTATAATTTGAATTGTGTGCAGAGTCCCTATATGCAAGAGTCATCAAGAGATTATGTAACCCCAAACACACACACACACACACACACACACACCTTACCCCACCCCACATGAAACCCTACTCCAAATTTTCCAATGTTTAATTGGTTGCCATGGAAATACGGAAAAATAAAAATTACAGAAATCCCAAAATGTCAAAAGGCACAACTCCTCTAAGCACTTAACATAACTGTCAGGTTTCGTGGAAAAAAAAAACCTAATAGTGTTTGACTGATGCTCCGGAAATTAAAATGTTTACAGACAGACAGAGAGCTTCATCACACACACACACACACACACACACGCGCATTATATACCGGGGGGATAATAATCCCCAGTGATCACCGACAGCAATTTATGCCCTTAGCTGTTTAAGAAATTCCTAATTGTCCTAAACTGGATTTTCATACTGGTTTATTTCTACAGCTTCTCTTCATGCGCACATCACACACACACGGCTCATTCCCTCACACCATCACCTGGGCACCGCAACAAAAACACCACACACGGTAACACACAACACTTCAGACAACCCTGACCCCGACAGATAATTATTGGTGGTCTGAATATATGATTTAATTACTAGAGAGAGAGAGAAATTCCTCTCTCCCTCTCTGCAGCCTATTTATTGTAATAGCATATCTAATTTTGCACAGGAAATTTGCCTGAGTAAAATTTACTCAACTTGAAGAAATTTTACTGTACACCAGATAACAATTTGGTCCCTGTCTCAAAAAATGTCTTCAATTTGAATAAATTTTACTCAGGCAAATTTCCTGTGTAATTATACACACACAGTACCAGCCAAAATAAAAAATAAATAAAAAAAGACACCCCAATTCACTTTTTATCATTATTAAGACACTTCATGTCTGAAAGTAATGATGGATGTTGAGCGATTCTTGATATAACGGATTACTACAGTTGTGGAATAGGGCTGTTTACGGTTTTATTATTAACCATTTGATCTCAGATGCATTAAGAAGGCAAGAAATTACACTAATTAACTTTTGATGAGCCACACCTATTAACTGAAAAGTATTCCAGGTGACTCCCTCATGAAGCTGGTTAAGATAATAGTATGCAAAAAGTCACCAAGGTAAAACACTGGATACTTTGAAGAAACTAAAATACATAACGTTTTAACACTTTTTTGTTTAAAACAATTCTATACATGTTATTTGATATAGTTTTGATGCCTTCAGTATTGTTCTACAATGTAGAAAAACAGTAAAAAACCTATGAATGAGTAGGGGTGTCCAAATTTTTGACCCTTTCAAAACCTTCCTTCGTTTTATCTATTAATTTTAGTTAAACACCAGAAATAAACAGAGTAAAAATCAAGTAGAGGCAACGAAAGTGTAAAATGTTTATTTTTTTTATACTGTGCAACAGTCACAATACAATAGTTATTCATACAATCAAACAATGACAAATGAACACTGAAGTGAACCTATCTACACAGGCCTAGGTTATAACCTTGATGTTGAGGGGGATAGTCCCATGGTGCTTTAGACTTTACATTGCTGTAAAAATTATATATGCACGATGACTACAACTTAAATTTCTCTAATCCGTTTAAACTGAATTGAATATATAATCTTCTTTGATACAATGTCAATGCCAGCTGAATATAGCAGGAATGTTTAGTAGGCCTAACTAGCCAAGAATGGCAAACTAAAGCCTTAAAGTGTTTAAAAGAAAGTACACACTTAAAATACAAGCAACACCTCTGGATTTGTTTTGAAAGAGAAAAAAAAAAAGTAAAAAATACATATAGAAAAGTAGGTTCAGTCTATTATGTGAACTGTTTTGGATGTTCTGCAAATCCCACAGCTTAGAGCCACAACGAGGCTGTCGTTCCAAAATTTTCTCCAGCAACTGGATGAAATGTGCCACTTCCACTATGTTAAAAGTTACATGTGTAATAGGAATAATGACAATAAAATGGCTACAATGATATGACATTGGCATGGAAAATAGCTGGGTAATCTGGAGTTGGCTTAGGCAGGATTAACCCCATCACCCTGAAGAGGTTGAGGATCCATTCAGAGATGGTTTTCGCATTTTGTTGCCGAACGTAAACTGCCGACTGGGGCTTCCCATAGAGGAGCCGTTGACCGGGTTGGAAATATGGGGAAAATGAGGATGAGTGGACTGGACGGGTGTGCTTGGACTCGGTAGTGGTGAGGATGTAGACGGGGCTCCAGCTGGGCTGTTGGCCTGATCACTCGCAGAGTCACTTTCTGAGCGGTTGGCACTACTTAAGCCGTCCTGCGTGTGAGTTATCTTCATCTTTTTACAATTGGGCCGTACTCGATATTTCAAGGGTAGCGGCCCGTTCTGATAAGTACAAAAGAGAGCGAGTTCTGAACATTGACACTTGATCCATTAGAAGTAAATAAAAGTCAAGTGTTATCATTAAAAAAGATAAAATAAATAAAATTTGGAAAAATATAAGAAGTGCTAATTACATAGCAAAATTAATTTAGCAGAACATTTAATCAACACTTGCTTACCCTTCTCCACGTGTAAATGTAGGCAATGTCCATTAATGTATAGTAGTCCTTTAGAGGCTCATCTTCATACATCACTTCAATCTATGGGAAAAGGTAATGCATTTACATGTTAAGTCAGAATTCATTCCCAAATTACTATAAATAAAACTGATGAGAGAAATATTTCATTCTGAACTACATGTAATACTAAATATATCAAAAATAAAAAAGGGAAAAATCAGATTACCTGGAAGGTACATGGTATGTCCATCTTACTTCTCAGAAATTTCCTCAAATGCATTACAGTCATGGCAGCAGGACACTGCAAGTACCTCTTGTTGTTTACCTTCGAAAAGACATGACAAGTAAAAACGCTACCAAAACGGACAAATATTAGAATGTTCATTTGGAAAACAAGCAACATTACCAAGGCAAATTAATTTAGATTAACCATTTAGCAATTTTACCTCATCCTTCGTCTGTTTCTCCCCCTCACTACCTTGCTGTTTGGCCCTGAAAATTTTAAACAGGTAAATAAATTTATCCGCAGTAGCTCTACATATCTTTGAAAGAAGTTTACGATTTATTTTTACAGTTTCAAAGTACATACTTGGGGTCAAAGAACTCAATTGACAGACTGATAATCTCATCATCTGTGATGATTCTCTTATCCTCATCAGCAACTTCACCACGATCCTCATTCGAACCGTTTGCAGCTTAAGAGACAAATTTTAAATAATAAAGAACAATACTCAATAAGTTGAATCATGGCTCTTTAAGAAAAGTTTTTTAAATATGATATTTGTCACTAGATATTTTAATCACCGTCACATGACTAATTTTTAATTATTAAAAGAGGATTTAAACATTTACCATCTACTGATGGGTGCTCAGCATAGAAATCTCTTCTTCGTTTCATTTCATCTGCAAAGAAGTGTAATTCATTCAGGATAAAAACAGAAGACCAGCATTGCTCCATTTACAGACACATTGATACTTCTGACATTTCTCTGTGCATTTAATTATGACCGGATGACTTACTTTTGAAAAGACCTGGGACCAACTTGTACACAATGTCCTGCAGAGTTTTATCAGACCTGCGACAGTAAAAGGCACAGTCTTGGAGGAATTTGTTCTTTCCATAAGCACACATCAACTTATCATGCAAGAAAGTCATCATCATCATCATCATCACGACATTCATGAACGTAGCAAATTAAATAAAGGCTGTGTCTATTGCAAGAAAGGTAGTAACAATATCATGCCTCCCATCAGTAACTGGATATTTATTAATGCATTTCACTTCTACGATGTCGAAAACAGAAAAAATTCTTATTACCTAATATTGAGAAGAGGCTTCGTTTTGTGGACCTGGACATCACATATGGGACAGTATTTGCTGGTCGCCAGGTAGCGCACAATGCACATTTTACAAACTAGATCAGAAAAGACGATACGGTAAAGTTAGGGGGGAAAAAAAAAGTATGCAGCTGACAGATCAATTCAAGCCCGAGTGATCGGAATAAACTTGGTACTTACACGAGTGCAAGCATTCTATGATTGTGGTTGCATCGATGAAATATCCACCGCATAATACACACATTAAATGTGGATTTAGTTCTGTGATCTTGATCCTTGTTGTGCGATGCATCGTCATGGAAGGTTAAGGTCCTGAAGAGAAATGAACATGTGTGTAACCATTGTGGCTTGGCAGAGGAGGAAGGCTGAACTATAGCCAAAAAAAAAAAAAATGCTGCACAGGTTATGTTGGTTTGGTTATGTTGCACAGGAAAATTATTCATCACCTCAGAAAACACACACTCCATTCATACACTGTTGCAATAATAATAATAATAATAATAATAATAATAATAATAATACCAGACAGTTCACAACAATATCCATCAGATCACTTTGGTTTTTCTACTTGGGCAATTCAGCAATGCAAGTTTTAAGCATCAATCCGATTCTACAGACCAATTCATCTCTAGTTAATGGAATAAAATACTGAAATCTCAGGCTTTTCTCTATCTATCTATCTATCTATCTATCTTTAATGCCAAACGCACGCATGCGCTTAATGCATCCGATATTGAAGCGCGAGCAATCTCCGACATGTCAAACTGCACGCGCACCGCTTCGGGTCTTTTTCCCCTTCCTTTAAAATAAAACCGTTTCTGAACCGGCGTGCATCACGCGCGCACGGAGACGCTTCTTGTTTCTATAGCAACTCCGCTCCCGTCCACGTGGCACCAAATTAAGCAGAGCGGATTAAAGCGTATGCGCACGCGCTATCCAACCCAACCCGACGGCATGCACGTGCGACTATTTAAAAAGGTAAAATATACACAAAACGCACTGTTTGTCCCCCCCCCCCTCCTCCCTCCATTTACATGGATCCTATTCACACGTCCTCCTCATAACAGGCTCACGGACGGATGCTTTATACCGGTTTTTTTTTTGCATCTCTTCCTTCCTCACAAGAAACAGCTTTGAAAATGGAAAGTTGCATGAATGTAAACTGATGAGATTAATACTTTGCTCTGATTTGTGCCCAAACCTTAATCTGTGACTATATTATTTCAAAAGAGATGCAGAAGTTCTCAGGAGGCGACATTTCAAGACTGCAAGAATTAAAGCTGGCTGGTATTTAAATTCAAGTAATGCAGTATAATTGCTCCTGTGCATTTCTCTGCTTAGTCCTACCTCCTTCTGTGCACAGCCATCATCATTCATGTAGACCACTCTGAGCAACTGTTTCAGTTTGTGGTTAAATAGGAAAAAAAAAAATCCACTTGAGAGGAGACACCGCACAAGCTGCAGAAACAACATGAAGACGTTATTACGTCACTTTGTGCGTGGTTTAGAGCAACCTGTTGGGTAAATTAAAGTACTGCCCAAATTTGCACCCAAGACCAGACATGAGAGTCGAGTCCAAAGGATCATATTAGCCTTTGAAACCTTTTGCTGCAATGCGACCTCATCTCTGCGACTACAACCGCGTTTCTGCATTTCAGTCTGAATGATCTGCTTTCTACAACCCAGATCAAACCATATGCAGTTCAAGCAATCAACGTGCTTATAAGAGCATCAGCCGGATTTCACACCTGAGAGGTGAGCAGCGGGTCCGGGGTCATGGCATGACGTCATCTGATTCTGGGAACCATTCCTGGTAGATATTCATATCCATACAACAGGCCTGTGCTTGGACAACACTGGTTATGCCTCCAGCTTTAATGGTCACACAGGTGCACGTGCATCGCCTGGTCTTAAGTGATAATCGAACCGATAACAGTCTGGTACTAGAGCTGCGCGTGCAGCAGTGTTGTGGCTTTAGCCTGCTACACCATTATCACCACACTGCATGCTCTAAAGAGCCTATGTAAGCATTTAGCAGGGGGCCCTGCGGAAATATGACACCCAATACACAGCCGGGTTAATCGCTGCTGAAAATGCATAACCCAGACAGACCAAAGAAAACTAGCACTTGTAGCTCCAGTTCTCATTTATTTTCATCAACCAGGGAAGCTGTTCCAGGTCCAGGAGGGCGAAACAGGCCTGTGATACTCAGAACGTACCGTAGGACCATCATATGCAACTCATCAGGAAAACATACCTTTTTTTATGGTTTGGCTATACGTTTCCCATCCTCTCTCTTTGCGGTCAGAGCTTCCACACCCACTGAATGTTTTATGGCTAATGACAGACATTTTCTCATGTGTCGAGGGTCTCTGGCTTCATTCATTCATGCAAGTTTGCGTCGCATAACATAAGACAGGCGCACAAAACCAAAAAAGAAGTCAGTCAAAGAGGTGTAGCTATAAAGCAATACTGCATGTAGTCCGATTATGCATTACAGCCGTTTACATTTCGCAGGGTGTGTTTTTTTTCCCCCCCTTGGGGGCCCTTTTTAAATGGGTTGTCCTGACGTGCCTGCAGACTAATCAGTGAAAGTGTACGGCCAAAGCAAACCAGCACTGAAACACACACACGCACCAGTTTTCACAGTCATGATGAATACAAAACTCAGCTTACTGATTACTCGAAATGTAGGCCTTTACACGACAGGTGTGTGTATGGCTCTTGAGCAAAAAGCGACACGTCAATAAAGGATTAAATTAAAAAGATGCAAGCCGTGCATCCCGGACCCATGTGCCTGACACAGCAAGTGCAGCCACACATCTTGCATTATTCTCTCTTATTAGGCTACACAGGCCAAAACCTGCATTTGTGGTGGCTGAGGAAGCGAGTAATACAGAGATGACTATTCATCACATGCCCTTTTCACAAGCAAGACGCGTGTGTGGATGTAGTTATAGTGCATCATGCATGCCAAACACACAGCCTTAAGTGTGACCCCAGAAAAACTGCACACGCTTTTAATATCTTGCACGACGATGATTGTTTTTTTTTCCCCTTTTAAGTGTTCGTGTTTTTTTTTTTTTTCAAAATAAAGGCTGAATAAATCTATCAAGGGACGCGGGCAAAAATAATTACTTCTAAACCAAAGAACAAGGTGTGCATGAAAAAAATCTCACACACACACATACACTTTAACCCAAAATGTAGTGTAAGCATATGCAGAGCATTTTTTAAGGATTTTCCACTAGGAGACCAACTGGTCTGGGCAATACAATCACAGGCCCAGAGTCCATGCGGCTGGTGCATCACAGAATATGGTGCATATTCTGTGATGCAAGTTGCCGCATTACGAATCCTCGTTTCAGCCAGCATAATATCAACATAGTTAATGCAGTGCCAAGTTTTCCTTGTTAAATGTATGGCACTTGGTTAATTAATTGCAACTGATTGAACCAAATGATAAGACATAACTTGGTCTAAAATTTGGTCTCCCAGTGAAGCTGGTTTGGCATTGACTAGGAGACCAAATCTGACCACTGGGACACCATGTTAAAAAAAATGCTCTGGGTATATGCATGCATGGGCCAAGATCAAAAGCATTATGTGCATGCATAGCTAAGAGTATTCAAAAACACCTTCAAATGACTTCCAAGTAAGCAGTGTTTAATTACACCAAACCTCCGTTTAATAGCTAGACAAGTATACCTGGATGCAAAATATCAAAACTATTTTTTAAATATATTTTTTAAAATATTTTAACATGTATCCTAAGCAACAGCGTGTTGTTGTAGGATCATGGATATATATCTCAATTTAATCCCGCCACGTCTTTATAAAACGACAAGTTTTTTATGACCCGCAGGCAGCTTCTCCGACAATTACCCGACTATATGAATTTAAGTTGAAAAGACGGACAGAGCAGGACATTTCCCAGCCCGGCCTCATCTCATCGAGTTCTCAACCTGTTAGAGATCTCATATCTATAAAATTAGAGAATTGCGCGAGCACAGAGTGAGACAAATCTCATTTAGATCACGGGCTCGCGCCAGCATTTGACCGGACACGCTTGCGAGCACGAGCCCGCGGCTTCATTTCGTGACAAACCCGGGCAGTAAATTAAAGCAGAAAGCACCGGGAACACGCTACAGCAGCGCGGCACACACCACTTAACACGACATAAACAAATAACCCCGGAAATACACGCGCATGTGTTGGAGAAGAACTAAAAACCGAAGCGCGTGCGTGGACACAGAGTTGGTTGTGCGACTGAGCTCGAGCCCTTTTCGGTCTGTCAGCGGCTGCATCCAGCAAACCGCGGCTCCCGCAAAACACCGCACAGCCACGCAAAACACCCGCTGTGGGGAAAACACATTGGTAAGAAATGATCCTGGAGAACACGTACCTGTCAGAGAGCGAGGTGAATCCTCAGGAGGGGAGTTTAGACAATGAAAAGTTGCGAGTCGATCAGCAGAAAGCGAGCGCGAGCCAAGCGGCCATTTTGAAAAAGAGCTGCAGACGCTGTCAATTGCAATCAGAGTCGTTGCTACGGCGCATTTTAGTAACAGGAAAAACGTCCCTTCCGTCTTTCTGATGTAAATAATGACGATCGCTTAGATTTCCGTCCGCACAGGTTCATACGACTGTCGGAAAGACGCCCTTTCTGTCGGTTTAAGATCCCCCGAATCGTGTCTTTGTACAGCTCTGTGCTGATGGCTCGCTGGAAACTGACACCGTCCCCCAAAATGGCTTGCGGTTCGACCGCCCCGCTCAGTCACGTGACTCCGTTGCTTAAGGGCGGCCTGGGAATTAGCTCTACGGGTCGATGCGTTCTCGCAGAGGATAAATAAGAACTGAAATTCGGTATTCTTTCGGCAATACTTCGAGAGCGGAGGAAGGAAAAAAAAAACACTAGGCGTTTCTCATATACGTATCGGTTTTCAACATCTGCATCATGCATTCTTGGACGAACGGTTTCGCATATACTACACCTTATCAGCTCTCAGACATTTAAAATTCACGTCGCATCGCATCGCAAGGAGGTCGGAGTAGATTTTAAAAACGCAAACATTTTACCCATTTGTAGTATCGTTTCCTAGGGGAAAGAAAAAACAACCGCCGAGGCGACAAACCATCAGCAGCAAGTCAATTTCCATATCAGGAAATTATTAATATTGTCTTCTTTGGATTTGTTCACGAATAGAGATCTCGACAGGGCTTTTTTTTTTTTTTGCACGTTTCAGGCTGGTATCCTTTGGTTTTGGTGGTAAAACAGAGTTCCGTACAGCTCAAGAGTCCACATTTAATTAAGCAGGAAATGAGCATTACAGCGTGCACATCTGTGTGTAGAGTTGTTGCAGTAGGCTATACATGGACTGAAACCAGAAGCAGAACTCGGGTATGGCGACTGGATATTAATAACTATAGCTTGCATTAGTGTCAGAATTAGGAGTGCAGATTTCAGTGTGATAAAGTCTGTGCACACATTATAACACTCCAGTACACGTCCAGCTCGTTTACACAAGCTACCTATAGAATTATCCTTTAGTCTTGTAGATATGGATGATTAGATCATCTAATTCACTGAAAAAGGACCACACGAGTATCAAGCTGCCTTTTTCTTCTACTCATCCATATGTCTGGCTAAGATGTATAGGCGGTCGTTTGATTGTTGTTGTTATGGGGGAAATTTACCTGGCCCACGTTTATGCAACAGAATGAAAAGTGTGTGTCAGGGTCCCATGCACTCAATACTACTTTTAAAAAAAAAAAAAAAGGACGTCCAGAATTTTGAGCACTTCTTTTCTTTACCTGATCAAAAGTCTGAACCTGCTGTAAAGTCTGCTAAAGTAACTATTACAAGCCTAATACTACTGTAGCCTGGTGCCAGGTTTTAAAATGCTTGCTTCAATTAACAGCTGCACAAACAAATGTTAGACTGCGATAGATATGCAATTAACGTCAGAACACATATGGCAACAACAAACACGACAAGGCTTTGACTTATTTTATTGTGAACATTGAAACGTACAAAAGACATCCCGTATGGAGCTGAAGATGGCGCATATACCAATCCAGATCAATGATCTAAACTGGTAAAGTGTCAGAGCTGGGTTGCTCTCTCCACACTCTTTGCTGCATCCTTCATCTTCCCCAGTAAATCCTAAAATGGTTCAGAAAGAATTAGTGTTAATAAGCCAGCTGGGTGCAAGACATTCATTTCCTCACACACCTACTACTACTCCCCAGGAGAGGGAGAAAAAACCCCAGCAGTTAATGGTTGCTCTCCAGTATGATTATCGCAGGCTATGATGCACTTAACTGGGAAAGAAATAAACTTCAGCACAGTGACTCGTGCACAGATGGACATGGGATAAAAAATTTTCCCACTAATGACGGGTCAGCTATTTTATTAATTAATTTAGATTATAACCCTTACCCTAACATTAGTCATCTCGGTATAAATCGTTGAAACATGGCGATATTCCCAAAACAGCCGAATGTGGTTCATATGTTCCAGATACCTAATCTAATCGACTAATTTGCGCAATTAATATGATTTGTCTAAATACTTTGTTTACACGTACAATGAGACTAAAACTGATTTATGGATTCCTTCTACATACAGCAGATATATTATTTACTTCCGTGCTAAAAGTTGCATAATACGATTAAAGGGCTTTTTTTCCCCCAACAGAGAAACACGCCAATTCAGGAAGCACGTGACAAGAAAAAGTGTGGACAAGGTTCGAGATGACGCACGCGCTAATTTGTACCTTTTTGCGTCACTGACCACAACACGTCGGTAAACCGATGAAGAATTAAAATGCCTTTTTTTTTTTTAAATAAAATACATGCGTTGGTATTTTTATTGACCTCATATGCAGGGAAGCAAATTGACAGTTACTTAAAGCCCAGTTTAATACTGAAGCTTTATTTTATTTTTTAAAATATAAAAGTATTAGGCAAAGAAGAAAACCTCCTGCGTAAGGAAAGCAATCAACAAAAAGGAGCTCTTTCAAATTTTCCATTATAGCTCCCTAAACAAGGTTGAAAAGGCTGGAGCAACAAGAACAGCCTAAAACTGAAGGTCATGATAAATAAAAACATTAGGTAGAATTGAATAAAAAATAAAATGCCTCTTCCTCCCCCCCCCCAACTTTTTCCTTTCCTGCAAATGTACAATGCATGTTTACAGTGCTTTGAAACTGTATCATGACAGTATTTCTTTTATGCCAATGTCTTGACCAGGATAAAGTCCTTACTGAACATGACAGGTTAATGCCAGCATCATCTTTATAACCGTATGGCTGGATTACAGCTGCATGCATTATACCGAAACACTGACATTTGTGAAAACACCTAACATGTTTTCGTTTAAAACATACGTAAAGAAAAACTGTAGCAAGATATAAACACTCAAATCTCATATTTATTTATTTAAATGGCTGCTATAGAGAGGTCTCTTACATATAAAGCCCTCCATGATTATTGGCACCCCTTGTAGAGATCAGTTTAAAAAAAAAAAAGGTTAGAAAAAAAAATCCACCTTTTAGTGAA
Source organism: Neoarius graeffei (assembly GCF_027579695.1). Classification (NCBI taxonomy): domain Eukaryota; kingdom Metazoa; phylum Chordata; class Actinopteri; order Siluriformes; family Ariidae; genus Neoarius; species Neoarius graeffei. Next base: position 33,734,139 of record NC_083587.1, on the reverse strand, counting down.
GTCGCTTTATCTCACACTGGAAAAAAAAATCCAAACTTTTAATTGAAAAACAAATCCCTCATAAATAAATAATTATTTAACAAAAAACATGCCACCATTATTGGCACCCCTGCATTTAATACTTTGTACAACAGCACAGAGTCTGTCCTATAACATTTTATAAGGTTGGAGATACAGAGCAGGCCATCTGAGACCGTTCCTCTTTACACAACTTCTCCAGATCATCCAGAGTCCTCGGCCCTCTCTTGAGCCGTCTCTTCTTCAGCTCACCCCACAGGTTTTCACTGGGGTTCAGGTCAGGGACTGAGATGGCCAGGGCAGAAGCTCGGTTCTGTGCTCAGCTAATCGTGTTTGTGTTGATTTCGGACATACGCTTCAGATCATTGTCCTGCTGGAAGATCCAGTGACAACTCAGTTTTAGTTTCCTGGCAGAAGCAGCCAGATTTTGATTTAAAATGTCCTGGTATTTCCATGATGCCATGTACCCTAGGTTTCCAGGGTCTTTGGAGGAAAAACATCACAGAACTTCCACCATATTTTACAGTTGGGACCGGGTTCTTTTCACTATAGCCATCCTTTTTTTTTTTTTACACCAAACCCACCTTGAGTGTTTATTGCCAAAAAGCTCCATTTTTGTTACATGAGACCATAGAACACGATTCCAGTCAAAGTTGTAGAAGTGTTTTGCAAGCTTCAGGCGCTCATGTTTATGGTTAACTGACAGAAAAGGGTTTTCTCTGGCAAACCTTCCAAATAATCTGTTGACATGGAGGTGGAGTCTGATAGTGGTTTTGGAAACCCCAATATTTTACTTTTGCTTGCAATTCACCAACAGTGATAACTGGGGATCTTTTTTTTTTTGCCTCTCTTACCTTCTGCCTCACTGTACATGGGGGCAAAATAAACTTGGGTCCTCTTCCAGGCAAGTTTATAACAGTTCCAGTTGGCGTCCATTTTTTTTTAAAATTGCCTTAACAGTAGAAATGGACATTTTCAGGTGAGTAGCCTTTTTTTTTTTTAAATAACCATTCCCTGACTTATGAAGGTCAACACCCTTCTTCCTCATTTGGTTTGTGTGTTCTCGCTTATCTTTCCCATACTGATGGATGACTAAGGGAATTTAACCCCTGTGTCACCTCATATTTGTTCCCCAGTTAATCAGGAAGTCATGGATTATAGCTTGAAAGTTCCTATGCACTCCAATCAACTTTAAAAAAAAAAAAAAAAGGTTCAATTTAAATGTGAAACATACTTCAGTTACATTGTGTTCACTATCATTTCTAGGGGTGCCAAAAAAAGTGGCACGTCTTTGTTCTGAATAATTATTTCTTGAAGAGGGATTTGTTTTTCTCTGAATAAATTTATTTCAATTAAAAGGTTAGATTTTTCTCTTTATTTCAGCGCGAGATGAAGCAACTTCACAAAAGGTGGATTTTTTATAACCCTTTTTACTAATCTTTACAAGAGGTGCCAAGAATTGTGGAGGGTTCTGTATAGTGTCACTTTGTTTTTTCAATGCATTACTAGTGAACTCATTGGGTAATAGCCTGTGAAATTCTGTTAAGTGTTAAATTGTTACTAATGAATGCATATGCTTCAAATATGTAATGATGGTATAACTTTTTAAAATAAATTATTAAAAAAATATAAATAAATAAATAAAAAAGCACCCCACACCACACTACCTGAAGTTGCTCCAACGTGCAGCTGAAGTTTAGTTCTGAAGGGCCGCTACTATTCTCACCGTTCTGAAAAACAACAAGTCAAGCAAAGACAATAAAGCAGACCAAGCAGTTAATTTCGTGCCAAGTTCTGCACTTGTGACCAGAAAGTTGCAAGTTCAAATCCTAGAGCACCATTCTTAATCCTTAACTGCAGATCTTCATTTACATTGGATTAAAGCCCCCCACCCAAAAAAAAAAGTAAACGTTTGTTTTGAATACGACAGACACGTACCTCAGTGTTGAAAGAAATCAGATATGATGGCTGATTGACCTTATGCACATGACTGTTCTAACAAAAGCAATAGAGTATCCGTCATTCAGTGTGTCATTCAGTCTAAGTTGTGAGTCATCGTTTTCTGTTTGAAAATGAGACAAATCTTACCTTTATGCAGTAATCTAAGCGCCAAGAAACATCTGTTATGTGAGGAGGGCATTTATCAATGCTGAAGAGGGAGGAAAAATATTGAAGCACATGTTCAAATTAATGACTGGTTTTATTGATATGTTTACATATGCTTTTGGAAACATGTGGCATAAGCCTACATATGGCTATTAACACGATGCAACTGCGTCTGGAACATTGTGCAGAACAGACTACAGAAAATAAGCATGAGGAACATTTTGTATATTAGTGAGTACAGCATATTAACAAAAAAATAATTACAGAGCCCAAAGTACATGTTCAGTGTTCACACAGACAGTTTTTTTTTTAAATATACACAAGAATGCCTTTATTAAAATTGTTTGTGGACAGCTATACATTTGTGTCTCTCTCTCACACACACACACACACACACACACACACACACACACACCTCCCAAGGAAAAGAAACAAGGTGACCTACCTTGACAACAGTGTTTCCAGGTTCGTTTTGCTTTTCTAAATACAAAATGAAAAAGTTATATTATGAACATGTTTGTTTACAAAATCACTCAGCGTACAACACACTTTGGAGGAGGTTCTCACCTGATAGAGTCCGTAAAACACATCCACTCTCTCGCTGTCAAATCGGAGATCTTCAAGGCACGAACTGTAAGCATACATGTCGACTTTAGTGCACATGACCATTAAATACAGAAAAACCCACAAATCACAGAAAGAACATTATTAGTTTACCATATCGTTGACCTGTCTGAATTCTGTTTTACTCCTTCCAGTATAAATGTTGTCACTGCAATGTGACAGTGTTTCAGGAGAGCTTGATCAATGTTCTTTAGTTCTGGGTAATCTAAAGGAAACAGACAGACAGACAGACATGACGCTTGAGTAGCTGTTAGGTCACAGGTTTCCAATGTTCTGGATACTGTAGTGGTTCAATGCTCTAACACACACACAGCTAGAAAACCCTAACATTTGCAGGACAGAGGGTACTCCAGGAAGGACCAGGGTTGGGAACTTGTGATCTTGGTTAGAGCATTAAAAAATGAATCCAGATATTGAAGCAGCTCTTTAGAAATACCATGTTTAACCCAATAGATTGTAATGAAAGTCTGATCTAGGTACTCCAGCGCACGCGCGCACAGAGAAAATAAAAGTACATTATTGTGCCTTAGGGGTACAATGGTTTGTCACTGGGGCAGTACCCTCTAAGGTGCTTATTTGTAGCTACTCTTTGTATACTGCTTGGGAACATATGTACATTTTTGGCCCTAAAAAGGAACACACAAGTTACCTTGAGGTCCAATATTGAGCCCAAGGGGTAGATTAGTGTAGACTGTACCTTGGGGGACAGAAGTCAAGTCAAGTTTATTTGTATAGCGCATTTGACAATAAACATTGTCGCAAAGCAGCTTTACAGAATTTGAACGACTTAAAACATGAGCTAATTTTATCCCTAATCTATCCCCAATGAGCAAGCCTGTGGCGACGGTGGCAAGGAAAAACTCCCTCAGACGACATGAGGAAGAAACCTCGAGAGGAACCAGACTCAAAAGGGAACCCATCCTCATTTGGGCAACAACAGACATGACTATAACATTAACAGTTTTAACATGAAGTCAGTTTCGTTGATGTTATAAACTCTTCATTGATGGAAACCTGAGTGCAAAACTGTTCATGACCAGAGGTGGACAGTCACAAAGTACATTTAGGCTACGTTCACACTGCAGGCTGAAGTGACTCAAATCCGATCTTTTCGCCCATATGTGACCTGTATCCGATCTTTTATTGACAATATGAACGACACAGATCCGATTTTTTCGAATCCGACCCAGGCCGTTTGGATATGTGGTCCTAATTCCAATTCCTATCCGCTCTTTCCATATGCGACTTCAGTCTGAACCGCCAGGTCGCATTCATCCGACTTACACGTCATCAACAAGCCACAAACTTCACTATTCTGCGCTGAAGTAGGCGGCGGGTCTCTCAAAAAAAGTTACAACAACATGGCGCATAATCACGGGTGCAGATAGAGGGTGGGACTCGTCCCACCCAGATTTAAATTCACCTCGCTCGGTCCCCCCCACTTATAGGGAGGAAAAAACGTCTATGCTGTCTTTCTTTGCATAAGGCAAACCTCACGGAAAAATCAAAAGACTAATTACCATTCAGTTTATTGAGGTGCACAGCAGTGTATACATAGTTGCAACAACTCACATAAAACAAAACAAAGACTGATATTCGGTTGGTTGAGCTGCGCAGACTGCACAGGTTGTGAGCTCGAGCTTGGTTGCTATGGTCACTAACAACAAGTTTGACAGGCATATCAGGGTTTGGGGTTGGTTTGCTGGCAGCTTTGTCCCCCCCCAGTTTTTTGTCCCTCCCAGTTCAAAAAACGTATCTGCGCCCCTGCGCATGACATCAATGCGAGGGACGCTTCAGGCTGTGAAGGTTCTGAATCTTCTCAATGGAAGGACGCAGAGGTTAGGGAGCTGATTTCCATTTGGGGGGATACAGCTATTCAAGCTAGATTGGATGAGTCATACCGCAACCGGGCGGTTTTACTTCCGTAAACACTGGCCATGCTCACTGCGTGTGACGTCGTCGTATCCTGCAATGCGCATGCGGAACACTTTTAGGTCGCTTCTCGTTCATACTGAGGATCACATACAAGTCGCATATATTTGTTAATGTGAACGACCTCACAAAAAAATCGGATTTCACAAAAAAATCGGAATTGAGTATTAAGCCTTGCAGTGTGAACGTAGCGTTACTTGAGTACTGTACTTAAGTATACTTTTTAAGTATCTGTACTTTGAGGGTTTTTTTTTTGGAAACTTATGACTTTAACTTCACTACATTTGAAAGGCAAATATCGTACTTTTTACTCCACTACTTTTCTATCAAGGTCCTCATTACTATGAAGCGGCTTTGAAAGTGGATGTTTTTTTTCCTTTTCTTTTCTAAAACATGATTGTTTTTTTCGTAGGTGACACTGAGACAGCCTATCAGTAATCACTAGGGTCACGTCACATCCATAGACTGGATAAAATCAAGTTCAATTATTTCTCAACAGCATTATTTGAACACATTCAGTTGATGGCAGAATGGATGTTTGTCGAAAACGAACCATATCACGGCCTACAAAAACTCACCATCCAACCTGTGGAAGCAGATTGAGTTATATAAAGGTTTTATTCCAAGAGAAAGTTGTCTGTGCTTTTAGAGCTAGCGATAATGTTGCAATAGCTATACAGTCTGGTTCGTCAAATGACTTTCTATGGATTTGCTCATCAAGTTGCTATTGCCTTGTCCACAGCTAATGTTTACACACAGCTAGTTAACTTGGACACTGTTAGTTAGTATAGGTAATCGTATGGGGTCAAGTAAAATTAAGGATTAATTTCACGAATGATTTCGAAGTTCTGAAAATTGCCTGAGTTGCGAAGCAAGGAGAGCAATTTCAAAACTTCGAAATCACAAGTGAAATCGATCCTTAATTTTACGAGGAACCATACGATTACTTGTTTATAATATATAGGGCCAAATTCCTACTTCGGAAGCCATTCAAGTTCACAACATTTGTCATTCACGTTTTCTGAACCAATCAGGGCGCAAGACTATCTTGCACGTTTGAATCAGTCGACACGGTGACATGAAACGAAACGAGGATTTTGGACAGGATTTTAACATCTTTCAGGATTGAGCCCAGATATTTCTCTTGTCTCAGATGCCGATCCAATGCTGCCTGCATTACTTTAAGAGAGTCTGGTTCGTAGTTTTCCCCATTTTCTTTCCTCACTTCTGCATAAAACTGTGATAGCACTTTGTCTAACTCACAGCAGTCATATGCCACTAGAGAGTCATCTGTCTTTCTGTGGCCCATTTCTTAAAAACAGAAAGCCAAAAATTCATACTTTTTTTGGTATTATTTTCATTTTCGCTTGCAGCTTTCAATTGGTTTACCATTTCTTCGTCAAATATAGCGAAACACGGCATTGCTGAGTCAGCAAAGTCAGCCATTTTGTTGACAAAATTTGCTAATTTTTGTAACCGTAACCAAGCAACGAACTAGCCAATAGCATTTCAGAAAGCCCTCCTCGATTGACCAATCAGAATTGAGTAATTTGGCCCTATGTATTATAAGCATGTAAAAACAGAGTTACGATAAACATGAATAATGTTAACTTATCCGAAGTCTTTTCAGAAATATGTTTTAGCATAATCTTGCCAAATAAACAACGTAGAAATATATTTCTTTTCTAGTAGCGTGAGCTACCCAATATGATTTCGAGTTTGAAAAGAGTTTCCTAGCGTCAGGTGGAGTTTCACTGACTAGCTAGCTTAACGTTAAACCACCATGATGGCGCAGCATGCGTTCATTTTGTGAATTCACATTTCTGTCTTTGGTAACAGCGTTAGGTTTTGTAACCGTTGTGGCAATAATACAACGATGCGTTGACAGAAAATGTACTTTTAAGACTTAAGTATTTTTAAAAGCGAGTACTTCAGTACTTTAACTTAAGTAAAAATGTGACTGGACAACTTTCACTTGTATCGGAGTAACATTTGACCAGTGGGATCTGTACTCTGACTTAAAGTGCCATTCCACCATTGGATGTATGTTTTTGGCATAAAATACAATATATTTTATGAGAACATGACTAGACAGAGAAATCTTTTAGCTTCAAAATGATATATCAAACATAATTTTTTGACAACGACAAGTATATTAATTTTGCGACCAAAGTCACCTACCCTTTTAATTTCCGCGCGGTAGTGAAACGTGATGTCATCGGCAGGTTCCCCTTCTTGTGTACCACGTCACGTGTGACGTGGCACAGATTATCAGCAATGGCGGATAGAACGCGATTGTCAGCTTCGGAAAAGAAGCGAAGGAAAATAGCAAGCGATGCCCAAAGGAGACGGTCGATGGTGAATATCGGCACAGCAATCGACAAGTGGAAATCGCGTTCTATCCGCCATTGCTGATAATCTGTGCCACATCACACGTGACGTGGTACACAAGAAGGGGAACCTGCCGATGACATCACGTTTCACTACCGCGCGGAAATTAAAAGGGTAGGTGACTTTAGTCGCAAAATTAATATACTTGTTGTCAAAAAATTATGTTTGATATATCATTTTGAAGCTAAAAGATTTCTCTGTCTAGTCATGTTGTCATAAAATATATTGTATTTTATGCCAAAGAATACATCCAATGGTGGAATGGCACTTTAAGCAATGAGGTCGGGTACTTTATCCACCTCTGTTTATGACAACTGCAGTCCTAAAGTTAGCAACTCAACTGTAGTCCTCAGCCATAAGAGCATCTTATGCATCTGTCCATATGAGGCCGATGTGCTGAGACTCCAACCAGACACAGGGCATCAGAGCTGGACTCCTCCTGTACCCTGTTTCTGCCACTGCAGGCTGTGGGTGGATTTCACTCAGTAATGCTGCTGCTGCTGCTGCTGTTGTTGTTGTTTGTGATGCATGAATAGGCTACAAGCCACAGGCTACATGTTAGCATGCTAGCATAACAAAATCGGATGATAGGTTAAAAGACGATAAAGAGACAGAGATGCATGAGGAGGTTCACAGCACAGCACAGCACAGTCAGACTCCTGCAGTGAGCTAAATAAACATGCTAGCAAAGAAAACACGAAAATGCGTGGGTTTTATTTCATGCCCGTTTTTTTCATCCAGAAGTTCTTGAGAACAGAATATTTACCGAAAACACTTCCGGTCGGAAACGACAGCAGGCTACAGAAGGCCGCTTCGGTGAAGATAGTGAAGGCTTTTAGGTCCAAGTAAGCTGGATCGGCGAGGGTTTGAAGCCCCTTTACTACCGAATCTGACAACTCCATTTTGTCCAGAGACAGTGAACCTGGCGGTCACGTGACCCAGTCAGCTGATCTAAGGCAGGTTCCGCGTTATTTTGCGGCCCTGAATGAAAAAAAAACAGGTTTAAAAAATGGACAAATTAAACATATAGAGGATATATTGTCAGAAAAAAGGCCAGTGTTGGAATACAAGCATGTCTGACTCCTACACTGTTTAATTTACACACAAGTCCAGCAGAGTCTGGATTTTCATGAGAGAATGTAACATATAGGAAGAGCTGCATTTCTCCCAGCAATCAAACAGGTCAAAGGATTCCACTGGTGCACATCTTTTGCAGCTGGAAACAATATCAGTGATGCAATCAGGCAAAAGAAACTGACTTGTTTCCAAACTCTGATCCTGCACTTTTTCCCTCCATGTCTTTTGCTTGCTCTGACACACCTGGTTCAGCTAAACAGTGAACTGCCCTGTCCTGCCCTGCTCTGCCCTGTCCTGCCCTGCGCTGCCCAGCCCAGCCCAGCCCAGCCCTGTCCTGTCCTGCGCTACCCAGCCCAGCCCTGTCCTGTCCTGCACTACCCAGCCCTGTCCTGCCCAGCCCAGCCCAGCCCTGCCCTGCCCCCAGCCCTGTCCTGTCCTGTCCTGTCCTGTCCTGCCCTGCCCAGCCCAGCCCTGTCCTGCCCTGCCCTGCCCTGCCCTGCCCAGCCCTGTCCTGTCCTGTCCTGTCCTGTCCTGCCCAGCCCAGCCCAGCCCTGCCCTACCCAACCCTGCCCTGCCCTTCCTGAGCTGAAGTGGGAGTGTTAGAACAGGGAACCCACTGAAATGTGCAGGACATGAGGTACAGCTGGTTTGTGGATACCAAAGCGGCTTTGCATGCTAATAAATCTGTGTGTTGGACCAAAAACTTAATCCAGATGCCATTAGTTTATACCCAACTGCACAATGGACTCACGTGAAAAAGACTAGATTTATTTTAACGCAGTCTTGTTATAGGTGTGATTTAGATAGGCATGGTTAAAATAGGTGTGTCATGGTATTTTGTCTTCCACGTTGGTTATCACAAAAGCCTTCCAATGGTTTGATAAATGACCTGACACTGACACATTTGTTGGTTTTCAAATGGGATTCAGAGAGGTCCTAAATGTGTGTAGTGGTCTCTGGTGGAGACTGTGGTCTGATGGTGGACCTAATTAAATTCTGCTGGCAGTAAATGTTTACTGGAAAATCAATTCCATAGCTAAGTGATGCAATATTTTTAATATTGTGTTATGTAATGTCAACAGGCTATTTGTCTGGTTTTATCAGGGAGCCTGGTTGTATCACATAAAATAAATATGATGAATCGCAGCTATTGACTGACAGTTTTAAACTGATTCATTTTCAAAGTAATTAAAAGCATATTTCAAAGTAATTCCAAAGCATAAAAGTAATTTGGATTTGGAACTGCTCTCTGCAACATGCATCGTGACAAAATAGGGGGAAAACATATAAGAACTGTGATGGTTCTTGAAAGGATTACTGAAGAATTAAGGGTTCTTTGGCACTTAAAAGGATCTGTCCTCTTTCTACCAAGGAAACATTCTGCTGTAGGTTTTCTATAAAGGCACACGTTTAAAGGTTCCTCAAGAACCCTTAATAATTTTGCATTTAGGTTCCCAAGCCTGGTTGTGGAGTACCTCCTGCACATCTTGTTCCCAATGCATACACTTCAACTCAGTAAGGACTGCTATTGCATGATTAGTTGTGTGTTTAAAACAGGAAAAACACTCAAATATATAGAACAATGGGGACTCAGTGATGTAATATGACGTCATTTGTATATCTGATCTCAACCCGGTCTCACCAGTGTTAATCATTGCACTGACAGCCTTAAAACCCAGGAATCTTTGACCCATCTGCAAAGAAGTAAACAGCTGAGTATTTATGTAGGCTAATTTAGGCATTTCAAAATGATATACAGATGGATCGCTGAACAAAATTTAGGTTTGGACCTGATTAAAGGGTTATAATAAGATCACTGAGCAGGTATTTTAGTGTTAATGTTTTTAGGGCAGCTTGTGTTCAGACTGAATAAGTGGAATTAATGGAAGAGGAACATTTGCACCTAATAAATCATCATTGCTCCCCAGTTTAAACTATCCTGACCACAGTGTCTCGGATACTGAAGTGACATTTGCTAGCTGAAGTAGGGTTGATTGGCTTTGTCAAAAGGATTGCATGATTTTTTTTTTCCTGAATCGTGAGTCGGATGTGCACCCTGTACTAAACGTTTGCACGAATGATTTACAACGATCCACTGGATCCATTGATCCCAGAGTTTATGCTATAAGCCAGTATATATTACAATCTCATGCATATTAATTTACTCAGTCATTCATCTTCAGTAAGCACTTTATCCTGGTGATTGATCAGGGTCGGTGTGGATTCTGGGACTACTGGGAGCAGATCTATCTATCTATCTATCTATCTATCTATCTATCTATCTATCTATCTATCTATCTATCTATCTATCTATCTATTGCAATTTGTATTACAGGTTCTTGCAGTTCTTACAGCTGCTCCGATTAACCGTCCTGTACCGGTTTTTATTGTAATGACCCTCCTGCTGTTCTGTGAAGGTTGTGGTCTGCACTGCTCATTGTGCTCATTGTTCTCTTTACTGCTTTACACGTGTCTTGCACGGGCATGATTTGCATCCTAGGCACTGCACAGTATAGAGGACCATAAAATCAGTGTCATCAGTTTCAGTGAAATCCTCAAATACGCGTCTACAGCACTGCGATTCAGGCTGCTATCAAAGGATGGAGCCAACGCGACTCGTATGGAATGTAAAATTAATACTGATACTGTTCAAGAGCATTTTGGAATCCGGATTTTAATACCAAATATAAAAACACAGGGTGATCTGCAGTGTTCTCAACTTCACACGCAAGGGAGTTGTTTTTTGAGACACTTTTTTTTTTTTTTTTTTTTGCATATACTGGATAAGCAATGGAGCCTATTTACATTGTAAAACATTTCAGCCTTGTGTCCATTTACCTTTTCTCTTTAACTCAATGAGCTCTGAAAAGTGCTTTAATTTGACAAGTTTTCAAAGGAATTACTTACTTAATGCTCTCCTGTAATGAACTAAATTTCATTGTACATTTGTGCAGTGACAATAAAGGCATTCTATTCTATTCTGAGACTTTTTCTGAGTTGAAATAAAGATAATCATCAAATTGATTTAACTTGCATTTTCAAGGCAGCAGATGAACTTGCATGTCCAAGTTAAACCAATTTGAAATGTTTTACATTTACACAGTCATTAATATTATTTGCCAGGCCTTACTCGAGTAAGCTAAATGTAATGAATGCTCCTTTTTACTGATTTGATGGGAGATCCTATCCTAAATTCTCATCGTGACTCATAGGGGTCCATGAAGCATAGCCAGGGGTTCAGGGTTTTTGTTTGTTTGTTTGTTTGTTTGTTTAAGTTATAAAAAAAAACATAATTATCAGAGTGTTATATAAATGCAATATGAATGCATCTACGCACTGAAACACACACACACACACACACACACACACACACACACACACACACACACACACACACACGCGGAAAGGAATTGCTTTAAAAAAAATCAGGATAAAATAGGTCGCATGCATATTTTTTATTTATTTATCCTTTATTTTACCAGGAATGTCCCATTGAGATACGTTATCTCTTCTTCCAGGGAGTCCTGGCCAAGGTGGCAGCAAATAAAAGGTTTTAATATACATAGACAACACACACACACACACACACACACACACACACACACACACACACACACACACACACACACACACACACACAGAGAGAGAGAGAACATGCAATATTAACACATATAAGAGCACAGGCATTCCAAAAAATGAAAATAAAATAAACACAGACTAACAGACTAAGCGCATAGACATTCCAGATGTCAACATTCCAGATGTTATGGACAAGAAAAAATAAAAAAAATGAATTAAAGATATAAGGGTTAATATTTATAGAATATGCACACAACCTTAGAGATTAATTAGGTGAGAGTATAGTACACACCTTGGCAATAAGAGACATAAGGTAGATTGCTTTCATGTCCAGCACTGACTCTCTGCTTTTGAACAAATCCTCCACAACTGCAAACAGGACAGACACCATCATCACTGGGTCGCACACCTATAGACATGCTTCCTATATAGCAACTTTATTGTTCAAAGCCCCTTGTTGCAGGTGTGTAAACACTGCATTCATAGGAATATAACACACAGTACCAGTCAAAATTTGGACACACCTTCTAATTCAAATGGTTTTACTTTATTTTTAATAAATAAAAGACACTTCATTCATGTCTTAAAGTAATGACGGATGTCGTTTCTCTTTAGTTGAGTGATTCTTGACATAATACAGATTATTACAGTTGTGGTGTTGAATAGGGCTGTTTACTGGATTGTTATTATTTACTGTTTACTGTTTGATCTCAAACGCATTAAAAAAGGAAAGAAATTGCACTAATTAACTTTTGACGAGGCAATTGAAAAGCATTCCAGGTGACTCCCTCGTGAAGCTGGTTAACATAATAACAATAGTGTGTAAAGCGTCATCAAGGTAAACTTTGAAGAATCTAAAATATGAAACCTATTTTTTTAACACTTTTTTGGTAACACTTTTTGTACAATTTTCGCACAATCGTTAAATATACATGACAAAACCTGTAGTGAAGGTGGGTTTTGTAGAAGACTGTATAATATCAGTTATTGATGATGATGATGATGATGATGATGATGATGATGATGATGCCTTGAAGTTGCCAAGGAACTAAACCACTTCTTTTATATTTGAGAAAGGTTTGTTTGGTGCAAGGCATCTGCAGAGATTCAGCAATGTCGACTCAAATGAGCTCTTAAGTAGCCTTAGTAAACTTTCTTTATGAAGAATTATTATTATTATTATTATTATTATTATTATTATTATTATTATGCCGCACAAACCACAGTTTCTAGCAACTATCTCCATGTATAAATAATGATACAGATGAAGCAAATGAACTGTAAGCTGTTCTTCGGCACTGTGCCCAGCCTTCTCCTCTTTCATTCATGCAGTGCTGTTTTCTCGTTGGGTTCCCAGTGGGTCCTGGAGGGGAGAGCTCATTGTCCTGCACATTTTAGTGCTTTCACTGATCTCACACACTCAAGAGCTGTTAATGAGCTGTTTAGCTGTATCAAGTGCATTGAGAGGAAGGAAAACTACTGTAATATGTGTATGACTGGGAGGTAACCTCATACACATATTAAACTCACCAAGCCCAGACAGGAGGGGTGAGGAGCTGCAGCAACTCAGGATTCCTTTCACTGCAGCTGAGAAAATAATAGTGATATATGGATGAACAAATAAATCGGCTAACAAAAAAAAAATTGACAAGTCTTTCAGTTTCATACCACAGCGATGAACCAATTTTGGAAAATGTGGAAAAGGCGAGATTTGAGTCTTCAGCTACCAGAATTTGCACTTAGACACTCCTGCTATAAATATTAAATAAACATCTCCAAACAGAAACCTTCACCATGTCCACTATTATGCTTCCTTGAAATATTTGGGAAAATTTGGACAACACGTTTTCACTGAATGCTCTGATGGACCTAATAGGAATGATAATAAAGGCTTGTCTATTATCAGAGCATTAATAACCAGATGTTTATGTTATGGAGGTAAATACACAGACCCGTGCTGTTATAGAAAATTAGGCTAATAAACGCGTTCTTATTTAAGAATTAAACCGCGTTGTGGTCTAAAGACTGTAATGAAAACAAGTTCTGCCAAAAGAAATGTTAGGAGCTGATTATGATTGGAGTGTGACGTCAGAGCGCACGCCCATGTTTCCTGCGTAATAAAATTCCAGCACAGACAAAACAAAATTACCATGTGTTTTTTTTGGTTTGTTTGTTTTAAATAAATCAACTGACATCAGTGCCACAGAAACAAAATGTTTAAGTCGTGTTTTGTTTCTTGGTTTGTTTGTTTTTTGGTGTTTTTTTTGGGGGGGAGGCAAGGCAAGTTTATTTATATAGCGCATTTCATACACAGTGGCAGTTCAATGTGCTTTACAGAGATAAAAGCAAAACAGTAAACAATAGAAAATAAAATTACATAAAATAAAGGGGGAAGAAGAGAGGAAAAAATAAGAAGAATTAAACAATAGTAGAAATAAAGTAATAAAATGAAGTAAAAGTTCAGTAAAAAACAGCAGAATAAAAGTTAAGTAAAGTTTAAAACATGCAGAGCCTGTAAAAGTTAAGTAAAGTTTAAAACATGTAAAGATGACGATATTTATCAGTTAGCAGAAAGCATCTGAGAACAGCTTGGTCTTTAATCTAGATTTGAAGCTGCCAACAGCAGGAGCATTTTTGATGTCCTCTGGCAGTTGGTTCCATAGCTGTACTGCATAGTAGCTAAAAGCTGCTTCACCACACTTTGTTTTAACAACTGGTTTTAATAGTAAATTTTGCTGCTGTGATCTGGTAGCTCTGATTGGGTTAGGCCGCTGCAACATATCAGAGAGGTAATTGGGCCCTGTACCCCTGTACCCCTGGGGGGGGGGTTTACAATTAATAGTCGCCCTATTTTTTAAATCAAAATCTGCAAACCAGAGTTTATTTAGTGACTCCAAATAAAGTGAGTGTTTAGTATTGACAAGATTATTTTCACTACTTCCCCGCTTTCACTGAGACCCAGAGGATCAGAGGATGTATATAGAGCATGATGAAAACTCAGATGGAGGACACTCTTCTTTACAAATCCCATTTCCCCAGTTTGGACTGTACTCTCTTTATTTCTGCTGTAAGAAACAGACAGTCTTTGGCCTTTTTCTGTCCCAACACTGGAGCTCTCTGGTCTTTCCGGAGGTGCAAAAGTTGAGGATGAAACCTGATTCGACTCTGGGAATATTCTGCTGTTTCTCACTCTGCAATATCATCACACTTTTTACTGTGTATTTGTATTATTTTGATTGTTTTTAATATTAATTAAAAACTAAATGAACTTTTGTCAATTTAATCATGTAACTGTTTAATTGATGTCAGGAAGGCTGATAGGAGACAGAAAAGACTCTTACACCTTGCTTTAATAAATGATCAAACTTTGATGCTTTAGAGCCAAATACCAATCCTTGACTTGTGTCAGGGTTTCTTATTGTCCGATTCACATTTTGTAAAGTACCAAATGCTTCAGTGACCTTATTTTATTATTTTAGCCCGAAGCCTGGTTGGATGGACATTACAGCAGCCATTTGTCAAATGGTGAGGGCTGTAGAATATGCATGATGTGCCATATTCAGGCTGAAACCCACAGCTGGATTCTTACCACATATGGAGAAGAAAAGGATTTTTATTTTTTTTTTAAGTTACAAGTTTAAAAAGAGAACTCAGGGCCCCAACATGTCATACAAGTTGACTTTAGGGGTCCCAAAATGAGAATGTGTTGTTTAAGTGATTATTTATCATGTACGGCAGTTTTAGAAATACAGAAAATGCATCAATGCTTTTCAATGCCAAACATGATTAATCTAAGAGAAGAACAAATCAAACGTTAAAGAAGATTAACGAAGAAGCTTTCATAGGCTCCCTGAGGGACCATCTCAGATTCTCTTAAACAAAAGTTTAAGAGTATGGAAAAAAATTAAGTCACATTATAATGAGATTTTATGTCATAATAATGACTTACTGTTTCATACTAATGAGAATATTTTCTCAAAATTACCACTTATCTCATTATTATGAACCCTTCTGATTACTATCACTATTATTCCATACTCTTGTAATATCTTTCCAGAGAGATGAATATTTACAACCTGATTTTAGGCAAACATGTGAACGATTAATAGTCATTTCAATGAATTTGATTAAAATCAAATTTTAATTTGAGCCAATACCACAACTCATCTATATTTTAACCTTGATTAACTATGAATGTGAAATGACGACGATGTGATGATGTTGCAGGTGATGCTCGAGAGAAACAGTCGCCATTTTGTTTCACTCTCACTTGTTATTCCACAAAATGGATGTAACAAATGCTTAAGTTTGCCCGTATACATCTCTGTTAATAATTTGTGAGTGTGTGGGTGTGTTGGGTGTGTTTTTACACTTTATTATTTAGTTGTCGCAGCAACAAATGTTTAACAACAAGATAATGACTGACTCTGGGTGTTGGTTTGAAATGAACCTTTTGTGTTGTCAGTGTGGATCAGGGGCCAGAACTCACACACCTGTTATATAAACCCTGAATCATAATGCATCAGTAATACATAATACATTCACACAGCTACAGCTCAACAATAAGATCATATATCATCACCTCCTGAAATTATAGGAAAGAATATTTCAGACATTTATTGAACTCTTTATAATTCTTCAGAGAGAAAGTTTTATAGGCTACTATCTATAAAAAAAAAATGGGGGGAGGGTTAAGTTGACTAAATTTATACTGTACCCTATAGCCTACTTAGTAGTGTTATTTATATTAATACATATATTCATTCGTTCAGTTATCTACAGTATAAACTCTTTATAATAGTCAGGGTGATGGTGAATATAAATGAAATAACTCATTAAATCATGGATATCCTCCATGATTACTGGCAGTCTTTTTATGAAAGATTAGTAAGAAGGGGTTAGAAAAAATCACCTTCTCGTAAAGTCGCTTCATCTCACACTGAAAAAATGAGAAAAATCCAACCTTCAATTGAAATACATTTATTCAGAGAAAAACAAATCCCTCATGAAGAAATAAATCCATCCATTATCTGTAACCGCTTATCCTGTGCAGGGTTTTGGGCAAGCTGGAGCCTATCCCAGCTGACTATGGCCGAGAGGCGGGGTACGCCCTGGACAAGTCGCCAAATCATCACAGGGCTGACACATAGAGACAAACAACCATTCACAGTCAATTTAGAGCCACCAATTAGCCTAACCTGCATGTCTTTGGACTGTGAGGGAAACCCACGCAGACACGGGGAGAACATGCAAACTCCACACAGAAAGGCCCTTGTCTGCCACTGGGCTAGAACCCAGAACCTTCTTGCTGTGAGGTGACAGTGCTAACCACTACACCACTGTGCCGCCCTGAAAAAATAAATATTTTCAACAAAAACACGTGCCACTATTATTCACACCCTTGCATTTAGTACTCTCTACAACCTCCTTTTGTCAGTAAAACAGCACAGAGTCTCTCCTATAGCATTTTATAAGGTTGGAGATACAGAACAGGGCATCTGAAACCTTTACTCTTTACACAATCTCTACAGATCATCCAGGGTCCTTGGCTCTCTTGGGCTGTCTCCTCTTCAGCTCATCCCACAGGTTTTCACTGGGGTTCAGGTCAGGGGACTGAGATGGCCAGGGCAGAAGCTTGATTCTGTGGTCAGTTAACCATTTTTGTGTTGATTTGGACATATGCTTCAGGTTATTGTCCTGCTGGAAGATCCAATGACGACCCGATTTTAGTTTCCAGACAGAGGCAGCCAGATTTTGATTTAAAATGTCCTGGTATTTCATAGAGTCAATGATGCTGTGTATGCTAACAAGGTTTCCAGGGCCTTTGGAGGAAAAACAGCCCTAAAACATCACAGAACTTCCACCTTATTTTACAGCTGGGATTGGGTTCTTTTCATTATAGCCATCCTTCTTTTTACACCAAACCCATCTTGAGTCTTATCTCATCTCATTATCTCTAGCTGCTTTATCCTTTTCTACAGGGTCGCAGGCAAGCTGGATCCTATCCCAGCTGACTACAGGCGAAAGGCGGGGTACACCCTGGACAAGTCACCAGGTCATCACAGGGCTGACACATAGACACAGACAACCATTCACACTCACATTCACACCTACGGTCAATTTAGAGTCACCAGTTAACCTAACCTGCATGTCTTTGGACTGTGAGGGAAACCGGAGCACCCGGAGGAAACCCATGCGGACACGGGGAGAACATGCAAACACCCATCTTGAGTGTTTATTGCCAAAAAGCTCCATTTTTGTTACATCAGACCATAGAACACGATTCCAGTCAAAGTTGTAGAAGTGTTTCACAAACTTCAAATGGTTACATTTGTGGTTAACTGACAGAAAAGGCTTTTTTTTCTCTCAGACCTTCCAAATAATCTGTTGGGATGGAGGTGGTGTCTGATGGTGGTTTTGGAGACTTAGAAACCCTAAGATTTTGCTTTCTCTTGTAATTCAGCAACAAGGACTTTTCTCATTTTTTCAGTGTGAGATGAAGTGACTTCACCAAAAGGTGGATTTTTTTCTAACCCTTGTCACTAAACTTTACAAGGGGTGCCAACAATTGTGGATATAATAAATATATAATACATATTTGTATACATTAATAAATATTTAAAAGATAGTTAATGAGTATGATCAGAAAATATGTGTCACGATGGATTTGGATTAAAACCCTGGACACAGTAATTAACACTGAAGGGCAATTGAAATTATTATTTCACATAGCAGGATGTTTTTGGTTGGTGGTATGAAATTGGGGAACCTGGAAGAAACCCAATTGGGAGAACATGTGAAACACCACCATAAAACCTACACTGATGAGAGATAAGATAAGATAAGATAAGATAAGATAAGATAAGATAAGATAAGATAAGATAAGATAAGATAAGATAAGATAAGATAAGATAATTTTGCTCTGGTGTATGTTAAACCCCACAGCCAACCTTAACCATAAATTTAAGTGCTTCAGAAAGTAGTGATAATGTGTTCTTACTCATCAGTAGCCTAAATTTAGGGAAAGTGTGTATTTTCTTCTGAAGTATGTTGTTAATCTGAATGCTATATTACATTTGATTGGCTAATAAATGCCACGCTTCCAGGGAATCATGACATTTGCCATTTTGTGTTTTTTGAATGAACATGTTTAGGACGGGGGGCATGGTCGTGTAGTGGTTAGCACTGTCGCCTCACAGCAAGAAGGTTCTGGGTTTGAGCCCAGTGGCCAACAGGGGCCTTTCTGTGTAGAGTTTGCATGTTCTCCTCACATCTGTGTCGGTTTGCTCCGGTTTCCCCCACAGCCTAAAGACATGCAGGTTAGGTTAATTGGTGGCTCTAAACTGGCAGTGAGTGTGAATGGTTGTTTGTCTCTATGTGTCAGCCCTGTAATGATTTGACAACTTGTCCAGGGTGTACCCCGCCTCTCGCCCATAGTCACCTGGGATAGGCTCCAGCTTGCACATGATAAGCAGTTACAGATAACTGATGGATGTTTAGGATACAAAACCTTTTATGCACAGCATTAAATTAATACAAAATACAGAGTTAACTTCGACAATGTTGAATTAAAAATGATTAAATCCAAATATTGTATCATCTAATGTTGTTGTTGTTGTTGTTGTTGTTTTAAATTTCATAATAGCTCATGGTTGTGTTGTTGTTTTTTTCCAGCTCAGTAGTCTAGACGTCCATGTTCCTATTTCTCAAATTTTAAGAGGAACAGGGATAGGAGGAAAAAAACATTTCTTCCCCCCAAAAAAAGATTAATGGTGATCTGGAGAAGTTCACATTTTTCTCCTAATTGAGTTTCCAATAGCAGCAGTTCTGTGCTGTAGAGCAGCAGGTCAGTGTTGCACTGCCATTAAGTGATGAAGCATGTTCTTTAATTTGGCCCATTCTTGTATTACATGAAATAGATGAGATAAATGTTTATTAAATTGTTTATAAAATGCCTGCATTGAATCAAATATGATTTCATTACAGCGATGGTCAAGGTTAATGTGTATGAAATGGAAAATTGGATTTTTTTTTTTGCTGGGGTGGAGGACTGGGGGAGATATGTATCAACTGTATATGTATAGGCCTTCATTTCTTCATTTCCTCTTCAATTTTTAAATTGTATTGTTCGTTTGGTTGATTAATTGATTTGTAGATTTTCTAAATAAAATGATTTCTGATTAAATGTGTATTAAATGTTACTGGTGCCTAATTTGCCTCACACACACACACACACAGAGAGAAGGAGAGAGAGAGAGAGAGAGTGAGAGAGAGAGAGAGAGAGAGAGAGAGAGAGAGAGAGAGAGAGAGAGAGAGAGAGAGAATCTAAGGGAGATGATGGAGAGGTGTTAATTCTGTACTGCTGTAGAGTTTCAAATCTGTAAGTACTGACAGCAGCTAAATTATATGCACATTTATGAATGGTTAAGGTTCCAGTGCAGCTTTAATTGCCGTAAACCATATTCAATCAAATAAATCATTAATATTATTAAATTAGCATGATTATGAAATAGCATGGAAAGGAACCATTCACTTTTAACATGTTTCAGTTGAAGCTTACTGAAATCTCTCTCTCTCTCTCTCTCTCTCTCTCTCTCTCTCTCTCGGACCCGTGTTATGGGGGGGGGGGGGGGGGGTTGAATGTTGGGTATGTCTCATCTCATCTCATTATCTCTAGCCGCTTTATCCTTCTACAGGGTCGCAGGCAAGCTGGAGCCTATCCCAGCTGACTACGGGCGAAAGGCAGGGTACACCCTGGACAAGTCGCCAGGTCATCACAGGGCTGACACATAGACACAGACAGCCATTCACACTCACATTCACACCTACGGTCAATTTAGAGTCACCAGTTAACCTAACCTGCATGTCTTTGGACTGTGAGGGAAACCGGAGCACCCGGAGGAAACCCATGCGGACACGGGGAGAACATGCAAACACCCATCTTGAGTGTTTATTGCCAAAAAGCTCCATTTTTGTTACATCAGACCATAGAACACGATTCCAGTCAAAGTTGTAGAAGTGTTTCACAAACTTCAAATGGTTACATTTGTGGTTAACTGACAGAAAAGGCTTTTTTTTTCTCTCAGACCTTCCAAATAATCTGTTGGGATGGAGGTGGTGTCTGATGGTGGTTTTGGAGACTTAGAAACCCTAAGATTTTGCTTTCTCTTGTAATTCAGCAACAAGGACTTTTCTCATTTTTTCAGTGTGAGATGAAGTGACTTCACCAAAAGGTGGATTTTTTTCTAACCCTTGTCACTAAACTTTACAAGGGGTGCCAACAATTGTGGATATAATAAATATATAATACATATTTGTATACATTAATAAATATTTAAAAGATAGTTAATGAGTATGATCAGAAAATATGTGTCACGATGGATTTGGATTAAAACCCTGGACACAGTAATTAACACTGAAGGGCAATTGAAATTATTATTTCACATAGCAGGATGTTTTTGGTTGGTGGTATGAAATTGGGGAACCTGGAAGAAACCCAATTGGGAGAACATGTGAAACACCACCATAAAACCTACACTGATGAGAGATAAGATAAGATAAGATAAGATAAGATAAGATAAGATAAGATAAGATAAGATAAGATAAGATAAGATAAGATAAGATAAGATAATTTTGCTCTGGTGTATGTTAAACCCCACAGCCAACCTTAACCATAAATTTAAGTGCTTCAGAAAGTAGTGATAATGTGTTCTTACTCATCAGTAGCCTAAATTTAGGGAAAGTGTGTATTTTCTTCTGAAGTATGTTGTTAATCTGAATGCTATATTACATTTGATTGTATTCTGTCTTGTTGCCAATCTGATATAGAGTTTCTTCATAATACAAACTAACACTATATATTTTTATAGGCTAATAAATGCCACGCTTCCAGGGAATCATGACATTTGCCATTTTGTGTTTTTTGAATGAACATGTTTAGGACGGGGGGCATGGTCGTGTAGTGGTTAGCACTGTCGCCTCACAGCAAGAAGGTTCTGGGTTTGAGCCCAGTGGCCAACAGGGGCCTTTCTGTGTAGAGTTTGCATGTTCTCCTCACATCTGTGTCGGTTTGCTCCGGTTTCCCCCACAGCCTAAAGACATGCAGGTTAGGTTAATTGGTGGCTCTAAACTGGCAGTGAGTGTGAATGGTTGTTTGTCTCTATGTGTCAGCCCTGTAATGATTTGACAACTTGTCCAGGGTGTACCCCGCCTCTCGCCCATAGTCACCTGGGATAGGCTCCAGCTTGCACATGATAAGCAGTTACAGATAACTGATGGATGTTTAGGATACAAAACCTTTTATGCACAGCATTAAATTAATACAAAATACAGAGTTAACTTCGACAATGTTGAATTAAAAATGATTAAATCCAAATATTGTATCATCTAATGTTGTTGTTGTTGTTGTTGTTGTTTTAAATTTCATAATAGCTCATGGTTGTGTTGTTGTTTTTTTCCAGCTCAGTAGTCTAGACGTCCATGTTCCTATTTCTCAAATTTTAAGAGGAACAGGGATAGGAGGAAAAAAACATTTCTTCCCCCCAAAAAAAGATTAATGGTGATCTGGAGAAGTTCACATTTTTCTCCTAATTGAGTTTCCAATAGCAGCAGTTCTGTGCTGTAGAGCAGCAGGTCAGTGTTGCACTGCCATTAAGTGATGAAGCATGTTCTTTAATTTGGCCCATTCTTGTATTACATGAAATAGATGAGATAAATGTTTATTAAATTGTTTATAAAATGCCTGCATTGAATCAAATATGATTTCATTACAGCGATGGTCAAGGTTAATGTGTATGAAATGGAAAATTGGATTTTTTTTTTTGCTGGGGTGGAGGACTGGGGGAGATATGTATCAACTGTATATGTATAGGCCTTCATTTCTTCATTTCCTCTTCAATTTTTAAATTGTATTGTTCGTTTGGTTGATTAATTGATTTGTAGATTTTCTAAATAAAATGATTTCTGATTAAATGTGTATTAAATGTTACTGGTGCCTAATTTGCCTCACACACACACACACACAGAGAGAAGGAGAGAGAGAGAGAGAGAGAGAGAGAGAGAGAGAGAGAGAGAGAGAGAGAATCTAAGGGAGATGATGGAGAGGTGT
Organism: Neoarius graeffei; assembly: GCF_027579695.1. NCBI lineage: Eukaryota > Metazoa > Chordata > Actinopteri > Siluriformes > Ariidae > Neoarius > Neoarius graeffei. The sequence goes on along the minus strand of NC_083587.1, from coordinate 33,711,305 downwards.
TAATTCTGTACTGCTGTAGAGTTTCAAATCTGTAAGTACTGACAGCAGCTAAATTATATGCACATTTATGAATGGTTAAGGTTCCAGTGCAGCTTTAATTGCCGTAAACCATATTCAATCAAATAAATCATTAATATTATTAAATTAGCATGATTATGAAATAGCATGGAAAGGAACCATTCACTTTTAACATGTTTCAGTTGAAGCTTACTGAAATCTCTCTCTCTCTCTCTCTCTCTCTCTCTCTCGGACCCGTGTTATGGGGGGGGGGGGGGGGGGGGGGTTGAATGTTGGGTATGTATTTTAACCAAATATCTGGTTGTGCCCTCTGTCGGACAAAACTCCATTTATTTCTGAATCTAAAGAGATGGAAGCCGTTTTGCTGACGCAGTTCATTAATGATACACCATGCAGTCAGTCACAAGATAATGCACATGCGACATCAGATCTTTCCAAGGACTGACTGATCTTTCCAATAATTACAGTCACAACAGTTCCACTGCTGTAATTATACAGGTCTAATTCTCATCTTAACCTCTGGGGTTATTTGGGATGGATGGATGGATGGATGGATGGATGGATGGATGGATGGATGGATGGATGGATAGATGGATAGATAGATAGATAGATAGATAGATAGATAGATAGATAGATAGATAGATAGATAGATAGATAGATAGATAGATAGATAGATAGATAGAAAGAAAGGGCAAATGCTTCCCAAGTAAAGTAGCTTTTCCCTTTATTGGACTAGAGGGTTTCTAGATAGGCCTTCTGGATGGTCTACATGCTTGTAGTGTTTGCATTGCTTCAGGCATGATAAGCAAACCAAAACACAATTTAAAGTCACATTGCTGTGTTTTCAAACGTTAAGAGAGTAATTCATGATAATAAAAAAAGAATATACGGTTTAACATTTTATTGGATTAGTGCTAATGGAACAACCTACAGATAATCTGCATGTAGCCATCTACAGTGGGCGAACTGGGTTTTATTTGCTATTTGACAAATTTGTTATTCAGTTACATAACCAAAAATTACTAGGCTTATTATGAACGTTTGCTTTGGTAATACAGTATATTGTATGTTTTATTGCTTGATCAGCTTTCCTCTCAGAAGCTCTGTTCTTTAATAAAAAAAAAATTATGGTCACTTTTATTAGGATAGAATAATATTATATAAATAAAAAATACTTAGGGCTGGTATACAGGGTGTCAGCAAGTGTTTGTTTTATTAACCTACAAGTATGAAAATAATAAATTAGCGACATCAGATACAAACCCCAGGTCAGTGTTATGGCAGAAGACCAAAAGCAGCCATGTTGACTTTTGAAATGTAATAAACCAACTAGAGTTAATTCAGCTGAAAATGGCTGTCAGACTTCATTGTCTTGCCAGAAATACAGTCGAGTCGCGTCCAGGTTTGGATGAAATTATATCCGTCATTCCACAGCAGACGGAAGTGGAAAGCCTGAGCTGTCCCTTACTGATTGGGTTTTAACACAACGGGACATAATGACGGCAGCCCAAGAAAACGATAAAATGATGGATCTGATTTAAAAATGGACCTTCATG